>NC_134535.1:103950076-104559659 GCF_050624435.1 Tenrec ecaudatus
TGGGGTTTCACAGGGCATACTCCACGGCTGGCCCTTCTTTGTTGGTGGTAGCAAGTCTCCCTCTTTCCTCTTTCCTCTCTCTCCTTGCCTCTCTCCTTGTATTGCTTGTAAGATAATGGGGCTGCTGGTCACACCCTAGGGAACCCCCCCCCCTTAAGACTGGAGTGATGGAGGGATTAAGAGTGCTGGTCCCACCCTTAATCCTTTCACAACTGATTGGCTTATCACATCAAGGAAGGTCGTTAGCTAACTGCGACATTACATCATTGCCAAACCACTGAGGATGGCCCGGACAAGTAGACATATTTTGGGGGTGGAGGGGAGAGCACAATTCAACAATGGCACAAACCCACCCTGATCTCTCTCCTCCAGTCCCACCACTGCAAAGCAGCCCTTCATGATCCAGCTCCTGCATTATCAAAATTAGTCTCTTTATGGGCCTTCCATTCTGGCTCTCTTCCCTTAAATCCTCCCTTAAATCCATTCCATACTCACTCCGGCCACTGTAATCTTCCCAAAGTGCAACTCGGAATTTACAGGTCAGGTAGAGTCCTAGACACAGAGAATGAAAAGCTGATAAACACCTGCTACCTGAGTTCAATGGGCTGGCTCAAATCCCACATAGCGGAGATAGGTAAAACCTAATAAAATTAGCATATAATTTATCAGGTGCTTTAGCGATATAAAACTCATCTCATGCTAACCCTATGGCTGGCATGCCTTACACTCTTAAATGGCCAATTCCTATGTCATGTCTCCTAGGAATTTTTTCTCTCTTAGCCAGAAACAATCTCTCTCTCTCTTTGCCCTGTCACTTTCTCATTGCTTCCTGTGTGAATTACAGCTGTGTGTCCCCATACATTTTGTCTCTTACTGGATTAAAACGACCTAAATGGAAAGACAAAGAAATTACTTTTTATTTTGCCATAGAACTTAACACAATGACTTGCAAAAAGATGATAAATGTGAATTATGATAATTAACCTCACTAAAATGTTACGAGTCCACAATCCCTCTAGGATTTGCCAGGATCAGGATATCAACAGGTCAAACCCATGCAATTCAGGATTAATATTCTCTACTTGAGCCATAAATTGAGGAAAACCTCTATTCTGTTTAGCTAGCTTGCAGTTGACATATGAAGCATATCCTCCGCCATCTTTGAAAAACGTGTCCAGATAAAATGATCTCTGTTGTCAAAACAAAAAAGGGCAACTCCTTTGCACTACAACACCAGGAAACCAGCCTCTGTTGACAAGTAGAGCAATGTCAGAAAGCACCACCATGGTGGGGTGTCTCCTGAATGAGGGCAAGTCTAAGGGCAAACACTTAACCAGGTATGATTTTTCACAGCGTAGTCCAAGTAAACCTAATACAATCAGACACTGGTGTAATTGCTGTAAGTTGACTCCCACTCTGAGGAAGCGACCGTGTGTGCAGCACAGATCTGTGCCCCTCAGGGTTTTCAATGACTTGTTTTCAGAAATCGCCTGACCTTTCTCCTGAAGCGTCTGGGTAGACTGGAACCTCCAACTGTTTGGAGCCAAACATGCTACCATTTGCACCAGTCAGGGACTCCAAAATTCTATTTCCAAAGCAGAACTTCCTTAAAGGAGCTCTCTGACCTCTCAAACAATACAACTTTACAAAATATACACTTACCCATTTCTTTAGAGTTCAGATTCTAAAAGATACCTCATTAAGCCTGTAACCAGCCCCAGTTCTTTAGATTTTTATTCCCCCCCCCTCCAAATCATAATTGTTTTGTTAGAATGCAAGCAGCTGGGTACAGGGTAAGTTTGGCAGAGTGAAATTTCTTATTCCAGTTCTTCCACCCAAGTCTCTGAAACTCCCACCAAATGATCTTGGTGGGAGGATGCAAACAGAGTGTGTGCATTGATCAGTTGATCAATCCTAAGAGAGAAGATTGATCAGTTTCCATTAGCACCCCCTGGCCAAAAGGATGAGCCAGCTTTGAAGCAACCCGAGGACCCTGGACTAGGACGGGCCGGGATCTCGTAGCAGAGGCTGCCGTGACCAAATCTATCAGCAACTGTGGCACGGAGGCTCCGGGCAGCAGCACCAAGAAGTTACCCTACCTTCTCCTCCTCGTGCCTGAGCACCGGGGGACAGGACTACAGGAGTCCGGAGTGCTGCTTTCCTGGCCCATGGAGACAAAGGCCCAGGGACCGTGTGGCTGAGGACTGGAGAGACTTGGCTATCAGATACGTGGCTGAGAGGCTAAGAACCAGCAAGAGACTTCGTGGGAAAAGAGGTAAAGAAGGGTGGAGTGCAGAGGCATGTCTGACCCTTGCCTCATGGCAATAGGGAAGCCAGGTCAGATATGTCCACCTCCATTGCTGTTCACCCCAGGAAGATACACAGGAATTCAATGACTTACCTTCCTATTCACAAGAAGGGTGGACTTTGCACAAGTCATGTTTAATACAGAACTAACCTTCCTGCTTCCCAATTCTGACCAAAAGCTCAAAATTTAACACAAGTTTAAGACATTTAAGAAAATGCTGTGGATGCAACGAGATCGATCTCTAATTGGCTTGAATGAAGTTAGAACGTTAAAACTGCTGGGGACAACAGTCCTCTGTAAGAACTAAGCTTTAAAACCCAATAGAAATATAAGGTGTCTAATATTATTCTTAAAATAAACTCAAAGCATAAGTTCCTTTCTATAGGAAATCTGAAAATAGCTGACTTAGTACTGAACATTTTCCCCAGGAGAATTTGTCCTTAATCTGAAAAAGAGACTCTGATACAAACGGTAATGAGTAAACAGTGCGTGAAGAAACACCATGCATTCTTGTGTACATATTACAGCCAATGGATTCGCTACAAGTCAAGGTAGGCGTGTGACATCTGGAAACAGCAGTTAGTACTCTGTTGGGTGCCATTAGGGATAAAAAAGGAATTAAGATCATGCAAAAGGGACAACAATGTGCAGTTATCACAAAGATTTGAGATTATATGCCATGGATTTGGAAGAACCCCACCCCACCCAGCCAAAAAAAAAGGGCATTTTTGTATGAAACTTACAAATTACTTATGTGTCTCCAGCATGTGTGAAGTCTCATGATCTTTAGTCAAAATCTCCAAGTCAGGAAAGCAGAGAAACAATAATTCTATGGAGGGAAAACCATACCATGCCATGCCCCACTTTCTACTCCCCCACAAGATGCTTAATATATATAAAGAAGCTTGTCTGTCTCCGAACTACCAATTTTCTAAACCCTCATAGACAGCAAGAAAGTCAGGCCCCACATCAAAAGCAACAGTAATGCTGGTTGCCAAATGAGATGTAACAGCAGTCATGCACAGCCATCTTGGTTTCTGCCACCTTTATTCTCGTTGTGCTTTGTTTGTGGTTGATTTTGATGTGTTAAAATTATTAATTCCACCATATTCAGTAACTACAAAAGGAGTAAATTGGTCCCAGAAGTCAGGAAGTAGTAGGAAAGAATCCTCTCCTGGATCAGGTGTAAAAAAGAAGGTAAATTGAAAAAGGTAAGCAAACAATGACTGCTGACCACACACACAAGATCAGAGGCCTGTCGGTGAAAGAAAACACCCGTGCAACCAGTAAGAATCATCAGAAGACAGAACAGGAAGACATCTCTATGTGCAGAGCCAGAAAACCAACTTCCATTTCAGCTGCCAGATGGTCTGGGACTTAACGCAGGGGAAAGCACAGAGCTTGGTCAAGAATTTAAAACTTAAGCCCAGTAAAAGCACGGCCTTCAAAAGCCACAGACAATTGTAAAGTGTGGAGGCCTTTAGCATTTACAACATCAGCGTGAACTGCCAGGTCACCAGTAGGAGCCAGAAACAGTTGTAAAGGTCTTCGCTAAGATCTATGCAGGGAGTACGTCTCTATAAGGAGGGATTTACCAGGGTCTGTAGGTTTTCAATGTAGGCAAAACTATGCCCCCAGGAGTTTGTATCATGAAGAAGTTAAGAACATGCATCACTTCCCATTGATGAACTAACTCACATTTTTTCAAAAAATAATTTTTCAATATCAAACCTGTACTTAAATATACACACACAAAGAACTTAAATTTATACACACACAGAGAAATTTATACACAGAGAAACTTGAATTTATACACACACAAAGTCAAACTATAAGCATCTGAATGAAATTATGAAAATCCTAAACATTTTATCAATCAGTATATCATCACTACTAACACATACTGTGTAAAGAAAGTTTTTAAATATTTGTTTTGACTTCTTTGTTCTAATCATGTAAATATATTGGCTTTAAATCCTGGCTTTATTCCTGCTGCTTTCCCAATAGACTTTGCTCCTCAACCATAAATTACCCTATTGTTGGGTTTTCTAGAACCTACCCTACTCAGTCAAAGACTGACTTATTATCGCACACATATTGCCATTAGGATGAACTGAACTTAAGGCCAGCTGCACTTAAGCACCCTTAGTGTTTGTACATCTTATGAGTGACAAATATTTACTACACACAATATTGCAGCCTGTAATCTGCCAGTTAACTGCCAAGGCAAATAAAGATCAGATCTATAAAGGTATTGCTAATAAAAGGGAATAATAAAGGAAACTGAAAAAAGAGCAATTAGAATGGGGACAAACAAAAGCCTCTCACAAGTTGGGGGTTCGCTTATTACCTCTGTGCTATGATTAAACCCACTGCTGTCGAGTGGGCGGCACACACAGGGGCTCCAAAGGACAGAAGAGAATTGCTCATAAGGTTTCTAATGTTGGAAATCTTTATAGAAGCAGCCTGCCACATCTTTCTCCTGATGGGTTCAAACCAGGGGCCTTTTTAACCTCCATGGACCAAACCAAAAGAGAACCAAACTCACTGCCGTGGAGTCGATCCCAACTCATTGTGACCTATGGGACAGAACAGAACTGCTCCGGAAGGTTTCTGAAACTGCAAATCTTGACGGGAGTAGAAAGTCGGGTGGTTTCTAACACTTACCCAAAATCACCACCAGGGCTAAATATGACTTGTCACCGAATCATTTATGCCAATGCGACTTCCTATTCCAAGTCTTCTATAATTGGTCTAGTAGGATTTAATCCCCTCCTCCTTGGCTTCCCCATACAATGCATTTGAAAACAGAGATGAGGTTCATTCAAGTGTAACTGGCCGGGAACACTGTTCTCATTAGCCTTCCGCTCTTTCCTCAGGGCTCTGAGCATTCAGTCAATCAGCAAGCCTTTACCAGAAGACAAAAGGATTAAGTAACCCGCGCATTTAAATTCAAGAACCATTCCTAGTTAAATCTCTAAGACTTAAATAAAAAACTGGGAGGAGAGGGGGGATGTTTATTTTTAAACTCTTGGGCAAGGATACCTTTAAAAAAATCTTAATTTTTAATGTTGAAAAGCTTATTTTGATTATCTCATTCAAAAATCCCATGATGCTTTGTATAGCAGCATAATTTCTGCATATGTCAAGTTGAACCTATCCATAACTTGCCCATCTGCTGATTGTAATGTAATCCTAGGGATGGCAGAAGACAATATGTTTACTGGATTCAGCCTACATTATTTATGTAAAATACAATCATTTTAACATCACATTGTGATGCAAAACTTTCTAGCTTTGACTTGTGCCCTCTTTTCCTTCTTGAAAAAATGTGGCAAAGCCTCCAACAGAATTTCAAATTCTAATGGAATCCAAACTATCTGGAGCCACTGAAGTCACATGACCTCAGAAACTATTACCCTAAAGAAATCTTTACACCTTGAATCAAGACTCACCCCTAAAGTCATCTTCGAACCAAATAATAGGTTAGCCAAATTAAAAACCAATGTCTGCATTCAGCAATATACTCCTTTAAAAAGTTGCCTCTATGTGATCCAATTGACAACTCCAAAAGAGAGATGAGAAGCTGGGGAGTGGGGGTGGGGTGTGTCACAGAAGAGGAGTTATGAATTTGTGTTAGTGGTGGTGCACTTGCTTTACAACGGTTATCAAGAAAGGTGACACAATTTGATGACTGTAGCCAAAGGTGCTGAATAGTACATGCAGAAATTGTTGACCTGGCACAGCTCTGCTACATATATTTTCACACCACCTTTCCAAAAAAAAAAAAAAAAGCCTCTAGCTTATCCCAGATCACTGGGAAAGGATGTTATCCAACTTCACAAACACAATGGAACTGCCCTAGCTTTGCGAGAACATGATTTTTCTGAAAACAACTGGCTGAATGGAGTCAGTTGCCTTAATAGTCATAATATTCTAGAAAGGACAATTCATTCTTTGTTCTTACACCGTCTTACCTTTGGGGTTCTTTGTTTTACTACTGCATAGAAACTGCTGTGGACTGCTATTTATTTGCACAAATGCTCCTTGCCTCTATTCTTGAATTTTGACTTCTTCTACAACTAACTCTCAAAAACAAGAAGTTAGAGAAGGCTGGCACTCAATGTGGTCTTTCTCAGTTCAATTTTTTTTTCTTGAAATGCCAGTGCTAGAGACTTTCAAAAAGGCCTGAAAAGACACTCCACTTTGCTTCTCATTCTAAACACAACCCAACAAGATGGGAAGCATTATTGGCCCTATTAACAAAGAGAGCACTAAGTTAAAGCTAAGTCATACCCCTTTTTTCTCTTTTTAACCCATCTTGAGATCAGGAATATCCAAATAAAAGTTCGGAGCTGAACCTATGCAATGGACCAGCGTCCTCATAATTTACCACCTCCCCACAAGAGTCCCAAGACTGTCTAAATCACATACAATACTTCTCAACTACTTGGAAGCAGAGTATAATAAACTTAATTGTTTTATATATCCTGAGGCATACAGACAAAGCGGTTTCCATTGTTTCACATACATATAAGGCTTTGGGGAGAAAAACAAAAACTTTCAAAAACCTGCACTCTGGGTGAGCAAAATTTTGCTTACAACTATGCCTTATAAAGTAGGTAGACCTGAAAATGTTAAAGCCATCTTTTCCCCCACCCAGAAAGAAAGAGAGCGCCTCACTCTTCAACCCTCATTTTACATCCAGGAGTTGTAAATTAAAACAAAGTGGTTTCCTTGGTTTTTAACAGCAAAAAAGTTAGCACCTACGCCTTCTTGGGGCTTCTCTCAAAACTTCGACTGAGTTACATGAAAGAGACAAGATTGTGGATTCTGCATTTTACCAAGTCAGGATCAAGAGTATCACACTTCTGGACAAGCCACTATTTATAGCAAACGCGATTTTCTTTCTGTAATCAATTCCTGCAGGCATAGCAGCCGAAAAAATCCCACCAAAAGTAGCATCGGTCAACGGAAAGCCAGTGGTTTGGAAAATAAAAGTTTGTTCTTTTAGCTGTCACCTGGCAACTTTTTAAAGGTGAAATGCCCCCTACTTCACCGGCTGACCAGCTTTCCGATTTCCTTACCAAAGAACCAGTGCAGTGTGTGCCAATCCGAAGGCACAAAGAGAGTGGGAGGCACAGATGTTTCGGGGGGTCTGCTGCACCAGTGGAACGGGCAGATTTTCAAACTGGTCGTGAACATTCCGTGGCTCCTGAGACTGGGCGGCTTGGCGGTGTCTCCTGGAGAAGTGTTTAGCCATCTGACGCATCAGTTTTTAGGAACGGTACACAAAACAGCCCCCACAACGCAAGAGCCGCGCCGAGAACCTCCCTCTCGCTGACACAGGCTAGCGGGCACGGGAGAGGGGCTCAAGGGATGCCCGGGCACGACCCGCGACATTTGTTATTGTGCACGAAGCCCGGGCAGGGACCCGGAGCGCGGTGCTGGGGGGCAGAGGGGCGGACGGCGAAGGGGACGCGGCGGGGCAAGGATGCCTCCCATTTCTCCGGACAGACCGGGCCGGTCAGCGGCACCTCGGCGAGCCGGAGGGCCAAGGCCGGAGCCGGGGCGCCCCGGAGACGTCTCCGGCCCCGACATTCGCCCGGCTCTCCCCGGACGGCCAGACCCGCCGAGGGTTCCCCCTGGCCCGCAGAGCTGGCGCAGGTGCGGCGAGCCCGAGCGCCCCCGCCGCGGCCGCCGAGGTACTCACCTGCCTCCGGTCGCGCCCGCGGCCGGCTCAGCCTCAGCACGGTCGGCAGCCGGCCGGGAGCCCGTCCGCTCCGCTGCCCCGGCTCCGCCCTCGCCCCGCCCCCGGAGGTGGGACCGGCGGCCGCGCCGGAATCTCGGGGCGGCCTCCCTGAACTCTCGCGAGCCCTTCCTCCGCCGCGGCTCGCTGGCTGGACCGGTCCGCCCCGGCCCTGACGTCATACGCAGCCCAGGCGGAAGTGGCTTCTGTCGTCGACGCGGGCCCGGGCCCCTGGCCGCGTCTTCAAGGCAGCCAGACTGGCCTTGTTGGGATCGACTGGTCTGTCGCCACCCTCGCCGGCCTGAGCCGCACCTCAGTGCCGCCCACCAGAACTGGCCCAGCCCTCTCGAGAGTGTAGCAGCATGGCAACGTAGTCACCCGTGCTAAATGTTGTTTTGGAGGGGAGCTTCCTCAATACCTAATGCATTACTTAGAATCTTGGAAAGCGGGTGAGAGATCATCTTGAATCCACACATTGGGCAGATGTACAAAAAATATGGTCGACAAAGATGGACTGGGCGGCCAAGTTGTTTAATCAGAAGCTGAGTAGGGACCAGATTCCTTGAGTCCCACTTCATGTCTAAACCATACCGATGCGGGTTGGAAAGGCCACGAATCGCTTGGCCTTGCGCAGGAGAGACGTGTGTAGGTGTTCTTGGAAAATGCAAAATAAATGACAATACTGGGCTGCTGTCTCATTAGGATCGGAGAACTAAGGGAAAATCACTTCCCTGTAAGATGACTTGGAAGGGATGGTGAGCGATGACAGAATTTATGTTTGGGAGTAAAACGGCTCTGAACAAACCAAATCGGAGCGTCACTCCCAATTATTGGTGGCAAATCAAGGATATTAAAGATTTTCTAAAAGACTCAACTTTGTACTGCTGTTTCACAATATATGAAGATAGTACTGGGCTTGTTGAAAATACCTTCTGGAGATGCCATCCATTAACTTTAGGTTCACTAAATGTAGGTGGCACATATGCAAAAGACTTAAGGAAGAATCAAAGCATGGCTTCTCAGCTTTGTGGTAGGAAAAACATTAGCAAAGTAATTAGTATAGTAGGGAAATCAGCTCTACTTATATGGTCAAATGACAGTTGGCATATACAAACATTCAAAACAGAAAAGCCTTGCCTTGAGTTGATTCTGATTCATAGTGACTCACATAACAAAAACACAGACCTGCCCAGATAGTATCTTTACTGAAGCAGAATGCTTCGTCTTTCACCCACGGAGCAGCTGGAGGGTTAAAACACTAATTTTTCAGATAGCAGCTGTGTTATCCTGGGTTCTCTGGAGAAACAAAATCAGAGATATGTGCGTAGTTGTATTTACATCAAGAAAATAACACACAATTGTAAAAAGTAGTTAAACCCAATCCAGTTTCAAGTCTGGGTTAGATGTTAAACGTGAGATTTCTCCTATATAGAGTATAGCATTGGGAGTTGATGAACCTAGGAATAGCAGAAACGACAGGGTGCTGAGGCAGATAAATCCAAGGTCAAGCAAGTCAGACTTGTGATTGGAGAGAGGCAAATGAATACCGGTCAGTGGGTCAAACAGCAGGTGGCTGGTGGCGCCCAGGAGCTGCAGGCAATTGGCAGGTTGTTGGCTCCAGTTCAAGCACCAGAAGTCAATGATTCAGATGTAAGATCCAGACCCAACAAAAAAGAAAACAAGCTTTCCACAGCATCTATCTATATAGGAAATGGGCCACAGCCCCAAGGAAACAACCTTTCCATTGCTCCAGAGTAAGAGGGCTGTACTCCACCCCAGTCTTAGAACAGAGTGGCTGCTCACAGCAGATCCCATTATGGAACTGATTACATCGTGTTAAGTCACATTACAGAGGGTTACTAGGACCCAACTGCCAAACCACTGAGAATCCTGACCCAGGCAGGTTGACCCAAAACCCAACTGTCACGGCAGCTGAACCCTTAACCATTGTGCTGGCGAGGCTCCTGACATACAAGCATAAAGCCCATTGCCTCTGAGTTCATTCCAACCCCTGATGACTCTGGGATAGACTAGAACTCCTGAGGACTGTAATCTGTACAGGAGCAAACAGCGTTATCTTTCTCCTGTGGAGCTGCTGGTGGGTTTGGATCCCAACCTTTAGGTTAGGTGTCCCAATGCTTAACTCATTACACCACCAGGACTCTTTTAATGCAAATATTAGGTGGCTTAATTGTGGCAACATATGCTCAAGTTGTTGAGTATCTGATTGTATGGTGACATGGAGGCAAAGGCTCATCTGACCCCTGCCTCGTGGCAATAGAGAAGCTGGGGAGGTGAGATGGCCAGCAGCCCTCCACTGACAAATACCCACTGGGTCCCTTATGTGTAGTGGCTGGATGTCGTATGATATAGTGCCAGAAGTTGAGTTTCTCAGGTTGGAAGGCACTCAAAATATTTTGGGGGAAGCTGCCTTCTCTAAGAACTATGTGTTGTAACGAGATAGATGGAGCAAAGCTTTCAGGACCTTCATTTACTGATGGGGCATACCTCAAAATGAGAAGAAACAGCTTCAACCATCCCTTAATAATCAGAAGGTGGACTCTATGAAACATGAATCTAGGAAAATGGGCAGTTACTGAAAGGGAAACGGAACACACTGAGATTGATATCCTAAGTATTACTGCGCTGAAATGGACTGGTTTGGGCCATTTTGAGTCCATCATAAGGCTTACTAATGAATGACACATTTAAGAAGAATGTCATATTCACTGTCAAAGAACATTTCAGGATCCATCTTAATGTAAAATGCTATTTTTGATAGGATAATATCTATGTGCCTACAAGGAAGACCAGTTAATAAATGTCACTATTTAAATTTGTGCATCAACCAATAAAACCAATAATGCATGAATAGAAGAATTCTTCCAGTGTCTTCAGTCTGAAGTTGATTAAACGTGTCATCAAGATACAGTGACAATTTTCAGTGATTGGAATGTGAAAGTTGGAAACAAAGAGCAAGGAACAGTAGCTGGGAAACATGACCTTAGAGGTAGACATGATACTGCAGCAACAAATGATAAAATTTTGCAAGCCCAACAACTTCTTCAATGCAAATACCTTCTTTTTAACATAAACAATAACTACATACATGGATCTCTGCAAGTGTAATACACAGCTATCATATTGACTATGGCTGTGGGTAGAGATGATGGAGAAGCTCAATATGATCAGCCCAAACAAGGCCAGGGCTGTGTATTTTATGTAAGTTTAAGTTGAAGGTGAAGAAACGTAAAACAAGTCCATGAGAGACAAAGTTTGACTATAAATAGAATACACCTGATTTAGAGAACATTTCAAGAAGAGCTTTGACATAATGATGTTCACACTAATGACCTGATGAGCTTAGGATGATATCGAGAATATCATACGCAAAGAAAGTAAGAGGTCATCGAAAAGACAAAAATTAAAGAAAAAAAGATCCAAGTAGATGTCAGAAAGGACTCTGAAACTTGTAGACTCTTAATAGCATAATAGCTAATAAAAATAGAATAAACAATACAATAAAAAACTAATTAGGAAGTTTCAAAGGGCAATTCAAGAAGACAAAGTAAAATATTATAATGCAATATGCAAAGACCTTGAAGTAGAAAACCAAAAAGGAAGAACATTGTTGGTGTATATCAAGATGAAAGAACTGAAGAAACAATTCATGCATTGGGCTCCAACACTGAAGGATTCAAAATACTGAAGGGTACAGGAAACATCAAAAGAAGGCCAAAGAATACGGAGAACTGCTGTACCAAAACGAACTGGTCGACAGTCAATCATTTCAAGAAGTAGCTTATGATCTTTATTGGTACTGAAAGAAGAAGCAATGAAGGCTTAAGTGGTACTAAGACATCAGTGAGAAATAAGGCTCTAGAAATTGATGAAGTACCAATTGAAAAGTCTCCATGAACTGATGCAGCACTAGAAGCACTCTAGTCCATGCTAAGAAATTTGGAAGAGAGCTACCTGACTGACTGGGGGCAATTCATATTTTAGCCCATCCCATAAATAGCAAAATTAGAAAATGATCAAACAATATCATTAATCTCACAAGTAAAATTTTGATGAAGATATATATATATATACATATATTTTTTAATTACGGCACTGAATCCTCAAAGAGCTGCCAGAAATTCAAACTGGATTCAGAAGAGGACTTGGCACAGAAATATAATTGCTGACATCAGATGGATCTTGGCTGAAAGCAAATAAATGAAAGATGTTTATTTATGTTTTATTGACTATACAAAAGCCTGCGACTGTGTGGATGATAATAAACTAAGAATATGTATGTCACTTTAAATACTAAGGTACACCTGACCCAAGCCATGGTATTATCAGTCACCTTAGGCATGTGAAAACTGGACAGCGACTATGGAAGACCACAGAAGAATTGACACATTTTAATTATAGTATTGATGAAGAATATTCAAAGTACCATGAACGGCGTTACCACAAGAACAACTCTGTCTTGGAATAAGTACACCCAGAATATTCCTTAGAAGCAAGGATGGCCGGACTTCATCTCACATATTTTGGACAAGTTATCAATAGAGACCAGTCCCTGGAAATAGACATCATATTTGGTAAAGTAGAGGGTCACTAAAAAAGAGGACGATGTGTTAGGTAGCCAGATAGGGAGTTGTCCCTCTCTATGCCACGGCGCCCCTACAGGCGATTGCTGCAGAGAATCAGGTGAGCCCAGCCAGCCATAAAGACTGAAGGGCATGCACAAATTCAGGCCTTTGAGACAGGAAGCCAGTACCTGGGAAGGCCCCAATCTAGGCCAGGTGGGCTTAATTCAGTCAGTGGGGTCAACCAGTACCTTCGGCCAGGCCTCCCAGCGTAGGACCCTGAAAAGCCAGAATCAGGAGCCCCCCCACCCCCACCCCCACCCCTCTTTTCCAGCTGCTCCTTGGCCTTGGTGCAGTTTCTCTGCTTCAGGTCCCCACGTGTGAGTGTGAAGTTCCCTGAGGGTACCTGAGTAACACCTGAAACTTCTGTCCTTTATAAAAACTCACTTGGATCACAAACCAGGATTCAGCGTGAATTCTTTCTCTTGTGAAGCCAAGGAACCCAAGTGATTCTCAGTGAGATGGATCAGCATAGCATCAATTGGCAACAATGAACTCAAACATAGCAGCAACGTGTACATGCCACAGATCAGGCAGTGCTTCTTCCTGTTGTCTACTACGCTAGATCACTATGATCAGAACGACTCCAAGACTCCAAACAAGAACACGAGTTACCTTTTAAAACCTAAAATATCCCCTCCCCCAGAAGAATTTGTTTCAAAGGACGACATTGATTCTGCAGCTCCAGGAGAGGGACATATCTGATCAGAGCACACTGCAGTAGATTAAGGGGGAGGAGGAGAGAGTGGAGCACATCCTGGCCCACCAAGTCATGAGGATGATGTTCCTGATTAGAGCAGGACACAGAGAGGACAACATGGCTGGTCCCACTATGAGACATGATGCCCTCACTAACCCATAACCCTACAGGGGACAGCACCAGAGACACAGTGTGGGAATTGCACCCGACCTGATCCCACCACACCAAGGCAAAGCACTGGGGAAATGCAGCAGAACAGCAAGGGAATGGAGTGGCAAGGTCCCCAGGGAATGCTGAAATGGAATTTGGGGCCAGGGCGTGAAGCCCCAACAGACTGGACTGGAAAACACTCCTAAAGGCCAACAAACGATCCTTGAACTAACTACAAGCTTTTCTTTCTTGTTGTGTTTTGTTTTGTTCTTTGTCAGTGGTTTGTTGTTGTTTAATTGTATACTGTTGCTTTGTTTTTCTCTGTATTGCTTTTGTGCATGTTATTATCTCCACAGGTCTGTCTAAATAAGATAAGCTGGAAGAACTATCTAGAGGAAAAACAACAGGACAGACAGTTCCCGGGGGACATGGGATAGGGGGAGGTGGGGGTAAGGAAGTGGTGTTAACAAACCCAGGGACAAGGGAACAACAGGGATCCAAATTGGTAGTGAGGTGGAAGTGTCAGGCCTGGTAGGGAATGATCAAAGGTAAGGTAACAAAGAGGTATAGCTGTAACCCAGGTGGGGACAGAGAATGATAGTGAGACAGGAGGAAAGTCCAGGGAAACAGAGGAAAGAGCTAGGAGGCAAAGGGCACTTATAGAGGTCTAGGCAAAGACATGTACATATGCAAATATATATATGAGGATGGGATAATAGATCTATGTGGCTATATTTATAGGTTTAATTTTAAGGTGGTGACAGAAGGACCTTGGGCCTCTACTCAAGCACTCCCTCAATGCATGAATACTTTCTTCTATTAAATTGGTATTCTATGCTGCTCATCCTCCCAACATAACTGCTGAAGCCGAAGCGGGTGAACAAGCAAATGTGGCGAAGAAAGCTGATGGTGCCCAGCTATCAAAAGAGATAGTGTCTGGGGTCTTAAAGGCTTGAAGGTAAACAAGTGGCCATCTAGCCCAGAAGCAACAAAGCCCACATGGAAGAAGCACACCAGCCTGTGCGATCACAAGGTGTCGAAGGGATCAGGCATAAGGCATCATCCAAAAAAAAAAAAATCTTACCATAGTGAATGAAGGGGAAAGTGTAGAGTGGAGACTCAAAGCCCATTTGTCGGCCGCTGCAGATCCCCTCACAGAAGGGTCTAGGGGAGAAGATGAGTCAGTAAGGGTACCATGTAGCACAGATGAAGAATACAGCTTTCCTCCCGTTCCTAAATGCTTTCTCCCCCCAACTACCATGATCTGAATTCTACCTTGCAAGTCTGGATAGAGCAGAGGATGTACACTGGTGCAGATAGGAGCTGGAGGCACAGGGAATCCAGGGTGGATGATACCTTCAGGACCAGGGGTCTGAGGGGCGATACTGGGAGAGTAGAGGGTGAGTGGGTAGGAAAGAGGAAACCCATTACAAGGATCTACATGTGACCTCCTCCCTGGGGGACAGACAACAGAAAAGGGGGTAAAGGGAGACGCCGGACAGAGCAAGATATGACAAAATAATAAATTATAAATTATCAAGGGCTCATGAGGGAGGGGGAAGCGGGGAGGGAGGGGAAAAAGGAGGACTTGATACAAAGGGCTTAAGTGGAGAGCAAATGCTTTGAAAATGATGAGGGCAAAGAATGTACAGATGTGCTTTATACAATTGATGTATGTATGGATTATGATGAGTTGTATGAGTTCCTAATAAAATGTTTTTAAAAAACAAACCTAAAATATAAATGTCATTTTGGTGACTTCAGTCTCCTAAAACTAAAAATTCACAAATTTTATAGCTAAATCTTTTAAAGGTGAAGGAAAAGTTTTAAAACTAAAGAGCAGTGTTGTTTTCTCTCAATTTTCAATGTCTATCTCATTCCTAGTTTCAGAGTTGATCCCCTACATTTTATTTTCTCACGTGGTAGAAACATCCATCCCCCTTCTCCAAAGGCTGCTTCTCATGACATAAAGCAGTGGAGTTCAACTTATAAAACCACGTTCATAATATACATTGGGATGTTCAAGAAAAGCTAAAATAATTTGACTAAATTCTAGAATATTATTAGTCATTTGGTTATAGAGGACCCATTTATGTCCTGTGACTCTAGCATTTAAAAAGTTATTTTAAGAAGTTATTAATTCCCAGTTTTTAAATAAGTTCTTATGAGAGCACCCAAAGTCATATGTGCAGTTTGGTTTGGGGATCAGCACTATAGTTCCTATTTTTACTTGCTCTTCAATTTAGTAGTTCATTTAATATATGTAAAAAGTCGATTTCTTTATAAGCGATTTTAACTCTGCTTCAAGGGCTACCTGAATTGTTAGAATTCTGAGTGGTTAAAATGAACTCTTTAGGCATAAATTCAAGTCTCAAGAAATGTATAGACCAAGAAGGGCTAGAGAGGATTTCCTTTTTATACCTCCTGTCTTCTGAAGTGGACTTTTTTTGTTCCCTTTCTCATAGCCACCCTGTTCGGCAACCCTACCTAAATTAAAGTCCTTATCTGTTTGTCTATTTGCTTTCCCTGTTTTTATTCTTAGGATGTTGAAATTCTTAGGACTGGAGGAATATACTAGGTAAAAAACAATGCTAGCTCAAACCCCAAGAGTGGCCTGCAAGTAGATGTTTCTACTGTGGCGAGACCCAGAAGGCAATAACACCGAACTATCAAGGTGGGAAGCCCCACCTGAGTCACACTGAATAGTGGAAGGAGGATAATATTTGGGATTCACATTTGGACTGGGTACTGAAACTTTTTATGGTCATATATATATATATATATATATATATATATATATAGTTTTATTAATATATCTTACACAATCCAATCTATCCATTCACATTCAGTTCTGTTGCTGAATCCCATCAAGTGAGGTTATACACTCATCATTGCTATCAGGTCCCCATTCTCTGCCTTCCTGCCCCCACTCCCTTCTCATACCCTCAGGAAACGATTACTCATAACTACTTCTGAACGGTTATCATCTTGATTTTCATGTGCTGCATAATCTTCAATAGATAAATGAGCATATGCAAATCTAACTTGATTAATGAGGTAAAACAAGTAAAAACCATAATAGTAAGGGGAGGAAACATTGAACAAAAAAACTAGAGGATAGTTACGTAATTCCTCAGTGGCATACCTCACCCTGAATTTGTTATCCCTTCCGTGTGACCCTTCTGAGAGGGACTGCCCAATTATCTTGCAGGTGGCTTTGGAGTCTCCACTACATCCACCCCCCTTCACATTGATTTGGTTGTTTGTTTGTTTTTGTACTTGAGGAAACTCTTCCAATGGACACCTCATGATCATACAGGCTGGTGTCCTTCTTCCATGTAGGCTCCGTTGCTTCCCTGTTATTCTTATGCTCAACAGGTAAATTTCTTAACCTCCCAGAGTTTCACTCAATTTCCTCATTTGGAGATGGGATAATTTGTGTTACTGTGTTTAGGGGCCGTGGAGTCGGTTTTGACCTTACGCACAACAGGACAAAACACTGCCTGGTCCTGCACCATCCTCGCAATTGTCCTGTGCCTGTATGCATTGTTGCAGTGCTATGTCGATGCAGCTCATTGAGTGATAATTTAGGAAGTCTTAATTCCAGGACAAGAGGGAGAGACAAAATTTCTAAAACAGCAGTTGTATTTTATAGCAAATAGGGAAAATGTTCTCTTTTCTTCCCCAAAACCTTATATTAGGAGTTAATCCAGACACCATATCATTCCATAGCTCAATCACATCAAGCAGTATTGTACAATTACTTCCACAATCAGTTTCAAACTCTTTTCTTCCTTCTTGAAGGAAGCTGTATCTTGAAAAATAAAATGTAAAATTATGAAAGTAAGCTTCTTCTTCTTGAAAAATTAGTGTTATAATCACAATCATGCTTAGACTAAACAAAACCTAAATCATACTAGGGGATTTTTTTCCTAGTATATATTTTTTTCTGGTATAATTGTATGGTATTATGGATTCACATCCTTTGGTTCACATTTGACTTTGCATCACAATCAGGTAAGAAGTGACTTGTAAAGATATATCATTTCCAAGGTCTTCTGATGTAACGTCTTTGCTACTTTAAGCCATGGTTTGAGCAGTGTCCACAGTGTAGAACTTCCTCCTCAGTTGTCTCTTCCCACCTCAGAATGCCACCTTGAAGGCAAACTCCCAGCTAAAGAGAATGTGTGCTTTACATTTCCAAAACTATTGTTAACAGCCATCCGAAGGCTGCACTCATTCCCACTGCCCCGCCCCCCCCAATTATCCAAGAACATGCTTGACTCCCACGTGATTGCACTAATGTCATGTTGTTCATCTTGCCAAGGGGAGAACGAAACTAAGACGCTGGCATCGTAGGGGCAGAGCCTAGAGTTAAGCAGAAGGGAATGTTTGTATGGAAACTCGTTTGGAATAGGTCAATCGCCCAGAAAGTATCCTCATCATTTGATGGCTTTTCCTTCCTTACACTGCCTTGTAGCAGCAGGGACTCAAACGATGAACTGAGGATATCATTATCCTCCACAAGGAGCTGTCTCTCTCCACTGATGGAGGGGTTCTGAGAACTAAACAAGCTACAGTATGTAAAGGGACATTCACGTGAAGCTATTCAATTGTATCCCCTCTCCCTTTCAGCTCTGGGCTCAGGCTGAGGGCAAGGCTGCCCACAGAAGCAAGACACATAAACTGTATGGCTTGTTTACACATAGAGAATTCTAGGAAGGTAATGCATTCACCATGTTCGTTGCTGTTGTGTTGATCACGTTCTTGGTGCTGGCGGACTTCATAAACCCAGAGACAAGGGTTATGGGGGCAAAGTTGCTGGGTCTGCCTCTCACTCAGCTACACATTACAATCGCCTGTGAATCAGAGCTCTTTTCCTTTTTCCTCTTTTTTTAGTGTGAGAGTAAGAGTGAGTGAGTGAGTGAGTGAGTGAGTGAGTGAGTGAGTGAGTGAGTGAATGAGTGAGAGAGTGAGAATGAGATAGTAAGAGAGTGAGTGAATGAGTGAGAGAGTGAGTTAGTGAGTGAGAGAATGAGTGAGTGAGTGAATGAATGAGTGAAAGAGTGAGAATGCGGTAGTAAGTGAGTGAGAGTGAGGTAGTGAGTGAGTGAGAGAGTGAGTGAGTCCAGAGCTCTTTTCAAAGGAGTCACCCTTAGCCATTTGCTGTTGATTTGGTTTCCTAGAGGGAAGAAACCAAATTAGGGCTCTCACAGAAATGGTTTCTTTCTGATTAGACCATATCAGACCTTGTGGATAAAGTTAGGGAGATTTATCTCACTTGAAAGCAACAGGAAGATATTCTAAGGATATTCTCTATGGGGAAAATATTAAATGATGCAGGAAGCATCAAGAGAAGATGGAAAGAACACACAGAGGCACTGTATCAAAAAGAACTGGTCAATACCCCATCATTTCAGGATGGAGCACATGAGAAAAACCAATGGTGCTGAAGGACGAAGTTCAAACTGCACTAATTCGGTAGCACCTAACCACAACATAAGAGTTTTTCAGCAGAGACATAATGTAGTAGAATCTGACCTGTTGGTAGGTACCAGAGTCAGTTGCAACCCATAGCGAATGTATGTACAACAAAATGAAACATCATCAGGTCCTGCCACATCCTCACAATTTGTCCTGTGCCTGAGCCCATCGATGTAACCACTGTGTCAATCCATCTACTTGAGAACCTCCCTTCCTTTGCTGCCCCGCCACTTTACCAAGCATGAGGTCTTTCCCCAGGGACTGATTTCACATGACAACATGTCCAAAATATGTAAGATGAAGTCTTGCCATGGAGCACTCTGGAGGTACTTCTAAGATAGATCCATTTGTCTTTTTAGCAGTCCATGGTACTTCCAATAGTCTTCTCCATCCCCACAATTCAAATGCATTGAGTCTTTTTCAGTCTTATTTATTGTTCAACTTTCACATGTATCTGAGGCCATGGAAAATGCCATAGCTGGGTCAGGTGTGCTGCAGTCCTCAAAGTAATGTCCTTTCTCTTTCATACTCTAAAGAGGTCTTTTGCAGCAGATTTACCCAATGGAATTTGTCTTTTGTTCTCTTGACTGCTGCTTCCAGGAGCATTGATTGTGGATCCAAGTAGGACAAAATCCTTGACAACTTCAAACTATTCTCCATTTATCATGATGCTACCTACGGGCCCAGTTGTGAGGATTTTGGTTTTCTTTATATTGAGTCCTAATCCATACGGAAGGTTGCAATTCTTTACCTTCATCAGCAAGTGCTTCCATTCTTCCTCACTTTCAGCGAGCAAGGTTATTTCATCTGCATATCACAGGTTGTTAATAAACTTTACTCCTGATACCACATTCTTCTTCGTATAATCCAGTTTCTCTGATGATTTTCTTAGGACACAGATTGAATAAATATGGTGAGAGGATCCAACCCTGAAGCATACCGTTCCTGATTTTAAACCATGGAGTATTCCTTTGTTCTGTTCGCACATCTGCCTCTTGATCCTTGTGAAAGTTCCTAATGAGCACAATGAAGTGTTCTGGAATTCCCATTCTTCTCAAAGCTATCCATAGTTTATTATGGTCCACACCGTCAAATGCTTTTACATAGTCAATAAAACTTAAGCAAACACCTATCTGGTATTCTCTGCTTTGAGGCAAAATCTAACACCAGCAATATAGCCCTTGTTCTGCATCCTCTTCTGAATCTTGGCTGAACTTCTGGCAGTTTCCTAGCAATGTACTGCTGAACTGACTTAGTATGGAGTAGAATCATAGTGGATATTACTGGGGCATGAACAGGTTGAGGTTTATACTTAAAAGTACTAATTTGTATATTGTTAACTGTCTGGAGCAAGAGTACTTTCAATGTAGAAATGAAAATCTAGTCTACCTGCTGGTATATATCACCTAGGCTGCATGGTACAAAGCTTATCAAATTGAGATAAATCAAATAAAATCAGATGCATTATCTTACTCATCAAGTAAATTTCTAATTTTGTTTCCCATATTGATCTTCTTATCGGATAAGAGTGCGTGCCAACTAACTAGGTTTGGTTGGCAGTAACATTACTCATAAATTTCAACTTGGTCTTTTGTTAAGTAGATTACTCATTCTTTATTTGTTTCTCTGAGTTTGGTCATATCTGACAAAGTTCAATTTCTGAACATCAAAACTAAGGGTCAATGTCTGAGTATTCTAAGCAATCTAAATACCTTTCTTTCTTTTTCTTGGATACCTTTCTTGACATTTTTGTGCTGTTTCTCTCTGTGTAGAGCAATAAAATCATGATGGAGTAAAATTCTTATATCAGGATTAATATGCACACTAATTTAATAATTGTGATGTGTTTGTATAATCCAGGATTAATATTTGACTTGCTTATTAAAAAAATTGACTCACATATATAAAATTACGCAGAAACAAGTCTTTTTTTTTTTTTTTAAGAAAAATACCCTGAAATTCTCAGATTAATGTTCAGGAGACTTATTGGGGATTAATCTCTGGAACAACTCTTCTGAGAAAGAGAAGGCAGGAGGATTAAGCAGAGAAGGAAGTTGAGCTGTATGCTGTTGCCGAAGAAGCCTAAGCCTATGCCACAGGGAGCTGGCAGTTACCCTGATTGAGGCAAGGGACCAGGCCATAGTGTCCAAACTTCAGCCAATTATTTGATGTAAGAGACAGATCACTGGGATGAGGGAATTGCCAGGGGACATCAGCTGTGGGCAGTCAGTACCAGTCCTTCCAGGAACTGTGCCTCAGTTGTAAATGGGGAGTCAGGAAGTGCACCACAGTGCCCACCAACCCACTGGAGGCTTGTCTGTGTGTGCACACAGCGGTAAAACGGTCATGACCACTGCTTGTGGTGAAATTAGTTTCTTTAAGTGATCATTTGCCTTGGTTCTTTGGGAAAACAGCTTGAGAAGCTCCCCCTCGCTGTCTTTTTCTTATACCTCAAAAGATTTGCTACTTTTGTCCACGTTGATTGACAGTTCCTGCATAGGCTGTAAACAATTTGGCTTAAGACTTTGGTCTGGGCTGCAGCCTGCCCTATCATTGGTATGTACCCTGCATGGGTTGATCACTAGACAGTGCAAATAAAGTGAATAGAGACCACACAAATGAAGTGCCTGTGACCTAATGAGAGGGGACTGGTTACTTTGTGGCCCTGGTGAGTGGATCACGTTTTGAAATTGACAAGGAATATATAAACTGAGGTTTTTAAGACAGCAAAAAGCAGGAAGGGAAACAGCAGGGCGAAGGAGAAAATGGAGAAAAAGAAGAGGCAAGAAACTTCCTAAATGAGCTATGACACGAGTCAAGGGATGTAACACTGGAAGAGGGACCCAGTGACAGAGTTGGTGGTGACAAACAGCAAGGCCAAGATACTCCAAGGAAAGACAGAGAGGAAGGGGTCTGTCATGAAGGGCC
Source organism: Tenrec ecaudatus (assembly GCF_050624435.1). Classification (NCBI taxonomy): domain Eukaryota; kingdom Metazoa; phylum Chordata; class Mammalia; order Afrosoricida; family Tenrecidae; genus Tenrec; species Tenrec ecaudatus. The sequence goes on from NC_134535.1 coordinate 103,972,039, forward strand.
AACAAGAGACATGCTCAGACCTGAGAGAGCAGTTGTGCGCTAAAGAACATATGCCCCATGATCCTGATACCACATGTTACACATCTATTTCCTCAACAAGCCACCAAACTGTAAGTGTGGTCCATGCCTTCTTTGTGGTCACTACAATGTATTCGACATCACAGAATAGAGTGTGTCGTGAGAAGGAAGACAAGCATCTGAATTGCTAAAACGGTTGGAGAGTGAAGGTGTGTCTGATGTACACCTCATGAGAATTAGCATTGCTCTTCTCCTGGTCATCATCCCACTAAAATTAGACAGGTTCTGATGCTCCTACTGCTCCCATCATTTCATACTGCTCCTGAAAAATGCTCCATTTTTGCCTCCTGGTATGCTGTACAGAGAACACATCACTTCTACATGACCCTGTTTGTCTTCAATTTAATCATAAAAAACACCAGAGGAATCTCAAGTTGGCATCCTGGTAGAATCAGCCACCCAGTGCTCCCATCGTTGGATCAGAAAACTAAGAGGGAAGGAGGCCAACATTAGGAGGCCGGGTGCTAGAAATAGAATCCCAGTGTACGAAGTTTTGTGGTTCAGACCTTCCCTTATGATTTGTGTCCACAGATCTGGTTGAGGGCTTGTTGCGCCACTCTGTTTGTTGCATCTGCCTGCAGGCTCTCCACATCCTTTGCCAGGTCCAGTGAGACAGTCTCCGATACCTCTTGCTGGGCCCTAGATCCGAGACCCGCCAGCATGCAGTAATTTCCTCAGGCTCACAGAGAGCATCCAAAAATTAGCCACAAGAGCTCACGTCAGCACTTCCCTCTCTGCTCTGCTCTCTGCTCCTGCATTCGAGGGCTTTGCACCTCCTGTTTCAGCCCAGAAACAGAGCAACCACATCAGCCACCCCTTTCCTCTTCTGCCAAGCTCTTCATTTGGCCTGCCAGTGTGGGGAACCACAGATAATTAGACACTAATTTACTACAATCAGAGAGCCCTCGGACTATTTACCCATGACAGATCTCAGATCCCTGGAGCACAGCCTATTGGAGCCATGGGGGAGTGAGCCAATAGGGCATCTGGGAGAACACAGACCCGGTGAATCCCAAACCCACTCAGTAAATCTAATCACCCTGTCTTGGGGACAGTGTGGCTCAGCCCTAATACCAGGGCACCCTGCAATTTCTGAAGAAAAAAAAAAGAAACTTCAAAACATGCAGTCATTCCAAGCCTGTGTTCCTTTTTGTAACTTTGCATCTAAGCCACCACATGCCTGGTTCATTAACAAAGCTTTAACATAGCAAAGCAGGAAAAAGTCACAAGAGCTAAAGTCCCCAAAATGGGTTTTACCAGGTTGGGTATGGCAAATAGTCTTAGAAAGATTGTTCAAAGACCACACATTATAAGCCAGCAAAACAAGCCTTCCCCACAAGACACAAGCCAACTGAGTAAGACATTGCTATACTCCATCCCCCTAGGCTACTTAGGTTGGTGACAGGAGTGGACCCCTCCTCCCACCACTACTCGGCCATCGCCATCATCCCAATCCCCTCTGACCCAATTCACCAAAGGTACATGTTCTCAAGATAACTAACTCAATCACAAGAATATAGTGCTCGAAGTCATACCAGACACCAAATCTACCCCAAATATCACCACCTGTCTGACACCCTACAAGACCACAAGGCAGTAAAATGCCATACCACCAAACACAGTCCTTACATAATATACAGGGTCAACAAGAGACCCATGTGGTTTCACTATAGTCCTACTTTATCCCAATCACGATAACCGCTGGAACATGCTCCCTTCACTTCAGCAACACCCAACCTCCTTAAACTCAACAAGTAAAACTGCAGCTTTCTAGAGAGAGACCCAGTGTCCAGGGAGACAGAGCTGCAACTTGAACTCATGACATAGCTCCAGATAGTTTTTAGACCTGCTTGCATTAGATTCTGAGAAAGAAAGCACAGGGCTCCTTTCACGACCAGAGGAATTGGGACTCATCACGTCACGGTTACTCGGTGACCTTCTCTGCCCCTGGCAAGATAGCCAGCAAACATGGGGTCCCACTGAACCTACCCAGACAACCTTCTGAACAGAAGCCCCCTCTTCACAGGGGCATCCTCAATAATAGTACATAAGGTAAGGAGAACTCAGAGTTGTGCAGCAACCTACTAAAAAATAACCTGTTATAAACTAAAATAATTAAAGGTCTGCACTCTCCCTTCCACAATTTACATGGTCGATAAGGGACCCTGGTAGATTTAACCTATCCATCACGCACTTCAACCACTACAACCTCTAGAAATTGGTTCCTACACTACAACAATACCTATTTTTCACCAACTTACCAATTAAATATCTATCTCCCATAACCCTCTGAACCCAGGTTCCTGTGAACACTGGTCCACCTGAATTGATCAGCTGGTGCAGTGCCACTCTTGCTGCTCATGACAGACCTGGCACTGCTGCTAGTGATCAGAGCCTGAGACCAGGCTGTGCACAAGGCCCTAAGAAGCTCCCTCTGCCGCTATGGCCCGTGAGTGCTGACCTGAACTGCTTGCATTTGGCCTTCTCAGCACCACCCTTGCTGCCTGGGATCACATCCCGCTGACTCCTCCTCCACCTGAGAGAGTCACTAACTTCGCCTTCCAAATAGATAGCTCTAATTTCCTAGGGAGAGTGTCAATCCCAATGAGATAGAGACGCAGCTCAAAATCACAGTGCAGCTGGTGCTAGGTAGTCCTTAGAATCATTCCTACTAGACTCTGAGAAAGAAAACACAGATACCTGAACTCCCAGGAAAATGGCTCCATGCTCCACCAAAACACCATGCAGACAACAACCCACATCAGCAGTAAGAGAAACAACCCACATCAAAAGCAAGAGAAACAAAATGTAGTGTCTGAGGAGGACTTGAACCTAGAGGTGTACATAGAAGAAGACTTTGGACCACCACAGAAAGAAATCTTCAGTATGCTGCTTAGAGTTTTACAGGATATGAGGGAATCGGTACAGGAAAAAAAAGAGGAAAGCATAGAGAGGATAGAGTCCACTTACCGAAGGGAAATCAAGAGTTAAGGGAAAATGCAGCAGATGGAAAGCAAACAGTAAAAGATCTACCAACAAGCTCGAGAGGGCTGAGAATCATATCAGTGACCTCGAAGATAGCCAAGCAGAATTCCACAAACATGAAAGACAATCAAATAAGATAATCATAGAAGCTGAAGAGAACAATGAACAATGCTATGAAGAGAAACCATATTCAAATACTTGGGATATCAGAGCAGTACATAATAAAAAAAACTGACATAGATATGGAATTCCTGGAAGAAAACTCTCCCAATTTAATGGACAATCAGAAAATCATCCAGGAAACAGAGAGGACACCAATTAGACCAAACCTCAAGAAGAACACACCAAATCATATAGTAGAAAATTATCCAATTTTGAGGATAAGGAGAAAATCATAAGAGAAGCAAGAAAAAAAGTAATCAGATATGCATATGTACAGACATATCAGCAGAATCAATGAAGAAGAGGAGAAAAAGAAATAGCATCTTCCAAAAGTTGAAGGAGAATAACGACAGCCAAAAAAAATCCTCTATCACACCAAACTTTCCATCAAAATAGATGGAAAGGTAAGGACTTTCGCATATCAGAAAAATTTAGAGATTATGTCAAAGGGGGAAAGAAGCATGAAAAAAGTCCACAGCATTATAAAAATTACTTTCCAACTCACTATGGTCAGAAAACAAAACCCCACAGAGCACAGATATGAGACCACCACATAGTGTAACACTATCCAGAAGTCAGAGCTCTGAAAGCTATGCCCAAGACGTCTTTGACCCAATGGTGAGAACACAAGAATGAATTCCCCCACATATACATAGCATACCGCAAGGAGGGAGAGAGGAAAATACCTATCACAAATGGTACAACATGACAGCAAGGAATCCACAGATGGATGTAATAACTCTGAACATCAGGGGTCTGGATTTCCCCATCAAAAGACAAGGGCTAGCAGACTGGATTAGGAAACAAAACCCAGCAATCTGTTGTCTGCAAGAGGCACATCTCAAGCTCAAAGACAAAAACAGGTTGAGGATCAAAGTTTGGTGGAAAGTATATTAAGAAAATGGCAATCTAAAAAAAATCAAGAGTTGCAATTCTAATATCTGATAAAATCAATTTCAGGTGAAGGACATGATAAGAGATAAGTATGGGCATTATATAATACTAAAGTGATCCATAAACCAAGAACCAGTGAGCATAATAAACATATACACCCCCAACAAGAGACCTGCTAAATACATCAATCAAATTCTTCAAAAGATGAAAGTAGGATGCTTCATTATACCACTCTCCGAGAAAAATAGATCAACAGGAAAGAAGCTCAACAGGAAGGCTCCAGAACGAAACCCTACAATTAGACAACTAGATCTGATATACATAGTTAGAGCTTTCCACCAACTGCAAAAAAAAAAAATCACATTCTTTTGAAGTTCACATAGTACATATTCGAAAATAGACCACATGCTGGGACAAGTAAAGTTTGAACAAATTTAAAAAAATAGAGTTCACTGATTCCTTCTTTGACCAATATGCCATAAAGCTGGAAATCAACAAAAGAAAGATTTTTTTAAGGGAAAATACTTGGAGAATGAACAACTTACTTCTTCAAAAGGAGTGGGTTAAAAAAAAAGACAGGGTATTGGCTCAAATTAGAGACAAAATTAGGACCAATGAGAATATAGCATAGCTTGATAGCGACGAATGTGCATATGAAGAAGGAAGAAAGACTTTATGAGAGATGCCCTATCACAAAACCTTCAGCAATTGGAATAGTCAACAGAATAATTCTTCTAGTAGCAAAAGAAAATAAATTATAAAAATCAGGGTGGATGTAAATGAATGAGAAAACAAAAAACAATGGAGAAAATCAGGTCAGTAAAAAGCTGGTTCTGACGCTGAAGACGAATGTGTGCATAAGTAAGTGTTGTGAAGAAGACTGATGGTGCCTGGCTATTGAGAGATATAGCGCCTGGGGACTTACAGGCTTGAAAGTAAACAAACGACCATCTAGCCCAGAAGCAACAAAGCCCACATGGAAGCAGCACACCAACATGTGTGATCATGAAGGGCCAAGAGGACCAGGTTTCAAACAACAAAGGCAGGGGAAAAAATCATAACATCGTGAATGAGGGGAGTGCGTGACAGGGACCCAATGACCATCGGTAGACAGCTGGACATCCCTTACAGACGGGTAGTGGGGAGGAGATGAGTCACTCAGGGTTCAGTGTAGCAACAATGAAACTCAACACCTTCCTCTAGTTCTTTTTTTTTTTTTTTAATTATTTTTTATTTTTTAACAAATTATTGGGGCTGATACAATTCTTTTCACAGTTCATACATGTACATACATCAATTGTATAAAGCACATCTGTACAGTCTTTGCCCTAATCATTTTTTTCTCCTCTTTTCTTCATTTACATTTTATTAGGGACTCCAACAACTCTTACCACAATCCATACATATACATACATCAATTGTATAAAGCACACCCATACATTCCCTGTCCCAATCATTCTCAAGGCATTTGCTCTTCACTTAAGCCCCTTGCATCAGGTCCTCTTTTTTTTTCCCCCCCTCCCTCCCTTTTCCCCCCTCCCTCATATGCCCTTGGTAATTTATACCTCGTTATTTTGTCATATCTTGCCCTATTCGGGGTCTCCCTTCCCCCCTTCTCTGCTGTCCCTCTCCCAGGGAAGAGGTCACATGTGGCTCCTTGTAATCAGTTCCCCTTTTCCAACCCACTCACCCTCTACTCTCCAAGCATCGTCCCTCACGCCCTTGGTCCTGGAGGTATCATCCACCCTGGATTCCCTGTATCTCCAACCCTCATATGTACCAGTGCACAGCCTCTGTCCTATCCAGCCCTGCAAGGTAGAATTCGGATCATGGTAATTGGGGGGAGGAAGCATCCAGGATCTGGGGGAAAGCTGTGTTCTTCATCGATACTACCTCACACCCTAATTAACCCATCTCCTTTCCTAAGCCCCTCTATGAGGGGATCTCCATTGGCCGACACTTGGGCCTTGGGTCTCCACTCTGCACTTCCCCCTTCATTTAATATAATATATATATACGCATACATATATACATATACACATACATACACACACTTATATCTTTTTTTTTTTTTTTTGCATGATGCCTTATATCTGGTCCCTTGGGCACCTCGTGATCGCACTGGCCGGTGTGCTTCTTCCATGTGGGCTTATTTGTTTCTGAGCGAGATGGCCGCTTGTTCACCTTCAAGCCTTTAAGACCCCAAACACTATCTCTTTTGATAGCCGGGCACCATCAGCTTTCTTCACCACATTTGCTTGTGCACCCATTTGACTGGGGTCTTAAAGGCTTGAAGATAAACAAGTGGCCATCTAGCTCAGAAGCAACAAAGTCCACATGGAAGAACACACCAGCCTGTGTGATCGAGTGGTCCCAAAGGGATCAGTTACCAGGCATCAAAGAACAAAAAATCATATCATTGACTGCACACCTCTAGTTCTTGAACACTTCCTCCACCCCAATTATCATGATCCCAATTCTACCTTGCAGAATTGGTTAGACCAGAGGATGCACACCAGTGCAGTAGAGATCTAGAAACACAAGAAATCCAGGACAGATGAACCCCTCAGGACCAGCAGTGAGAGTGGCAACACCAGGAGAGAAAGGGTTGTAGAAAGGGGGAACCGATCTCGGGGATCTACATGTAACCTCCTCTCTGGGGGATGGGCAACAGGAAAGTGGGTGAGGGGAGACACCAGGAAGTGTAAGATAGGATAGAGTAATAATTTATAAGTTATTAAGGGTTTGTGAGGGCGGGGGGAGTGGGGAGGGGAAAAAGGAAAATGAGCTGATTCCAGGAGCCCAAGTGGAAGGCGAATTTTGAGAATGACGAGGGCAACGAATGTATAAGGGTGCTTTACTCAATTGATGTATATATGGATTGTGCTAGAGTTATATGAGCCCCAATAAAATGATATATTTTTTTAAAAGCTGGTTCTAAGAAGTAACAGAATAAAAGGACTAACATAATTGACAAACAGTTGACAAACCTAACAAAAAATAAGAAGGAGCAGATGTCAATATCCAGGTTGAGGGAAGAAACAGGGGAAATGATAATGGACCCCAAGGAAATTAAAAGACTAACTACACAGTACTACAAAGTACTGTACTCCAAGGAAAACAACAACTTGGAAGACATGGACAAATACCTGGAAAAACAAACCCTCCCCAGATTACCTCATATAGATGTCAAGAACTTGATCAGACCCATAGCAAAAGAAGAAATAGATAAGGTTATCAAGGAAGTACCTACTAAAAAAAGCCCTGGCCCAGATGGCTTCACAGGAGAATTCTACCAAGGATCCAGGGAAGAGTTGACACCAATTCTATATAAGATCTTACAAAGCATAGAAAGGGATGGTACACCCCCAATCGCATTCTATGAAGCTAGTATAACACTGATACCCAAACCGGGCAAGGATTCCACAAGATTAGAGAACTACAGTCTGATATCTCTAGATGCACATAGATATTGCATGAACATAAATGCAAAAATCCTTAACAAAATCTTGGCCAATAGAATACAAAAGTATATCAAAAGAATAATTCATCATCACTTCTTGGCCTTTTGGCTAAGATCAAGTGAAGAATAATTCATCATGACCAAACTGGATTTATACCAGGGATGCAGGGATGTTACAAAATCTGAAAATCCATCATCATTATCTATCACATTGAGAAGAAAAAAGACAAGAACCTCATGATAATATCAATAGACACACACACACACACAAAATCACTCTTGAAACCATTCAACACACATTCTTAATTAAGACACTAAGAGGATAGGACTGGAAAGAAATTGCCTCAATATATTTAAAGCTATATATGAAAATCCAATGGGCAGTGTTACAAACAGTGGAGAAAAGACTAATACTTCCCACTGAAAAGGGGAACCAGACAAGAAGGCCCCTTGCCCCTATTTTTATTCAACATTGTTTTGGAGGTACTAGCTTATAATGTAAGACAACAGAAGGATATAAAAAATATACGTCTAGAGAAAGAAGAAGTGAAACTGTCATTATTGCAGATGATATGATTTTGTACATTGAGAACCCCAAAGGCTCCACAATAGGAATGCTGGAAGCCATTGAGGAATATGGTAGAGTAGCAGAATACAAAATCAATAATAGAAGTCAATTGGATTGCTACATACAATGGAGGAGATTACATAAAAAGAGATCAAGAAGGTAGTACTCTTCACAATAGTCAAGCATAAATCGAAATATCTAAGGATATACCTAACCAGCCTCCCTACTACCACCCCCCCCCAAAAAAAAACCAATCTGTATGAGGAAAACTACAGAACATTATTACAAGAAGCCAAAAGGGATCTTCACAAATGGAAATATATTCCACGCTCTTGAATTGGTAGACTCAATATTATAAAGATGTCAATCCTACCTGAGGCACTATATAGGTTCAATGCAATCCCTATACAAATAGCAACAACATTTTTCAAGGAAATGGAAAAACTGACTACCAACTTCATACGGAAAGGGAAGAAGCCCAGAATTGGCAAAGAACTATCACCAAAGAAGAATAAAGTGGGTGAGCTTGCATTACCTGACTTTAAAACTTATTATACAACCACAGTCGTCAAAATAGTATGATACTGGCATAATGATAGATACTCGGACCAATGGATAAGAACATAAACTCCAGAAATAAAAACAGCAGAATACAGACAACTAATCTTTGATAAGGATCCCAAAAATATCAAATGGGAAGCAGATGCCCTTTTTAACAAATGGTGCTGGAAAAACTGGATATCAACCTGCAGGAAAATGAAGCAAGACCCTTACTTCACACTATACACAAGGACAAATTCGAGATGGGTCAAAGACCTCAAGGTAAAACCCAAAACTATCAGGATCATCAATGAAAAAATTGGGACAAAGCTAAGAACCTTAGCACAGGGAATGCATGGGCTAGCAGAAATAATGAAAGCTACATACCCAGAGGAATTTAAATAGACGTTTGGGACACACTAAAGATAAAACACTTGTGAGCTTCAAAAGACTTCATCAATAGAGTAATACGAGAGCCCACAGACTGGGAAAAGATATTTAGTAATGACATATCAGACAAAGGTTTCATTACTAAAATCTACAGAACCCTGCAACCTTACAACAAGAAAGCAATGAATAGCCCACTGAGGAGATGGGTAAAAGGCTTGAAGAGAAGATTCACAAAAAAACGAAAAACTGAATGGCCAATAAACATGAGAAAATGTTTCCAATCATTAGCCAGCCCGAAAATGCAAATCAAAACAACTAAGAGATACCACCGAACACTCAGAAGGACAGCCCAATTCAAAAAACAGAAAGCAACAAATGTTGGAGGGGGTGTGGAGAGATAGGAATGCTCGTGGTCTTGTAGATATGTACAGCCACTGTGGAGAGCGATTTGGTGATACCTAAAACAGATGGAAATTGAGTTACCTTATGACCCAGTAATTCCACAACTGGGCATATACCCAGAAGAAATAAAAAACAGGTCATGACCAGACCTCTGCGCTCCAATGTTCATTGTTGTTCAGTTCACAAAGACTTGAAAACAGTTTAAATTTCCGTCAATAGGCAAATGGATTAAAAAAAAACTCTGGTATACACAAACAACGGAGTACTGCGCATCCCTAAAAAACAGTGATGAAAAGATAAAGGATCTCATCTCATGAAAAGAGTTGGAGAATGTTGTGCTGAGTGAAGTTAGCCAAGCACAAAAGGGCAGGTACAACATGAATCCACTGAGGTAAGTTCAAACAGCAGAATGGGCATAGGAAAAAATGTACATATCACACAGTTCCTGGGCTGAGGAAACTGTATGATATGTACATTATACATCATCAAAAAAGAAAGCTGCAGTAGTACCTGTGTTGAAAGACATCCCCCCTCCCTTGACTCCATATGCCTTTACGGTCCACAGAGGGGTGGGGAAAGAAAATAATTGGCAATGGGGGAACAGGGCACTAATACACCCAAGGGGAAGGACCTCATTCCAGTGCACCAAGCCTTGAGGACAATATTCCTGCTCAGAGCAGCTCACTCAGAGAACACTGCAGGGCTGGCCTCACCTCGAGACATGACATCCCCTCCCTAGTGTACAGAGCTACAGATAGAGTTCAGGGAATGAACTTTTAATTTTTGGTGTCTATCTATATAAAATAGGCAAGATAAGCAATCCCAAGGAGACAGTAACATACTAATGGTTGGATGGGGAAGGGGGCATAGGGCAGGAAGGTGGGAAGTGGAGAGCGGTGAGCCAATAATGACAGGGATATAGGAATAGCAAGGTATCTAAAATTGATGGTAAGGATGGTGTAGCATTCCTGGTCATGTTTGATCACGAGAAATGTATCTGAGAGGAATTACTGAAAGCTGAACAATAGGCCCACATGATAGTGGGGGCAGGAGGAAAAAAAGAAAAAGAGGGAAAAACAAGAAAGTAAAAATTAAGTTTATAGGCATAAATATAGATGTGTAAATATATAAAGATAGGTACATTTGTGTGTATGTGTATATATGTATATGTGTATATATATATATATATATATATATATATATATTTGCAGATGGACTTTGATCCTCACCTTAAATCCTACCTCAGTACAAGAATGGTTTGATCTAATAATGTACCACTGTATGACACCTTCCTGACATAATCATTGAAGACAAAATGGGTACATAAAGAAACGTGATGAAAAAGACTGATGGTGCCCTGTTATTAAAAGATATCGTGTATGAGGTCTTGAAGTTAAACAAGTGGCCACCTCGTAGGGAAGCAACAAAGCCCACATGGAAGAAGCACACAAGGCCGTGTGATCATGAGATGCTGAGAATAGCTCTCAAGAGGTCAAAAATAAGTAATCAAACCGACATGAAGGAGCATAGGCAAAGTGAAGACCCACAACCCACCTGTAAGACAATTTGACATTCTCTCACAGAATTGCCAAATGGAAGGGATGATATACACAGGGTGCAGTACTATTATGGTCTTAGCTTTTACCTCATTAATCTTGTTAGACCTGTGTATGTTCATTTGTATAATTAAGATCATTCAATGCATGAAATCTAAGATAGATAAACCCTTCAGAAATAGTAATGGGAGTAATGATTCCCTGAGGGTACGGGAAGAGGAGTGGGGGGAGAGGAAAGGGGGAACTAATAGCAATGATGATTGTATAAGCCCACTTGAGGGAAATGAATAACAGAATAGTCGGTGATATGATTGACGGTGTAAGATACAGCAAAACATAAATATATAATGTAAGTAAATATTAGAAATAAAGATATTTTGAAACTGACGGTGGCAGGAATTATATAATTATGCTCAATCTAATTGAATTATGGATTGTTATGATATCTGTAAGAGCTCCCGATAAAATAATTTTTTTTAAAAGAAGAAATAGGTACATCCAGTTCCATTTTACACCTAAGAAAATAGGTTAAAGGAAGTTTAATGACTTGGTCAAAGTAATAGAATTGAGTGTGATTGTGCAATAAACAAACACATAATTAAGCTCCTCGTTCAGGGGAGAAATGAAGGATAATAGTAGGTTATTGACCTTTGCACATTAATTAGGTGTGGAGGTGCATGAGACCATTGATGGAAAATAAGGGAGAGCTGGGAACAGCATCATTTAAGGAGAGGAATAAAAAGACTGAGAGGAAGGAGTTAACTAAGTCCACATGGAAGAAGCACACCAGCCTGTGTGTTCCAAAGAAGCCAATACCAAAATCCAAATACAATGAAGGGAAAGTATCAGGGCTTAAATTGTGAACACCCAATTAGTAGAAGGCTATGGAGGACAGTCAAAGCCAAAAAAATCCATCTGCAGAGTACCTTGTCAGATTAAGTCGCTGGCAGATCCCCTCTGCCACATGGAGGGACAGAAGCAGCTTTGCTATCAGACAGAGATTATTGTAAAATGGATTATGGTGGACGGAATTACAGTATAATAGACTTTCCTGTTGACACAATCTGAATTTGCTATAGGCTTAAATATTTCTCATTTGTTCCACAACAGAAATTTTCTCTCTGGCTTATTTTAATATTGCTGGCATTCTTTTCTGTCTTCCTCTATTTTTTTCTTTCTATTTTGTTTTTTTTTAAATTGTTTCTGTCATGTTTCCCAGTGTATGAAACACCGAGGAGTGGATATGCATAGAGACAATAATCGAGGCAATGGCTTATTGGGGATAGGGGTAGGAGAGGAAGGGGATTGAGGAACACATAATGACTGTGGGAGGGGCGAGGGCACACTATAACTGATTTTGATGATGTATCTATCCACTGCCCTTGCGTCAATGCTGGCTCAGAGTGACCCCATGGAGGTTTCTGAGACTGTAACTGTTTAAGGGAGTGAGAAGCTCAGTCTTTCTCCCCCAAGAATGCTGGTGGTTTAGAATTGCCAACCATGGGATTGCAGCCCAACACATAATGACTGCACCACCAGTGCTCCCCATGATTAAATACAACTCTTTCAAAAAGCGAAAGCGTATAGTATGGGAATTTTATATCACTAAACCTACAAACAGATGGAGAGGAGCTGGGCAGAGAAAGAGGACAACAGAAAGAATGGGTATTGTGGTCATCCAGGTGGGGAGCCTGATGTGTCCAGTCAAAATGCTGCCGAGAGGGCAAGCGAGAAAAAGACTGAGGTGGCCCCTGACTTCCACTGCGAAGCCTCTGTGAGAACCATTGTCCAAGGGCAGTAAGACGTGATTGGGAAAGAAGGAATAGAGGGCACTCTTTCAGTAAGTCTGGTACGTTGTGGCGAGAGCAAGGACAGCACATGGAATAGGAGATGGAGTCTAGGGAGAGATGGCAGAGGGCAGGCCAGGGAGGTAGAGAGGTTGAAGACTTGGAGAGGAAGCAGATCAAAGGGACAGGATGGAAACCAGTGGAGAGGTTAGTGTAGGAGGAGGGAAGATTAAGTGATGGATGGAGATGGGAGTGGGATGTTAGAATTGTTTCAGAGACCGGCTGAGTTCCTTTCAGAGACCTGCAATTATTTCTCTTGACTAGGAAGCAATTCATCTGCTGAGAGTGAGGGGACAACAAAGAGCCTCGGAGGTTAGAAATGACAGAAGGAACGTTGAAATGCTTGTACAGAAAGGGAGATGAAGTCTGCTGAGCTCCTTGAGGCTCTATTGCTTTTGTTGTCCCATCACCTCACGATTTTGGTACAAACTTGCCATTAACTTTCTACTACAAGGACTTAATACACTGTGCTTACAACAGGGTTGGAAGCTTGTTCTCAGAATGAAAGGGGGTTAATGCCTGCTTCCAGGGGCTGTCCCCAACCCATGGCAGGCAGGTGTGGGGTGGGACAGCTTATAGTTGGGCTCCACGTATTCTCCTAGGTTTCTCCAGTGGGCCAGTGGGACTGAGTCCAGATGTTGACAGTGGTAATCTGCTTATTAACCCACCACGTATTGTCTTCCTTCCCTCCTCTTCCTCTCTTGCTCTACTTGAATAAACAATAGATACTGAAGTCACCTTGGGTGATAGTGCTTGAGAGGACTATGAAGCAGGTACCTACATCTTTGATTAATGAAGGAAATTAACAGAAACGTTGCTGGCCATAAATGGGAGCAATGGATGAAATTGAATTGAATTCTGAGACAGGATCCTCAAACCCCACCCCACCCCCACCCACCCACCCTGCAAAAAGAAAAAAGCCCAGTTATTGATGCCATTTTTTTTGAGTCCGTGTAGCTTTCCACCACCTTTCAGAAGAGCTGCATAGTGTTCTATTGACATTTTCACCAAATTCAGACGCTGGTGCTCCTAAGCTGTGAGAAAACATATTTCTGTGTGTGAAAGCCACCTGCATGTGGTATCCTTGTCCAGGCAGCACTAGCTCACCGCGGCATGGGTACGAACTCTTTGCTTCACACTCCCTGCCATAGAGTGACTGACTCATTGCTATATAGCAGGGTAGAGTTGCCTCTGCAGGTTTCAGAGGGTTGAACTTTTTTTTTAAAGATCATTTTATTGGGGGCTCTTATACCTCTTATAATAATCCATACATCAAATATATCAAGCATATTTGTAATATGTTGCCATCATTATTTTCTAAACATTCACTTTCTATGAGCCCTTGGTATCAGCTCTTCTTTTTACCCTCCCTCCCTCTCCCACCCTCGTGACCCCTTGATAAATTATAAATTATTATTATTTTCATATCTTACATTGACCGCTGTCACCCTTTCCCTGAGGTTTCTCCCCTGCTCCTCTCCCCACCTTCACCTTGCCCTCCTGTTATGGATACTCCCACTTCTGTTCCTGAGGGGTTTATCTGACCTGGATTCCGTGTATCCTGAACTCATATCTGTACCTGTGCACATGCTACAGCCTAGCCCACAGTGAAAGGCAGGACTGGGGTCATGATAGTGTGGGGTGAGGAAGCCTCAAAGAAACAGAGAAATATTGCATGTTTCATCAGTGCTTTACTGCACCCTGGTTGACTCATCCCTTCCTTGGGACCCTTCTGTGAGGGGATGGCCTATTGTCTACAGATGGATCTCTGCTCCAACCCTCTTCATTCTCAACAATATGTTTTTGTTTATTTGATGTGGGTCTTTTGGTGCCTGTTACCTGATTCCATCAACACCTCATGATCGCACAGGCTGGTGTGCTACTTCCATGTGGTCTTGTTGCTTCTCTGCTAGCTGGCCACTTGTTTAACTTCAAGCCTTTAAGATCCCAGACGCTATATCTTTTGATAGCCAGGCTCTATCCACTTTTTTCACCACATTTGCTTGTGCACCCATTTTGTCTTCAGCGATTGTGCCAGGAAGGTGAGCATCACAGAGTGCCAGGTTGTTAGAACAAAGTGTTCTTGCGTTGAAGGAGGGCTTGAGCAGAGGCCCAGACTCTGTTCAAATCCATCAGAGGCTGGAACATTCTATGGGAGCAAAAAGATTTGTCTTTCTCTACAGAAGCAGTTGGTAGATTCAAACTTTTGACCTTATGGTTGACAGCCTGTGGTAGTCACCTAATCTGGTGTTAATTTAAGAATTAAGAGTGTAGGGGTGGAGTCTAGGCTGTCAATCTGGAGATAGCCAATGAGACTTCTGTGTGAGCATGGCCTTCTCCTGAGAATTCTGGGAAATCTAGTACTTCTTCCTTGGAGGCAGAAGACACTTCTCTCTCTCTCTCTCTCTCTCTCTCTCTCTCTCTCTCTCTCTCTCTCTCTCTCTCTCTCTCTCTCTCTCTCTCTCTCACTGCTACTCCCTGGGAGACATTGGCAGAAGACAAGCCACATGGATGCAACCAGATCTCAGATGCCAGAGAAGCCACGGAGAGACCCCTACCAGCGCTGGGATGCTTACAACGCCACTGGACCCAAAGACTTTCTACCCACTGGCTTGTGATCATCCTGCATTTGGCTTCATTGTATGTGTTTTGTGAGTCTGAAGATGACTTAATAGATTGGTATCAGACATATGGGCTAGTATCAGACTTGTGGATCTAATCTGGACTTGGCTGGGATGTTTTCTCGATGTTCAATTGCTCTTGTATATAAATCTCTTTCTTGTACACAGATGTGTGTTCTTGGATTTGTTTCTCTCCCCAGACTAACACACAGCCCAAATCATAACCACTGTACCACCAGGGCTCCTTCATTCATATCATGTTGTTAAACATTTTTTCTCACTTTGTCATTTGTATTTTAGCCTGATATGTGTGGCGAGGGTTGTTTTATTTACTTTGTTTGCCACACAATTTTCAATGGTTTGCATTAAACAAATATTCATTTATTATTTATATTTGCTCTTTTCTGTGACTTTAGTATTTGAAATTTTTATATGCGCATCTTTAGCCTCTCTGTAATGTATTTACATGCAGTAGCATAAGGATCTAATGGTCCCTTCCTCAACTACCTGATTTTTCCCAACATTTGAGTGATCCATTCTTTTCCATTGAATTGAAAGTCACATTTAGTGCAATATTCACATAGCTAGTACCTCATATCTGTCCTTCTGATGGCTCCTTCCCCCTGGGCCTCTAGCTAGTGTCAGAGCCGAGAACCTAGCCAAGACCCTAATTCACACAGTAGCCCAGTCGGTGAGCTGTGTCTCCGACAGCCTCAAGGAAGTATCTGAGAGGGGAGCGGTGACCCAGTCTGGCAGAGCTCCTGGAGAACAAGCCTCTGACTCATGAGGTGACTGGAGCAGTCATGGGTGGCTGCTTGAATGAACAAAAACAAATGGGGTTTAATAGCACAGTGACACATTGGCTGGCCTGTGCTGCTGGGGATGGGTCATTGCTCCAAGTGCCCACAGGACTCATAGCAGACCTGTTCCCTGATCACAGGCCCAGCAACTGGCAGGCTCAACACTGATCTGCAACTGGTGTCAGAAGGTGCCTCCAGATGCTGCTGCCCTCACAGACCCAGATCCCCAGCATTTTGCCCCCCTCTGCCAATGTCTTTCTCTAGATACCACTCCTAATGAAGCGATTCCTCCATTCTTTGGGACAACGTCTTGTGTCTCACCCCGCCTTTTCCCCCAATCATTTTATTGGGTTCTCTTACAAATTACAGCTCTCAGAACAATACATACATCAATTGTATCAAGCATATTTGTACATATGTTGCCATCATGATTTTCTAAATATTGACTTTCTATTTGAGTCCTTAGCATTAGCTCCGCTTTCTTCCCTCCCTCCCCTCTTCTGGAACACTTGATAAATTATAAATGATTATTATTTTCATATCTTGCACTGACCACTGTCTCCCTTCTCCTGACGTTTCTGCTGTTCATCATGGAGGTTGATGGGGTGGAGCCCTTGGGGCAATCATTGTGATTGGTTCTCCCTTCCTCCTCTCATCTCTCCACCTTCCCCTTACCCACCTGGTATCGCTAGTCCCGTTGCTGACCTGGATTCCGTGTATCCTGAGCTCTTACCTGTACCTGTGTACATGCTCTGGTCTAGCCTGAAGGAAGGCAGAGCTAGCGTCATGATAGTGGGGGGTGAGGAAGCCTCGAGGAACCAGACGAATAGTGTGTGCTTCATTGGTGTTATCCTGCACCCTGGCTGACTCATCCATTGTCTACAGATGGGTCTGTGGGGTCTCTGCTCCAACCACCCCCGCCCCTGTTCTTAATTGTGTCTTCCCTTTTAAGAGTGGCTGCCCCACAGCTTGAGTACAAAAGAAATAAAAATGGCACCCGAAATCCTCATAAGAACAATCGCACACCGAAGCAAACTGACTGCCATCAAGTCGTGTCTGGCTCTAGTGACTGTGTAGGCCAGAGCAGAACTGCGCCCGTGGGTCCCAAAGACTGTAAGCCTTTACGGGAGTAGAAAGCTGAATCCTTCTTCTGAGGAGTGGCTGCTGGTTTCAAACTACTGACCATGCAGGTAACAGTCCAACAGGTACCTCACCAGGACCCCTAAAATCTTACAGGACCAGCCTGTTCAAAAGAGAGTTGTTTTTAGAGTTCCAAAGTTAAAAAGAAACAAAAGTGTCATGTCTAGGATAGCATTCTACTACCTTAGTTCTTAAGACCAACAACAAAAAAGTTTTTTCTTTTTCAATTGGGCGAGATGAAAGCATGGGTGCTCTTGCCGAAGCTCCTGCTGCTCTGCAGCTGCCTCAGTGGGTTTCTCCGCTGGAAGAGCGCCGAGGGGCAGAGTCCCTCTCTAGAGTCCTTTGAAGGAGCTCTGGGAGTCCACTGGTTGAGCACCCAGTTGCTAACCAATAGGTTGACAGTTCGAACCTGCCAGCTGCTCTATGGGAGAAAACCGAGGTAGTTGTTTCTGCAGAGATTGTGGCCTTGGAAACCCCATCACTCGCTTGCACTGCCATCGAGCCCCTGCTGAGTCAGACCCACCCTCAAGGACCTGTGTGTTTCTGGGACTGGAATGCTCTAGGAGTAGAGAGCCTCCCCTTTCTCCCTGGTTTCGAATGGCTGACCTTCCGGTTAGCAGCCCAACTCATAGCCACTATGCCACCAGGGCAGTAGGGCTCTGTGCTGCAGAGTTACTATGAGGCTGGTCTGACCCCTGGCAGCAGGATGCAGTCGTCTGACATCAGCCATTCCTCCTACTGTCTTTAAACCACCAGGGTCAACCTGCCGCTGGATCCTCAGGTTTCCTGATACTGGGAATCCTCCCATTTGGAGAAGAAGCCGTCTGCCTATTCTGCCTGCTTCCAGGCAGGACAAGGCTGTTACAGATGTCTGCGCACCAGGCCCTGCATAGGGTTCCTGGCTGAGGGGCAGGTAAGACTGAAGTCCAATACTCAAATAGTCAAGAGTTGTGGCATGGTGCCAGTTCTATCCTGAGAAAGGCCCACAGGACTGATAGTAAGCCTTGGCCAGTGCTTGGGGGAACCATAAGGTAGGTCCCAGACATAACCTTTTTTTTTGTTTTTAATCATTTTATTAGGGGCTCATACAACTCTTTTAAAAATCATTTTATTAGCGGCTCATACAATTCTTATCATAATCCATGCATACATCAATTGTGTAAAGCACATTTGTATTTCATTGCCCTCATCATTGTCAAAACATCCGCTCTCCACCCAAGCCCCTGGCATCAGCTCCTCAGCTTTTCCCCTTCCTCCCTCCCCACTCCCTCCTCCCTCATGAACCCTTGATAATTTATAAATTATTATTTTGTCATATCTTGCACTGTCCAATGTCTCCCTTCACCCACTTTTCTGTTGTCCCCCCCCCCAGGGATGAGTTATTTATAGATCCTTGTAATCGGTTCCCCCTTTCCAACCCACCCTCCCTCCACCCTCCCAGTATTGCCACTCACACCACTGGTCCTGAAGGGATCATCCATCCTGGATTCCCTGTGTTTCCACTTCCTATCTGTACCAGGGTACATCCTCTGGTCTAGCCAGATTTGTAAGGTAGAATTGGGATTGTTATGGGGGGTAGGGGGGAAGGAAGCATTTAGGAACTAGAGGAAAGTTGTATGTTTCATCATTGCTACATCGCACCCTGACTGGCTGGTCTCCTCCCTGAGACCCTTCTGTAAGGGGATGTCTGTGCCTACAAATGGGCTTTGGGTCTCCACCCCGTACTACCCCCTCATTCACTATGGTAAGATTTTTTGTTCTGATGATGCCTAATAAGTGATCCCTTCAGCACCTCATGATCACACAGGCTGGTGTGCTTCTTCCATGTGGGCTTTGTTGCTTCTGAGCTAGATGGCCGCGTGTTTACCTTCAAGCCTTTAAGACATCAGATGCTATCTTTTGACAACTGGGCACCATCTGCTTTCTTCACCACATTTGCTTATGCACCCGCTTTGTCGTTAGCGATCGCATCAGGAAGGTGAGCATCATAGAATGCCAGTTTAATAGAACAAAGTATTCTTGCATTGAGGGAGTACTTAAGTGGAGGCCCAATGTCCATCTGCTACCTTAATACTAAACCTATAAATATATGCACATAGATACATGTCCACATCATCATATATAAATATATTTACATATATACATGCCTTTATTTAGACCTCTATAAATGCTTGGTCATAACCTTTTGCACAGAAAGACAGACCTACCCTTTCACAGGGTTGACCAGGAGAAATACATTTTAGACGCTGCATGTGAGTTCCACACTTTTTGTTGCCTCCCTAGGACAAATGTATTGTTGCTGCCCTTCAAATAAATGTTTTTCATCTCTCCTCATCTGGACCTGAGAGACCTCTGGGGTAGCATGAGGACAGTTTGCTCTCTGAAGCAAAGTATCTAGTGCATGGCTCTTCTCCAGCCCTCCTTGTTGCCTTTAATCCGGATTCTGCTTGCCAATAGACCACTCCTGCCCTCTCAAAAAACAGAGATCACCCATGGGATGGCCAGCCCAACACCCTCTGCTGCAGATCACTCCTAAAAGGAGGAGGGTGGAAAGGCATTGGGCTGACCATCTCTAAAATGGTCTCCACCTTTCAGGTCAATGTCACGCACATCATTCTCTTAGATGATATCCCTCCCATTAGGTATTGATCCAACCTAGACCCAAAGTTTTTCCACCAGGATTTTTTGATAAAAATTGAGCAGGGTTGTGTCTCTTTAGGAGAAAAACTGTTAAGATTAAAAAGAGCAAACAACCCACTAAAACCAAAAACAAACAACCAAAACCAAAGGGATGCGTAGGCTTACACATCTTTCCTGGTTGATCCACATAGAGAGAGAATTAAAGAGGCATCTAGGGAGAAGCCCACTTGAAAGGGAGAAAGGGAGAATCCTGGCAGCCTGCCGGGCTCTGCTTCCCATTGTTCTTGAGACTCAGCTGCATCCCAGTTTCCCCCATTACTTGGTGACTCATCTCTTCCTTGGATTTTGTGAACCAAGCAGCCCCACTCCACCCACTTTTCTTTTTTTTTGACTAGTTCAAGTTATGTTCCCATCACTTGCAACATGAGCTCCACCTCTTACAAAGGCACCCAAAGGACCTGGGGAATACACTGATTTTCTAGTTAGGTGCCACTGGGCCCTGGGTTATGAATCAGTTGTTTTATATGGTATCGTTTGTTGTATTTCTGCTGGATCGTCTGTCACCTGGCTAGCTAAATATGTCTCATTTCCTGCTGAGAGTTTACAGTGAAGTGAATTGTTAAAGGAAATAAAGTCCATAAGGGGTTTCCAGTTCTCATTAATGCTAACTTCCTGCAAAAATGACTTTGACACCAGGCAAGGCATTTTCTTTTTCAAAAGCATTGTTTTGTTTTGTTGTTTCAACAATGCGCTAGTACAGGCTGGACATTCTTGAGATGACTTCTTTTATGAGTAAACCATTCAGGGAGAGGCAGAATCGACCGTATTAGACGCATACACGTATGGGCAGGAAGCACAGTATAGAGAACCTCTGCTGCGGCGTTGCCATCGTTTCAGAAGCTCACTTACTGTACATCCTTTCCTTGGGTTTGCATTAATAACATGCATTCAATTACTGTCGATTGGCGCCTGCTTTGGGAAACTCCAGGAGACATCAGAATTGGCTAAGAAAGTTCCTTACCAGACTCGGGGCGACTTCGTATCGTACAGAGGGCGCTTATAATCATGCATTGGAGGTGCATTGTAAAAAGAAAAGTTTTAATGCCAGGCCATTGGAAATCGATACTGTAGCAGAGAGAAGAAGGCTTTGGGGAAGCATCCCTGAAGACGGACTAGTTCCGGGCTGGAAGGAAATACCCATGTGGATTCACTTTCCGCAAGCTCAAAAGAGATTAACTACATATCTAAAATGCCACTTTATGACTTATCATTAATATCTGTCTCTGACACCGGTCTAGGCAACTTCTTCGTGACTTACTTCCCCACTGTGGGTAAGCGACATACAGGAGGACGGTGTAAAGGCTTCTCCCAGAATGCCTCTTTCAAACCGAACCAAAGCTCACTGGCATCGACTCAGTGCCAACTCATAGTGACGCTATGGAAGGGTAGAACTGCCTCTGTGAGTTCCTGAGACGGTAGCTCGTCATGGACGTAGTAAGCCCCCTTTTCCCACCGCGAAGTGTCTGGTGCCTTCCTGTTACGGACCTTGGCAGATGAGATCGCTGCAAAATCTCTGCACCGCCAGCGCCTTGAAGGCTTTCCAGAGGGCCCTTAAACTAACAACTAACATTGCCCAAAGATTCTGGCTTGTGATGAACATTTCTCAAAATACTTCATAATTATAATGCTGCTGGGTTTTATAAGAAGAAAAGAAAGGTACAGAGTGACTTCAAGGACTAGGTCCAAAGGGTCGTTTTTTGGCTGTTGTTTTTTAACTGACTAAATGTGGTTTAAGTTGGCTGACTTTTCTATGAAGTGCCAGGTAGTGAATAGTTTCAGTTTTGCTGGCCCAGTCCATGACCAATACTCACCCCATGATTGCCCTGCAGGCAGTTTTCCCCTCCACTCCACTCCCTACAATGATTGGTAGAGGCCGTCCAGAGGTGTGTTGAAAAGAATCGTGGGGCCACACCTGCCCTTGATGAGGAAAAGGTATTATAATGACCAGGAAGTCTATTTGACCTCCCTGAGAGCCACCCTCCACATGGGGCTGCCTAAGTGGGAAAACCTAGCCCCAACCCGGTGTGTGACAGAGTAGAACTGCCCCACTGGGTTTTCTTGCCTGTGGCTGTGAGGAAGAAGACCACCAGGCCTTTCTCCCTTACCACTGCTAGATGGATTTGAGCTGACAACCTTTCTGTCAGCAGAAGGAGCACTTGAATGTAAATTAAAACAAAGGTAAACTAAGTTTAGCATTGAGCTTGGCAAAGAGTAGGCATTTCTTAAATGATCAAAATGATTTTAATTAATAAGGCTATGAGAAAATATATACACTGTAGTCTCATTTCCTGTTGATGGAGCATTATATAATGTGTTCAGTCCATATACTTTCTGATTCAGCATTTATAATTTTAGAAATTTATTCTAGAAATAATTGAGCAAGTGTATACAAATGAATATATGGTGCTGTTAATCACAGCATTTTTGTATAGCAAACAATATATATGTTAAGTAATAGGCTCATTTAAACAAATTATGGTACATATTATTCTAGCAGTATAATTAATATTTTAGAGAATACTTACTAGCATGGGAAATACAATTTATTGGATATAAATACTAGTTTAAAAAGCAGTGGTACAATTTTATTACAAAATCTGTATATTTATATAGACCTCTTATAAACACTGAAGGATATTATGCACTTTTAGAAGTTGGAAACTCTGTTGTGGCATCTTCATACAATAGAGTGTTTTGTGGCCATGAAAGGATGAGGCTGAGTTATATGATGATGTCAGAGGATGTCCGTGATATAGTGTTAAGTTTAAAAAACTGTGCAATCATGTACACAGTATGAGTTCCTGCGTATTTTGTGTGAAGTTTGCGTAGGCATCCAAAAGTCGTAAGGGAGGTACTCTCAATGCGTGACAGTCCTTCTGTCTTGAGTGCGGAAGGCAGGGGTGTTCTGTTTCTCTAACGTTACATAACCGATCCTCTTAGCACTGGGAGGCTTAAAGCAACAATAGTCAATTATTATCTTTCTCCCTGTTTTGGCGGGGCAAGAATTTGGGAGTTGCTTGACTGGGTAGTTCTGACTCAGGGCTTCTCCTGAGGTCATTGTTTGGGGTCCTCTCGAAGGCATCTTCATTCTCGCGTCTATGGGCTGGGAAGGTTGAACATTGGGGCCTTCAGGGGAGCCCTTCTCCAGCCCCATGTGGTCTTTCCACGTGGTCTCGTTAGCACTGTGGCTTCCAGGTAGCCAGATTTCTTAGACAAAATGTCGGGGGTCCAAAGAGATAGAAAGCACCATGCAGGGCAAGGTTTATTGCTCTTCTTTTAAAGTATTTTCTTGAATTTTTGGTAAAAATTCACATAGCAAGTTTCGTTCCCATCTGACAATTTTCACACAGATTGCTTGGTGACATTAAACACCATCTTTTGAGAGTAGAACTATTTCTGCAGGAGAAGAGTAGACTAGAGAGGAGAAGAGTTTCTAGGGTTGTAAATCTTTATGTGAGCAGACTGCCTCATCTTTCTCCCATAGAGCAGTTGGGGGGGTTCAAACTGCAGACCTTTTGGTTAGCAGCCCAATGCTTAGCCGATGCCCAATTAGCTCTCCTTTCCACCACCACAAGAGGAATGGATTTTACTAAAGCTGCTAGTGGATGAAAATTTTTATGAAATCATATATTGCTCAAGATACAGATTTATATTATCCTTTGACGGTCCTTGATTTGATTTCACAGCTGACCAGGGACCCTCAGTAGTGTCTGTGGCATCCTATTGTTAGATGAACACATTCTCATTCACGATTCACTGTTAAGTGACAGATGCAATACATATCCAATCATTGATAGCCTCTCCAACCATCCGAGAATTTTGTGGATTAGAAGATGTGCAACTGGTTGGTTATTTTATCAAATAGCATTTTTCTGTCCATTGAATTCATGGCTATAATCTTTATTCTCTTCCGCTCAGTTCCCTCTATCATGACCCAAATCCAAATAGCATTTATTGCATCTCCCATATCATACTTTCCATTTTTTTACTTCAAAATTTCCATTGTGAATTGGTGGGGGTTTGCATATAAGATCATCATTTTGTGTTCAACAGCTTAAACAACTGTGTCTTTCTCTGTTTTCCCCTCCACCCCAACTATTGCCTCTTGCACATTATCTTGCAAGGAGGAATGGAATTTTGCTACATGTGATAATTTAGATGAATCTTAAGAGAATTATGCTGATTGAAAAAGCCAATCTCAGAAGGTTACAAACTGTATAATTCCATGTATCATTCTTAAGACAATCAAATTAGAGAACATTCGTGGTTGTTAAAGGACAGGGCAGGTGGGGAAGAAGGAAGGGATCTGTGGTTATGAAATGAGGAATTTTTGTGTTTCTGGGTTTTTTAAATCATTTTATTAGGGGATCATACAACTCTTATCACAATCCATACATACATCAATTGTGTAGAGCACATTTGTACATTCATTGCCCTCATCATTCTCAAAACATTTGCTTTCCATTTAAGCCCCTGGCATCAGGTCCTGATTTTTTTCCCTCCCTCATGAACCCTTGATAATTTTTTAAATCATTTTACTGGGGGCTCGTACAATTCTTATCACAATCCATACATACATCCATTGTGTCAAGAACATATGTACATTTGTTGCCATCATCATTCTCAAAACATTTGCCTTCTACTTGAGCCCTTAATATTGGCTGCTCTTTTCCCCCCTCTCTCCCCACTCCCCCCTCCCTCATCATTCATGAAGTAATATTATCTTGTCATATGTTACACTGTCTGATGTCTTCCCCCGACCTCTTCTCTGCTGTCCGTCCCCCAGGGAGGAGGCTATATGTAGATTCTTGTAATCAGTTCCCCCTTTCTACCCCACATTCCCTCTACCCTCCAGGCATCGCCACTCTCACCATGGTCCTGAAGGAGTCATCTGTCCTGGATTCCCTGTGTTTCCAGTTCCTATCTGTGTCAATGTACTTCCTCTGGTCTAGCCAGATTTGTAAGGTAGAATTGGGATCATGATAGTGGGGGTGAGGAAGCATTTAAGAACTAGAGGAAAGTTATACGTTTCATCATTGCTACTCTGCACCCTGACTGGCCCATCTTCTCCCCACAACCCTTCAGTAAGGGGTGTCCAGTTGGCTACCGATGGGCTTTGAGTCTCCACTCTGCACTCACCCACATTTTCAATGATATATTTTTTTGTTCCTTGATTCTTGATATCTGATCCCTTCGACAGCTCGTGGTCACACAGGCTGGTGTGTTTCTTCCATGTGGGCTTTGTTGCTTCTGAACTAGATGGCCACTTGTTTATCTTCGAGACTTTAAGACCCCAGATGCTATATCTTTTGATAGCCGGGTACCATCAGTTTTCCTCATTACATCTGCCTATGCACACGTCCGTCTTCAGTGATCATATCAGAAAGGCGGGCACCCACCGACACGATCTTTAGTTCTTTGATGTCTGATAACTGGTCCCTTTCACACCTCGTGGTCATACAGGCTGGTGTGCTTCTTCCGTATGGGCTTTGATGATTCTCAGCTAGATGGCCACTTGTTTAGCTTCAAGCCTTTAAGACCGCAGACACTATATCTTTTGATAGCCAGGCACCATCAGCTTTCTTCACCACATCTGCTTATGCACACATTTTTCTTCAGCAATCGTGTAGGGAAGGTGTGCATCCTGGAATGCCAATGTAATAGAACAACATGTTCTTGCATTGAGTAAGTACTTGAGTGGAGGCCCAATGTCCATCTGCTGCCCCAATACTAAACCTATAAATGTATGCACATAGATCTATTTCCCCACACCCTTATATAAATATATTTACATATGTACATTCCAGTCTTTAGACCTCTATAAATACCCTTTGTCTCCTAGTTCTTTCCTCTATTTTTACTTTGAAATGAGGAATCTTTGTGATGAAATTGAAGCCCTGGTGGCTTAGTGGTTACAAATTGAGCTGCTAACCCAAAGGTCGCCAATTCAAAACCCATTCTGTTGGTCAGAAGAAAGAGAATTTCTACTCCTTTGAATAGTTACAGTCTTGCTGAGGCTTTGTCTGTAGACCCACATCTTTGGAAAGGCCTCATAGAGTAAGTATGTGGTCTGATTGATTCGCAGACCTATTGGTTGGATCTGTGAGAAAGAACTACAAGACGTGTAGACAGTAGGAACAATCTAATAGGTGCATTGTTTTGATCCTGATGTATTGTAGCATAATCTGCAAAACTGGCTGCACATTTCTTAGGGACTGCAAGGATTTCAACTCCTTGTTGAGGATGTCTGAATTTCAGGGAAAAGCAGAATGAGTCTACACCGATCCGAGGATGGCCCTGAAGTGAATGACAGACTCTTAGGACATTTGTCCATAATTGGAGGTTAAAGTGGCATACTAGAAGAATTATGACAGGTCTGAGATTAATGTCTACTGAACAGCATCTTGACAACGTGGTGGATTTTAGCATGGATTCCTTAAAAAAAAAAAGGTAATCTTGAAGGTGAACTTTTACAAGACTCGGAGGAATTAAATAGTAACTGATGGATGGAAAATGAACGACATGTAAAATTCCTTAAATAAAATTTATTAACATTAAATAATCATGTAATTTTTTAAATAATGTAATGTAATTATTTAAAATAATGTAATTTGTAAAATAAAAATATTTTAAAGAGTTACAGTCTCGGAAACCCACACAGGTAGTTCTATTCTGCCATATGTGGTCGCTATGATTCAGGATCAACTGGCTGGCAGTGAGTATGGTGGGATTACTCTGTGTCTTCATTGTGGTAGTGGTCTCACAAATATTCCTCAGAAACAATAATGGAAGTGGCAATACCATGAGGTTAGGGGAAGGTGGGGGGAGAAGGGGAAGAAAGGGAGAGCCGATCACAATGATCATCACACACACACACACACACCCCGAGGGGGACAAACAACAGAAACGTGAGTGAAGGGAGACAGCAGATGGTACAAGGTAGGAAAATAATAATAATTATGATTTATGAAGGGGCAGGTGGGGGAAGGGGAGAAAAAAGAGGAGCTGAGACCAAGGGCTCAAGTAGAAAGAAAATGTTTTGAAAATGATGATGGCAACATATGTACAAATGTGCTTGATACAACTGATGTATAGATTGTTATAAGACCTGTAAGAGCCCTTAATAAAATGATTTATAAAAAAAGAAAGAAAGAAAAAATGCAAAGAACAAACTACACACACAAAATAAAGTGAATGGAAACTGGTGCTATCTGAATAAGATCGATCAACTTTATCACTGTCAATTTTCTAGTTGTGATATTATAGTGTAGTTAAGCAAGATATTGCTATTGGATGATGAGTATATATTATTTCTTACAATTACATGTGAATCTCCAACGAAAATCATTTGTATGGTTTGATATGTATGGCATTTCTGAGTTAGACCAAAAGTACTTAACTGGGTTTGCAGAAATTTAATTGTCAATTCAAACATTGACAATGAAAAAACAAACTCCCTGCCTTCAGGTTGATTCCAACTAACAGTGGTGCTAGGTTTCTAAGATTAGAAATCTTCACAGGGACAGGTACCATATCTTTCTCCCTCAAAGCGGCTGGTAGGTTTGAACTGCCAACCATGAGGCTAACAATGGGCCTTAATAAATGAATACTACTAATATCCTTCCAAATCTAAAGATCATTTTATCTCTTTGTTGTTGTTCTGTCTGATCCATTTTTCCTTTCTTCGTATTACCTTCCCTTTTCTATATGTCAAGATCAATCTCACACTTTCCCACAGGAAGCCTTTATTGATGGATACTGAAAGCTCATTAGGTTGGCCCCTAAGGCCTTCCACAATCTAGTCCTGACTAGAAACTCAACATTCTCCTCTGCAGTCCAAAAAAGCAATCAATGCCATGCCTCCCTCAAACCTGAGACACAAAATTGTGATCTTTTTTGGTTGCCTTTCCCTGAAAGACTCCAAGGAGGCTTCTGATTTCACTTGTTCTACTTTGAAGGAACCATTCTCTGCGTTGGATGACTGATCCAGCTCCTGAAGTGTGAGCCTGTAAGTGGCACAAAACATGCCTGAAAAAATATTCGAATTTGATGCTGATAAATGTAGCTCTTCAGATGAGTTTTTTTTAAGCATATGTAAGTGAGGCCATTGAATTGAGTTTAATTTCATTTTTAGTGCACATAATAGATCAATTATTTTGTATTTGCACAGGTAGGGGGAGGTTATTATTAATAAATCTTCATTAACTCATAAGGAAAATGGATGCCAATCAGCTAGAGGGCTAATCTAAGAGTCTTTAGCATACTTGGAGACAGTAGTAGGATGCAACAAAATCAAAACAAAGGGAGAACAGAGAGTGGGATGGGGGAGGGAGGGCAGGGGACGGTGCCAGGCAAGTTTAGTGCCAGAGGGAGAAAGACTAGTTCCAAAGTGAGAAACAAGAGAGTCGGAAGAACACGCCATTGTTAGTGGGCTTTTTCTTTTTCTTCAATTAAAAATATATGTGTGTTTGCAGAGTGGAATTTTCAGAACGCACTACTTGGAGCATGATTATTACTGTTAAATGAAGTATTGTTTCAAGGGCGTTTAGAGACCTCATGAGGGTTGGAAACATCAAAAATAAATAATATTCAAGTTCAATTGGTAGAAAATCACCTTATTTTTTTCAATAACAAAAGAAGTTAAGGACATATCTTTTACAAAATAGTTAAATAAGTTAAAGAAATATCTTTAAGTACCCCTAGGTAGCTTATTTAGAGATCAATAAAAATGGCGACAGTCTGAGTCCTGTACGTTTGGCACATTCCGCGAACTCTTTCTTATCCCTTGGAGAAGGCCAGAGTCTTCTCGGTGGGGCTGCCCTGGTCTTTGCGGCTACAACCATCCTGTCGGATCAGCAGCGGCGTTGGTGGCTGCCATGGAGTCGATGCCAATGGGACAGATGGGGTTGCCCGTTTCAGGGGGCTCTCGCCTGGAATCTTCGCAGGAGCGGATCGCGTGTTCCTTCCCTGCAGAGGCCCTGGGTGCGTTCAAACTGCCCGCCCCACGTGGCTAGCGGCCAAGGGCGGGACGATTCCTCCTAGACTATTTTAAGTGCACCTGGAACGTACGACTTTGACCTTACAAATGGGTACCGAGCTACGCAGCGAACCTTCAGGTGGGTAGTCCAAGCTCAACCCGCAGTCCCTCAAAAGAGGTCCAAGGCAGAGTTCCAGAAATCAACCAGTGAAATCTCCTTCCATCACACGGGGTCACCCGGATCAGAATCAATCCACGGCAACAGTTTGTGTGTGTGTTGCTTTTTTTCTTTCTTTTTATTTTAATGTTGGAAATGAACTTGTATGTCAGCAGACTCCAAGTTCACTCCAGTTTTACTTTTCCTCCTTTTTGAGCCACTCAACCCAATATTATGATCTGAAGAGTAAGGATTTTGGAGGATGGGTTTTGGTTTTCCCCATGAACCAATTTTTATTTATTAATTTTTTTTTCATGTTTAACCCTCCATTTTTGTGTGTTTCCCCCCTCCCTCCCCTCTCCCAGTTTCCAGCCCCGCCCCTGACCTCTTTGCAGTCCTCAAAGTTGTGTCTATTGGCGTGTAAACCATGTTTCTTGTACTTTGCTTTTCCCTATAACAATGGTGATAGTAAATGGTGATCTTTGTAAGATTGACTGAGTTTGCTATCGGTAATGTTCTCTAGTTTTGTCCATGTCTTGCAGTGTTTACGAAAGTTGTCGTTTTTTTATTGATGCATAAAATTCCATAGTTTGAATGTACCAGAGCTTGTTTATCCATTCCTCTATTAATGTGGGATTTTGGTTGTTTTCAAAATTTTTGCTATTGTGGAATTCTGCTATTGTGATTTTACTATTTGAGAGAAATGAACAGGGCACAGCCAAATAAAAGTGTTAGTACTTTTTGCACAAAAATATGAATCCACAAGCTTAGAATAATCGAGAAATGAGATCTAGGAAGTAAAGATCCAAGCGAATAAACTCCTGGAGGGCAGCCTGTGTCTAAAGCAGTGGTTCTCAACCTGTGGGTCACGACCCCTTTGGGGTCAAGTGACCCTTTCACAAGTTTCGCCTAAGACCATCAGAAAACACATAAGTATTTCACAATATATAATTATATATTGTTTTGTGATTAATCACTATGCTTTAATTATGTTCAATTTGTAACAATGAAAATACATCCTACATATCACATATTTACATTATGATTCATAACAGTACCAAAATTATAGTTATGAAGTAGCTGCAAAAATAGCAGCATGAGCAGCTGTATGAAAGGGTGGCGGCATTAGGAAGGTTGAGAACCACGGCTCTAAGAGTAACCAGTCACGATTGGAGCAGGGACGCGGATGAGTCCAGATGAACATCTTTGGGGAAATGATAGTGTTAAGCTGATTATCTGATGTATGTGGCATTTGGAAAATCAGCATTGTTACAAGTATGGCAGATTGATGGGGGTGGGGGCTGTATTATAAACACTGAAAACTTTTAAAAAGAAAAACAAAAACCAAGACAGTTGTTAGCTCTCAAACTCAAAGTGACTCCCATCAAGTCAATTCTGACACATAGAGACCCTACAGGACAGGGTATAATAGCTTCCTGTGGGTTTGTGGGACGATAGCTTTTTTTTTAATGTATCATTTTATTGGGGGCTCTTACAACAATCCATACATCAACTCTAGCAAGCACATTTGTACATATGTTGCCATCATCATTTTCAAAACCTTTTCTTTTTATTTGAGCCCTTGGTATCAGCTCTTCTTTTTTTCCCACCCTCATGAACCCTTGATAATTTATAAATTATTTTTATTTTCATATTTTACACTATCCGCTGTCCCCCTTCACCCACATTCCTGTTGTTCGCCACCCTGGAGAGGGGGGTGCATGTTGTAGGCCAATCATTTTGATCTGTTCCCTCTTCTCCCCGCACCTTCCCCCTCATGGTATCATTACTTTCATTATTGTTCCTGAGGGGTCTATCTGTCGTGGATTCTGTGTGTCTAGAACTCTTATCTGTGCCAGTGCACATGCTCTTGTCTAGCCAGATTTGTAAGATAGAACTGGGACCATGATGGGGGGGGGGCAGTGGAAGCATTAAGGAACTAAAGGAATGTTGTGTGTTTAGTGTAGGTGCTATACTGCACCCTTTCTGGCTCATCCCTTCCTTCTGACCCTCCTGTGAAGGGATGTCCGATTTTCTACAGATGGGCTTTGGGTCTCCATTCTGAACCCCATTATTTGCATAAAAATGATTATTTGTTTTGGATCTTCTGAAGCCTGATACCTGATCCCGTCAATACCTTGTGATCACACAGGCTGGTGTGCTTCTTCCATATGGGTTTTGTTGCTTCCCTGCTAGATGGCTGTTGGTTTAACTTCAAGCCTTTAAGAGCCCAGATGTTTATACCTTGTATTAGTCGGGCACCATCAACTTTCTTCACCACATCAGCTTATGAACCCATTTTGTCTTCAGAGATTGTGTCAGGAAGGTGAGCATCACAGAATTCCAGGTTAGAAGAACAAAGTGTTCTTGCATTGAGGGAGGGCTTGAGTAGAGGCACAGTGTCTGTCTGCCACCTTAATTTTTAACCTATAAATATATGTACATAGACCTATATTCCAATCATTATTATTAATATATTTACATATGTACATGCTTATGTTTATACCTCTATGAATGTCCTTTGCCTACTAGTTCTTTCCTCTAGATTTCCTTTTACTTTCCTCCTGTCCCACTATCATGTTTGACCTCCATTCGGCTCGCTGTACTTCCTCCTCAGCTACATTGCACTTGATTGAACCCCACCAGGCATTCTATGCCTCCTGGGGGCCTATAACTCTTTA
Organism: Tenrec ecaudatus; assembly: GCF_050624435.1. NCBI lineage: Eukaryota > Metazoa > Chordata > Mammalia > Afrosoricida > Tenrecidae > Tenrec > Tenrec ecaudatus. Next base: position 104,004,000 of record NC_134535.1, read on the forward strand.
TGGGCATAGATGTCTTCATCAAATCAGCTGTTGATTTCAAACAGCTGACTTCATGGTTAACGGCCCAACATATAATCCGCTGTGCCACCAGGACCCCTGTAGTTAGCAACGGTGAAAAAAGACTTAAAATAAAATAAACTGAATCATAACCCATTAAGTGGCTCAACAGTAAATAAAAATTGCATAATTATATTTATCTCCAAGTTATGATCTCAGACTATTGAGTGCATGGAAATAATGTAGAAGTAGAACTTTACTGTCCATAAAATAAGTCAGTAGATTTCTAAAATTGGTAAGTCAAGAAATAACAAAAATATAAGCATATGATTTAGAAATAGAAAATATTCTCAAAATAATAGGCAGAAGAAGAAAAGTTGCTCGTTGATGAAGTGCATTGGGGGTTGTTGACAATAAGGCAGAACCTACTTTCTTTTGCTGGTTTTTCATTGCAAGCTTCCCTCAACCACACAATTTGATTTTTATAATTACGTGTTCATTTGCTTTTAAAAATGAAACTTTTTTTAACCAGGGGACTATGCATAGAGAAAGAATACTTTCTCTGCCTTTCAATAGTGTAAACTGTTTAACCGATCACATGCTATCATGCTCCCATTGACATGATACATGTGTGATACTTACAGATCTATGGGTTTAGCTTCTGAAGATAAGGTTTTAACTGCCAGGAATCAGACAGAGGGTATTTGAAGACCTAGCAGTAGTGAGGTGTGCAGTAGCACAGCCCCCAGCCAACTGTAAATAGCTATTGCTCTTGCTGGAGGACGTTCGCTCTTCTGTTCTGGCCCTGGCCGTTCCATGTCGCTGTTTCTGCTTGCTCCAGTGCAGGGTGTTTGGGCTTGACTCTATGAACGTCTGTATTCTTCCTGGTTCAGTCTAAGCTAAGTTTACCTTCTCATCTTTTGGGAAACCTGCTCTCCTTTCCACATTTTCTTACAAACTCTAGTTTCTTTTTCTTTTTTTAAAAAAAATCACTTTATTGGGGGCTTATACAACTCTTATCACAATCCATCCATCCATCCATTGTGTCAAGCACATTTGTACACATGTTGCCATCATCATTCTCAAAACATTTGCGTTCTACTTGAGCCCTTGATATCACGTAATTTTTCCCTCTCTCCCCGCTCCCCCTCCCTCATGAACTCTTGATAATTAGTAAATTATTATTATTTTGTCATATCTTACACCATCAGTCAGCTCCCTTCACCCACTTCTCCGATGTCTGTCCCCCAAGGAAGAGGTTACACAAACTCTAGTTTCTTTAACATACTTCACCAATTCACCCAACAAGTATTTTTAAAGCCGCTTCTATGGGTCAAAGTATGTCCCACCCTGGACACAGAGAAGGAGACACAGCTCCTTTCTAGCAGAGAAGACCATATTTCCTAAGCTACAGTGTGGGTTCCCTTTGGGGGCTCAGGGTGTCACTGATACTCTTCTAAGAACATCCATGAAAAGGTCACTAGCCAAATGGAAAACACGCGTGCTAGTCTCTTAATGCAGGCCGAAGCCACACGTTCCCCCAAGTACCAGGCTGTGATCAAGTGCACTGCTGGAAGATACATTTTGAGCCTGGCTGAGGCTGTAGTGGGGGCTCCTATTTTCTTTCTTTTCTGATCCGAGACCTTGGCCTTGGCGTGTTGAGGGACGCTGCTGTGAAGACACAGACAAGGCTTTCAGAACAGACCGTGAGTCTTCATCCTAGACAAGACTTCTCCTAGGACAGCGGTGGGGAAGGTCCAGCCCTCAGAATCAGCAATACCAGCCTCACCAGAGAGAAGCCATTCCAGCCATCACGTTAGGGGTGGGTTAGATGTTTGACCAAAGAGAGCAGGCGAATCTTTAAGTTGATAATTTTGCCTGGCCTATGAATGATGTTATAAATATCCAAATGATCATTGGCAGAAGAAAAGTTTGCCCAGCCCTCTTCTAGAACAAGGGTTGCAGCCCCTTCCACTCCGACATAAAGTAGAACCTATCAACCTGGGCTCACAAGGAAGTGGAAGACAACATAGTCAGGAATACCGAAGAGCCCACTTGTGAAACTAGCCCGATGAGTATTCCCAACGCTGGCCAGTCACCTCGGGGATGCCTATGAGAATGGATGCTAAAGGGTGGAGAAAGGGCAAAAGGGTAATATACGTTCTCTCATCTGTAGACTAGGGGCAACACCTGAGTGAAGGGTAAAAGAAACCCTCTCCTTCTTCAAGTTTTCTTTACTTACTGCATTCTTTATACTTAAAAAACAAACTAACTAACAAAAAAACCAGCAGGCCTAAAAATAGAAGTGACTCAGTGCTCAATGAAATCATTGAATACACTTACTCTTATTCTTTAACATATGAAACGATCAATATATTGACACATCACAAAACCTTGCTGAGTCATTGAAAAGCTTAAATGACTTAAAAATATATAAACAATATACAATAGTACCTAGCATGCAGTCTTGGTAATTATTATTATTAATTTGTAGAGCATACTATTATCATCATCTCATGTGATTTTTACAACAATCCTATGACATAAGATAAGTCGTCTCGATAGATGAGGTAAAAAATCCCTTGGCAAATCAGGTTATTCGGTACACTAGGTATGAAATTTTGGTTTTCTTATTTCTAGCTCAAACCCTTTTAAATGTCTCCATGCATAGGTCACTTCCAGGTTTCCCTTATTTAAAAATTTAAAGGTTGGGTGTTGTGATAGTTAAGGGTTTATGTCAACTTGGCTAAATCAGAATTCTCAGTGGTTTGGCAATTAAGACCTATTAATTCCCCCTAGATGGTATCCAACATAATGCAATCTTGGCCTGCTTCCAATGTAAGTAGACGCTATGGAAAAGCTTGCTTGCTTTTTGCTGGGTCTGGGTCTTGCCTCTGGCTCAACATCTGATCTCTGGTTCTTTGGACTTTAGCCAGTGGCCTGATGTATTCCTTATTGATTTTGGGAGTCATCAGCAGCCTGTCATTGTTTCTGCCAACCTTCCCTCTTCAGCCAGAAGTCTGTCATCTGACCTCCAAATCTTGAGTTCATTGTCTCCTGCTGCTATGTGAGTCAGGAGAACCCTCAAGCCTGAGATATGACCCATGTCATTTCCTTAATATAAACCTCTCTCTGTCTCTGTCTCTCTGTCTCTACACACACACACACACACACACACACACACACAGTCACTATGAGTCTGAATTGACTTGGTGGCAGTGAGTTTGGAGTTTGGGGTATATATATATATATACACATGTATAAGGTTCACTGGTTTTGCTTCTCTAGAGAATCCAGCCAAAGACAAGTGTCTGCACCTTCTTTTTAAGCTTGTCAAGATAATGTCAAGGTTGAAATTTGGAATTACCCTTCTCTCCCAGGGAAAGAGCACTTTAATTATGTATAGTATTTGGCTTTGCATTTTCCTGGACAAATCAATAATTATATTACATAATTGATCGATGCTTGTTTTCTGCTTTCCACAAAACAAATATTCCCAGATGCTGGCTGCTTAATTCCTAATGAGGTCAACTCTTTATGGGCGAAGAAGAGAAAGATGAGCTGGATGCCACCCCCAAGCCTCTCCTTGAAGGGTATTGACTTAGCTCACTTGGCTGGATAGGTGGGCATCCTCATCCCCATCCTCCTTTTAAGCATATTCCCGTGTAATAGTTAGGTTTACATTGCACTGGAAAAGCTGGCATATAGAGGTTTACAGAAGTAAGACGTCTAGTGCACAAAATAAGAACCCAACAATAGGCGTTCCAGGCTGGTACACTGCCTTCCAGGATGCAGACTGTGCAGGTTTCTACTCTGCCCTCCTTAGCACGTGGCTTTAGGCCTTGTGCTATTGCTTCAAGTACATTATTACTTCACCTTAGTCCAAAGGTGGTCATTCCACCCTGCCAGCTGCATCTTTAGTCACCGAAAAAAGGGAAAATACAAAAGGCATAAGTGCATGTCAACTGAGACCAAAAAAAGAAGCTCACTGTCTTAGAGTTGATTCAGACTCATAGCGACCCTGTAAGACAGGGTAGAACTGCCCCTGTGGGTTTCCAAAACTGTAACTTTTGACCAGAGTGGAAAGCCTCCTCTTTCTCCTGTGGGACAGGCTGGTGGTTTGAACTGCTGACCTGAGGCTAGCAACCCAAGTCATAAAATGAATTTGTTTGTTAAAGACTCCAAGTCTGCTTCCGTTTTCCTTTCCTTTTTTTTTTTTTTTTAAGATATTCGGACTAATATTTAGGCCCTAGGGATAAGGAATTGGGAGGGGATTTTTTTTTTAAGAACTGCATTGTATATCATTACAAAGTCCATCTCAACAATTGAAATCAACATATACCAGTAATCCCTCCATAAATATGGTTCTCTTTCTTTCTAACCTACGTCCTCCGTTCCTCCCTCCCTCCTCCATATCCTGCCCCCATCCCTGGCCTTGCGGTCATCAAAGTCTCTTTTGGTGTATAAACCTCATTCCTTTTTCTTTGTTTTTCCTTATAATAGTGGTTACCAAGTATTTATCTTTGTAAGACAAAGTTAAGCACCATGTTTTCTAGGTTTGCTCATGTCTTTTGGTGTTTAAGAGAGTTGTTATTGTTTTTTACTGATGCATAGCATTCAATGGTATGGATGTACTAGAGTTTGTCCATTCCTGTATAATCAGAGATTTAGGTTCTTTTCTTTTTAAAATCATTTTATTGGGGGCTTGTAAAATTCTTATCACAATCCATACATACAATCATTGTGTCAAGCACATATGTACATTTGTTGCCATCATCATTCTCAAAACATGTGCCTTCTACTTGAGCCCTTAATATCGGCTGCTCTTTTTCCCCCTCCCTCCCCACGTTCTCCTCCCTCATGACCCCTTCATAATTCATAAATTATTATTATTTTGTCATGTTACGCTGTCTGACGTCTCCCCCTGCCCTCTTCTCTGCTGTCTATACCCCAGGGAGGAGGCTATATGTAGATTCTTGTAATCGGTTTCCCCTTTCTACTCCACATTCCCTCCACCCTCCAGGCATCACCACTCTCACCACTGGTCCTGACGGAGTCACCCTCTCCTGGATTCCCTGTGTTTCCACTTGCTATCTGTGCCTATGTACATCCTAGTCAGATTTGTATGGTAGAATTGAGATCATGATAGTGGGGAAGAGGAAGTATTTAAGAACTAGAGAAAAGTTATATGTTTCATTGTTGCTACCCTGCACCCTGACTGGCTCATCTCTTCCCCACAGCCCTTCAGTAAGGGAGTGTCCAGTTGCCTACCCGATGGGCTTTGAGTTTCCATTCTGCACTCACCCACATTTACAATTATATGACTTTTTGTTCTTTAATGCTTGATACCTGATCCCTTAGACAGCTCATGGTCACACAGGCTGGTGTGCTTCTTCCATGTGGGTGGGTTTTATTGCTTCTGAGCTAAATGGCTGCTTGTTTATCTTCAAGCCTTTAAGACCCCAGATGCTATATATTTTACTAGCTGGGCACCATCAGCTTTCTTCACCAAGGGTATTTATAGCGGTCTAAAGACTAGAATGTACATATGTAAATATATTTGTATAAGAATGTGGGGAAATAGATCTACGTGCATATATTTATAGGTTTAGTATTAAGGCAGCAAATGGACATTGGGCCTCCACTTAAGTACTTACTCAATGCAAGAACACGTTGTTCTATTAAATTGGCATTCCAGGATGCACACCTTCCTGACATGATTGCTGAAGAAAAATGTGTGCATAAGCAAATGTGGTGAAGAAAGCTGATGGTGCCAGGCTATCAAAAGATATAGCGCCTGCGGTCTTAAAGGCTTGAAGCTAAACAAGTGGCCATCTAGCTGAGAAGCATCAACACCCACATGGAAGAAGCACACCAGCCTGTCTGACCACGAGGTGTAGAAGGGACCAGTTACCAGACATCAAATAACTAAAAATCATATCAGTGGGTGCCCATCTTCCTGATACGACCACTGAAGATTTGGGCTATTTTCATGTTTTTGCTATTATGGAAATTGCTGCCATAAACAGGTGTGCATATATCTGTGCATATATCTGTTGCATTATTTCTTGAGGGTTTATGCTCCGTAGAGAGACTGCTGAATCATAAGGCATTTGCGTTTGTGTAAGGAATGCCGTACTTACTGAATTCCATCGTAGTGGTGCAATTCCACAGCCCCGTCAACAATGTGAAAGTGTTCTGATCTCTCTTCACCCTCTCCAAGATTTATTATTTTTCAGTTTATTGAATTTTACTCAAAGTGTTGATGTGAGGTATCTCATTGTTGCTTTAATTTGCATTCTCTTGTTGCTAATGAACACGAATATTTCTTCATATGGTTGTTGGCCACCTGGATGTTGTCTTTGAATAATTGTCTATTCATATCTCATGCCCATTTTTAATTTGGTTACTTTTCTTCTTTTCTTATTAAGATTTTATAGTTTTCTATAGAGTTTGGAGATTAGGCCTTTATCTGGTGTATTCCTAAGTAATTTTCCCCCATCTGTAAGTTCTCTTCTCTTTTGATGAACTCTTTTGATGTGCATAAATGGAGTACTTTTAGCAAGTCCCAAGTTCTTTATTTGCCTTCTATAGTGTGGATATTTTTCATTATGTCTGGTAGTGTATTTATGTCTTGTATTGGAGTCCTTACATTTTCTCTGGTTTTTTCATTGATATTCTTTATGATTTTATGGTTTATATTTAGGTATTTTATCTATCTTCCATTTGTTTTGATACATGGTGTGAGGTATGGCTCCTCTTTCATTCTTTTGCAAGTGAAGATCCAGATTTTCCAGTACCATTTGTTGAAAATGGTCTCATCCCCGTTTCATGTGTTTTAGTCTTTTATCAAAGATTAGTTTTCTATACATACTTGGTTTCATGTCTCGGTAGAGGTCACGTATGTTACAGAGCTTTCTTAGGATTCTACTGTACAACTTTCATCTAGAGCTCATGACCCAAACTGTGTCATGTGGTGAAAGATATATCAAGGGCATGGAAGAGATGACCAGTGTCCCAGGTGCCATTTGTGGGGGCTAGGATGAGTCCCAATGTGCAGTTCCTATTGGTCATTGCAGTTTCTGTTGCCATTTGTGAGAACCTATTCAGCAATTTGAAACCAGTTGTCACAGGCCTGGGTTTCCATAGATGGACTTCTGCATATGACTGACCCAATCCACAAGGGAAGCTACAAATCGCTGATTTTGTTCTCCAGGAAGCAGATGCTGAGGTAGTGTTAAAACGTATACAAGCTGAGCTGGGGAGTAACAGCTACGAAAGGAGTACCTGAGTGGTGCACACTGTTAGATGCTTAATTATCAGCCTAAAGGTTGGCAGTTCAAACCATTTAGATGCCTGGGTTGGAAGACAGGCCTGGCCATGTGATACTAAAACAGCACAGCCTTGAAACCCTGAGGGGCAGTTCCTCTCTGCACACATGGGGTCGCTCTAATTCAAATCTACTCAAGAGCAACTGACCACAACATTGACAAAAGAAGGAGCAACAGAACCAGGCAGGGAGTCATCTTTCCTGGAGGCACCCTGGATGCCATCCCTGCCCCGGGAGGAACCCCAGGAGGAACCACTGCTCATCAGGAGCCCGGTGGATGTTGGATGTTATGCCAGACTCTGCTGTACCAGAGTCTTTGTTCAGTCATTGGCTGAGGGCGTTCCAAGAAGAGCATGAAATGGGCCTGAATTGGGATCATGATAGTGTGGGGAGGAGGAGGCATTTAAGAACTAGAGGAAAATTTTATGTTTCATCGTTGCTACATCGCATCCTGACTGGCTCGTCTCCTCCCCTAGACCCTTCTGTAAGGGGATGTCCAGTGGCCGACAAATGGCCTTTGGGTCTCCACCCTGCACTCCCCCACTCATTCACAATGATGATTTTTTTGTTCTTTGATGCCTGATAACTGATCCCTTTGGCACCTTGTGATCACATAGCCTGGTGTGCTTCTTCCATGTGGGCTTTGTTGCTTCTGAGCTAGATGGCTACTGGTTTACCTTCAAGTTTTTAAGATCCTAGATGCTATATCTTTTGGTAGGTGGGCACCATCAGCTTTCTTCACCACATTTTCTTATTCACCTGCTTTGTCTTCAGCAGTTGTGTCGGGAAGGTGAGCATCACAGAATGCCAATTTAATAGAAGAACGTATTCTTGCATTGAGTGGGTACTTGAGTGGAGGCCCAATGTCCTTCTGCTACATTAATACTAAACCTATAAATATATGCACATAGATTTTCCCATATATAAATATATTTACATATGTACATGTCTTTATTTAGACCTCTATAAATGCCCTTTGCCTCCTAGCTCTTTCCTCTATTTCCTTTGACTTTCCTCTTATCTGACTATCATGCTCACTCTTCATTTGGTTTCAGTAATTCCTCTTGGTTACCCTTGACCATGCCCTACCAGGCCTCCAACAGCCTCCTCACCAGCGATTTAAGGATCACTTGTTGTTCCCTTGTCCCTGGGTTTGTTAACAACACTACCTTTCCCCCAACTTCTCCCTCTCCCATGTCCCCCCGGAACTGTCGGTCCCGTTGTTTTCTCCTCCAGATTGTTCATCCAGCCTATTTTGTTTGGGCAGATCTGCGAAGATAATATCATGCACAAAAACAAGACAGAGCAAAACCAAGCAACAGTATACAACAAAACAACAACAAACCACTGACAAAGAACAAAACACAACAAGAAAGAAAAGCTTGTAGTTAGTTCAAGAACTGTTTGCTGCCCTTTAGGAGTGTTTTCTAGTCCAGTCTGTTGGGGCACCACGTCTTGGCCCCAAAGTCCACCTTTAGCTTTCCCTGGGGACCTCGCCACTCCGTTCCCTTGCTGGTCTGTTGTACACCCTTAGTGTTTTGCCTCGGTGTGGTGGAATCAGATCGGATGCAATTCCCACACTGTGTCTCCGGTGTTGTCCACTGTAGGACTATGGGTCAGTGAGGGATGTCATGTCTCATAGTGGGGCCAGCCATGTGGTCCTCTCTGTGGACTGGCTGCTCTATTTGGGAACATTGTCCTCAAGGTCTGGTGGGCCAGGATGTGCTCCACTCTCTCCTCCTCCCCCTTCATCTGCTCGCGTGTGCTCTGATCAGATATGTCCTTCTCCCGGAGCTGCAGATTCACTGCCGTCCTTTGAAATAAATTCTTTTGGGGGGAGGGGCAGGTGTCCACGAAGTAGTTGAGATTGGGCCCAGCCCCTCAGACCTCTCCACTGGTTCCACTATGGATCAATTTTATCTCTTCTCCACCCCCCCCCCCAAATTAAGTGTAATTTTATCTCTTCTTTATATGCCTCCAGGCCCACATCCCTCTCCTCTCTGCAAGCCCAGGCTAAAGCAAAGCATCCCAATCAAATAAGTGTACTCACTATGAGTAAAGATGGAGCGGTGGGGTGTATGACGATTAAAGCCACGCTCGTACACAATTTGCCCACGTTTATATCAGGCTAAGTAAAAGCCTGGGTGTCAAGAAGGGGAGACAGTGAAACAGCTTTGACTCAACTAGAAAAATAGAAATAAAGAAAAAAAATCAATGCATCCCATAGCCAATTACATGTTGTTGTTAAATGCTGTATATTCAGTTCTAACGCACAACAGCCCTGCTGTCTACAATAGAAGGGAACACGGCATCGTGAGTCAAAAACTTTCATTTTCTTCCCACCCTCCCATGTGAGAGAGGGATAAGTGCTATAAAATTAGATAAATTATTCAGAAGTATCATATATACTTGAGTATAAACCGACCCAAACATCAGCCAAGGCACCCACTTTTACCACAAAAACGGCATTAAACATGTGCTGGAAAACCCAGCTTATACACAAGTATATATGGTCAGTTCTGAAACAAAGTGTTTCAGAAGAATAAAACACATTGTTCCTGAGCCAGACGAAATAGGCAGGGGACAGCTGTGGGAAAGGAATGGATGGAGGAGGGGGGAATTTAAGAGGATGCTAAAAATACCACCAGCAGAAACAAGCCAACTCCAACACCTCACTGGGATGAACTAGAATGCAGTGTCCACTAACTCAAATTTTTCTATGCAACTCCTTAAATAGCTTAGAAATGAGAACTGGTGCCAGCCTCCCTGGGGTGGGTAGACGCTGCCTTCTAAAGCGAAGGAAAACACCTCTCTTCATTAGCACAGCCCATCTGGGATGGATGTTTGGAGACACCCATATGCCCCACTGGTCAGCTGAAATTCCTTCATCAACTCACATGCAGCCTAACGCAGCTTCCTGCGAGTGAGTGGCTTGTTTTGCTAACCTTTGCATTACCGACCGCGCAAGTAATTTTCTGGTTCATGAAATTCCTAGCAAACAAAATAAAACACAGAAAAAGAGTTTCATAAAAATAGGAACTGGGTTGTTAATTTTAATCCATGGAAGTTTACTTTTTATCTATTGATAATGTATGTTTCTCCATTCAATGATCAAATAAATGTTGAATAGATATTTGGATGGATGTTTACTTGCAGGGCAGTGTACTTGGCCCATGCCTACTGGGAGGTTGGGAGTGACTAGGAAGTGCAAACTGAAAAGATAAAGCAATAAAAGTATCTTTTAAATTTTTCTTTGTTACTTCATCAAGGAGATCTCTCAAGACTGGCTGAGTAGCTAGGGTTGTAAAAGAGCAAAGTTGAAGGCCCATCAGCTCTGCAGTGGGAATTCTAGGAGTATGATCTAGCCCCAGGAAGGGGAAGACAGCTCCAGCCAGCCAGAAAGCACAGAGAAGAAAAACAACCAAGAATCAGCACAAGATCTGGAACACTGCTGAAGCATTTTCAAATTCACCGTTCTCTCTCCCTTCCCCCGGCCACCCTTCCAGGCACCTTGGCATGAATGCCAGCTCGGAGCAGTTCAGCCTAGGAGTAAGAAGGAAGCACTTGTCTCTGCCCTCAATTCCCTTACCCTCAACATTGCAGCTCTAGGGCAATCACAGACACAGATAGGAAGAAACTTGGACGTGTCGGTGAACAGCCGCTACGAGAAGGATGGGAATGCTGGGTGGCCAAGGTTCCTTTTCAGCAATACTGCCTTCTTCTGTCATCTCCCCTTGCCCATTACGTTCCTACTCCTTCACCTGCTTCAGCACCCATTCCTCTTGCTTTCCTCCATGTACTCATTATTTTTTCAGTCTAATCTCATATTAGTATTTGCATGCTTCCGGTTTGCCCACACCTTATAGCCTAGACCCTTGATGGCTCGGACTGAGCTGGCTCTTCCCAGGCCCACTTGTCTGTTCCTACCTGTTTGGTCCCAAACATTCCTATTCCCTCCTCTTCTTTCCCTCTCCTGCCTCCACCTTCCAGGTGCTCTGAGTCTTGAATATCTGGTCCCTTAATACAATGGACTTGCTGGCCTAGGCTGGACCTAGTGGTACATTTGCTCAAGTCTCCAGGTTTCTTTTGACCTCACAAACTCTTAGACATCTAATACTTGGGAGTGAGACTAAAGCTATGAAGGTGTGATAATTAGATTTTTTGTGCCAACAGGGCACCCATAAGAAGATATGGGTGGAGTGTAGCCTGTCTACTAGGCCACAATCTCATGGTGCCTCCTTGCAGGCCTGGCCTTCTCATAAGGAGGATCTTGGGAACTGCCTCTCTTTCTCTGCCTTCACTTCCTGAGGAGGAGCCACGTGGAGACCTGTCAGAGCCATAGATCCACTATAAGTTTCACCCAATGGCTGGTGATGTTCCCGCCTTCTGTATCATTGCATGTGGCTGTGTGAGTCTAAACAGGGACTTATGGACGTATATCAGGCTTATGGAATAGTATTGGACATATGGACTTAAGTTTGATGTTTTCTTGATACATAATGACTACTGGATATAAAGCTCTTTCTTACACATATGAGTGACCTTGGGCTGGTTTCTCTAGTCAACCCAGCCTAATACAGGGGAATACATACTTCTTTTTCCCCACTAATTACATCCTACTTCAGAGACCTCTAGCAACTTCTAGGGTGAATTGATTTTATAGGGTTTCTCAGTGGGCATATTACAGGTTACAGAGGTTTGTGAGGTCTAAATGGTTTTAAATTTTCTACAGCCTTTATTTTTTTTAATTGAAAGTACTAAAATTTTTACAAGCACTTGAAATAATGCTTGCATTTTTTGCTTAATAATTATGGGTAAGTTAAAAAAAACATTGCTACTAGGACTCCAGTCTGTATCACTATGGGTTTATTCCAAACACACTGGGTTAAAACTCATCTGTGTTCGGGGGATGGCTGGAGAAGAGCTTTCTCAGTAACACACTTGTCTTAGTCTTGTTAGAGTGCCGTCAAAAAAAAAAAAAGTTCAATCAAAGCAGTGGCTTTTGAGTGGAACCCTTCTGGGCCAGTTCAAGTCCAAACAGAGATGTCCGGTCAGAAGGTTATAGGGACTGTTTTTTGAGATCCAAAAGGGGTCATCTTGATAGAGTTTCTCAAAGGACACAGAACAATCATGAGGACTTATTAGGAAGACATTTTATGAAAATTTAAAACTGCACTGGTGAGAAAAAGGCTAGAAAATTTGCACCAAGGAATTTTTTCCCCATACTGACAATGCACCTGCTCATTTTTCCAGGGTAGAAAGAGCTATCTTAAGAGAACTTTATTGAAAAAAAAGAGAAACTTTATTGGAAAACTTTATCCCATCCACTACATAGCTCTGACTCAAAGAACATGTTAAAGAAGCATGATTTGAGTTCCTTAAAGGGGTTAAAACAGCCCTTACCAAAGGGTCACAGGAGGAAACCGTACAATCGGTGCAGTATAGCACCTATGAATCATACAACTTTCCTCTAGTTCTTTAATGCTTCCTCTCCGCCGCTCCCCCATGACCTCAATTCTACCTTAAAAATCCAGCTAGATCAGAGCATGTACACAGGTACAGATAAGAGCTCAAAACAGGGAATTTGGTACAGATAAACCCCTCAGGACCAATGAGAGTAGTGATACCAGGAGAGTGAGGGGAAGTGGGGGGGGCAGAAAGGGGGAACCACAGTGGTCTATATATAACCCCTTCCCAGGGGGGCGGACCATAGAAAAGTAGGTGAAGGGAGACAGGAGACAGTGTTCGGTGTAAAACATGAAAAAAGAAATTACAAATTATCAAGGGTTCAGGAAATGAATGTACAAATGTGCTTTATACAATGGATGGATGTATGGATTGTGATAAGAGTTGTATGAGCCCCTAATAAAATGATTAAAAAAATTATCAAGGGTTCATGAGTAAGGGAGGGCGGGGGGAGGAGAAAATGAGGAGCTGATACCAAGGGCTCAAGTAGAAAGAAAATGTTTCGAAAATGATGATGGCAACATGTGTACAAATGTGCTTGATAAAATGGGTGTGTTAGGCAGCTAGTAGCAGAAACCAGGGGTTGTCTCTCTACCTGCTAAGGTCTCCTTCCCCCTTTCCAGGAAGTTGGAAGCCAATAAAGGCTGAAGGGCATGCACACATTCAGGCCTTTGAGACAGGAAGCCAGTACACCTGGGAGGGCCCCAGTCTAGACCAGGTGGGCTTAATTCAGCCAATGGGGTCAACCAGTACTGTTGACTACGCCTCCCAGAGGAGGACTCTGAAAAGTCAGAATCGGGAGCCCACCCCGCTCTTTTCCAGCTGAGCTTCAGTGGTTCTGGGGCTTCTCTGGCGTCAGGTTTCCACATGTGTGTGTGTGTGAAGTCCCCTGAAGGTGCCCGTGTAAAACCTCAAGCTCCTTCCATCCTTTATAAAAACTCACTGGGATCACAAACCAGGCTTTGTAGTGAATTCTTTCTCATGGCAAGTCAAGGACCAAGGTATTTCCACCCACAGATGTATGTATGGATTGTGGTAAGAGCTATAAGAGCCCCCAATAAAATGATTAAGAAACCAAACCAAAACAACCTGCCATAGTGATGTAGTATAAATCAAAAAACACAGAATTCTTTAGGGGAAGGGCTAGCAAGCGGTCCATGCCACCTTCAGAAGTATACATGTCTAGATGAAGAATATGTCCAGGTATAACTGCTTCACTTTTTGATATTTTTTGATTGATTAGTTCCTATACTTTTTTACTTACTCTTGTACATAATATATATATTTTTTACAAAGTTTCCCCCAAGCTTCCTGTATGAGGGGTGCTTCAAACGGTTTGTGGAAATATGGGATTAAAAGTTTTTGAAGCCCCCTCACAGTGTCTTCTATGTCCCCTCCAGGCTACACATGGTGTACGAGGAATTGAACCATTATCCTGGAAGGTGATACATCCGAGTTTTAACCATCAGTTACTCAGCAGTCTAATAAATGATGCTAATTATATTATTTCACTTCCTCTGCTCTTAGGTTGTTCACAGAGAAGGAAACGGGGTGCTAACAATCCCTCTCAGTTTGAAAGTTTTATGATTTCTATGCTTCAAATGCACATACAGATGTGAGCGGCTCAGCCATTTTCTCCTGGGTTACCGCTTCTCCAAAACGGAAACCAAAAAGCCCCAAGAAGTTTACTATAAATGGCCACATTTCAGATTGTATCAGCTCCCAACGGGAGATTGTCTATGGGTTACATACAAATTCTCATCTTGAAAAGAGGCCAGTCCTAACTTGTTCTTTCCATTCAAACACAGACACCTTCTTGTGGAAATAGAGGCCAGCCGGCCAGAGGCCCTCGTGGGAGGAGGCGGGGCAGAGGTCTCCCACAGGCGGGTCTGGATTCTGTGAGAACAAACAGCCACTCCCCAGCCCAGGAGCTGAGCTGGTGTGGGGTCCACCCTGGGGGATTCAAACCCACTGCAGGGGCCTCCGACCCTTGGACTAAAATACCAGGGAGGAAAGCGATCACTGGGGTTCCGTGTGACTTGATGGCAGCCCCAGAAACAACCGAGCTCCTTCGTCTGCTAATGAATGAGCTGAGCCTGTGCCAGTGCCTGGAGCTCATTCTCTGGCCTATCCTGGTTCAAGGGTGGCAAGGGGAGACCGACGGATCCGATTGGCCCTGGGGAAACAACAGCTCGCACTGTTTAACTCTGGGGCTCGGCCAAATCTGAGGTTGTTTGTCTTGAAGTCTCTACTCAGTGTCCGTTTGAACTGCTCTCTCACCTGATTGCCGCTGCCAACCCACGTCGCCTTTGCTCCCCGGCAAGGATTATGATGGGAAAGAACCGGATGAATAACAGCTAGTGTGGAGCAAATGAGAATTTAAGCAGTCGTCTTCTTAAGAGAATTCTTAACCCTTGGGTGGCTCCAAAAGATTGAAAAGCCATCCACAAATCTCTAGTAGTTGCATTTCCTACTTACAGGAAATAGAAATTTAAATAGAACACTTTTCTAAGGTCCTTTATGGAAGTTTTACCATTTAAAAGCAACCCCCCTGTGGTACAGTGGCTAATTCAAGGTGGCCCTGCTTTAACACCAGCCACATGCCAATACTGCTCTGGCACGAATATTAACGCACAGACTCGTTACAGGCACCATACGAGGTAGCGACACTTGTTTTCTGTACTTCACAGATAAGGAAACGAAGAACAAAAGGGTGAATAACTTTCCCAAAGTCCCAAATGTAATAAATGGCAGAACGGGGATTCACATGCAGGCACCTGCTTCTAGAAGCCAGGCTTCCATCCTGCTGTCTATATTTGTTACTTCCTTCAGCTCTGCCCTGCCACCTTCGCACGCAGTTCCTGGATGGGCCTTTTCAAAAAGCAAAAAAAAAAAAAGCCGCAAACTCGCTGCCATCGAGTTCATTCTGACTGAGAGTGACCCTGTGGGACAAGGTAGAATGGCCCCTGTGAGTAATTACTGAGACTCTAACTCATTTTTCCGAAAGGACAGGCTGGTGGTTTTGAACTGCTGGCCTTGTGGCCAGCAGCCCAACTTGTAACGATTACACCACCAGGGTTACTTTAGGATGGTCCTTTAGAAGAAGATAATTCTATTTTACTGAGACCCATTGATGGTCATAAAAGAAAATCCCAGTTTCCTGCAGACCAGTGGAAGTAGATTTGAAGGTTCTACAGATCTGAGTCGGCAAACTGCCGGTTAGCTCGGGAGCCATGTGGAGCTCGTTTCCATCATTTGAAGCATGCGCTGCAGATGACAAGAAGCCCCTGTTCACACCGTGGGTTGGTACGGGGCTGCTGACTGCGAACCCACCAGCTGCTTCTCAGCAGGTACGCTTCCATACAGAGTTACAGCCTTAGAAACCCTCTAGAGCAGGGTGTCAAACTGGCGGCCCGCAGGCCACATGCGGCCCCCAAGGTAAGTTTTAGTGGCCCACGATGCTCTGAAATAAAATGAAAATAGGAAAAAAATTGTTATGAAGAAAATAGCACTTAGAGGAGATCGAGGCAATGCCGTAGACACAATTCTCTAGCTACATTTTATTCCAGAGCATCATGAGCCACTAAAAGTTACCTTGGGGGCCGCATGTGGCCCATGGGCCGCCAGTTTGACACCCTGCTCTAGAGGGAATTGATTCAATGGCAAGTGATATGTAGTCTATGAAGTCTCTTTTCCATACATTCTTTCATTCTCTTGATGTCTATCTCCGGCTCAAAAGCCCCCAAAGACTTCTCATCACAGTGAACACGACAGAGGAGACCCTCCTGACCCTCTGATATTCTCCTCGTGACCCCCTTTGTGTTTCTTCCACCATTCCAACCACACTGGCCTTCTTACCGTTCTCCAAGTACATTAAGCTTATTTTACCACTAGACTTGTTGCTCCTGAAATACTCTTCTCGTGGCCTACTTCTTCAGTGCAGTTAGAGAGGTGCTTCTGATCGATCCGACCTGGCCTGGCACACATCTATCCTTTTCCTGCTTTATTTTCGCCGTAGCACTTTTCATTATCTACAATTAACCTGCTGCACCCCAGGACCTAGATTACCCAAATGAGTAAATGCACAATAAATACTTGCCAAAGAACTGAAAAAGTTGCTCTTAGACCATCTAAAAATACATGTCACCCTGGGACCACCCTTTATTGCTGTCCACAATCGAATGCACGTCTTTCTATTTCTCCATTTTGAAGGTGCACACATTCAAGTAACTTCCTAAGATCACCTCAAGAAAAGATGCATTGGGACTTAAATTTCCAAAATATTGTATATTAGGAAAAACACAACTGTTTTGCCCTCCACATAACTGATGGTAAAGCATGGTGTTTTAGGTTGCAATTCATTTTCTCCCAGGATTTTGACAGTACTACCTGTCACTGTTGAGAAGTCTGGCATTCATTCCTTTGATGATGACCAGAGATTTGTGGATGTATGCATTTGAACTTTATTTCTAGAAGCTTTTAGGATCGTATCTTTATAAAAGCCTCAGTGATAGTATCTAGTGTTTTCTTTTCTCCCTCCCCCCCCCCCCACACATCCTGCTCTGTAATCAATGAGCTTTTCAATTTGAAGACAAGCTTGCTCTTCTGTTATGTTGCGATGTTTCTTTCTGATGTGTCCTTGGGCAGATTGTACTTTCCGGATTGATTCTTTATCATTTAACCTTCTATTTTTGTTGTTGCTGTTGTTTCATATTTTTTGAGATTTGCTTGTTTTATTTTTAATCTAATTATATTTTTTTGATTCCAAGAATGAAGTTTGTTCTCTGAATTTTCCTTAGTATTCTGTTTATACTTTAGGGATATAATATTATCTCAATTTCTGTGAATATTTTCTTTAGTTTGTTTTTAAGTTTCATCCGATTTCCTACATTATCTGTTTGCTTCAGGATCATGTTTGTGTTTCTCTTTTTTCTCCTTTTTAACATTATAGGCTTTCATCAAATGGTTAGTGGTTATGCTTTGGCTATCTATTCATAATTAAGACAATCTCATTCATTGCCATCAAGTCGATGCTGACTCGTAGTGCCCCTGTAGGACAGGGTAGAAAGAACCCTGTGGGCTTCTGAGACTGTAATACAACCACTATCCATCAGGGCTCCCTCATTGTATATGCTATATATACCGCTCACTGGCCAACCTCCGTATGTGAGAGCCATCCATTACATTGATGGGCCTCAAATTCCCGAGTTGTTGACTTTTGGCTTAGGACCTCTGGTGGCATAGTGGCTACTCATTGGGTCATGACTACAAGGCCCACAGTTTGGAACCATCAGCTACTTGAAGGGAGAAGGGGTTTTCCACTCAGGTGAAGAGGTATGGTCTCAGAAACTCACAGGGGTGGGTCTACCTGTCCGATGGGGTCACTATTAGTTGTCATCAGTGATAACAGGGAATTTAGTTTGTCTTTTTTTTACTTAGATCACTTTCATTTCCTTTTTAATGAATCTCCATGTCTTCCTTCCCTTCTCTGTTCAATTAATCCATCCTACTGCCTGCCATTAGACCTCTCCCTCTAAAGGATGTGTTTGATTTATATCATTCCTGAATTCAAAACTTTCATTGTCTCCAGTTTGCCTAGAGCATCAAGTTTAAAGCCCTTACTCTGGTATTCAAACTCAATCTGTCTTTCTAACTTTATCTTCTAAGTTCACCTTCCTGGAACACAGTCTGGGGAACGTGTGCTAAGTATGTTGGAGGATTTTCTTGGCTGTAATCTTTACGGAAGTACATTATCAGGCCTTTCTCCTATGATATCACTGGATGGGTTCCAACCACCAACCTCTGGGTCAGTAGTCAAACAAAACTGTTGGCAACACCCAAGGATGTTATTGGTGACACAGTGTGAACAAAGTAGAAGCCCCATCTTCAAGGAGTTGTAATCCTAGTGGCAGAAACAGAAAGGGAAATAGGCAATTCCAATAGCTCTTGAAATACTTCACGTATGGTATCATGGAAGGGATACCATAAGAGAAACAGTTCACCTAATCTTAGGGTTTCAGGAAATGCTTCCCAAAGAAGGTGAATCTAGGCAAAGACCTTATTTTACTCTATTCCGTTCACACAGTGTTCTGGTAGTCTCCTCTGAGGTTACTCTCATTATTTCTTTAACTTTCACTTTTGTGGAGCTTTGTGCACCATCAAGTTGATTACGACTCTTAGTGATCCTTAGACAGGGTATCCGAGGCTGTCAGTCTTTGTGGGAGCAGACAGCTTCACCTTTCCCAGCCCAACCTGACCCACCAGCGACACCAGGGCTCTTTGTTTTGAACTCAGGGCTTAAAATCATAGCCCTCTAACTTAAGTTTAATAGTTTTAGAGATAGTGGTTGTTGGTAGGTGAGTGGAGTGAATTCCGATGCTTAGCAGCCCCGTGTACAACAGAATGAAGCGCTGCCTTGGCCATCCTATACTCGTTACTGTTTGAGCCCATTGTTGCAGTCACTGTGTCTTTTCATTTTGTTGAAAAATCTTCCTCTTTTCACTTACTCTCTACTTTACCAAACATGATGTCCTTCGTCAGGGCTTGGTCCCTCTTTGATAACATGTCTAAAATATATGAGACTAAGGCTCACAGCTTTGCTTCTTTCGTTCTTCTTTTTTTATAGTTCAATAACCTAAAGTTTAGCATGTAAGAAAACACGTTAATATTATAGCCCCCATTTTTCAAATCGGATGTGGCTGTAACATTGCTATAAAAATAATATATAAATGTAAGAGCCTCCTGAAGTAGTTTATTGAGCCAACCTGGCCAATAAACACATGTGCGGTTAATTGAAGGGCAGAGGGATAAATGGCTCAGTGAGCCTCACTTTTCTAGCTCTCTGGTCTCTTGCTTTCTGATGGTTGGACCAGGGTACAGCTGCCTTAGCCAACTCCCTGCTTTAGCTGGCAAGGCTCACTTCCTGCAAGATTTCTCTGAGGAGAAGCCACATGGACCTACCCCCATGCAGCCCTGGGTGCTGGAGCAGCTGTGTGGAGACCCCTGCCAGCGCTGAGATGCTTACATATTCACTGACTCGACTTTCCTCCTACAGTCAGCATCATTGTGTCTGTTTTGTGAGATGGAGGACTTTGTGGATTGGTGTTGGACATATGGGTTAATGTTGGACTTGTGGGCTTGGGCAGCACTGGGATGTTTTCTTGATGTGCACTTAACCTTTATATAAAACTTTATATAAAACTCTCTCTTATACATGAGTTTCTGTGGATTTGTTTCTCTAATGTACCCAGACTATCAGACCCCCAATAAAAGTATTTAATAAAAAAAGATAATATATATATGGTTGACTTAGGAAAAAGGATACAAAAAGCTAAATAGTATTTCTTAAATAGAAGCATTACAAAAGAAGAATTAAAATGAAAACATGAAATTTCCAATTGTTATAGTATGTATTATATTACACTTCAGTTTTAATTTAAATTTAAAATGTATTATATTAAAATCATTTTCAAATAAAAGTAGCTAGATATCATTTCAAATTTAAACCTAGAGCATTCTTTCATTCTTTTTTTAAAAAAGGGTTGGATTTTACTACCTCTCTCTACTCTTTTTCTTTCCCATCAGAAAGGCCTTCATACACAATTATGCTAAGGTCATCCCAAATTAGCAGACACTCCATCCAGAGTGATACACAAACTTCAAGATAGGGGTGGGTGATGGGTGCATCTATGCCTCTGAGAAGCCACTTACACTTCTCTTGGTTGCTTCTCTTGGGAGCAAGCCTCCCATCCCAAAGGGAGAATGTTCCTGGTACTAAGTTCCTAATTGGACACTTCTGACCTAGTTTCTATTCAGTCCTTGGTGATCTAGGCCATGTCTATAGGTTTTATTCTTCCAAGGTGCACACATCCTTCATAAGAAACACCAGAAGGACTTGATGTGGAAATCCCACTAATTGAATGAGGCTTTACCTCAAATTCAGTTGTAGACCTTTGACTTAAGGCGGAAACTCTCTAGTGTGAAAGGAAACAGATGCCTGCTATCCTAATGATAGACCTCACCATCATTGGACTTTGCTTCAACTCTCTTGCCGTGAGGGTGCCCAATGAGTGGTGGCACAGGACCACCATATATTTACTATTTTAATGCCTTTCTTGCTTTATTATGAAATTCATTGATTTGGCATGCATGGTGCTAATTTTGTGAATTAATGGTATTGAAAGTTTTGTCCTATCACATTGGATAGTGTAAGATAAGGCAAAATAATAATAATATATAATAATAAGGGTCCCTGGGGGATAAGGTTGGAGAAAGAGGGGGAAAGGGAGAGCTGATATCAAAGAGTTCAAGAAGAAATAAAATGTTTTGAAACTATGGTGGCAGCAATTTTTCACATATGCTTGGTCTTATTGAATTATGAATTGTTATATCGTTAAGCGCTCCCCATAAAAATGATTGGGGGAGAGTGCCCAGTCACTTGAGAGTTTAATTTGTACAAGAATTCATGTACTGTGGCTCATAGCCAGCGATACTCATGTAATTTCCTTTTCTCAACAGTGTTTTAAATTATATACCATTGGTTAAATTAATGTCACTATCAATAGAATTACCTTATGCTCCAGGGGGATGATTGCTAATATGGTCTAACATAAAATGATAATGATGTCTTAAAAGTGAACCAGAGAAGACCCAATGGTGTAGTGGTTACAAGTCGGGCTGCTAACGACACGGTCAGCAGTGTGAAGCCACCAGCTGTTCCTCAGGAGACAGATGTGGCCTTCTGCATCCGTAAAGAATTACAGTCTCGGGAACTCTATCTGTTCTATAGAGTCACTACGGTTAATTCGATGTCAGTGAGTTTGTTTTGTTTCTTAAAAGTGAACCATATATATTCATAGATACATTAATAGCTTATGGACTCACAATTAAGTCTAGCCTCAATATAAGAACAATTAGTTCTTGTGACATGGCGTTGCTTGATGTTCAACCTCACGGAGAGATCACTGAGAACAAAGCATGGTAAAGAAATTAGATGGTGCCTGGCTATCAGAAAGAATAATGTCTAGGGCTTTAAAGACTTGTCTTAAAAATAGCCACAGAAGTGAAGTGTCTACTGGAAGAAGCACATCAGCCTGTGTGATCCAAGGATTGCAAAACATATCATCCAAATCCGAAAGAGGGGATGGGATCAAGGCTATGGATGACAGTGGAGGCCCCGAATCCATTTGCAGGGTCCACACATGGAATAAGCCTCTGGTGAACCCCCTCTGACTATAATTGAGGGATGTCAACAGCCTTGTATCAGACAGAAAGCACTGTAAATACTATTATGGCAGATACAGTTAGCTTAAAATGCAACATCTTATCATTTGATCTCCCGTTTGACCCACTTAAAGTTGTTCAACTTAAAAAGAAAACAACGAAAGGGACATACACATGGTTTAAGCTTCTGGCGAATCTTCTCTGACCATGATAGCTTTGCTATCATGCTGAGTGCATTGGAAAGTGGGTTATTGCAGATGCAATTAGGTTAAAATTAACACCTTATCATTCAGTCTCCCTTTTGACTTTAAAATTTGTTCTCGTTTTTAATATTTTATGCTTTCATTTCTACTGAGATTTATATCTGTTTTACTTTGTTGTTAGGTTGTTTGTTTTAAAAAGTAGTTTTCTGTACCTGGAATCCAGGATAGGTAATTCAACGGAGATGGTAACTGGATTCATGGTTTCTTGGGGGGTATGACAAGTGGGGTTGGGAGAAAATGGGCATTAATAACAATGAGTACAAGAAAGAAGAAAATGGTCTAACATTGATTGTGATGATGACTGTACAATTCTTAACATGGTTGAATTATTGAATTGTCTGATAGGTGAATTATATGCCAACAAAACTGTTAAAAAAAATAAAATTCTCAACTTGATAAAGAAGTGTAGGAGCGGAGTCTAGCCTGTCAATCAGGTCACAGAATGATGATGCCTCCTTGTGGGCGTGGCCTTCTCATGAGAATTCTGGGAGCTTCCTCTCTTTCTCCCTGGAGGTGGGCTACACACTCTCTCTCTGCTTCAGCTTCCTGTTGACAAGTCATGCGGAGCCACACTGAGACCTCAGCAAGCCATGTGGTGGAGATCTGCACCAGCCCTGTGATGCTGCCACTGCCATTGGATCCACGAGACTTTGCACCCGCCGGCCTGTGCTCTTCCTGCATTCTGCATCACTGCCTGTGGCTTCATGAGTCTGAAGAGAGATTTATGGACTAGTATTGGACTTATGGGCTAATATCAGATGTATGGATTTGATTTGGATTGTGCTGGGATGTTTTCTTGATATCCAATTACTCCTTGATATAAAACTTTTTCTTATACATTAAATAAATAAATAAATAGAATTATTTAAAAAGAAAGAGGGCCCTTTATTTATTTATTTATTTAAACTTGTTATTGTAGTCTGAGTAAAAGTTTACAGATCAAATTGGTATTCCATTCAACAATTCATACACATTCTGTTTTGTGACATTGATTGCAATCCCTACAATGTGCTAGCACTCTTTCCACTTCCTCCTGTGTTTTTTATTTCCATGTATCTTCTTTCCTATCTTTCCCTGCTTCTCTGAGTTTTATTCCTAAGAAAATCTTGCCCTATGATAAATGTGGACAGGCTATGGGGGTGATTTTTTTAAATTATACTTTGTAGTTGATTGCTCTAAGGAGAGTGGGCTTTCTTGGTGTCACCATTAACTTTACAAGTGTATTTATTCCTTGGCTGTAAAAAGGTCAAGAGGATGAATCCGGTTGCAGGCTTGAACTTATCACAATCTTGGGGGTTCTACCCATCTCTCGCAGGTCAGTAAGCCTGGCCTTTTAAAAAATAATTTTGAGTAGTCATGGTTGCTTCCAAGGAATATTCTGCCTGTACCTTTTCCAAAACAAGGTTGTTTGTTCTCCACATAATCTATGGTATATTCAGTGTACTCGATCAACAATTCAAATACATCGATTATTTTTGGTCTTCCTGATTCACTGTCCAATTTCCCCATGCACATGAAGCATTTTAACACTTTCAAGAGTCCATTTACATAATTTTTTGCCCAATACAATGTTGAAATTTTTTAATGCTATTTCTGTGGGTGTTGATTGTGAATACACGTAAAATGAAATCTTTTAATGAATTCAGTATTTTCTCCCTTTATCATGATGTTGCTTATTGGTCTACTTTGGGGGTTTTTTGTATTATTTACGTTGAGGTGTAATCCTACTGCAGGATGCAGACCTTGATCTTCATCAGTAAGTGCTTCACGTACACATCACGGGTTGTTGGTGTGTATTTCCCCAATCCCGACTCTTCTTCATATAGTCTTTTCTCTCATATTATCTGCTTAGCATCCAAACTGAATCAGTATGGCGAACGGAAATGATCCTGACACACCTTTCCTGATTTTAAACCATTCTGTATGCCTTTGTTCTGTTTGTGCAATTGCCTCTTGATCCATGTACAGGTTCTGCATGAGCATAGTATAGTGTTCTGAGATTTTTATTCTTCTCAAGGCTATCCATAGTTTGTTAAGGTCCAAAGAGTTGAATATCTTTGCATAGTCAATGAAACACAGGTAAATATCTTTCTGTTCTTCTCTGCTTTCAGCCAAGATCCATCTCCCTCCAGCAGTGATTTCCCTCATTCCTTATGCTGAATTATTAAAATCCTTTTTGTTTTTAGAAGGCAAAATTATGTCATTTGCATATCACAGGTTGTTAATATCTTCCTCTAATCTCAAAGCTGTGTTCTTCTTCATAAAATACAGCCTCTTGAATTATTTGCTCAACATAGATTGAATACGTATGGTAAAAGGATGCATCTCTGACACACACACTTTCCTGATTTTAAACAATGAAATGCTCTCTTGTTCTGTTGGAATAATTACCTCTTGGCAGGTTCTACACAAGTACAATGAAATTGTCTAGAATTCCCATTCTTTGCAATGTTATCTATAGTTTGTTGTGATCCATACAATGAAAAGCCTTTGCATTGCCAATAAAAAACAAGGAAACATCTTTCTGGTGTTCTTTGCTTTCAGCCAATGTCTATTTAGTTGTAGTTGTTGTGATCAGGTGCTATTGAGTCAGTTCTAATTCAGAACTGTGCACAGCAAAACAAAATAATCACCTAGTTCTGTGTCATCCGCACAACCGTTGTGATGTGTGAGCCCATTGTTGCAGCCACTGTGGCAATCTTCCTCTTTTTCATTACCCTTCTACTTTACCAAACATGATGTACTTTGCCAGGGACTGGTCTTTCCTTACAACATGTCCAAAACGAGACAAAATCTCTCCATACTTGCTTCTAAGGGACAGTCTAGCTGTACTTCTCTAAATCAGATCTTTGGGCAGTCCATGGTACTTTGAATATTCTTCTGCAGTACCGTAATTCAAGTGCATCAATTCTTCATCGGTCTTCCTTACTCAGTGTCCAACTTTCACATGAATGAATATGAGGTAATAGAAAATACCATGGCTTGGATCTGGAACATCTTAATCCTCAAAGTAACATCTTTCTTTCTAACACTTTAAAACGGTCTTGTGCAACAAATGTACCCAATGCAATGCGTCGACTGATCTCTTGACTCCTTCTTCCATGATCATTGATTGTATATCCAAGCAAGACAAAATTCTTGACAACTTCAATCTTTTCTCCATTTATCATGTTACCTATTGGTCCAGTTGTGAGGATTGGGATCTTCTTTACATCGACTTGTAATTCATACTGAAGGTTGCAATTCTTGATCTTCATCAGCAAGTACTTCAATGCCTCCTCACTTTCAGAAAGCAAGGTGCATCAGCTGCATATCCCAGGTTGTTAACAGCCTTCCTCCAATCCTGATGTCATACACTTCTCCATATAAGCAGACTTTTCTGATTATTTACTTAGCATACAGATTCAATAACTATGGTGAAATGTGGCTTTCATGATAGAAATAAATCTGGAGATCACATGATAGAATTTTGTAAGATTAATGACTTCTTCAACATAAACACCCTTTTCAACAACACAAAAGGTGACTGTATATGTGGATATCTTCAGATGGAACATACAAAAAGCAAACTGACTCCATCTGTGGGAAGAGATGACAGAGAAGCTCATTCTCAGTGATGGATAATGAGACCAGGAATGGAATGTGGAAGAGACCATCAGTTGCTCTTAGGTAAATTCAAGTTGAAGCTGAAGATAATGTAAACAAGTCCATGAGAGCCAAAACATGACCTTGCGTCAATGCTGCCTGAGTAAAGAGAATATCTCAAGAACAGATTTGATGCATTTAATGCTGGTGACAGAAGACCCGATAAGCTAGGGGATGACATCAAGTAGGTCCTTCCTGAAGAAAGTAAAAGATCATTAAAAATACAGGAAAGAAAGAAAAGACTAAAAGTGGATGTGAGATAGGTGTCTAAAACTTGCTCTTAACTGTATAATGGGTAAAGCAAATGGAAGAAATAATGAAGTCAAAGAGCTAAATGCATTTTCAAAGGGTGGTTCATGAAGATAAAGTAAAATATTATAGTGAAATGTGAAATTACCTAAAGTTAGAAAACTAAAAATGTAGAACATGCTCAACATATCTTAAATTGAAAGAACTGAAGAAAAAATTCAAGCCTTCAGTTATAATATGGAAAGATTCTATAGGAAAAATATTGTGAGGATGGTGTAGAACTGAGAAATATTTTGTTATGTTGTATATATGGTGACTATGAGCAGGAATTGACTCAATGGTACCTAATAACAACATGTGCAAAATATTGAATGATTCAGAAAGCATCTAAAAAAGACAGAAAGAATACACAGTCATTGTACCAAATTCATTTCTTTTTTTTTTTAAGAATTTTTTTTATTATAGTTTGCATCAGCTAGCCGGGTTCATTTCAGCTCCTTCACTGCCAGACCTGGGGGCAGAGACTGCTTCAGCTTCTCGGCCTTCTCCTTGTCGGTGATGACCAGGGTGTAGAGGTACCTGCTGCACCGCACCTTGAACTTCACGTTATCCTTGTTCTTCTTGATCTTCACAGACTTGGCGTCCTTTCGCCGCGCCGTGAGCAGGAAGTCCTTGATCTCTTCAATTTTGCGAGGCATGGCGACGAGGCGCGGACCGGCACGGGCCGGGACACTCACAGCAAGATGCAAGAAGTGAAGAGGGCGGAAGAGCTCAACCATTTCAAGAGGTAACACAAAATCAAGAAACCAATGGTACTGAAGGAAGAAGTCCAAACTCCACTGAAAGTATTAGCCAAAAACAAGCTCCAGAAATTGATGAATTTTAGTTATAGAGGATATTATTTTTCCTTTGTCCTCAGCCTTCTCCTCTTCACTTGAAAAATACTTGGGAAAAAGTCTAATACAGCATCTAGCTAATGCCTATACCTAGAAAAGCTGATTTTCAGTAAATCATTTTATACTTGCTTGCATACTTTTCTTCATTTTCCTTCAAAAATTTTTTGTTGGACACCTGCTCCCAAATAAAATCACTGCCATTGATTCAATTCTGACTCATGGTGACCTCAAAGGACAGAGCAAAACTGCCCCTGTGGGTTTCCAAGACTGTGTATTTTCACAGGAGCAGAAAAGCTCAACTTTCCAGCATGGATTACTTGGTAGATTTGAACTTCTGACGAAACAGTTTGCAACCCAATAGGTAACCACTATGTCACCAGGGCACCTTCATATCATTAGTCAGTCTAAGTTCTTGGCTTGTTGCAAACACTGTGATAAAATATGTAAGGCTTTAAAGGGACTTTCAAATGGGGTGTCTTTTTCTTATATTTTCTTTTCATTCCATTTAGTTTTCATTTCTACAGAACAGTTAATTAAGTGTAATATAATTATTTGTATTATGCTAGAGCTTATTTCTTGCTTCTATTTTGCTAAAGAATATGATGGTTATTTCTCATAATATGGTTAGGAATTTTGATGTGTGTTTGATATTTAAAGTTTTTCCTAGTGATCTCTTCTATTATGAAATTTCAAGCTCCTCAGAATTTTAATGAAGCCCTTGTGTTGTAGTCTTTTCTCATTGGACTTTTACCTGCAAGGTCAGCAGTTTGAAACCACAAGCTGCTCTTCAGGAGAAATATGTCTTTCTACTCCCAGAAAGAGTTATGGTTTCAGAAACCTACAGGGGCAATTCTACTATGTTTACCAGGTTGTTGTGAGTCGTCATTGACTCAATGACAGTGATTTTCCCCCCCCCCAAGAATTTTAAGAACTTCTGTTTCTCTGTGTTATGAATTTTACGACTAGGTTCACAGAAGACTAGAAAAAACAGGCAATTTTATTTTGTGTCATTATATTCGTATTCACTTCTTTAAAATGTCAAGTTAAGTTATTATATATGAAATGTGAAAGCCCATATGAATTGACCCAAGTCTTACTCTTATTAGAACAACGTGAGAAGTTAGGTTCACGGCTCTATGAAATTTAATTTATTGCTTAACTAGTAGGATCTCTTTAATTTTTATAGTCAATTTTCTTTTATTTACCAGGAAGTAAGAGAATGTATTTAGAATACCTAATTGTTCTAATTTGCCTGGAGCTTAGGAAGGTGCAGGACGTGGAATATTCAGCACTAAACCCAAGGAAGTTCCAGGATATGGTGTATACTGCCTATGGGTACTAGACTAGACATAGAAGAAGTAAATAAAGGGATTAGGTACATGTTGTAGAATGCTTAAACTGTTTTCTGTTAAACCCACGCACACACGCACGCACACACACACACACACAACTAATGTTTACTTTAGTTGAATCATCTTTAAAATGAAACTAACAAGCGATGTGTTCACAGGAGTGTTGAATTGCTTAATTAATGTTTGTAAATTGCTCTGAGGTCCTTTGATGAAAGCACTAAATGACTATAAAAGTTCATAACAATATTATCCCACTTTATTCAGCAAGATTCAAAGCTCCTTAGTGATTAAACATGGAGGGGTAGCCTTGTCATTATTTAGATATTGTAATCCCCGTGGAGACTCGAGAGCAATATTTACATCATTTGAAACTAGTTCACGACAAATTGCTCTTTCAAAAACAATCAAAGAGACGGTAAGTCATACAAGGCCTTTGAACTTGATGACAAACATACAGGCGAAAAGGAAGTAGTTGCATCTGTTTGAAATAAAGGTAACCACCTGGCTTTTGCAAAGTTAGATAAGAAAGGATCTTTTTGAAAGTAGGATTTATTCTGTTTGTATTCTAGGTGAACACATATTTTTTGTGAGCTGTAATTAGTTACTGAAAAGGTAGTGAACCCCATTGACAGATACTGCTGTTTTTCCCAGCGCAAAATTGTGAATATTTGAAACAAAATTGCATGATACTGCCTGAATAGAGTATTTTACCCCTTTATTTTTAAATAATGTATGTATTTCCTAAGAAGGGCATCCTCTTAACCACAGAACAATTACCCAAATCACAAAATTAGCACTAACATCTAATTTAAGAGCTTAATCATATTTTGCCAGCTACTTCAATAATACCCTAAACACAAAACCAAACACAGAGTTGCCACTGATTTGATTTTGACACATGGTTGACCCCATGTGTGTCAAGGTAGGAAGAACTCTCTCCAGAGGGTCTTCAAGGGTTGATGTGTGGGAAATAGATGATATGTTTTCTCAGTAAATAATCATAAAAGAAATTGGATCAAGGATCCAATTGAGAACTACATGCTGTTGCCTCTCTTTAGTCTTTTAGAATCTATTAGTTTCTCAGCCTTTGTTTTTCATGATGCTCACATTCTGAAGAATGCAAGCCAGTCATTTTGTGGATCTTCACTTTGTGTTTGTCTGCTGGTCCTTTCGTTCTCTTGTTTTCAGCGAGTTTGCTTTATTGATGTGAACAGCTCATGCCTTAACCGTGTGTGTACTAGTGCAGCTGTTGGAACATAGCTGGCGTTTTCTTGGGCCTCAGAACAAGGGGGTTGTACTTCTTTCCCTTGTTGAACTTCCGAAGGTTCTCCCGATTATCGTTGATGACAGTGAGAACTCATGCAATGGATATGCGGACAAATCAGATGTTGGGGAGTGTGGACATCACATTGCCTGTCATTTTGGTGACATGCAGCTGCAACAACTCTACCTTTTAGATGATTCAGCTCATCTTGCTGTGAAAGTCCAGAGCCTTGACCTTGGCTATGACCGAGCTTTACAATCTTGACACCGCCTGATCCCAGGCTGAGGAAAGAGGTGTCTGGTGTCTCTATTGGCAGCTCTAGATCAAGCATGATTGTACAACTGCTGCCACAATCAATTTCAAAACATCTCTTTCTCCTTGAACTCTTTGATATTAGCTCTCCTTTATCATCCTCCCTCCCCAAGGGACCCTTATTATATATAATTTTTAAATTTTTGCCATATCTTATACCATCCAACGTATCTCATACAGTTCTGTTATTCACTCCCCTTGAGTGGTTATACAGTTATCAATGCTATCAGTTCCCCATTCTCCTCCTCGTCCCCTTTCCCCATACTCTCAGGTAATCATTACTTCCATTACTGTTTCTGAGAAGTTATCTATCTTGAATTTCATATATCAAATGATCTTAATTATGCAAATGAACAAACACAGGTCTAACAAGATTAATGAGGTAAAACTGAGACCATAATAGTAAGGGGAGGAAATATTAAAGAACTAGAGTATAGTTATGTGTTTCATCAGTGCTATACTGCATCCTGGGTATATCATCCCTTCTGTGTGGCCCTTCTGTGAGGAACTGTGCAATTGTCTTAAAGGTGGGTTAGGAGTCTCCACTTTGTCTATGCTCCTTCACGTGAATTTGATTGCTTATTTTTGATGTTCTGATACCTATTCCCAACAACACCTCATGATCGCACAGGCTGGTGAGCTTCTTCCACGTGGACTTTGTTGCTTCCCTGCTAGATGGCTGCTTGTTTAACGTCAAGCCTTTAAGACCCAGATGCTATATCTTTTAATAGCCAGGCACCATCAGCTTTCATCACCATATTTGTTTATGCACCCATTTTGTCTTCAGTGATCATGTCGGAAAGGTGAGTATCATACAGTGCCTCATTATTAGAACAAACTGTTCTTTTCCTGAGGTGAGTTAAGTTGAGACCCAAAGTCCATCGGCTTCCTTGATGTATTTACACACATTTATAAACATAGACAAATACATCTATCTCTATATATTCATATTTAGACCTAATTATACTTTATCTTATTTTATTTATATAATTTTTACTTCCTTATTCTTTCCTCTTTTTCTTTTTTCTTTCCTCCTGCCCCACGATTATGTGGACCCAACATTCACCTCTCAGTAATTCCTTTCAGATATATTTCAGTTGATCAAACACAACCAGGAATGCTAGATGTTAATGTTATATACCTTGCTATTCTCCTTGCCCTGTAATGGCTCATGTCTCACCTCCCCACCCTCCTCCTCTCCCATGCTGCCCACCCCCTCAACAACAACTATTGGTTCCATTGCTGTTTCCTTGGGATTGCTTATCTTACCTATCTTATATAGACACCAAAAGAAAAGGAAAGAAAGACCAAACAAATAATTCCAAGTCTACCTGTTGTCCTGAACCAGAGTAGATGAGTATCTCTCTGTTTAACAGCGAACAGGCCCTGTTATAATCCATCATACCAATCCCCTTTTCTTTAGGAATCCATTTCCCAGGACCCACTTACTTAACAGCACTTACACCCCTTTAGTCCTCAGCATTCATAACAGCACTTACACCCCTTTAGTCCTCAGCGCCTTCTACAAGACCCCATTGCTCTTCCTGCAGTCAAGGATGGAGCAGTCTAGTGTCCCACTCCTCACCCCATTACACCTCTGGGCTTTCAGTGTGGCCCCTTGGGAATCTCCCAACTAGTTCAGATGAGGTACCAAGCACTGCCCCCAAACTGTATCTATAGCGATGTCATCTAAGGAGATGTCATGTCTCAGGCTGAGGCCAGCTTTATGGCATAATGGTAAGAGAAGGAAGTCTAAGTAACTTCTATATATTTTTAATTTGTTCAAACGACTTGTGTCCCAGCATGTGGTTTATTTTTGAATAGGTGCCATGTGAACTTGTAAAGTGAGAATTTTTTTTGCAGTTGGATGGAGAGCTCTGAATATGCCTATCAGATCTACTTGTCTAATTGTAGAGTTTGGTTCTGTAGCCTCCTTATTGAGCTTCTGTTACTGCTGATCTATCTTTCTCGGAGAGCGGTGTATTGAACTCTCCTACCATGATTGTCAATCCCAAAATTTATGTATTCATTTCTTGAAGGATTTGATTGATGTATTTCATGGTTCTCTCTTCAGGCACATATGTGTTTATTATGCTCACTGGCTCTTGATATAATGATCCCTTACGCATTACATAATGTCCATACTTATCTCTTGTTACGTCCTGCACCTTGAAATCGATTTTGTCAGAGATTAGAATTGTGATTCTTGATTTTTTTTTAGATTGCCATTAGCTTGATATACTTTTTGCCAACCTTTGATCCTCAATCTGTTTTTGTCTGTGAGCTTGAGATGTGTCATTTGCAGACAACAGGTTGATGGGTTTTGTTTCCTAATCCAGTCTGCTAGCTGTTTTTCTTTTGATAGATGAATTCACACCATTGAGGTACATCCATGTGTGGATTCTGTGCTGTCATTGCTTACCTTTGGTGATAGACATGTCTTCCCTCCCTCCTTAGCAGGATAATATGTATGTATGTGGGGATTTATTCTTCCATCCTTTTCACTGTTGGGTATTGGGCATCGCTTTCAGTGTTCTGACTTCTGGATTTTGTTACATTGTGCAGTGGTCTCATGTTTGTGCCCTGTGGAAAGTAATTTGTGTAATACTGGGGGAGGGGGAGGTTCTTCTAATTCTAAATTTTTCCTGATGTGGGAAAACCCTTTCCTCTCCCTCTATTTTGATGGAGAGTTTGGAGGGAGAGAGGATTCTTTGGTTGCCCGGTTATTCTCCTTCAACTTTTGGAAGATGCTACTTCTCTTCATGGTTTCTGTTGATAAGTCTGAGCATATTCTTATTTGATTATCCTTATAGGTGACTGAATGTTTTTCTCTAGCTGCTCTTATGATCTCCTTATCCTCAAAGTGATTATAATTTGACTACTGTATGCCTTGGTGTATTCTTCTCAGGGTCCAGTCTAATTGGTGTACTCTCTGCTTCCTGGATGATTGGTTGATTCACCTTCTTTAAATTAGAGAAGTTTTCTCCCAGGAATTCCCTCACTATCTTGGTTGTTGATTTTTTCATTATGTCCTGCTCTGGTGTGCCAATTATTCAAATATTGTTTTTCTTCATAGCATTGCTCATTGTTTTCAGATTTTCTTCAGCTTCTTTAATTATCTTGTTTGATTGTCTTTCAAGTTTGTTGCGCTCTACTTAGCTATCTTTGAGGTCACTGATATGATTCTCCACCTCTTTGAGCTTGTTGGTAAGGTCTTTTACCATTTGTTTTCCTTCTGCTGCATTTTCCCTTAGCTCTTGTTTTTCCCTTCAGGAAGTGGTCTCTATCCTCTATTTTTTTATTCTTTTACTGTACTGATTTTCTCATATTTTGTATGCCTCTAAGCAGCATACTGAAGATTTCTTTCTGTGGCAGTTCAAAACCTGCTTGTTCTATGTAGTACCTAGGTTCAGGTCCTCCACAGACATTGTGTTTTGTTTCTCTTGTTTTCTTGCATTGGCTGCTGATGTGGGTTGTTGTCTGCATGTTCGCTTGACACCATTTTCTTGGGAGTCCAGGAATCCTGTGTTTTCTTTCTCGGAGTCTAGTAGGAATGATTCTAAGAATTACCTGGAGCCAGCTGCACTGCGGGTTTGAGCTGTATCTCTATCTCACTGGAGTTGACTGTCTCCTTAGACAGCTGCAGCTATCTATTTGAAGGGCAACATGAGTGGCTTTCTCAGGCAAGGTGGATGATGCAATCATGGGCAGCAAGGATGGTACTGAGCAGGCCAGGACAATTTCATGCAGTGTGGGCCAGCACTCGTGGGTTGGAGTGGGGGAGGGAGATACTTAGGGGACTTAGGCACAGACCAGCCACAGGCTCTGAGCACTAGTAGCAATGCCAGGACTGTCACAAGCAGCAAGGGTGGCACTTGGCAGGCCAATCACAAGCAGACAGACTGGTGTTCCTGGGCCACAGGGAAGAAGGGAGCGACTCAGGGGACCTGGGTCCAGAGAGTTATAGGGGATACATATTTATTTGGTAGGTTGGTGGAGAATAGATATTATTGTTGGAGTTTGTGGTGGTTGGGGTGCGTGATGTGTATATTAAATCTATCAGGGTTCCTTATTGACCATGTAAATTGTGGAAGGGAGAGTCCAGACTTTTAATTATTTGTGTTTATAACAGAAGGCCCCTTTCTAGTAAGTTGATGCACAACTCCAAGTTTTCTTCTCCTTATATAGGGTCTCAAGGTACATAGAGTCTACTATTATGGGTGTCCCTGTGAGCAGGGGATTCTGATCAGAAGGTGGTATGGATAGGGTGAGTGGGACCTTGTGTTCACTGGCTACCTTGCCAGGGGTGGGGAAGTTTGCCGAGCAACCCTGATGTGGTGATTCCCAACTCCTGTGGTGGAGAAAGGAGCCCTAGGTTTTCTTTCTCAGAAGCTAATGAGAATAGGTCTAATAACTATGTAGAGCTAGCCATGCCTCTATTCAAGTTGTAGCTCTGTCTCCAAGGGGCTGGCTCTCTCCCTAGAAAGTTGCAATTTTACTTGGTGAGTGTAAGGGGTTGTGTGCTGCTAACATGAAGGGGACAGGTTCCAGAGGTTAGCATGTTGTGGTAAAGTAGGAGTGTAGCGAATCCACCAGGGTCTCTTGTCGACTCTGCATATTATGTAGGGACAGTGTTTGGTGGTATGGTATTTTACTGCCTTGTGGTCTTGTAGGGTGTCAGAAAGTGGGTGAGATTCACGATGGTGTCTGGTATGGCTGTGAGAGCTGTATTCTTGTGAATGAGTTCATTATCTTAGAGAATGTACCTCTGGTGAAACTGGTCATAGGGGATGGGGATGGTGGAGGTGGCCGAATGGGAGTCAGGAGATGGGGTCTATTCTGGTCACCTACCTCAGTAGCCTAGGGGAGTGTCAGTGTCTTTTGTGGAAGGCTTGTTTTACTGACTTACAATTGTGTGGTCTCTGAACAGTCTTTCAAAAACTCTGTCAATCCCAACCTGGTAATATCTGTTTATGGCTGTGGCCCTGGACTTTAAGCTCTTGATGAGTTTTCCTGCTTTGATATGCTAAAGCTTTGTTAATGAGTCATGCTTGTGGTGGCTTAGATGCAAAGTTACAAAAAGGAAGACAGCCTCAGAATGACTGTGGTTTTTTTTTTTTTAAGATTTTTCCTTTTTTTAAAGGACTCGCAGGGTGTCCTGGTATCAAGGCTGTGCCACGCTGTCCCCAAAAAGGGGGATGAGATTGTCAAGTGTGTTTGGGGCTCACTGGGTCTGAGCTGCCCTATTGGCTCACTGCTGTGCAGCTCTGCAGCTGAGGTTAAATAGTCAAGGGGCTCTCTGATTGTAGTAAATTAGTGTCTATTTAGCTATCAGTATCCATTCTGGCAGGCTGCTCTTGGAGCTGGGGAGAAGGTAAAAAGGGGTGGCTGATGTGATCGCTCTGTTCCTGGGTGGGAGAGGGAGGTCCAAATCCTGCAAATTCACAGAGAGGTGAGAAGAGAGGGGAGTGCAGCAATGAAATCTGGAGTCTAGCTTTTGAAGGCTTTCTGAGGGCCTGGATTTAGAGGGAAAGTTTATGACCACTGCTAGACAGCAGTCTGGGGGGATTACAAGACGCTGGCGGGTCTTGGATCTTGGGTGCAGGAAGGAGCAGTGGACATCGGCTCACTGGACCTGGTGAGGAATGTGGGAAGCCCGTGGGCAAGTCCTGTATGCTTGAGTGTCACAGCAAGGCTCTAATTGTTCTGTGGGCAAAAATCATAAGAGAAGGTCTGAACCACAAACCCTAGGATACTGGGGTTGTATTTCTCACACTCAGCCTCCCAATATTGGCCTCCTTGCCTCTTAATTTTCTGATCTAACAATGAGAGCACCAGGCAGGTGATTCTAACTAGATGCCATCTTAAGACTCATCAGAAGCACCTATTGCTTATATTCTTTAAAAATTAATAATAATTCATAGAAATATGCAAAGATAGTACTGCAGAGTCTCCTATATTTTTGCCCATTTTCCTCCAGATGTTATATTTTATGTAGCATGACCAAAAATGCTCAGATGGTACTCAAAACATTGTTGATTGGAACTCAAGAGAAAAAGATGTGGCATTCTCCTTCCATAATGATTTACAGCCTTGGTATCCCAGTGAGGCAGTTCTATTCTATTCAATGAGGTTGAAAAGTTGGAATGAAAGGGGAACCAATTACAAGGACCTACATATAACCTCCTCCCTGGGGGACAGACAACAGAAAAGTGGGTGAAGGGAGACGTCGGACAGTACAAGATATGACAAAATAATAATTTATAAATAAATTATCAAGGGCTCATGAGGGCTCAGATTCCAGGGGCTTAAGTGGAGAGCAAATGTTTTGAGAATGATGATGACAATGAATGTACAAATGTGCTTTACACAATTGATGTATGTATGGATTGTGATAAGAGTTGTATGAGTCCCTAATAAAATGATTTTTAAAAAACAAAAGTTGGAATGAATTATGGCAGTGGGTGTGGTATAATACAATATCCAACCAGGAAACTGACATTGGTACATTATTATTATTTTATTATGTGTAGAATAGCGTATCCACCACTGCAACCAAGATGCAGAATGTATATCTTTCCTCACCACAAAGTGTGGTGGGGAGATCCTCACCACATAGATCTATCTTGTTTGTATCTCTCTCTCTCTTGTTTTTTGCATATCCTTGAAAATACTTTTCTGCCCCTAACTACAATCAGACTACAGCTTTTTGAGGGCAAGGATACACATGTAACATGCTTTTGTGTTTTCTGGGTCTATAGGGGCGTCTAGTTCTTATAGGGAAAGATGCTGCTGCCAAGTCGACTCCTAGGGAGCCTATAAGGGAGAGCAACACTGCCCCATAGGGTTTCCATAGCTATAAATGTTTATGGAAGCAGACTGACACATCTTTCTGTAAGGCACCAGCTGATGGATTTGAATCACTAACTGTTTGGGTAACAGCCACATTCTTAACCACTGTGACACCGAGGCTCCTCGGGTTCTTAAAGGGCATTGGCAAATATTTGTAAATACAAGGGCAGGGGCTCCCTTCATGGAGGGCAGTGAGATCAGCCTGAGATCCGGGACAGACTATGATATTGCTTACTTTCTTGCTAATGGCCCCAAACCTAAGAACAGAGGCCTCTCGCTGGACTTAACGTTCTTTGAATAAGATGTTGGAAGATGTAAAGTGTGACGCTTACCCCACATTAGTTCTAATAATCATTGCCTTGTCTGTAGCAGGAAGAAGGATTTTCTCAGTGAAGTGCCTTTTATGGAAATCTCTCACATCACACATATGGCCAGGTCTCCACTCCACCTATCTGATGTCTGACCTCCTCTGCCTCACATCATCAGCACATTCTTGTTCATGCTGGAAGAGCCAGGGAGACCACTCTGACCCTAGCTGTTCTTTCAGTGTGTGTGTGTGTGTGTGTGTGAGTGTGTTGGGATGATGTTGAGTGGGGCATAGAGACGTGGGGGGTGCGCACTTTTTGTCCCAGTGTTGAGTCTTAAGAACCAGAAATTCAAACCCACTGTTGATTCTAATCCATAATAATCCTATAGGCCCCCTATGGTTTCCAAGGCTATAATCTTTACAGAAGCAGGCAGCCACATTTTTCTTTTGTGGAGTGGCTGGTGGGTCTGAACTTCAGATCTATTGATTAGCAGGCAAGCACGTAGCCATTGCACCATGAAAGCTCCCTCAGTTTTAAGGCTTGACTTAAAAATAATAATTTTTTTAAAATATTTTTTATTTTATAGTAATTGCTCTTGGTAGATAGGGGTATTTCTCAGGGGTAGATAGGTTTCCTCAGTAAAAATAGGCAATAAAAACTCTGAAACTAGAAAGAGTAGAAAATCACAGAAAAAAATAGCTAAAGAAACTACAGAGACAAAGACAATACACATATACCTAAGATGATAAGCCCCATATAGAATATGTGTGTATATGACACTAAGTTACTACCAAGTTATAATTACTATTGAAAGAAGAAATAAAGGAGTGTTTTTTCTGCAGTGATCCATGTTAAAATGGGTTTTATTCAGAGTCACAGTAGAATTTGTGTTCCTTTAAATAGCATGGTTAAAGTATCTAAATGCGAAACTTAAGCTTGGAATCTTGGAGTCAGCAATGAGCAATTTGTGTTGTCTAGTCTTTGCAAGTCTCAAAGAGTGACTATTTGATTTCCAAGCCTTGAACTCCTTTATCAGTTGTAGTTTATAACCTCGGTGCAGCAATCTGTGAGCTGATGTCATGCTTCCAGGATGGTGGTTTGGAAATGGTCCATTTAGGGATTCATTTTTAATGAAGGTGGGGACAGGAGTAACATGAAGACAACACATGGGTCTTTTCACTTGGGGGAAATGTAGAGATTTGTAAGTGCAAGGTGTCTTGTACATTGGGTACAAAGCCCAATTGACCTCACACAGTTTGAGTTTAATTTTTCAAGGCCTACGTTCATGGACAACAAACACAGAATGAGCATAGCTTGAAAGACAAGAGTCTGTGATTTGTTCACCGTGTTCTCCAGTGCTCAGAAGAGTGCCTGGAACATGGCAGGCACTCAGGAAATTGTTATTGAATGAATAGTTAATACTTACACTGTGGGCAAAGGGAAAAGAACAAATCAATATGTAATTCAGTTGTCAACAAACCCAGGACACTCTGAGTAACCATATCATAACTGAAAATCACAGGACCTGTTAGGTCACAGCAACATGCAAGAGAGGGGTGGAAGAACCAAAAGTCACAACAACAAACACTGAACCAGCTCTGGAAATAAGGGATAGTCCAGTTTTTGTTAGGGAAGGTTGGTCCAATCTAGCAGGATGAACATTCAAGGAGATGGATTGATATAATGGCTACAACAGTTGGCTTAGATATAACAGTGATTGTGAGACTGGCTCAGGACCAGGGAGTATTTCCTTTTGCCGTACATAGGGTCACTAGGAGTTGGAACGGACTTCCTGGCACCTAGAAACACCATCAGAGGGATGGGCATGAGGAAGGAAGCTCAGGTGACAGGCTAGAATAAAAATCAAATGGCTGGAGAACACTCCAGTCTAAGAACCTGGCTGGTTGCTGAAGATATAAGAGAAAGGATTTTGTCTTGTAGGAAAGGTACCTAGCATGAACTGAACAGAGTGACAGGGTCTAAGTACAAGCAAAGAACTAAGATCAAAGCCTAGATCTCCGGTCTAATAGGGTAGGTGACTGAGAAAGGCTGTAATCTGGTGAATTCTCGTGGATGAAAATGACCACGGCACACAGCTTTCAAGGTCAGTGCTGGAAAGACTATGTTTAAGGGCCACTGAGTGGTGAGCAGGGACTGATATTCTAGACCAAGCTTAAGCTACAGTGTAAAGGCATTGTGCCTGCATTATGTCAGGTAGTCTTAACATCCTTTGGGGTAGCACTTATCATACTAGCAATTATCCAATGACTTTTATCATTTAATAGCCTCTCAGCTATCTCAAAAGGG
The DNA here is from genome assembly GCF_050624435.1 of Tenrec ecaudatus. Taxonomy (NCBI): domain Eukaryota; kingdom Metazoa; phylum Chordata; class Mammalia; order Afrosoricida; family Tenrecidae; genus Tenrec; species Tenrec ecaudatus. Next base: position 104,043,463 of record NC_134535.1, read on the forward strand.
GGCCATTTTTATATTGATAACCACTATCTACCTGAGTCAATACTTGCCACATAGTAGGTATGTAATATGAGTGAATGATAAAATAAGTGCCTCCCTCTAGAGCAGGCTTGGGAAGGCAGAGAGAGAGAGAGCCCCCACATGTAATAAGAGCTCTACCCCAGCAGCATTTCTCATCTCCTCTGCCACTTGTTCCTCTGTATTGCTCAGAAATGGAATTGAGAAGGCAGGCAGGAATCATCATGACTTGCTCTGCTGAGCAAAGTTCAACAGGATGGCCCTGTCACCGCACCATGTTTTTATTGAGTAACTGACTCTTTAAATAGTGTCTTTTCATGCCAGCTTTTCCTCATGTTTCAGTGAAGAGCATTTATGAACCTGCATGAGACTCCAGGAGGAGAAAAGTGAGGGTTTGAGGCAGAAGGAAAGGGAAGGAACCATAAAAGATCCCATTACCTCTTGTCCCAGGACTGGATTTGTGTTCCTATGAGTTAGAATCAACTCAATGAAAATTGCTTCACTTCCATTGGGCCTCCACTCAAGTACTCCCACAATGCAAGAACACTTTGTTCTATTAAACTGGCATTCCATGATGCTCACCTTCCGACAAGAAGACCAATGGGTGCATAAGCAAATGTGGTGAGGAAGGCTGATGGTGCCCGGCTATCAAGGGATATAGCATCTGCAGTCTTGGGGGCTTGAGGGTAAACAGGTGGCAATCTGGTTCAGGAGCAACAAAGCCCACATGGAAGAAGCACACCAGCCTGTGTGATCATGAGGTGTCAAAGGGATCAGGTATCAGGCATCAAAGAACAAAAAATCATATCATTGTGAATGAAGGGGAATGCAGATTGGGGACCCAAAGCCCATCTGTAGGCAATTGGACATCCCCTTACAGAAGGGTCGCAGGAAGGACACAAGCCAGTCAGGGTGCAGTGGAGCAACAATGAAACATACACCTTTCCTCTAGTTCTTAAATGCTTCCTCCCCGCCACTATCATGACCCCAATTCTACCTTACAAATAAGGTTAGACCAGAGGATGTACACTGGTACAGATAAGAAATGAAACACGAGGAATCCAGGACAGATGATTCCTTCAAGTCCAGTGGTGAGAGTGGCGATACTGGGAGGGTGGAGGGAGGGTGGGGTAGAAAGGGGGAACTGATTACAAGGATCTGCATATAACCTCCTCCTTGGGAGACGGACAACAGAAAAGTGGGTGAAGGCAGATGTTGGACAGTGTAATATATGACAGAATAATAATAATTTATAAATTGTCAAGGATTCCTAAGGGAAGGGGGAGCAGGGATGGAGGGGGAAAAATGAGGAGCTGATACCAAGGGCTCAAGTAGAAAGCAAATGTTTTGAGAATGATGATGGCAACAAATGTACAAATGTGCTTGACACACAATGGGTGTATGAATGGATTATGGTAAGAGTTGTATGAGCTTCCAATAAAATGATGTTTAAAAATTCAGTCATATCAAGAAGAGCTGTACAGACATTGTCAATCAATTTTAGCACATTTTCTTCTTCCTTGTAGTCATTATTAGTGTATTTATTTTTTCTAACTGGTGCTAAAATATACAACAAAACATTAAAAAGGAATAAAGTACAAAGTCACGAGAGAAAAAAATTGCTCCATTTCCTCGGTTTCCTTTTCCTGCTTCCATCCTGCCCAACCCTGACATCCATTCACTCTTTTTCTGAAATGAGAGCAAATGACAAGCTCATGAAGGCCTTCCCAGAGAAAGAGCCCTGCCCACCAGAAGCCAGCAGGCATCTACCCGTGTTCTGACCACCTGACTTCTATACTACATATATTGAAGTACAGCTCTGTTGAAGGCACTGATCTCTCAGGGCTGTTTTTCTTTTCTTATAAATATCCACTAACAAAAAAAAAAAAAAAAAAGAAGTGAGACAGAGCTGGAACATCTCAGAGTCTCTGAAGCCAAAGCTAATAAACAACTGAAAGAAGAGAGGAGAGAAAGACTTTCTGTGTGTTAAACTGATAGGAAAAATATTTCAAATAGTATTTGAGCAAAACAAAATCCCACCCAATACCAAAGAAAGTAAACTTCAGATAAACCAGTGAATGACATCATTAGTTTCTAAAGACTTGGCATTTGGAAAGCCAACAACTGACCTCTGAAGCAAATAGGAGTAAGAGAGGATGTGTACAGATATGGAATGTAAATTTCTTTAACACATATTTTTAGACCAAAACAAAACTCAACTGTCATTGAGTTCTCCTATAGACCCTACAGGACAGAGTAGAACTGTGAGTTTCCAAGGCTGTACATTTTCAACAGGAGTAGAAAGTCTTATCTTTCTCTCATGGAGCATCTGGTGGGTTTGAACAGCTAGCTTTGGGGCTTTGGGGTTAGTAGTCCAACTTATACCGCACCAAGCTACCAGGACTCCTTCCACATATTTAGAGGAAATAAACATAAAGGATTTCACGCATCATCCTATGATGTTGGTGGGGGGAAAAATAAAGCAACCAATGGCTTGGAACTAGCAGAAGTAATTTCCAGTGTGAGAAAACAAACAGACAAACAATAAAACCCCATTGAGTAGTTTCCAATTCATGGTGACTCAGAACGAGAAGCTCTGCTTTATTTGGGAAGGGCAAGAGGAGAAGTATTGCATGTCAGCTGAACTGGTCTCTTAATGAAGAATATAGTGTTCCTTTTGATACTTCCTTCTAGTAAAGTCAGTGTTCACTGGGATGCAGATGGGAAGCAAAGTAGTTAGAGCTTTCAGCAATGCAGTTCAGCTGTATCGGTATGGGTCTAGGGGCCCAGCCAAAGGGATCTGTCACCAGGTTAACAGTCCAGAGAGACAGTGTACTCGGGTGAAACAAGGTACCAGTGGGTTGAAATCGTCCATAAATACAGTCATTGCCTTCATGCTCTGCTGTATTGTTTCCAAATTTTGAATTCATAGTCATGGAGTCAATTCTGACTCATCACGACCCTATAGGACGGGGTAGAACTGCCCCTTTTGCATATTGCTTAGGAATTATGTTTTCTTTTTGGACAACAAAGGTAATCTAGTACAGAATATCTGGCTTCTCCTTGTTGTGCCACGGGAGCCCTGGTGGTATAGTGGGCTATGCGTTGAGCTACCAATCAATTCCAGTTCGAAACCACTGGCAACTCCACAGGAAAAAGAGGAGGCTTTCTGCTTCTGTAAACTTACAGTTTCAGAAACCCACGGTGACAGTTCTACCCTGTCCTATAGGGTCATGATGAGTTGGAATCAATGTGATGGCAGTGAGTTTTGGGAACTGTTGTGCAAAAGGGGACCTGAGGTAGAAGCTTGCTTCGGGGTTTCAGGGCTGGTCAAGTAAGTCAGTGTGGGAAAAAATGTGAGTAAGGAAAAACATGCTAAGAAATAGGAAATGCAATTGGAAAACTAGGACATATCACACAGAACCTTGGAAGCCATGATAAGGACTTTGGGTTGTGTTGAAGAGTAGTGATGAGCCATTGGACAGAGCTGAACAAGGAAGGTTTGTTATCTGACTTCTGCTGTAGGCATGTAAAGGGAAGAGAGAACGCAGGGGTAGCTTTTATTAGGCTATAGAAGTACTCGCATTTAAAGATAATAGAGCTCTCGGTTGAGGGGTGTGGGTGGAAGTATGAGATGCTGAATTTGAAGGTAGATGTTTAAGTCTTGATGTCGGGTAGGACATGAGCTGTGAGAGAGAGGAACCACGAAAGTACTTGCTCTGAGCAAGTAGGGACAATAATTATGCCATTCATTGAAATGAGGATTACTCAGGAAGGAACTGGAGTGTATTCAAAAGGTTGTTTTGAATATGTTAGCTTTTAAGTACCAATTTGACATTCAAATCCAGTAGGTAGCATAGCATGGAGATTTTATAGCAATAGGTTATTAATTGAAATAGTGAATGCAGCAAGCAATTTCCTAAGACAGGTTTGAAGCAGTGCTTCTAGGGCCCGTCTGGGGAGCACAGAAGAACAGAACAACAGGTACTGCTTTGCCAGGACACTGGCAAGGGGCATGGTGTCATTATTCCCCATGGTTCATTCGGATCAGCTTGAGGAAGAGAAATTCACAGCTGGATTCAAATAGCTCTCGTGCCTCACTTGGATTTTACTCGGTCTGTGGCTTCTAATCAGGAGAAAGACCATATTTTCTACTCCTGTTGAAAGTTATCGTCTTGGAAACCCACAACAGCAATAGTACCCTGTGCTATAGGGATGCCATGAGTCAGAGTCCACTCAATGGCAGTGAGGTTTTTTGTTTGCTTGATGGCTTCTAATGAGGTACCCTGGTGGCATTACGTTGGATTGCTATTTGCAAGGTCAGCAATTTGAAACCACCAGCTGCTACTCCAGAGAAAACTGAGGCTTCCTACTCCCATTTTTTGTACTTGGTAGAGTTACGATCTCAGTATCCCACAGGGCCAGTTCTGCAGTAGAGAACTTTGGGTCTCTTGGAGTCAGAATTGAGTCAATGGCAGTCGGGTTTTGTTTTATGGCTTCTGGTGTCACACATGAGTAAAATGGTCCCAAAGACGATTCAAAAACAGTTGTAGCAGTCCATTCACAGGGAGCTGCCAGAAATTCAAGTCACATTTTGAAGAGGTTATAGAAGAAGGGAGATCACAGCTGACAGCAGTGGGTTTTGGCTCAAAGCAAAGAAAACCAGAAATATGTTTACTTGTGTTGTATTGGTTATACAAAGGCATCTAACTGTGAGGATAATGACAAACTATGGATAGCCTTGAGAAGAATGGGGATGCAAGAACTTTTTTCTGTGCTCAAGCAGAAGCTGCACGTGGACAAAGAGGCAATAATTCAAACAGAAGAAAGAGCTAGTTGTGGTTTAAAATCAAGAATGGTGTGTGTCAAGGTTGCATCCAGTGGTGGGATTCAAATGACTTAGTAACCAGGTCACTGCCCAAATGACCGTTTTAAGTATAAAAAGAGATATACCGAGAGGCAGTTTATTATTGCAACATGTTGTCAGAACACCACTGTTGTGAAGATGAACATTTAAAAAAAGTAAGGAATAGGAATTGTGATTTCTGCACCAGAAAACTGCCCAGTCACTCACCCTGACAACAAGTGCTATATTAAAAATGGTTTGCCAAACTTATCGAAAACTAGGTATTGGTTCTGCCAAACTGGCTGAGTATAACAGTATCCTTTCGCCATATTTATTTCATCTATATGCTGATCAGCTAATCTTCGAAGCTGAGCTATATGAAGAACGTGGCATCAAGATTGGAGGAAGGCTCATGAGCGATGTGAGATCTGCAGGTGACACAGCTTTCCTTGCAGAAAGCATGGTAGACTAGAAGCATATGCTGGTGACGACCAAGGACTGCAACCTTCGGTGTGCATTACAACTCAATGTAAAGAAAACAAAAACCCTCAGAACTGGACCGATGGACAATATCATGATATCCAGAGAAAATAGTGAAGTTGGCAAGGATTTCATTTGCTTGGATCCAGAGTCAACGCTCATGGAAGCAGGAGTCAGTGTTGAACAAGGGTATCATTTTGAGAACTACCCAGATCATGACATCTCCCGCTGCCTCATGTGCCTGTGAAAGTTGGACAATGACTAAGGAAGACCACAGAAGAATTGATGCACTTGTATTATGGTATTGGGGAATAGTACTGAAAATACCATGTACTGCCACAACAAACACATCGGTCTTAGAGGAAGCACAACGGGAATGTTCCTTAGAAGTGATGATGGCAAGACTTCTCTTTGACTTAGGATATGTTATCAGGAGAAACCTTCAGACTTGGTAGAAAATAAATGACACAATGGCTCCAACAATAGGTCAAACATAACATTTGTGAGGGTGGTCCAGGACCCGCACTTCCCTTGTGCTGTACTTAAAGTCGCAACTAACAAAAACAAAACAAGGTCTTCTGAAGTGAAGAGTGTAGCAAAGACAAAACACTTAACATATCTAAACCTTTTGTTTGGGGTCTGTAAAATAAGGAAGACAGAATGAAAGTGGGACTAGGCGCTAAAAATGACTGAATTTCTATATGGCAGGCATTGTAGCGATCATTTTACAAGCACGTGTTCCTGAACCTCCAAAATAGTTCTGGAAGACAGTTGCTATTTTACTGATGAGTTAACAGATACAGAGAGGTCAAATAGCTTTTTCTTTTCTGGTTCACACATCTCTTATAGTGATTAAGGAACACAGACTGAGATCCAAATCCAGTTGTTCTGACTCTAGAGCATGCGAGACTGTCGTCCTACTTTCAGCTTTCATCTGCTATTTCCCTAGGATAAAAATATTACACCTCACATACACATATATGTGATACACTACAAAACATTCTTGAGATGCATTGGTATATTTCACTCAGATTGCTTTAAGGTTGCAGCAACCAATGTCAAATGGTGTGGTAGGATGAATGATGGCCTCCCCCACCTCATCCCCACCCCCACCACGCACACAGATTCCCATGTTCTAATTTTAGAAACATGTGAATGTTACATTATATGGAAAAATTATTATCATTAATATGTGATGAATTCAGGCATCTTGAGACACTGGGATTGTGATGGATTATCCAAGTGGGCCTGATGAAATCATAATGATTCTTAGAAGAGACATGGTGAAGACAAAAGTTGGCAGCGCTTTCTGTTCCATAAAGAGTTATAGTCTCAGAAACTCACAGGGGCAGGTCTACCTATAGGGTTGCTATGCGTTGGTTTTGGTTTTACACACACACACACACACACACACACACCCCACACACACACTTTTCCCCATATACCTATGAGGAGGGCCTCAAAAACTTATGGAAAATGGAATTAAAAGATTGTAAAATGTTTTCACATACTTTCTGAAGTCCCCTCATACATTTCCTCAAAACTGATACAATTTCTCATTTTAGAGTTCTAAAGGAAATAAAGCCCTGGGTGAAGAAATATTTCTATCCCAAGTTTAAAGGATTAAAGAAGGTACTCAGATGTAGAGAGTGGCTCTTGTTGTAAGAAGCTTCATGCCAGCGTTTCACAAAGACCCAGATTCATGAGCATTCTGCCACATAGAAGTGGTTACTACTATAGTTAACTTATCATTAACTCTGGGGTATCTGCAAATGTATGCTATAATAATTTAGTTTTAATTAACCACTGTATAGCTAACTGAGATATCATTAGCATTCAACCATTACTCAACCAATATTCAACTATTTAAAAATAGGAAAGTCTAAATCTCCTAAAGTTAGACCCTGTAAAGGCTTTTTGTCAACAGACTGTGCGGAAAGCTTAATTGACTTCCAAGGAAAGCATGCATTAATCATAGAATGACATTGCAGAGCGTTTTAGAACACCAAGGGTCTTTAGAAAGATCCAAATACTCTTATTTTGAGTGACATTGATTCAGACTTGAATGATTCTTGGTTTATAGTCAGGAGGATTTACAAAGCAGACATCAGATGCAATGTGATTTTTAACTTTTTTTCTGTTGTTAAAAACAGGGTATGTCATTGTAGAAAATTGGCCAGTGCAGAATCTGTAAAGTATAAAGTACAGATCACCCACAATACAACCACCCGATAATAGACTCGATGGGCATTTTTACTTCTTGCATTACTTTTTTTTACAGTATATTTTATTTACCTTAACATTTTGTTTTGAATTGGACGATGGTTTACAGAGCAGATACACAGTTTTACATTAAACAATTCATACGGTTTGCTTCATCTCATTGATTACGGTCTCTTCAATTCCTCGCCACTCATGCTACCTCTCCCATGTGATTCTCACTTCTGCTCCTTCTCTCCAGCCCTACAGAACGTTGTCCTTGGGCAAGTGTTGCCTCCTTGAATTTAAATGGTTGATTATTTCAAGTGTGCTTACCTCACTTCTGTTATTGTTCCCCTTCTGTTGTTGTTAGGTGGTATCCACTTGGCTCTGACCCATAGCAATGCTATACACAACAGAATGAAACACTGCACAGTCCTGTGCCGTTCTCACAATTGTTCCTATTCCTGATCTCAGCGATGCAGCCAGTGTGTCAGTCCATCTCATCGAGGGCCTTCCTCTTTTTCACTCCCCTTTCTCTTTATCAAGCAGAATGTCCTTCCTTAGGGACTGGTCTCCTGACAACATGTCCGATGTAAGATGAAGTCTTGCCACCCTTGCCTCTAAGGAGTACTCTGGCCTTACTTCTTCTAATTACTTCTTCTAATACAGTTTGGTTTGTCCTGTTAGCAGTCCATGGTACTTTCAATATTCTTCTTCAGCACCAAAATTCAAGTACATTGATTCTTCTGTGGTCACCTTTATTCTTATGTTCCCCCTACAGACCTGTCTATTGTTCGGCTGGAATTGGAATCACTGAGTTCATTTCCAGGGCTGAGGAGCGAGAAGGCAAGGGGCCATAGTCTTTATCTGAACGGATAGCCTGGATTTCTATGATTTTGAGACTCTGGGCATTTTTTCTCCCATTCAATCCAGGAAAGACCTTCCAATGGGATCCCCTTCAGAGATGTTGGCAATGGTAGCTGGGAACTCTCTAGCTCTTCTAGTGTCAGGGTCATGGAGACTGATGTTCACATAATTTATTAGTCCACTGGACTAATTGTTTTCTCATAGCTCTTTAAAATTTTTCATCATTCTTTTTTCTTCCAGATGGGAGACACCAATAGTTATGCATAGATGGCTGCTCGTGAGCTTTGAAGACCCTAGTCTCTAACCAAGGAACCCTGGTGTTTTAGTGGTTACATGTTGGGGTGCTAACTGCAAGGACAGTAGTTTGAAACCATCTTTTGCTCCAAGGGAGAAATACATGGTTTTCAACTCCCATAAAGAGTGACAGTCTCCGAAATCAAGGGCAGTTGTCTTTTAGGGTTGGTATGGGTTAGAATCAACTCTAAAGAGCCCCCAAACCTAACTTTGTGCCTCTCTACTCCCTCATATACATTCCAAATGGTCTCCCATTTTCTACAACTACTATAGCAAAGGGTTTTCTTCTTTCAAGCCAACTCCAAACATTTGATGGCTTGAGTTGAGAAGGAATAGAAAGCTACATCAGGTGTTGATCAATGAAAATTTGTTTTTTCTCACTCTGTGTATTTGAGTTTTTTTCCTGATTCATAGAATAAAAACCAACCCTGGATTCACATTTCCATCTTTATTTTATGACGTTACTCGTCTCTCACTTTACAGGAAACAATTTTAAGCCCCCTCCCACATCACTCACAGTGTTTCTGTAATGTATGCTTTCCTAAGGTGTTATCCCCAAATGGAATGGCCATTCCCTACCTACCACCCATGATTCCCTCTCAAGACTAACCATGTCTTGTTATTCAAAGTATACAGAAGATACTTCTCCTAAGAAATCTTTATTGACCTTATTTTCTCAGTCAAGGTTGAATGAAGCTTGCTTTATGTTCTCTTTGAACTTCAAACTTTGACCTATCACTGAACTTACCAAATTGTCTATTTATGTATCTGCTTCTTGCACTAGGTTAACAATTATTCCAAAGTAGAAACCATGTTCTATTCAACCTTGCATGAATACCTCTAAGTATCCTAGAACTTATTTGTTGCAAAATAAGTCCTTGAAAAGGATTGCTTAATAAGCAAATGAGTTCAAGATGGCTAAAATCTTCTTGTCACTTTCTTCACAAAGAAGTAGAATTTATTGCTCCACCTCTTTGAATCTGCTGGGCCTGTGTAGTAGTTAAATAATTTTATGTGAACTTGAAGACCTATACATGTATAGGGATGGAATCCAACCTGTCAATCAGCTCACAGCCTGATGCTGTCTCCTTGGAGGTTAGGCCTTCTTACCAGGAGGACCCCCAGGACCCTTTCCCCTTCTCTCTGCCACTGACCCTGAGAGCTCCTGGAGCCCAGCCATGCTTCCACTGACGTCGGATTCACTATACTCTGCACCCACCAGTCTCTGATCTTCCTGCATTCTGCATCGTTGCATGTGGCTGCGTGAGTCTGAAGAGGAACTTAGGGACTAGTATCAGACTTATGTACTTGAGTTTAACTGAGCTGGGATAATTTCTTGATATCCAATTACTTCTTGATATAAAGCTCTTTATTATACATTTGTGTCACTGGGTTTGTTTCTCTAGTCAACCATGCCTAACACAGCCTGCAACTACTTTTACCCATCCAAGATGGTAGAAAATACATGCCGGTACCGGGCCTAGCCTTAAAGAGAACTGGAAACGTCTAAATCTTCCCCCTTGGAGCCCAACTGCCAACCTGTGAGGGAGCCCAAGAAGCCATGTGCTAGGGATTGAATTATGTCCCCTCAAAACATGTTGTAAAGCCTAACTTCTATGTCTTTGATATACTCCTATTTGGAAATTGGTTTCTTTGTTTCATTATGTTAATGGGGCAGGACTAGTGTAGGATGTGTCTTGAATCAATCTCTTTTGAGATATAAGAGATGAAACTAGCAAGCAAGAGAAACAGCAATGGAGAAAGATAATATACCAGTTGAAGACTGTCCAGCAGAGCAAAAGTTAAGAGACAAAGACCTTCTTCCAGAGCCACCCAAAAGAGAAACTTTTCCCTAGAATCAGATTCACTTCCATCAAATCAATCCTCACTTATAGTGACCCTACAGAACAAGGCAAAACTGCCGCCTTAGAATTTTTGAGACTGTAACTCTCAAAGAAAGTGGAAGGCCTCATCTTTCTTCCTCAGAGCAGCAAGTGGTTTCGAACTGCTCACCTTATAGACAGCAGCCGAACACATATTTTCTCACAGTTTAGGAGGAAATTTGGGGTCTGAATTTAGGATTCCCTAAAACAGACTTATCCAAAAACATGCCTGGCTATTCTCTGGTATAACCAACAGGAATTTGTTTAAAGGTAAATGTCTAGTTGTACAAGAAATCACGTGCCTCTAACCAATCTGTCTTATTTAGGTAAAGTGGAAATTGGCTATGCTTATTAACTCAGTTAATGGACTTCTTTATGAAAGGTAATCTGCCCAATGAATCCATCCATATCAAAGCTAGGAGTGCCAGCAGTCTTGCGTCTGTCTTTTTGAAGTACTCCAGAATACCAAGCTCTTAGAACTGATAAGATATCCCATGCCCTAAAACTGTAAAAGGAGAAAAACTCCCCGCTATTCAGACTTGGTTTTTAAAATTCTGACTTGTAAAAGAATTTTTTTTTAACAAACACTAGTTAGAAAATTCAACATTACTTCAGGTCTGAATATTAATATTTCACTTTACCTGTATACATTGAGCACATCATTTGACAACATTCATATGCTTATTATTTTGGAAAACAATGAAGCTTTGATCTAAGAAACTCTTTGCCTTAAATCATAGATGTTTGGACATATGTCTGTTACTCTTTACTTAGGAGGAAGGAGTTCTTTAGAATTATCTCTATGCTAAAGTTTGTAGTAAGCCTCCTTTCTGGATCTTTTTCATAGAAGAACACTCTGACCCTCACAAGAGTTCCCCCTCCTGGAAGAAATCCAGAATGTGTTTTCTGGCTAAAAAGCTCCAATTTAAGTTCACAATAATTATACCTTTGGAAATGTTCACTTTTTTTTTTCATTTAATCAACAAATACTTTTTTAAACACCTGCTATATTTCAGGCATTGTTTTGGGCACTTTAGATTCAGTCATAAATCTTTATTCTCATGGAACTTAAGTGTAATGGGTGATATAGAAAATTTTAAATGTATTAAACAAGATCATTTCATGTACTAATATGAAGGAAATAAAACCAAATAATGTGCTAGAGAGTGGATGGGGGGCTGCCTTAGATTTGGGGCTAATGGAGAGGCTGATCCCAGCAAAGATCAGCCACCTTTCTCAGTCACCCTGATCCGAAAAGGAAGAATTGAGAAACATAGAGAAATGTTCTATGTAGTACGCTCCATGGTATTTTCAATGGCCTCCTGTGTACATGAAAGTTGGACATTGAACAAGGAAGATTGAAGAGAAACAGTTCAATTTGAATTATGGTGCTGGCAAAGAATATTGAACGTACTATGGGCTGCTAAGAGAATGAACAGATCCATCTTGGAAGAAGTACAGCCATAATGCTCTGTAGAAGCAAGTAAGAAGCCAATATCTCACTTACTTTGGACATGTTACCTGGAAAGACCAGTCCCTGGAAAAGGACAGTATGCTTGGTAAAGTTGAGGATCAGTGGAAGGGGCAGACCCTCGATGAGATGGATGGACACAGTTGCTGCACCCATGGGTCACACATATGAACAACTGTGAGGAGGGCACAGGACTGGGCAGTGTTTCACTATGAGTTGGAATCAACTCAAGGCACCTAACAACAATGTGTAGTATGCTGAAAGGTTTCTTCAGTGGAAGTGGGAATAATCTTAAGGATATTCTTTTGGTAGGAACTGATCTCCCTGATTTCTTCTGGCTAAAATCCTGGGCTTCAGGAGACAGAGACCAGTTCCACTCAAATTTTCATGATTTGAACATGATATCCAATTTCATGTTCATTTCCAGTGTGGTTAATTCCTTATGTTATACTCCAGGGTGAGTCAAATTTGTTAACCCACTAAAGCCTTATATGAAGTGCTTCAGGAAATGGAGAAACTGATGGGGTCCATGCTGAAGCAAAGGTTTGTGAACCCAGAGAAGTAACTGTTACACTGATGGGATGTCCTGCAATCCCAGGCTGAGATAAGAAAAATTCAAGGCTGCTTGGGAGCCCTAGAAATCCTTAGAGAATCTGTAGTGGTTCATGCTTCATTCATGCATTCAACAAGCATTCACTAGACTCCTGCCAGATGCCACATACCATGGCAGTTGGGGAATGCAGTGATGACAGAACAAGGCTGGCCTCTACTCTCAGGAATTTCATTTTTTATATACTTCTCTTTTACTGTAAAATGGGTGAAGGTTTACAGAGCACATGATCAGTTTTACATTTAACAATTCATACACATTTTGTTTCAACTCTTCCATTGCGATCTCCATCCATGTACCATCACTTATCCCACTTCCTCCTTGTGTCCCTTGTTTCTATCGCTCCTTCTTTCCTAACCCTCTGAACTCTGTCCATGAGGAAATGCTGCCCTTCTGATCTTAAATGGTTGATTATTCCTCTGATGGGTGGACCTCCCTACTCTTATTGTTCCCTTTGTGGGTTTATCTTGTTTGACAGCAACTTGAGCCAGCAAAGTGAGTTCCATTCCAGACGTGAAGGGTGACATAGGGTCGCAGTCTTGGGGGTCCCAACAGTCTCAGTTCTACTAGTAAGCCTGCGTGCAGTAATAGCCCTGTTAATCAAGCAGGGGGCCATTTGAAGGATGTAGTCGTTTAGGCATTTAAAAACGGTGACCCTAGAGAGCTAATGCAGGGCCCCGTGAGTAGAACACGTGACAGTGCACCAAATGTTTGTTGATTGGCTCTGATGTGCCAGGCAGGCCCTGTGCGAGGTGCTGATATCCAAAACAACAGTCTCCTTGCTCCTCTCCCTTTAGCTTCCCTGTCATTGCGCCACAGAACCTTTAGACACAGTGTATCCCACAACCAAAGTGATTTCTCTGATTGATGTGTGGTATTTTTAAATAAGCTCATGTTAGTATCGGATATCATAAACTATGTTACTCAGCAATCTGCTCTGAAATACCCCAAGTTAATGCCTCGCTGCCCTTTTCCTTGGCTTCTATTTAAAACTCTGTGACTTCACAGAAGGACATAGCAGTGTCTGGGACAGAGCAGACATTCAGTCAGCTATACATAAATTTACTGATGGGTATTTCACTTACTCAGAAGAAGGAACTAGTACAGGCATGGACTACGTATTAGCTTCCTTTTGATTACCAAATGTGTATTGCACAATTGCTTCCTTATCTTAATGAGTTCCATGTGCAATAAAAGAGTCAGCCACAAGAAATACAACTCTCATGAGTGGTCTCATTCTAATTTAGCCAAAGAATAAACAGCTGAGATCCAAAATTCCTGAAAGGTTATTCCTCCTCAAGATCTAATGAGAACCAGCTCCTGCTCTTCTTAGCTTCGAGTTCCCCTCTGTCATGGCTCCTGCTGTGCAATGCTCCAGGTCGGCTTTCCTTTCTCCCTCCTCCTCCTCCTCCTCTGATGTGCTAAGGAGAGTCCTTCGTTAGTAAGTGTGGTCAGCCACACGTCATTTATGATACTTAGCTCCAAATAGTTACCCAAGTACTTTTGCTCTCTCTTTTCAGAGCTTCTGGGGATGCCTGGCTAGCCCGTCACCTGTGGACCTAGCGAATATGGCAGTGTCGCTTGCCTTTTGTAAGTGACTGTGAGGATGTTTGGGAGAAGAGAGCACAGTGTGGGGAAAGAGCACCGCTTTGGAGTTAGGTCTGGCTTTGAGCCCCCACTCTTGCATTGACATCCTGTGAGAAGATAGACCAGGCACTTAATCATTTTCCCTCTGGAAACCTAGCTGTGTGTTAGCACTCTCCAAGAGCTCGAGATAATCTTTGTCTGGCAAACACTACCGTGCACTTAGCTCATGGGAGCTATTACTATTTTCCTGGTCATCCCTAGTAATCAACATAATCTCTTGGATCTATTTATAGCTTCTCCTGGCATTTCTTCTTTTCTCGTTTTAAAAAATGTTATGAATGTACTGATAAATATAAACCTGGTGTCTTCCCAAGGCTGGCAAGGGGCACAGGTAAGTTTGAATTGCATAAACGTGGATATGCTGAAATACAGCTGTGAGATCTTAAACAGACTAACTACCATGGGCTCTTGGTGAGGTCATAAACCTAAAATAATTTGGCCGAGCTAACTCAGACTAGCGCGAACAGACTTCTGAATTGGCACATAGCACAAAAGGTAGTTCTCCTTATGCCCAAATATAGATGTTGACTCATACAGTCTGGGTTAAACATCTGAGGCACAAAGTGATATCATCCAAGGGGGCAGGGTGACATCATTCTGCAAATGTTTCTTCTCTGTTTAGTTTGGGTATTAGACCTTTTGGACTATTTCTCGTGGTTTCCTTCAGTTGCTCTTAAGTGCTGTTCTGCTTGAGAGAGGCAACATCATCCCCTGCCTATCTTGAAGTTTCTTGTACATTATAAGTATTTTCCATGGCTGTCACGGCATTTGGTTTCCACCCTGCTTTGTGTATTGAAACTGGTCTCAAAAGAGCCACTAAAAATAGTCTGGTTGTCCAGTCCAATAGACTCTTTTTCACCTTCTTCCCACGGGAACTGTCTACAGTGGTTGATACTGTTGATTACTCCTTCTTTGTCCTCCCATCTTATCTCATGATTATCCTAATTCTGAAGACTCCTGCACTCATTTCTCTTCCTCAACTCACCTATAGTTGTTCTCTAGAGCTGACCCTCTGTTGACAAACTCTCTTGTCTAGCCCTTCTCCAGGTGTCCACTCTCGCTCATTGCTTGCAATGACTTTCTACAACTTTGGCCTCTTTGAGTCATTGCCTCAACCATGAACCTCAATTGTCTCCATTCTATTCACTCTTAAGAAATTGTTCAACCCTTCGTAACCTGTTCTTAGAAAATCTCTTAAGTTTAGTCTCCTGCCACTGAGATTCCCTGTTCTTTTTGCTAATGTTGTTTTCTTATTTCACTACCCTCTGCCTACAAAAATCCTATGAATCCTCTGGGACCCCTTAGCAGTGTATGTGGTTTCCTCTGAGTTTCTGTAACATTTCTTCCATACCAGTAGAGCAGTTAGAAGCCTTGGTTACACATTGGGCTGCTAACCGAAAGTTCAGCAGTTCAAAACCACCAGCTACTCGGTGGGAGAAAAATAAGGCTTTCTACTCCTGTTGGGAGTTACAGTCTCATAAATCCACATGGGGCAGTTCTACCCTGCCCTTTAGGGTTGCTAGGAATTGGGATTAGTTTAATGGTGTGGGTTTGGTTTGGAATAGGGCACTCACCACATTTTATTACTATCTGTTCTGCATGCATTTTTCTACTCACCTAAATCAGCAGGGCTCAACCTTCCTAATGCCGCAACCCTTTCATACAGTTCCTCATGTTGTGGTGACCCCCAACCATAAATCATTTTCGTTGATACATCTTAACTGTAATTTTGCTACTGTTATGAATAGGGTGACCCGTGTGAAAGGGTGGTTCGACCCCCATAGGGGTCACGACCCACAGGTTGAGAACCGCTGCCCTAAATGGAGCCTTCTTGAGAGCACTGACATTACGTTGCTTGCTTGCCTGTCATCCCCACCATCCAGTGTCTTGTAGGTAACCACATACTTAGAGAGTGCTTTTCCATTTGAGTTGAAGCTCGTTTTTGAAGATACCCCAAAAAAGTCTTCTAATAAGTCTATTTCTTCACTCGTTAAAACAGAAGAGGAAGAGAAAAGTGTGATCTCTTCCACCAGCTAGTTGGAGTTTGGGCTCCATTTAGGCTTTCATGACTCTTTCCCATTCTTGCACAAATTAAGTTGTGGTGAAAAGAAAGGTGCTCCAGGCTCTTTGGGCAGTGTCAGCTCCATTCTCAGTGCAGAGCCATCAGGGAGAATTAGAATACCTGACCTGCTCTGCGGGAATAAGTGAGCTACTCAATTAAGTTGAGTAAGCGCTTCTAAGGCCACTAGGGTATCATTTAGTAAATTCTTTCTTCTAGATGATTAAACAAGACCTGGATATGTGTTCTAGTGGAGGCACAGAAACTCTAATTTTGTTCAGATTTTTAAAAAAAGGTTAGTTAACAAAGACTGGATTAACTCAGATGTATCTGGTAGCCAACGCAGACAGAAATGAATCTTATTATAATTGTTGTGAAAAGCATTGTTTTTCTGTTTAGCACCTCTTTTCAAGATCTACTTCCATCAAAAACCTTTGTCCAGGAGGATTGAATGGGGTGGTTTAGCTGAAGACTTCACAAGGACAATACAAAGCAAGAGATTGTAAATAACAATCCTTACTGTTTAATAAGGATACATATAATTTATATAATATATTTCTATCAAAATAATGGGTAACATATTGAGCAATAACATATAGGAGGAGGCTTCAGAAAGTTCGCAGGGAAACAGAATGAAGGCAAACCTTGCAAAGCCCCCTTGCAGATGCCAAGCACTATACTTGAGGACCATCTCGTATAATTCTCCCAATAACTCAATGCGAGTAGCATTACTGCAATCCACATTTAATAGATGAGGAAACTGAAGATCAAAAGGTTCAGTGACTTTCTAGTGTTACAAGGACACAGTGAGAGCTGAGTCAAATGCTAAGGTCTCATTCCAGTGAATTTAAACAAGATACAGTTTTCCTATCATTACTCCTTTATGAACAGAAAGGTGTCTTAATTGCCTAGGACTGCCATAACAAAAATAACAAGAGAGCTACTTCACAGCACATAAATTTGTTTCTCACAGTAAAGAGTCCTGGTGGCACTGTGGGTTAGACAATGGGTGCTAACCACAAGGTCAGCAGTTCAAACCCATCAGCCACTCCTCACCCATCCCTCGCTCCTCCGGAGACTGATGAGAATGTCTGCTCCATCAAGATTGACTGTCCCAGAAACCCTACTTAGGACAATGAGCTGGATTCAACTAGATGGCAGTGAATTTGTACTGATGGCTAAAAGCCCGTGCCAGTTCCTTCTGAGGCCTCCTTTGGCTACTGGTGGAAGCTGGCAACCTTGGGGTTCCTTTGCTGCTCATAGATGGATGGATCTGCCTCGGATCTCCCATGGTGTCAGTCTTCCCCTGGGGATGTGTGCATGTCTCAGTGCCTATTCTGATTTTCCTGTTAGACACTACTCAGAGACGATTAATTTTGCTTAGGGTTCACCCTATGAGGGTATGGACTCATTAACATAACAAAAGAAAACTCCTATATCCAAACAAGACCCTATTTGCAAGAATTAAGAACTCCAACTTAACTTTGAGCGGAAGGGACGCAATTCACGCTGTTACAACAAATTAAGATGTGGTGAGGGGAATGGCCAGTCTGGTCTCGGATTTTACTCAGGCATTTTCTCCCAGTTCAGTCTTAAGGATCTTAAATCTTTATTTGCTTTTACCTATAGAAGGCTATTTCTTTTTGAAGTGGAAAAAGGAGCTTAGAGTTCAAGAAAACGTTAAACCATAGGACTGCACAGGTTCTTTGTTCAAAGTGGAGGCTGCAGTCAAAAGTTTGTAGGCCCTTCACTGTGAGTCTGACCATATCTCAGCAGAAACAATTTTCCTTTAGTCTGGATCTCTCCCCCACCTTCCCAGGGGATCCCTGAATCATGGAGCCAAGGGACTATAGTATAAGCTCACCAAGCCCTGCCACGCAATGCTCCATTTACATAGACGTGTCTCACTTTTTCCAGTCTCTACCATGGGCAGCACAAATGCTGCCATGTTGTTTTTAAAGAGAAAGTAAATATATGAGTATATATATTGCCTATCTAGCCTTTCCCCTTGTCAGAAGAGAGCTTGAAGGCAGTGCTGTATCTTTCTACTTCCAAAACAAATTATGTATTTTTAACTCCCCCAGCTTGCCGACTGGATTAGTCTGCTCCTAAAAAAAGTGGCTTTCTCCAAGAATAAATGTTACCTTTTTACAAACAAATCACTTAGAGGTTGTCATTTAATGTAGAGTTGCAGTCATTATTAAAAGCAAGATTAATCAATTTTATTAGCTAAACTTGCATTAAAAAATCTTAGATGAGTAACTCATTAACAATAGTAGTATGGCAAAACACAAAACACTTGACAACACTTTCCTGCGAATGTTGGATTATTTTATCATATTTTAATTATATTACTAGTGAGAGTAGGAATTGACCTAAGTTTTCATACGGAGAAATTTTACAATATGTATTGAAATTACAAATGAATTTCACACATGATTAATAGGTGGCACACTGTAACACTGTTTTGTAAGAGAAAAAGATTGGAAACAACCTAAATACTCTCCATCTCTCCTCCAAATGAGGCCATCAAGGTGCAATCTGATTGACAGGCTAAATTCCATCCCATCACTCTTAATACCCTCAAGTTGACCAGCGATTCTGTAACTACCACAGATGGCTTGAGAAGACAAAGTACTATAATGAAATGTGCAAAGACTTTGAGTTATATGACTAAAAGGTATCTTGAGTTAAATGACCAAAAAGGAGAACAAACTCAGGTTAAAAAAAAACCTGAAGAAAAAAAAGCCAAGACCTGAATTACAATGTTAAAGGATTCTATGGGCAAAATAATGAACACTGTATGAAGTATCAAACGAAGATGGAAGGAGTACACAAGGTCTCTGTACCAACATTCAACCATTCCAGGTGCTAGCATATGATCAAGAACCAATCGAATTAAAGGAAAAAGTCAAAGTTGCAAAGTTGGCAAAAATAACAGCTTGAGGATGCACAGGATACCAATTGAGCGCTCTCAACAAACAATGCCGGTAGCTCTCACTCACTCATCTATGACAGAAAATTTGGAAGACAGCAATGCAACCAACTAACAGGCAGATATCCCTATCTGTGCACTTTTCAAAGAAAACTGATCTGACAGAATGCAGAAATTAGTGAAAATGTCATTAATAGAACACATAACTAAAATTCAGCTGAAGGTATTTTTTTTAAGTTACAACACTGCATACACAAGGCACTGCCAGAAATTCAAGCTCCACTCAGAAGGCAATGTGGAAGAAAGAAGGCCATCATTCCTAATGTCGGATAGATCTTGGCTCAAAACAGAGAATACCATAAGATGCTTGTTTGCGTTTTATTAACTATACAAAGGTATTCAATTGTGGGAAACAGAAAAATTTCTGCCATGTCCTCTCCCCCAAATATATGTTAGACTTAGGACACTGCTTGCAACTAATGGTAAATAATTGTCAAGTATCCTCCCTGAAGGCATTCAGTTGCCAGACTACTTTCTGGTCCCACCACAAGTAGGGCCTACTCCCTGCTGTTAAGGACAATGGGCTACTTCTCCCTAGAGGCTTGCAGTCATTGGTTTGGTGCTTGTAGGTGGGGTTTACACCCTACTGATAATAGTTTCTATAGTGAAGGAGAGAACAGGTCAAACCAGCTCAGTGACATCCAAATTTAGACTGCCATTCTGAATCTAGGAACTGCCTATCTTGTCACATGTATACCCCATCACCTCACCTTCCTAATACATGGATACTCCTAGATCGATCATCCCCCTCCCACTACTGTATTGCCCATAGCACAACCCTTTCCTGGGACGTATGTCTTCACCTGTAATTACGGGGCTGCACATCCCCAGAGAATATAAAAGCCTTGATTAACAATAAATCAATATCTCTCTCTCTCTCTCTCTCTCTCTCTCTCTCTCTCTGTCTCCTCATGGACCACCAAGTGAGGCTGAGGTGAGCATGCTACCATGAGAAGTGTCTGACTCCATTATTTCAATCTCTCTTCTATCTCTCATGCTCCCTATGACTTTACTATAATCTTTACTTATTACTGCTGCACAGTTGTACCTACCGGTCCTGTGTTGATGTATTAGGTGCTTGAATATCCTGACATTCAATCATGTGAATAAAAATATAGATAATATTGTAAAGAATGAGAATTCCAGAGCATTTCATCCTGGTTATGTAATAGCTGGAATAGACTAAGAGGCAGTCATGCAAACCAAATGAGAGGATATCGAATGGTTTAAATTCAGGAAAGGTGTGTATCTTTCTACCATAACTATCCAATCTGCTGAGCAAATAACCCAAGAAGCTGAAGGAAAGTGTGGCATCAGGACTGAAGAAGACTACTGAACATGCCTGCACAGTGTAGACAACACAACCTCACTTGCTGAAAAGGAAGACTTTAAACACTTAGTGCTGGAAATCAGAGACTATGGACTTCAGTATGGATTGCACTTTAGCATCAAGAAAACAAATGCCTGACAATAGGACTGAGAAGCAACCTTGTGACAAATGAAGAAAATAGTCAAAGATTTCTTTTTATTTGAACCCACAATTAATGCCCAAGGGAAGCAATAATTTAAAAAATCAAATGATGTATTCAATTGGGCAAATCTTCTGTAAAAGACTTATCTAAAGTGTCACTTTACAGGTAGATGTGCAACTGACTCAAGCCATGGTATTTTTAATTGCTTCATATGCATGAGAATGCTGCACAATGAATAAGGAATATTGGAGAAAATTGATGCATTTGAATTATGGTGTTGATGAAGAATATTAAATATTATATGGATTTTTGTGGTAGGTAGGTTTATTGTGCCAACTAGGCCAATGGGAACATGGGGGCAGAGTTTGATCAGGTTGCAGCTTGATTAGAGGGTGACCAAGATAAATGAAGACTGTCGGCATCCCATAACTGCCCTGGTGATTAGACCAGCATGCTGCTGCTTTAGCTAGCTCTCTTTCTCAGCCTGTGTGTGTGTACCACACTACCTGTATTCCAAACCAACCCATAAATCGCGTTGCTAGAGCTTGAGGCCCCTTTAAGACCTGCTCACTAAGCTGCTGATGCATGCATTGCTTGAGCTTGAGGCTGGTGGATCCCTGTCGCCGTGCTTGAGTTTGAGATCCCATCAGGGCCTACTTTGCTAAGCTCCTGAGCAACTGACTGTTGCTGACCCACCCTGCTGTCCCCTGCCTGTGGACAGTCTCTGCTTGCCTTGCCTGAGGGAAGACACCACCATCTGCTTCCTTAACCTTGGACTCAGTAACCCACATGAGTTGAAGATCTTCCAGTATATTAACTGTTCCATGAAAGTGAGTTGAATGGAGGCCTCTGTTGTGCTTTGTGCCCTAATTAGCTGTTATATTCCTTTTTGCTGTATATATATAAGATATATATATATAAATCATAAGTGTCCTGGTTTTGTTTCTCTAGAGAACCCCACTTAACACAGACTTCCAGAAGACTGAACAATTGCCTTAGCAGAACAACCAGAACTCTCCTCAGAAGTAGGATGCAGAGACTTCTAATAAACTTGGAATATGTTATCAGGAGGGACCAGTCTCTGGAGAAGGTGCACCTGACTGTGGTCATGGTATTTTCAATGGCCTCTAATGCATGTGAAACTTGGGCATCACACATGGTAGATGGAAAGTGAAAAAAGGACTATCAATGAAATGGATTGGCAGGTGTGGGCTGAACCATAGCAACAATAGTGAGAATCATATAGGACTTTCCATATTTCTTTCTGTTGAACATAGGATCACTATGAGTTGGAACCGACTCTATAGCAACTCACAACATAAAACTCAATTATAAGTCAGGACGCAAAGAAACCTAGGTGATATATTCATAGGGACCAATCCATTAGGGCACAGAGCAGATCCACAGGGGTACATCAAGGATCTGGAGGGCAAACAGAATAACTAACATGCACACATACCCATAAGCTGTTGTTAGGTACCATGAAGTGGGTTTCAACAAAATGCTGCCCAGTTCTGAACCACCCTTGCAATTTTTCTTGTGTTTGAACCCATCGATACAGTCATTGTGTCAATCCATTTTATCTATGGTTTCCTCTTTTTTACCAAGCATGCTGTCCTTCTCTAGAGACTGATCTTTCCTGACAACATGTCCAAAATATGTGAGATGATGTCTTGCCATCCTTGCCTCTAAAGAGCATTCTGGTTGCACTTCTTCCAAGACAGATCTGTTTCTTCTTTTGGCAATTGGGGTAGTTACATAATCTAGTGCCAACTTGAGACTATTAAGAATGAAGGTGGGGGGGAGTTTAGCCTGTCAATCAGGTTGAAGCTTGAGGACCTCATTTGGAGGCACTATGGAGATAAATAGCTTGTTGGAGGTGGGACACAGACACTCTGCTTCATCCTCTTGTTGACAAGTCACATGGATCTACACTGATAGAGCCAGAGCCCTGGAACTGGAGGAACCACATTGAGACCCACGCCAGTGCTGAGATGCTTCCACCACCATGGGATCCACAAGATTTTTCACCCACTAGCCTGTGATCTTCCTGCATTCAGCATCATTGCATGGCTGCATCAGTCTAAAGAGGAATTTATGGACTATTATTGACATATGGGGTGATATCAGACTTAAGGACTTGATCTGGCCTGGGCTGGGATGTTTTCTTAATGTACAATTGCTCTTTGATATAAAGTTCTCTCTTACACATGAGTGTCTCTGGATTTGTCTCTAGTCTACTAGAGAAGCACACAGCAGCATCTACAAGAAACGTCTAGTAGCACACAGGCTACTAGAAAAACATACAATAGACTAACACAGCAATCTATGGTACTTTAGATTTCTTTTTATATTTGATATTCAGCACCATAATTCAAACTCACTGATCCTTCTTCGGTCTTCTTTATTCAATGTCCAAGTTTCACATTCATATGAGGCCATTGTAAATACAATGGCTAATAGAGAGGTCTGAGGGGTTGGCCCCAATCCCAACTACGTGGACAGCTGCCCTCCTCCCCACAGAAGAATTCCCCTCAGAGGACAGCACTGAAGCTAAAGCTCAGATCAGAACACACAGGACGATATGAAGGGGGAGGGAGAAAGAGTGGAGCACATCCTGACCCACCAAGCCCTAAGGATGATTCTCGTGCTCAAAGTAGCGCAACATCACTCACTGACCAATAGTGCTACTGGGGACAACATTGGCGACAGTGTGGGAATTGTGCCCGATCTGACCCCACCACACGGAGGCAAAACACTAAGGGTGTTCAACAGAACAGCAAGGGGAGCAGAGCAAGGAAGTCCCAAGGGAATACCAAAAATAGACTTTGGGGTCAGGGCGTGGCACCCCATCAGACTCTACCAGAAAATACTCCTAAAGGTCAACAAATAGAACATGAACTATTTATAGTTGTTTCTTTTTTTGTCATTGGGTTTTTGTCGTTGTTGTTGTTTTGTTTTCTTTTATTGTTTGTTTTGTTCTGTCTTGTTTTTTGTCCATATTATTATCTATGAAGGTCTACCTAGATAAGATAGGCTGGATTAAAAAATCTGGAGGAGAAAACAATGGGGCCAACGGTTCTAGGGGACATGGGAGAGCGGGAGGTGAAGGAAAGGAAGTGGATGTTAACAAACCCAGGAACAGGGGAACAACAAGTGATCTATAATTGATGGCAAGGAAGGTGTAGGAAGCCTGGTAAAGCTTGATCAAGGGCAGTGTAACCAAAAGGAATTACTGAAACCCAAATGAAGGCTGAAAATGATACTGGGACAAGAGAAAATAAAAGGAAATAGAGGAAAGAACTAGGAGGCAAAGGGCATTTATAGAGGTCTAACTACAGGCACGTATTTACATATAATGATGGGGAAAGAGATCTATGTACATATATTTATAAATTTAGTATTAAAGTAGCAGATGGACATTGGGCCTCTACTTAAGTATCCCCTCAACCGAATAACACTTTATTCTATTGGCCTGGCATTCCATGATGCTCACCAGCTAACATCCTCAAAGGTAGCCCAATTCAAAAAATCAGAAAGCAACAAGTGTTGGAGGGGCTGTGGGGAGACAGGAACTCTCATCCACTGCTGGTGGACCTGTAAGTATGTACAGTCACTATGGAAATAAATCTGGCAATATCTAAAACAGATGGAAATAGAGTTACCATGTGACCCAGCAATCCCCCTACTGGGCATATACCCAGAAGAGGCAAGAAACAAACCAAGGCCAGACATCTGTGCTCCAATGTTCATTGCGGCACAGTTCACAATCGCAAGGAGTTGGAAGCAACCCAAATTTCCATCAACTGACGATTGGATTAAAAACTGTGGTATATACATACAATGGAGTACTACACATCACTAAAAAGCAGTGATGAACGTATGAAGCACATAGCGGCATGGGAAGAACTGGAGGAAATCATGCTAAGTGAAGTAAGTCAGGCACAAAAGGACAAGTACAACATGAGCCTGCTGAGGTAAGTAATTAAAAAAATGCAAAAGGGGCATAGGGAAAAAGCTACTGTATACAAACATTCTTGCGGTGAGGACAGTGTAGTATGGCAGAGACCAGATCAAATCCAGGGATGCACATGGTAGACAACTGGTGAGGAGGTAGGTAAAGGGAAATAAATAAAAAGGATGAATATAAGGAAGAAAAGGGGAGTGGGGGCATGGGCACTAACCTAACCAAGGGGAGGGTATTGTTTACATCTCCACAGGGAAAGAGGGACCAGACTTTAACCCAGTGCCTCAAGGTGTGAATGCAACATTTCCGTGTGGAGTAGGGAACCAGTGGAGAGGTCTGAGAGGCTGACCCCAGTACCAAATATTAAGTGGATGCCTGCCCCTCCCCCCAGAAGAATTTATTTCAAAAGACGACATTGAATCTGCAGCTCTGAGAGAAGGACATATCTGATCGGAGCACACGGGAGCAGATGAAGGGGGAGTAGGAGAGAGTGGAGCACATCCTGGCCAACCAGGCCCTGAGGATGATGACCCCAATTAGAGCAGCCAGTCCACAGAGAGGACCACATGGCCAGCCCCACTATAAGATATGATGTCCCTCACTGACCCATTGCCCTGCAGGAGACAGCACTGGAGACACAGTGTGGGAATTGCACCTGACCTGATCCCACTGCACCAAGGCAAAGCACTGGGGGAGTGCAGGGGAACAGCAAGGGAAAGGAGCGGCAAGGTCCCAGGGAATGCTGAAAGTGTACTTTGGGGCCAGGACATGGTGCCCCAACAGACTGGACTGGAAAACACTCCTAAAGGCTAACAAACAGTCCTTGAACTTACTGCAAACTTTTCTTTCTTGTGTTTTATTTTGTTCTTTGTCAGTGGTTTGTTGTTGTTTTGCTGTATACTGTTGCTTGGTTTTGCTCTGTCTTTTTTTTGTGCACGTTATTATCTCCCCAGGTCTGCCTAAATAAAATAGGCTGGATGAACAATCTAGAGGAAAAACAACGGGACCGACAGTTCAGGGGGGGGGGGTGGCGGCATGGGATAGGGGGAGGTGGGTGGTAAGGAAGTGGTGTTAACAAACCCAGGGACAAGGGAACAACAAGGGACCCAAATTGGTGGTGAGGTGGGTGTGGCAGGCCTGGTAGGGAAGGATCAAGGGTAAGGTTACATAAAGAAGAGGTATAGCTGTAACCCAGGTGGGGACGGAGCATCATAGTGGGACAGGAGGAAAGTCAAGGGAAATAGAGGAAAGAGCTAGGAGGCAAAGGGCTTATATAGAGGTCTAGGCAAAGATATGTACATATGCAAATATATATATGAGGATGGGAAAATAGATCTATGTGGCTATATTTATAGGTTTAGTCTTAAGGTGGCGGAAGGACATTGGGCCTCTACTCAAGTACTCCCTCAATGCATGAATACTTTCTTCTATTAAATTGTCATTCTATGATGCAACCTCCCGACACAACCGCTGAAGACAAAGCGGGTGAACAGCAAATGTGGTGAAGAAAGCTGATGGTGCCCGGCTATCAAAAGAGATAGCATCTGGCGTCTTAAAGGCTTGAAGATAAACAAGCGGCCATCTAGCTCAGAAGCAACAAAGCCCACATGGAAGAACACATCAGCCTGTGTGATCACGTGGTTCCGAAGGGATCAGTTATTAGGCATCAAAGAACAAAAAATCATATCATTGGGTGCACACCTCCATGATAAGATCACTGAGGACAAACGGGTGCATAAATAAATGTGGCGAAGAAAGCTGATGGTGCCCGACTGTCAAGAGATAGCGTCTGGGGTCTTAAAGGCTTGAAGGTGAACAAGTGGCCATCTTGCTCAGAAGCAACAAAGCCTACATGGAAGAAGCACACCAGCCTGAGCGACCATGAGGTGTCGAAGGGATCAGGTATAAGGCATCATCAGAAAAAAAAATCTTACTATAGTGAATGAAGGGGAAAGTGCAGAGTGGAGATCCAAAGCCCATTTGTCAGCCACTGGAGATCCCCCTTTCAGAGGGTTCTAGGGGAGGAGATGAGTCAGTTAGGGTGCGATGTAGCACCAATGAAGAATACAGCTTTCCTCCAGTTCCTAAGTGCTTCCTCCTGCAACTATAGTGATCCGAACTCTACCTTGCAAGACTGGATAGAGCAGAGGTTGAACACTGGTGCAGATAGGAGCTGGAGACACAGGGAATCCAGGGCGGATGATACCTTCAGGACCAGGGGTGTAAGTGGGGATACTGGGAGGGTAGAGGGTAAGTGGGTTGGAAAGAGAGACTCAATTACAAGGATCTACATGTGACCTCCTCCCTGGGGGGATGGACAACAGAAAAGAGGGTGAAGTGAGACGCCAGACATGGCAAGATAAGACAAAATAATAATTTATAAATTATCAAGGGCTCATGAGGGGGGAAGCGGGGAGGAAGGGGAAAAAGGAGGACTTGATACAAAGGGCTTCAGTGGAGAGCAAATGCTTTGAAAATGATGAGGGCAAAGAATGTACAGATGTGCTTTATACAATGGATGGATGTATGTATTGTGATAAGAGTTGTATGAGTCCCTAATAAAATATTTTTAAAAAATAGTATCCACTCAACCCAAGAACATTTTATTCTATTGGCCTGGCATTCCATGATGCTCACCTTCCCAACACAATCGCTGAAGAAAAAATGTGTACATAAGCAAATGTGGTGAAGAAAGCTGATGGTGCCCAGCTATCAAAAGATATAGTGTCTGGAGTCTTAAAGGCTTGAAGGTAAACAAGCAGCCATCTAGCTCAGAAGCAACAAAGCCCACATGGAAGAAGCACACCAGCCCTTGCGATCATGAGGTGTTGAAGGGATCAGGAATCAGGCATCTAAGACCCAGAACAAAATCATACCCAATGTGAATGGATGGGGATGGGGTGTGGAGTGGACACCCAAAGCCTACCTGTAGACAACTGGACATCCCCTCATAGAAGGGACACAAAGAAGAGATGAGCCAGTCAGGGTGAAGTATAGCACTGATGAGAATATACAACTTTCCTTGAGTTCTTTAATGTTTCCTCCCCCTACTATCATGACCTCAATTCTACCTCAAAAATTGGATTAGATGGGGGAAAAAGTAATAACCCAATTCTACCTTACAAATCCAGCTAGACAAAAGGATGTACACTGGTACAGATAAGAGCTGGAAACCCAACACAGTACAGCATTTGATCTCTTGACTGCAGCTTCCATGAGCATTGGTTGTGGATCCAAGAAAGATAAAGTCTTGGACAACTTCAATCTGTTTTCTATTTATCATGATGTTACCTACTGGCCCAGTTGTGAGGATTTAGGTCTGTTGTACATTGAGTTGCAATCCTTACTGAAGTCTGCAATCCTCAATCTTCATCAGCGAGTGTTTCAAATCCACTATATTACAGGTTGTTAATAAGCCTTCCTACAAATCCTTATGCTGTATTCTTCTTCATACAATCCAGCTTCTCTGATTCTTTTCTCAGCATATACATTGGATAAGTATGGTGACATGATACAACCCTGACATACCCTTTTCCTGATTTTTAAACCATGCAGCCTTCTCTTGTCTGTTCAAACAGCTGTTTCATGATCTATGTGCAAGTTCTGCATGAGCATCATGAAGTGTTCCGAGTTTCCATTCTTCTCAAGGCCATCCATAGTTTGTTATGATCCTCACAGATGAATGCCTTAGCACAGTAAATAAAGCACAAATAAACAACTCTCTGATAGTTTCTGCTTTCACCCAAGATCCATCTGCCATTAGAAATGATATCTCTTGTTTCATACCCTCTTCTGAATCCAGCCTGAGCCTCTGGCAGCTCCCTGTCACACTGCTGCAAACTATTGTTGGATAATCTTCAGCAAAATTTTACTTGTATGTGCTATTAATATTAATGTATAATTTGAGCATTCTGTTTGGTCAACTTTCTTTGGAATGGATACAAATATGGATCTCTTCCAGGCAGTTAGTCTAGTAGCTGTCTTTCAAATTTCCTAGCATAGATGAGTGAGTGCTTCCAATAGTTTGACAGTTTGTTGAAAGATTTCAATTGGTATTCCATCAATTCCTGGAGCCTTGTTTTTGGCTAATACTTTCAGTGCAGCATGAACTTCCTTCACTACCATCGGCTCTTGCTCCTATGATACCTCTTTAAATGGTGGAATGTCAACTACTTCTGTTTGGTATGGTGACTCTGTGTATTCCTTCTGCATTCTTTTGATGCTTCCTGCATCATTTAATATTTTACATATAGAATCTTTCAATGTTGAAACTCAAGTCTTGAATTTTTCTGTAGTTGAATATTTCCACTTAAGATATGCTGAGTGTGTTCTAGGCCTTTGCACATTTTATCATAATATTTTACTTTCTCTTCTCAAGTTGCCCTTTGAAATTTTCTGCTCAGATCTTTGATGTCATCTTTTCTTCCATTTGCCCTCGTTACTCTATGATTAAGAGCTATTATCACTTTGATCTCTTCTTTCTGACAGACAAGTAGCCACCACTTGTCAGCTTGCCATACTGTGCTTGTGGGTTGCTGATGCTGAAAGCTATGTCACTAGACTTCAAATAGAATAGGATTGCCCAAAATACACAGGTTTGTAGTTTGGTGGCATAGTTTTGGCTGATAGGCACAAGGTTACCAGTTCAAAAGCACCAGCCACTCCTTGGGAAACTGGCTTTTTACTCGCATGAAAACTTACAGTCTTCAAAGCCCACAGGGGCAGTCCGACTTTGTCCTATAGGGGCTCTGTGACTTGGAACCAACTCTATGACAGTGAGTATTGGTTGTATTTCTCATGTGCTTGACAGCCCCTAAAAGGCCCGTGCAGGCCTGGTTGTTTTCAGGGTTTCAGTGAGATCCTAGGGTAAAGCACATAGTAATATGTACTAGCTACTACTGCATTCTGTTGTCTTCCAAGTCCTTCAGTTACTGAGATCTGAGCAGCAAATAAAAGTCAGAACCCAAGCCCTGCAAGAAAAAGATGGCCCCACCCTGAAGGGTGTGTCCCTGATAGAATTTCCTTTCCCCATTAGATTATAAACACCACCAAGGCAGGGGCCAGTCTTACTCACCTGGGTGGAATAGGCACACAGGAGCGCTTAGTAAATATTTGCTAAATTAATAAAAAAGAGTGTTTTACTTACTTTTTTGGTCCTTAAGTAACAGCAATAAAGGTACCTTGAACAATTTTTATTTTGAGACCTTTTTAAGTCTCCTGATACATCAGTTTCCCTTGTTCGGGTCTCAAACTGTCTTTTATGTCAGCTTTCAGGCCACTTGGGTTTACACTGGTCAATCTAAGTCAGCGTTCAGAATATTTTGATTCAACTGAATAGCAAAATCAAACAATAAGCCCACAGAACCTGCAAGCTTGGCCCTTCACCACATTGACTGCGCCATCAAACTTCATCATGCGTCCTCCTGGAAGTGAGACTAAGTGTAAGACTGATTTTTTTCAAGCTGCTCAGCTGGCCCTTGTCTCGTCCCTCTCTTTTGGAGGACACAGGCTGAGCCCGGTCTGCAAATTAGGCATGCTGGACTCTGTTGATTAGTGTGGGTAAGACCAGAGCAGAAGAACCTTCCTGCTTCTGCTGCAGACCCTCTCCTTGTCCTTTTCCCACTCCTCCCCCTTCAGAGGGGCCCAGTACACAATCAAACCCCAGGATTATGCTAAGCATGCACAGTTTCCACCACAGTTGTCTGCGGTCAGAAGGACAGATACCGCTGGGCTCCCTTTTATCTCAAAACTTCCCATGGAATCTAGAAAAAGAACCTGGCCAGCTCAGTGTTCAGTTTAACCTATTGAATTTTCCTGTACTTGCCTCTGGCTTTGTATAATTGGTCTGCACTTGCTCCAATATATGGCATGATAAGATAAAATCTGACACACATGACTTTGGGCAGCCATGTATTCTACCTGCATTTCCCTCGCCTCTTTTCTTGCCTGGTTGGATTGGAATTCCTCCCAGTACGTTACTGACTGGACTTACTCACTTGTCAGAATTCACGTTTACAGGTAATGCTGAAGGGTTTCAGTGACATTGACAACCAAAATCCCTGAGACTGCAATCACAGAAAGACACTAGTCAAATTCTCCATAGGAGGCTCCCTCAGTGATGAGGGGAGCCAATTGTCCTTCCTGAGAACAAGGAATCGCTCTTGACAAATATGCCTGCTATGCACCCACCCTAAGAGACTGGGTCCCTGGAATCGTGCTTTAGTTGTTCCTAGTATGTTTTTGGTCAGGTCTTTGTCGAAATGGTTTTCACGCTAGACTGCTACCTGAAAGGTTGGAGGTTCAGTCCTTCCGGTATGGAAGCCTGACAGGCAACTGGCTCAAAATTAGCCACTTGGGGGTGGGCCATGGGGTCACCATGCACCAGAATTGAATACAAAGCAACTGGTTTTTGGTTCCTCATTTTTAGGTCTTCTTTGGTGTGACTGTTTTTCCTCAGACTAAATTGCTGTTAAGCTCCAATATTGCCTGTGACCCTCGTAGCTCATTCCTCAATCTCCTTTGAAGTGTGACATGTAAAATTAGTTCTGAGAAGTAAGTGAGTCCAGTTAGTAATGTACTTGGAGGAAGAGAGAAATACAACCAGGTAACAGAACCAGAGAGGGAACGCAGATAGCAGAAACAGTCAATCAATAGATTCTGAAATGAGAGCTTCGGGAAATGCCAACTGCTACTGTGTTCCCTCCTGCGATGGCGATGGGGATTTGTCTCTCCTCTCACTTACTAAGACACCGTTAGACTGAATGCTACAATGAATCTGAACACTGGAAAAATGGTATATTTAAAATGTACAGATTTGAGGCAAGTCAGTTCTCGATTCCCCCATAGAACTGAGAAACCAGAAATTTTGAACTCTCATTGAAGCTGTTGGCTTATTAATTTATACTTTTTAAAATTAATGGATATATGAGAGGCTTCAAAAGTTTTGGGGAAGTAGAATTAAATGATAATACTTTTTGAAGACCCCCTCATATTTCTCTCCACCTCACTCACTTTTTGCTCGCCCTCTCTCGCTAACTTGTTTCAGTAGTCCCTTAGAGGAAGTTCCCATTGGAATCTGGAAAAATGTTATGTCTTGTTTCCCTCAATTTAGGAAAAAAATGTTCTGGGAGGGGGGAAAAATATAATCCAGTTTTCCAAAGCAAATTAAATTTTTCTTCACCTATAGTGGAAATCTAATAGCTTTTTCCTTTTTTCAAAGTCATTTAAAAACTAGGACAAGGATATGGTTTTTTTTATTGAACACTATTGAAAAAGTTAAAAAGAAGTAAAAGTTTTACAAAAACTACCAACCAACAATCAGTTGGAGAAAACCCATAAAGCTACAAAGAAAAACTAAGTTTTAACAAAGAAAAAAGGAAAAGTCTCTTTCTCTTAGAATTTAATTTCTCTTTTTACGGAAATGCTTCATGTGGCTCTCTATTCTAAACCTTATACAATAAAGATAGTTTTTAAAACCAGTGTTACTAGGTTAGGAAAATACTCAAGAAAACAGATAGTCCTTTTCTGTCATAAAAAAAGAGAAAACTATTTTAGAAAAATATAGGAATAAGAGTTTAAAATGGAAATTATTACATCTGTCCATCTATATAAGGAATTTAATAGATTTTTTTCCTTAAAGGCTGAGAATTTTTCATATTTTTCTGATGTACTGTTCCCTAAAATACACTGGCTTTTTCTTGTTGTAAATTCCCAGGAAATATTGTTTAGATATTTTCATACGGTCCCTAGAAAGTTAACTCTTAATTTCTTCCCCCTCTTGCCCAACCCCTATCCTTAGAATGCACTCAAATTATTTAATTTTTTTCATCCATTTATTCAACAAATTAATATTGTATCTGGTATATTTCAGTCATTGGATTAGGCTGTGGAGATATCATGATGAGCATAAATAGACAAGCTTTCTGGTCTTCAAGAACAGGATATTCAGATGTTAATTAAATAATCATGGGGAGTTATGATTATGAGCTAAGGTTTATGTTTTAAAGAAAAGAACATGGTCCTAAACAGTTTTTAGATACCTCACTGGGCATTGATACACATGGTGGGCAGTTTGAAACTACCAGCAGCTCCTCAGGAGAGAGAGTGGGCTCTTACTCCTGTAAATAGTTATAGTCTTGGAAATCCACAGGGATTCACTATGCGTCAGCATTGGCTTGATGTGGCAGCGAGTTTGGTTTGATTTTTCCTAATAGCAAGGTGAGCAGTTTAAACTCCCCAGCTACTCCGTGGGAGAAAAATAAGGCTCTGTGCTCCGATAAGGATGGATAAACCCAAGGGAGCAGGCTCTACTCTGTCCTACAGGACCAGTATGAGTCAGATTGACTTGAAGCAGTTCTTCTGGTTTGGTAATGTTTGACTGAATTAATTACCCAGTTATGTCTGTGGATAGAATACAGGCTGGATAATGACCTCTTAGTTCATTGTGTTCATGTTTCATTAAATGTGTTCATATTTCCAAGAAGCAGCTTTTGTTTTATCCCATTGGTTTCACTCTGCTGCTTTTTGGTGTTCTATTTCATTGATTTCCGCGCGAATCTTTCTTATTTCCTTCTTTTGACAAAAAGTAATGGAATTTTACACCCAGATCTTTTTTTTTTTCCATTTAAATCTTCCTAGTGACTATTCCTGGCTAACTTAGTGTCTGCCAATAATTGGTCAGATTCCTGTACTTATAGGAAATAGTTAAAATTTAGATTTAGGGTGGAATATTGAGAAGCATCCCATGTTTGAAGTCAGAAGCCCCACCGCAGACTCTGGGTCTGGCTCAATGAGCAATTAACTTTTTGAGCCTCAGTTTACCCCAGTGGGTAAATTATTTAACTAATAAATAATTACGAAGTATGACAGTATCTACTGGACAAAAAATAATAGAACTGTTGTGCAGCTTAGGAAATAAAAACAGATTATAAATAATCCTTACGGGGCACAATGTCAGACTACATACTTTTAATGTAAGCTACATAACCTATGAAGTAGACACTTATTTTATGATATGGTAATGGAGACAGAGTGGTGATGTAACTTCATCAAGGTCAGACAGCTTGTAAGTGGTGGTACAGGTAGAGTTCAAATGTGGAACCTGAACTCTAAACCACTATTTTATATTTTCCAGGAGGTAAATAGCTGCTCCAAGGTGATACATTGATAATATTTTGCCAAAGAAGATCTTGGAGACAACATATGAGTTATGCATATAGAACCTGAAGGTGACATCTGGTATTCTCAATCACTGAACCCAACTCCCAGCAAAAACACAGGAGTAAAATTCAGGGCTAACGCATTGCACATGTCCTGGAGTCTGTGTGGTGTGCTTCAGATGGCAACCATTCCTTTGGATTCTCTTAACCAGAGTGGATTTTTTAAAAGGCTGACATTGAACTTGTGTCTCAAATCTGAAAAATTCTCTCTGTATTCCTAGGTATCAACCATTGTTAGAAAGCATAAGTACAAACTAAGGGAATTAAAGTCTAATCCCTGTAATAAATAGAGTCTCAGCCAGGGTTAGGGAAAAATCTCTTCCAACAGTGCTCTTAGGAAGGAGAGGGATTTACTGTACTATTTTGCATTATTGCTGAAGCATTAGAATAAGCTACTGTCTGAGAGGGCACCCTCAGTCAAGGCTGAGCTGAACTCGCCTCTAAATTTACCAATGTAGATTCAATATCTTACAGTTTTCTTGTTTCTCCTTTGACAAGGACTTGCCTTGAATAAATAATTTCTTCATTGCATATTGAAAAAATAACTTCAACAACCAAATATGACCAAGGTGTCTAGAGATTTTCTTTAAAATTTTAGCTTTGGCCAAACAAAATTGTGATTTAAAAAAGCCCCATTTTCACCAACCTGGTGTGAACAGAAAATATGATAAGTGTGATAGTTTGAATAATTTTGAAAAGGACATGCTTTTCTTTCATTTTCCTTGGGGTTAGGTGAGTTAGGAGGGTGATCAATGTTGCTAGAATTCTTCTTGCCATGATTAACCAATCAATTAAGGTAAACCATCAAGTCATTACAGACCTTAATCATAAGAGGGAAGAGTTTTGAAGCACAAACCAAAACATTAATTGCAGCACATGTACCATCAGTATCTTCTCTTTTTCCTACACCCTTATTAATTTCAGCAAAGTAAAGATATCATGCTGTCTTATCTTCCTCCTGAGGCAGTTCTCAGATTTTTGATCTCATAGTCTCTTTACTCTGTGTAAGAGATGGTGTGGAGGTGAGGTATCTGACCTCTGATGACTTCTCACTGTGAGACATTATCACCAGAATCAGCATCTGCTGCCCACAGTTGAGTCAAATGAGACTAAAATCAGACGTGCCTTCACTCTCCAACTTTCTCATCATTTCAGACTCCAACCATCCCTACCCAGTTACCCTTTCCCTCTCTTATGGGTTTGATCATGCACTGCAATGGTCACACAGAACTCACAGATAATAGTCACAAGTATGGGATTTATTAAGAAAATTTACAGGCTACAAATGCAATTCGTACACTTATGCTGTCAGCTGTGCCCACAGGCTGGCTTCTCTCTGATTCTTGACCTCTTGATCATGTGGCCCTTTAGTCTACCCTGCTCAAGCAATGTTACCAAGCTATTTTAAGGCTGCCAATAAATGCCCAAAAGGGCACACCACTCCATAATAAGTCTCAGCCTAAAGATACTCGACAAACCTAGTTTATCCAATTAAGTGCCTGAAGGCACCCCACTCCACACACCAGCCTCCTACTCAAAGGCACTCAGCTTTACTTACTTTGTGGACTAGGAAGTACAAGTACACCCCTTTCTAACGCTGATTCTTAGTCAGGCTGATACCAATCCTATGCCACTCATTCGTTGCTCCTCTTATATCACAGCTATCTCCTGGGTCAAGGAGGTTCAATACACAGAGAACTTTCGGATCCAAAGGACATGCTCTGCTTCTAGCTCTTTGTGTTAGTCTGGGTTGACGAGAGAAACAAATTCATACGTATTCATATGTGTATCAGAAAGAGCTTTATATCAAAGAGCAATTGTATATTAAGAAAACATTCAAGCCAAAGCCAGATCAAGTCCATAAGTTCGATATTAGTTCATATGTTCGATACCAGTCTATAAATTCCTCTTCAGACTCACACAACACATGCAATGACACCGAATGCAGGAATATCCCAGGCCAGTGGGTGGAAAGTCTTGTGGATCCAGTGGTCGTGGAAGCATCTCAGTTTTGGCGTGGGTCTCCAGATGGCTCCTCTAGCTCCAGAGCTTTGATTCCATCAGTGTAGCTCTATGTGGCTTGTCAATAGCAATGACTCTTAGCAAAAGTATGTGTCCCACCTCCAGGGAGGAAGACAGGAGTTCCCAGAATCCTCAGAAGTCCATGCCCACGCAGAGGCCTCATTGGCTATGATCTGATTGACAGGCTAGACTCCAACCTCTACACTTCAAGTTGACAGGAGATTATGTAACTGGTACACTCTCCTTCCTTGATGATAGCGAAATTCCTTCTGACTTCTGAGATAGCGGATTTTACACCTAGCAGGATGTTAATCACGATTAACCCTGCTATCAATCACTCACAATTGAATCATATAATCCTATCAATATATCCCTCCCTCTAACTTGTCTTACCTAGACCTATAAAGAAATTAAGAAAATAAAACCAATTACCTGGTGAGAATTACAAAAACTATTGCCAGAAGAGCCATATCAAGTAAACTACTGTTACAAACTGTTTAAAATTATTGAGGACATCAAAGAGCTTTTTAGCTATGTATGTGAATTACATTGATCAATATTCAATATATCAGAAATTAAAGCTGAAATTGTTTACATATTTATTTGTTTTAAATAAAATAATTAAAACATTATAAATATGAATCACATATATGTTATGGAAATTAACTTTTTCCAGATCAAAAGCAATTAGTAAGATCAGAAAGATTTTGCCAATCTTTTAAATCTGGTTTAATAGAAAACAGCTGAATTTGTATATATGTTTGCATTCAGTTCACTATTATATGTTGTTTTGGTTGAAGTAAGTGAATAAAATCTGGATATGTAGTTGCAACTGCATATGGAGGAATAATTTTCCAATAATTGCTAATATGCTTTGTTGCTACGATACTAAGAATTGATAGGTGGTAATTTCCTAAAGGTTAGTTATCATGTAGAGTCTGAAACTATATGCAATTTTCTTACTGTGCAGTATTTGAATCTATTGCACTTTGAATACATATTTTGCCAATGAATTATTTTGTAATGACATTATTAGCCATTTAAAAGGATGGGGGTTGAATTTCATAGACCTATTTAGATCTTCCTGCTGGCACAATTTCATTAAGTATAATTTTGAAAAGTCAAAATTGTTAATATAATCACTAACTTCATCAAAAATATATCATCATCAAAAATATATATATATATATATATCATCATCAGAAAAATCTTAAAGTATTGGGAAGCTGTCAAGCTCATGGGTATTTATAAGGGGACTTCAAAAAGTTTGTGAGAAAATGGAATTAAAAGATAAAAGAATTTTTCCACAAACTTTTTGATGTCCCTTCATATATGATATACGTTTTCCAAAATTTAATGTACCTGAAAAGTCAAACTTTATCATTCACAACAAATACTGTCGGTTGTATTCCGTGAATTGACAGGTTTACTTCATAGTTCATTTTTGAGACACTCCAGCTACTTATGAATGAAGAACCATCATATGTGTCTGAGTTATTGAACTTCTCCACTGTCTCTTCCTATGTATCCCATATGGCAAAGTTCACAGGTTTAGTCGCTGTGTATGTTGAAAAAAATATTTGCAATAAGGAAGATGTTAGTCTTGCAAACTCGGTCACATAATCTCCAGCTTTGTTTTTTATCAAAGCCATATTTTCCTCCTATTGATCCTTTGTCTTTATTTCCAATCTTTGCATTCCAACCACTAGTAATTAATGCGCCTTGATAGCATTTCAGACTGAAGGAATTGATAGAATTTTTCAGTTTCTTCTTTATTGGATTTAGTGGTTGGTGTATAAATTTAAATAGTAGAGCTACTAACTGGTCTTCCTTGTAGGCATATAGATATTATCCTATCACAGACACCATTGTATTTTAAGATGGATTTTGAAATGTTCCTTTGGCGGTAAATGCTACATCATTCCTCTTGAATTTGTCATTCCCGACACAGCAAACCTTAGGATAGTCTGACTCAAAATGGCCAATACTAGTCCATTTCAGCTCACTAATATCTAGATATCAAATATGTTCCACTTCATTTTTGAGAACTTCCAATGTTCTTAGATTCATGCTCTGTACACTCCACATTCTGATGATTAACAAGTGTTTGAAGCTATTTCTTCGCATTTTGAGTTGTGACCCATCTTTAAATGAAGGTACTGAAACTTTGCTCCATCCATGTAATCAAAGTCTACTCTACTTGAGGAGGTAGCAATTCCTCAGTCTTGTCTTCTTCAGTTATGCCTTCCAATGTGAGGAGCTTATCCTTCTAGGACAATATCAGACAACATTCAGCTGCTATTCATAAGCTATGAAGTAGTAAAATTTTCAGAAATAGTCTCTTCCTTCTTTTTATATATAAAAACTTTCTGTGGTGAATTATGTGAAGATCTAAAGAGCAGATCACGCGTTTGCGCTCAACAATCATCAACATTTTGCTTCACACAGAAGGAGCGGATGCATAATGAGAATAATGCCTACAAGGAGCTGTAGGGATACAGGGATGGGGTGAGTGCTGGGGAGGCTAAGGGGAACTCGGGAGCAAATTGTGGAGATGGAGAGGGAGGCTACACTAGAATGGAATGTGACTGTATAACTCAGCTTGGAGGCGATTTGGCCATGGGAAGAACGTTCTTTACAAACTGATGTGAGACTGATTGTACAATTTTCCTTGATATGATGGAATGATTGAACTATTGAATTGTATAATATGTAAATTACTTGTCAATGAAACTGTTGGGGGGGAGGGGAAACCACTTTGCTTCAACCTATTCATTGCAATTCCTCTAGTGTATAATCCATTATCCCAGTTTTCCTCTGTGTTCCTTGTTTCTATTTCTCTTTTCTTTCCTAACTATGCCCTTGGGTAAATGTTGCTCTTTTGATCTTAAATTGTTGACTATTCCAGGCCTAAAGAATGGCTTAGGACCATCATCTTGGGGTTCCACCAATCTCTCTGTGCCCAGTAAGCCTAGCCTCTTTACCTCGTTCTTCTTCCTAACCGGTTTTGTCTGGTAGCCCCTGAAACCTTTTCCTTGTGGGGCGATGCTGGCATTTGAGATCCCGGTAGCATACTTGCCAGCATCATACTTCATGCCAGCCACCACAGTACAACAAACTAGCAGAGACGTTTGGAATTTTGGCAATCGCTTTATCAAGGGGGCTTCAAATGTTGAGCTTTGGGGGGTATTTTTAGGGGGGAAGGGGAGGAATACACTTTATTTTAATTACAATTTCTTACAAACTTTTTGAAGCCCCTATATACACCAATTAAAATCCAAGGTCCAAAAATATATAGATATGCCAAGATGTATCAAATCTTATGTCAATTTTACCTCAACAAATGTGTTTTAAAATAAAGGGCGATAGAATATGATGGTTATTGATACAGTGCTGTGTTTGGGGATTTGACCCAGTGACCTGGTAGAGTGCCTGCTCAGTGTGAGGCTTATTACCGAAATCAAAGGCCAAAGAAGAGGAGACCCAACTGAAGGGGAACACTGACAAGAGCCAGGAGAAAGTGGAAATGGCAGCTATGGCGAAGAAAGAAGTTGAGAATCAGATTCCAGAGAGATGTGAAAAGGATCCCAAGCACAGGAAACATTAAACCACCTAATACGGAGGCCACAATAGGTTCTTCTCATGAGGTGGTTACACTCACTAGAACTTTGACACACCACAAGGTGCTCCCAAACGCCTTCCGTCTCTGCATCAGCAAGATGATGCCAGCTGGACTCTTGTGGAAAGGGGGACCCGAGTACAGGGATCTACATAAAACTCCCTCCCGGGGGTACACATAACAGAAAAGTGGGTGAAGGGAGACATCGGACAATGTAAGATATGACAAAATAATAATTTATAAATAAGCAAGGGTTCATGAGGGAGAGGGGAGCGGGGAGGGAGGGGAAAATGAGCTGATGCCAGGGGCTTAAGTGGAGAGAAAATGTTTTGAGAATGATGAGGGTAACGAATGTACAAATGTGCTTTACACAATCGATGTATGTATGGATTGTGATAAGAGTTGTATGAGCCCCCATAAATGATTTTAAATAAAATGAAGATGACAACAATGGCATCTTCGGGAAACCTTCACCCAGATCGTGTTAGGACAACCATCAAAAAGCCCCTCACTGCGGGAATATTTTGTTATAAAATAAAACAAATTCAAAGTAAGGACTCATTTTTAATGTTGCTGGTTTTCTTTTTTAAGAGTATGTTGCTTTTTTAAGAGTTTGGTGCAATTAATTAAATACAAGCTAAAGAACCATGGGCAAATGATTAAACGTCTGAGAACAGCTACTCTGATAAAAAGAAAAAGTCAGGGTCCCTTTCCCCTTTCTGGCCCTCAGCCAGTTTTCAGACTTAGAACCCACTGACTAAAGAAGGGGATGATCCCCAAGAGGAAACCCTACTGAACCATGGCAGGTTTTTAGTTTTGTTTTGATTTTTAATTCATTTTATTGGGGCTCATACAACTCATCACAATCCATCCATCCATTCATTGTGTCAAGCACATTTGTACATTTGTTGCCATCATCATTCTCAAACCAGTTCTTTCTACTTGAGCTCTTGGTATCAGCTCCTCATTTTTCCCCTCCCTTTCTCCCTCCCTCACAAACCCTTGGTAATTTATAAATTATTTTTATATTTTCATGTCTTACACTGTTTGATGTCTTCCTTTACCCACTTTTCTGTTGTCTGTCCCCCAGGGAGGGGGTTATAAGTAGATCATTGTGATCGGTCCCCTCTTTCTCCACCTTTCCCTTACCCTCCTTGTATCACTACTCTCATTATTGGTCCTGAGGGGTTATCTCTCCTGGATTCCCTGTGTTTCCAGCTCTTATCTGGACCACTGTACATCCTCTGGTCTAGCTGGATTTGGAAGGTAAAATTGGGATCATAATAGTGGAGGGGGAAGAAGCATTCAAAAACTCAAGGAAAGTTGTATGTTTCATCGGTCCTATACTACACCCTGACTGGCTCGTCTCCTCCTCGCAACCATTCTGTAAGGGGATGTCCAGTTGCCTAGAGATGGGCTTTAGGTCTCCACTCAGCACTCCCCCTCATTCACAATGATATGATTTTTTTGTTCTTTGATGCCTGATACCTGATCCCTTTGACAACTGGTGATCACACAGGGTGGTGTGCTTCTTCCTTGTGGGTTTTGATACTTCTCAGCTAGGTGGCCACTTGTTAATCTTCAAGCCTTTAAGACCCCAGACTCTATATCTATTTTGATAGCCGGGCACCATCAGCTTTCTTAACCACATTTGCTTATGCACCTGTTATATCTTCAGCGATCATGTTGCCATGGCAGGTTTTTATGGAAATAATTCTTACAGTGCTTCCCCAAAAGAACCTATAGACATTTCCTCAGGCAACAGCACTTGGGACAAAGAGGAATACAGAGGCATATTGAGAATTATTAAATGGAGGCTTTGATTTGACATTAATAGCTAAGAATCTGAAGCATTATCCTGACCTTCTTGTTAGAGTGGGGTATAAGTACCAGACAAAGCATTTTGGCAAAGATTCCACTCACAGTAGGTCTACCCACTGGTCCTGTGCCCCATCTGGGAATCATTGCCCTCATCACTGTAGGGAACTAACATTGTAGTTAGCAAAAAAAAAAAAACCCACATCGGTTTCTTAACTCATGGTGTAAGTGCTATAGAATTAAGGAAAGTCAAGTGAAAGCTCTGATGTTATCCCTTCTTACTCTGATTCATCCAAGAGAATACATAAAAAGCAATATTTGCACCCTGAGATCATAGCAGAGATTAATGTTTTTAATGACCCCAATGATGTAGGCATTGTATCCCCCACATATCCAGATTTTAATACATCAGTCTCTTCTCTACAACAAACAGAAGTATCCCAGAAAATGTTTTTGGACTTACATGAGTTAACTAATTTTTCTTTCACAACAACTCCATGAGGTAATTACTAGTATTATTCCCACCTCATAGTTGCACTAAAGACATAAGTAACTTGCCCAACACCACACAGTGAGTAAGAGGCAGTATCTAGGCAGGATGTTCTCTAAGTATATACTGTTAATCACTTTTTTACCTTGCCTTTATACATAGAGCTGTTCTTCAGCTAAGAAGTGGCTGAATTTCTGGGGAATGGTCAGCTACAAACAATAATCTACTTAAAGGCAGTTTTTTTTGGGGGGGGGGGTGTTTTGTTTGTTTTGCCAACACACTCACATACACACATGCAAACAAAGAGAAGGTAATTTATCATCCAGATAAATGTTCACACCACCTTCATTGTGGTTGACACTAGTACTTAACAAAGAACCCTGTGGTGTAGTGAGCTACAGCCTGGGCTGCCCATTTCAAGGCCAACAGTTTGAACCCACCAACTGCTCCTTGGGATAAAGACGAGGCTTTCTGCTCTCAAAACAACTCATAACTCGGAAACCCACAGGGGCAGCTCTGCTCTGGCCCTACGTCACTATGAGTCAGAGTTTACTTATGGCAGGAGGTTTAGTTCATTTTTTGTTCTAGTGCTTAACAACTCTTTAAGACGAGCCTAAAAGTTTCATGCTATGAAGTTGTTTTGCTCTCAGTAGAAAATAAACAGCATTTGGACATCCCCATCACATTGCTGGCTCCAGGAGGGCACTGTCGTGGAAGTCCAAATAACATCATCTCTGAGCGAATTCCAGAGGTGCCTTAACTTCTGGCTACCGCTACAGAACTAGTTAATTCCCTGGGGCACTTGGGTTACAAAACTGCTTAACCAACCACTTGCTTGTACAGAACCAATGTTCAAGTTCACACTGCCCTCGTGTGGTAAAACACTGCGGTGTTTTCTTTTCTTTTCTCTGCTCTGACTGCAGCCTCAGGGCCTGAGTCTCCTCACTCCTGGTGCAGAGGGCTATGCACTCACTGGCTGCTAACTAACAGCTAACTACAAGTTCAGCCGTAAATCGTTATCTTTTTCCCAAGGAAGAGCTGGTAGGTTTGAACTGCTAACCTTCCCATTAGCTGCCCAGTGCTTACCCGACAGCACCTTAAACAAGTATATAAACCAACAAACAACAACAAAAATTCACTGCCATCCATCCAGTCAATTCTGACTCATCGCCGTCCTATATACTCACTGCCAAGACTTCAATTTTGACTCCGTTCAGGATAGAACTTCAGGTTTCTGAGACTGTGACTCTTCGTCACTGCCATCGAGTCGATATCAGCTCACTGCGACTTTATAGGACAGGGTGGCAATGCCCCTCTGAGTTTCTGAGAGTGTAACTCTTCATTAGAGCAGAAAGCCTCATCTTTATCCATGGAGCAGCTGGTGGTTTCCAACTGCTGGCTCGCAGTTAGCAGCCCACCGGCTCACCACTGTGCCACAGGTACTCCTTTGCAGTCCTGTCCAGAGGGCAAGCATTACTAGTGATGCTGAGGGCAGTGGAAGTTTTTTTGCAGAGGCAATGAGTTCATGTCACGGATAGGAGAATAATTTAGAAAAGGACAGTGAGAACTGCTGTATGACCTGAGGCTCAGAGTCTCCATCACCGAATGATCCGTGGAGTTTCTGAGCTGAATTGACTATGTGGATTTTCCTACTGGGAAATGCCAGGTTAAGTATTTGAGATTTTTTTTCCTTAATGGACTGTCTTTCTCTGTGCTGTTCATAGGAGAGTTTTACACACTCTTAAGAATTCTTTGAATTTTGAGAATTATGAGGGCAACGAAAGTATAAAGGTGCTTTACTCAATTGATGTGTGTATGGATTGTGATGAGTTGTATGAGCCCCAATAAAATGATTTTTAAAACAAAAAGAATTCTTTGTCCAGTTACAAGTGTTGTCAATGCCTGCTCTTCAGCTGGGATTGTATTTTCACTCTCTTTCAGGGGTCTTTTGCAAACAAAAGATCTAAATTTTAATGCACTTGAATTTATGACTCTAGTAACATGTACAAGTTTGAAATAGCGCCTGATATATATTGTGTTTCTTATAGTTTTATGTTATTTTCCTTTTGATTCAGACATTTCTATCTTGCTTTTAAAAAATCTTACCTATCCTGAAATTATAAACATATTCTTCCGATGATATTTTCTAAAAAATGTAGGTTTCCTGGGGCAGAGAATGGGAGGATTTCAGAAGCAGGTTTCACAATGGTTATTTGAACTTTAGCTTTTACTTGTGCTGCAAATATACTCATAAATGGGTTGGAGCATACAGGGGAGGGGGAGTTAAGAAAACTTCTTAACCAAAGACCTTGAGGAAATGAGTTGCTGGTCTTGGGAATAAGACCAAGTCTCAGAGGCACCAAGGTCAATTGGCATAATGTAGCTCACTAAGACAATGCTCTACATCTTGCTTTGTTGAATAGTGACTAAGGTCTTAAAAGCTCACCAGTGGCCACTTAGGGTGCAACTCCAGAATGAATTAGGCATGGTGTCTATGTGTGAGGAAACATCTGAAGGTGGGGTGATTGGGAGACAAACATTCCAAGTGGAGAGACATGGAGGACAAAGAAAATTGTGCCTCCTATGGTCCACTGTGGGTGGAGAATGGCTCCCTGAAGGCAAGAAAGACGTGAGCGCCAGAAGGTGCCTGCTTACACAAGACCTTACAGGCCATTTTAGGACGTTTGACTGTTACTCTAAATGAAAGAACAGTTCTTGAGTGTTTCAAGCAGAAGATCCCCTAACTACTCTGTTGAGAGTTTAGTTCTATGACTTCACTCCTATGATCTCTCTACTGAGACCTTCCATTGACCAAATTGAGTGGAAAATCAAAATCCTTGAAGTTCAAGGTGTACTGAGTTGGAATAAAAATTGGCCTAATAATCAACATATAGCCTCCTCCCAGGGGGATGAACAATGGAAAAGTGGGTGAAGGGCAACAGAGGACTATGTAAGAGATGAAAAT
The DNA here is from genome assembly GCF_050624435.1 of Tenrec ecaudatus. Classification (NCBI taxonomy): domain Eukaryota; kingdom Metazoa; phylum Chordata; class Mammalia; order Afrosoricida; family Tenrecidae; genus Tenrec; species Tenrec ecaudatus. The sequence continues at coordinate 104,088,403 of NC_134535.1, forward strand.
AATAATCTTTAACTTATCAAGGGTTCAGGGGGGAAGGCAGGAAGAAAAATGAGCTGATATCAAGGGCCCAAGTAGAAAGAACATGCTTTGAAAATGGTGATGGTAGTATACATGCAAATGTGCTTAACACATGGATGAATTTATGGATTGTGATAAGAGATGTAAGAGCCCCCAATAAAAGTATTTAATAAAAACCCACTAATTAAAAATAACTAGCCTAATAAAGTAGTTTCACATGGGAAGCTACTGCCTAAGAGGCATCAGCTTTCACAAAGCTCATGAGCTTTCTCTTCACAGTCACACATTAGTGGTCACATATGCACAGATTCTAAGACTTTGTTATAAGCTTCGTCCAGCCACGCCATAGCTGGAGGATGTTGTGGCTAATAACTGTTTATCAATTCTCTGATTCTTTTCCTTGCAATCTTTAATTTCTCCACCTCCTTCTACATTTTGCAAACATAGACTCCCTTATCCAATCTCTCATTCCTGTAATACGTGTAGTACTTATTTTGTTTGGTTGGTTTCTTTAGACAAGTCAGTCCTCACTGGTAGTCTTGGTACCATACGTGGTATCCGGTACACTGAACTTTAAGGATAGGAAGGTTCTCCGATTAGGTTAAAAGGGATTAGCATGCCAATTGCTGTCATAAATGGAGTGTTGGTCCTTGGTGGCAAAGGTTATTTGTAATCACTTGTCTTGTAAGCTAATATCTAAACCTAAATGTGAGTTGTATTAAATGAGAGGTGCCAAAATGTCATAGACATGTAAAGCATGACATCCTAAAGAGATGGAAATGCTGGAGCAAATGTATTATGTATGACCTGCCCACTCAAACCTTAAAACCATCAAAAGTGTTCAACATGTTCTCATCAAGGCTTTAAGAAAAGTCAACAACAACAAGAAAGTCACTGTTGAAGGGACACTGTGGTGGCTATTCCTACAGATTAGGAATTATAGACACTTCTAAGAAAACTGGCTTTTACAAATCATTGCAGATGATGAGAGATCGAGTGGCAGGAGACAAGCAGAAACATTTCATCCTCAGAGGCAAATGGAGCTCGGCTACCATAAAAAACAGTAGGGCTAGGTAAGTGATCAGTGTGGTTTTACCTACAAAAAATACTTCTTATTGATTTATCGATTACGGTGTTCCTAGAAATCAAATAAAGAACCAGGGTTCTAAAATTTTGGCTTAGATATCAAAAGAAGACAAAATAACAAGATAAAAGGCCTGACTTTAACCCCACAATTGTCATAGTCCCTTATCTAATTTCTATATTTTATATAATATGCTGACAATAATCATAGCTCTGATCAGAGTTGGTCCCAAAAGATAAGTGCTAAGGGACATCATCTCATAGTGTAGACCTTAAAGCCATATGGTGGGCTTATCTACTTTGTTCTCATCTGTCTGTCTATTGGGCTGTGGTGGCTTATGTGAGACTGAAAGCTATACCACTGGTGTTTCAAGTAAAATCACCCACGGTGGACATACTTCAACACACCTTCCAGATGGAAACTGTGTAGGAAGAAGAGCTTGACCATCTAGCTACCTGTGAAGGAACTGGCCTCATGAATAGCAGAGCAGTGTTGTATCCAATGCCAAAGCTGAACTCCTTATGACCAGGGAAGAGCTGCCTCCATGAAATACAGTCACTTGAAGTGTGTGCAGAAAAGCTTTTAGGATCTTCACTTGCTGATGCGGCCTAACTGAACATCAGAAGCAACAACTGCAAACATCCATTAATAATCGGAACATGGAACATAGGAAGGGTGAATCTAGGACAACTGAAAGTTGTCAGAACTGAAACAAAGCATTTGAAGATCACTGTTATTGGCTGTTTCGAAATTTTTAGGTTGTATTGGCACTTCATTCACATATCATACAATTCAATGGTTCAATCAAATCAACAAGAGTTGTATAATCATTACCAGAATTTGATTTTAGAACATTTTCTTCTTCCTTGTACTCATTGTTATTTGTGCAATTATCTTTTAATTGTGACAAAGATATACACAACAAAACATTCTCCAATTTAACCACTTTTACATGTATAACTCAGTGCCATTGATTATACTCTTCATGCTGTGCAACCTTCATTGATGTTCTTTTCAAAATTATCCCAATACCATTAACATAAACTCAATGACCCCTAATAAAAACTCATCCTCCTTCACCCATGGTACCATAGGTCATTTCATTAAAAAATACTTTTCTTGATAAAATATTCATATATTATAAGCATCCATACTTAAGTTGATTTTTAAAAGTGTTGAATATGCATCATCACAATCAGTTCTAATGCTCTCTCCCCCCTCCCTATTTTGTATTAGACAATCATATCGTCCACTATTCTGGGAATGGAAAATCGAAGAATAATACTATCACACTGTCAGTGATAGGATAATACTCAAATGCTTCAAAGGAAGAGCAGTTAAAATGACTATTATTCAAATATGAAGTGTGTTTCTTATAGAGATGATATAATTAGGTCATTTGTTTCTAGTCCATCCTAAAAACCTGTTTTTCGATTGATGAGTTTACACTATAAGCAGTTCATGTAATTATTGATATGCATATGATTTTTGTTTTATGTTTGGTCTGTTTTGAACATTTTCTCATATCAAATTTACCTAGAACATCTTTTAGTATATCTGCTTGTACAGTTTTTAACTTAACAGATTGTTCTTGGGATAGTTTACCTTACAATCTACTGGCAACAATATAATTATTACCTCCATATATACTGGGAATAATGTAAGACAATGTTAAATTTTGTCTTTGAACAACCAAACATAATATTTAAATGTAAAAATAATCTTTTAATCTTTAGTTTTCATAAATTTGCTTATGAACGTCTGGGTGGAGATTGTTTTAATCGTTTTATTAGGGGCTCATAGAACTCATCACAATCCATCCATTCATCCATCCATCCATCCATCCATCCATCCATCCATCCATCCATCCATCCATCCATGTGTCAAGCACATTTGTGTATTTGTTGCCCTCATCATTCTTAAAACACTTTCTTTCTACTTGAGGCCTTAGTATCTATCAGCTCATTCCCCCCTCCCCCCAACCCTTCCTCCATGAACCCTTGATAATCGATAAATTATTTGTATATTTTCATGTCTTACACTGTTTGATGTTTCCCTTCACCCACTTTTCTGTTGCCTGTCCTACAGGGAGGGGGTTATATGTAGATCATTGTGATCAGTTTCCCCTTTTCTCCACCTTTCCCTTACCCTCCTAGTATTGTCACTCTCATTATTGGTCCTGAGGGGTTTATCTGTCCTGGATTACCTGTTTCCAGCTCTTATCTGTACCAGTGTACATCCTCTGGTCTAGCCGGATTTTTAAGGTAGAATTGAAATCATGCTACTGGAGGGTGGGGGGAAAGTATTAGAGAAGTAAAGTTTTATGTTTCGACGGTGCTATACTGCACCCTGACTGGCTTGTCTCTTCCTTGTGGCCCTTCCGTAAGGGATGTCCAGTTGCCTACAGATGGGCTTTGGGGCTCCACTCCGCACTCCCCCTCATTCACAATGATATATTTTTTTGATGCCTGATAACTGATCCTATCAACACCTCGTGATCACCCAGACTGGTGTGCTTCTTCCATGTGGGCTTTGTTGTTTCTCAGCTAGATGACTGCTTGTTTTATCTTCAAACCTTGAAGACCCCAGATGCATATCTTTTGATAGCTGGGCACTAACAGCTTTCTTCACTGGATGGAGATTTCTTTGGAATGTTTCTGTTCTGCGTTTCTTGGATCTGTTCATGCTTCCACTAAATTCATCCCCCAAGTACTTTTTCATTCAGTATTCTCAATTTTCCTTTTTTCTTATTGTCCTACATAAAATCCCTAAGTCTCTGTTAATTTTTATTGCCTTCACAATCAATACTAGACAATTTCTATTCATGTATCTTCAATTTCACTTTACTTCTTTCTTCTGCTATTAAGCCTACTCAGTGAGTTTCTTAATGTATATTTCTATTCTAAAATTTAGTCTCCCCCCACCTTCTATTTATTTGCTGATAATTTCTTGTTATTCATTTCAAAAGTATTCACCCTCAATGTTGGAGCATTTTTACAATACTGCTTTGAAGTCTCTGCCAGGAAATTCAACACCTGTCTTCGTGGCAGTAGCATTGGTCTTTCTTCAGTTTGATTAAGTTTGATTAAGGACACAAGTTCCAGCAGCCACTGTCGGTTATATTTCCAGTCAGTTCTGAAAACTTTGAATGTTATTGGGATATGCTTTGTGTACATACCATTCAATAACCAGTTTGGAATTCCCCCCAATCTCTCCTATAGATCATTTTTAAAGCCTATATACAAGGGGGTACCCCCCAAATAGAAAAGGCTCCACTGAACATACCTTGCGTAGTACGCATTTTTTCCAGTAGATGAGCATTGAGCAACTCATTCTGAGTGCACCCAGTGGCTTTTCCTGGGAAGGTTCTCTCTGATCACAGTGAATTTTTCATCAAAGCAGTTCTACTTAAACCTTGTTTTTTGTGATGGCCAATTTAAGATAACAGTGTGTGGCTGTGAAATTGTATTTCCTGCTTGGGAAAAATGCCACAGAAACTGTTGTGATGCTGAATACAGCTTATGAGGACAGTGCTATGGGGGAAACTCAAGTTCATGAGTGATTTTCTTGTTTCAAAAAGGTAAAATGTTGATTCATGACAAACCTTGTTCTGGACATCTGTTAATTTTCTGAAGGGATGAAAACATTGACTCCTAGTGCATTTGGAGTTCATTCCACCAGATCAGACTGTTAATCAAACTTTCTATTTACAGGTTCTGAAAAAATTGGGTAACAGGTGCATCAAAAAAAGGGCTGACTCCACTGGAGATCCCCTGGCAGAGGGGTCTGGGAGGGTGGGGGGAGATAAGCCAGTCAGGGTGCGATGTAGCAACAATGAAAAATACAACTTTCTTCTAGTTCCTAAATGCTCCCCGCCCCGCCCCTCCCCCCCAGCCACTATCATGATCCCAGTTCTCCCTTACAAATCTGGCTAGACCAGAAGATGTACACTGATACAGATAGGAAGTGGAAACACAGGGAATCCATGGTGGATGATCCCTTCAGGACCAGTGGTGAGTGGAGACACTGGGAGCGTAGAGTGAGGGTGGGTTGGAAAGGGGGAACCGATTACAAGGATCTCCATGTGACCTCCTCCCTGGGAGATGGACAACAGAAAAGTGGGTGAAGGAGATGTCGAAAAGGGAAAGATATGACAAAATAACAATGTATAAATTATCAAGGATTTATGAGGGAGGGGGGAGCAGAGAGGGAAGGGAAAAAATGAGGACCTGATGCCAGGGGCTTAGGTGGAGAGCAAATGTTTTGAGAAGGATGAGGGCAGTGAATGTACAAATGTGCTTTATACAATTGATGTATAAGAGTTGTATGAGCCCCTAATGAAACAATAAAAAAAAAGCCTGATTTTTGGCAGACGGGGGACTGGTTATGCCACCATGACAATGCACCTGTTCATGCAGCCATCTCAGTGTGCCAGTTTTGGGCAAAAATAACATGCCTCACTTGCCCCATGCACCTTACTCACCTGACCTCACTCTGTGTGGCTTCTTTTAATTTCCAAGACTGAAGAGGAAAGTGAAAGGAGAGCAATTTGATGACATAAAAGAGGTGGGAAAAAAAATGAAGTGCTATCAGCCATCCAAACAGATGAGTTTGAAAAATGTTTCCAAGAGTGGAATTGCAGATTTGACAAAAGTATTAAGTGCAATGTAGAGTACTTTGAAGTGATAAGGTTGTTTTGTTAAAAAAAATTTATATAGCTTTGGAGGGGGGAACTCTGGCCTCTTTTGGGTAACCCCTAATATATTTTTGATGGTAATAATGCTTTCAGTTACATCCACACATGTGCAGCTCGAGGTGAGTATATGGTCACAAACCACTTGGAGTGTGTTAGACTGGGTTGTCTAGAGAAACAAATCTAAGTGACACTCGTGTAAGAAAGTGCTGTATGTCAATAATTATACATTAAGAAAATATCTCAGCCAAGTCCAACATAAGCCCAGTACTAGTCCATACATCCCTCTTCCGACTGAAGCAGCCACATGCAATGATGCAGAATGCAGCCAGGAAGATCACAGACTGGTGGATGCAAAGTTGTGTGGATCTAAGGTCAGCGGAAACATGACAGGGCTTTGATAGCTCTCAGGGTGGCCAGCCAGTAGGAAGGTGAAGGGGGAGAGACCGAGATGGTGGGGTCTACGGTCCCTTTGTATAGAAAGTCCACACCCCCAAAGACACAGTTTCAAGCTGTGATCTGATTGACAGGTCTGACTCCACCTCTAGCGGGGAGTCTCTAGTTAACATAAACTCATCTAACTCCCACAAGGAGCTACTTTCCGAAGACCCTTCCTCTCTCCTGAGGTATTTTCTTGGTCAGTGAGGCTCACTTTCCCAGTCCTCCAGTCCATAAAGGGAGACACTGGTTATCCCAGTCTGCTGTGCATCTTTTACAGCTGTAGCCATATCCAGGGTCACAGAGTGGAGGGAAAAAGTATTTGTCCCTCTCTGTTCAGAGCACAGTTCCCTTGGAGAGGAGGAAAACACTCCCCTTCCTCAGAGATTTGAGCTAATTGAAACTTCAGGTTGCCTAGCTGAAAATTACTTACCCTAGTACTTTTTGACTTCTACATAATATACATATTTTGAAAAATAGTTTCTGATCAATTCTTCTATCTCCCAATAACTATGAGAAGAGTGCAAAGTCAAATGCCTTTAATATCAAAGTGTATTTATTAAACTTCAATTATAATACACACCTAAAAGTTACAAAATGTCTAGGACTAGCCAATAAATGTCTGCAGCTTTTGGAGCTAACACTTGCAATCCTCAACTATGAAGCATAGTGATTGTTTGGGTCCCCCACCCCCACCCCAGAGCTAAAAGCTTAGGGACCTGGCACACTTGGTTATGCAGTGGGCTGCTAGCTGCACGGTCAGTTCACACTCACAGTGGTTCCTCAGGAAAAAGATGAGACAACCCTGATTTACAGCCGAGGAAGTCATAGGAAGTAATTCTACTCAACCCCATAGGATCACTATGCATTCGAGCTGCGGTTCTCAATCCCTTTCACAGGGGTCACCCAATTCATAGCAAAATTAGTTATGAAGTAGCAACGAAAATAATGTTATGGGAGGGGTGTCACCACAGCATGAACTGTAGTAAAGGGTCACAGCATTAGGAAGGTTGAGAACCAATACATTAGAATCTACTAGATGGCCCAGCCAAACCAAAATAATTGCCATTAAGTTGACTCTGACTCAATGATGCTATAGGAAGGCAGAGGGTAGGACTTCCCCAGTGGGCTTATGACACGATAACTCTTTCTGGGAGTAGAAAACCTAATCTTACTCTCACAAAGAAAGTAGTGGTTTCAAACTGCTAACCTTGTGGTTAGGAACCTAATGCATAACCACTCTGCCATCAAGGATCCTCAACTCGATCTCAGTGGTCTTGAATTCTTTGGATGTATGAGTTCAATTATGATGGGGTGGGGTGGGAGGGTGGGGACGGCAAAACAAGAGTGCTCAGATCCTCATGCTATTTCTTAATGTCTTTATTTAACTTGGGCAATTTGTGCTGAATTCACCCATATTTGGTCATGACTTTCCCATCATCAAAAGTAGCAAGTGTGCACCATACAGAAGGTTATATACCCTCAGACACCTACAGGGGCAATTCTTTTATGTCCTATAGGGTCGCTGAGTAGAAATCAACTCGATGGGAAAGGCTGAACCATATAGTGATTTCCCCTCCCTCTCTTCTTGGGTGTTTTTTTTACTAGTGGGAGTATAGAGAATCTTCCTTCTTCTGTGATTTACATGCTTTATTCAGCAAACTGCTTTCCAGATTCATCTATGTTGATCAGGCTCATTTCTTTATGGTTAAAAAATATCCATTACATGCAAATGGCTTATCCATTCATCCATTAATGGACATTTAGGTTGTTTCCATCATTTTGCTATTATAATGCTTTAATAAACATAGGTATGCATGTCTATTCATGTCACTGCTATTAATATATTTTAGTATATGCCATAGGTTCCCAAACTTATTTGGCTTACCACCACCCCTTTGATAAAAAAAAAAAAACCCCAAACACTCAGGACCCTCCTCCCTCCACCACCACCAACTCCTCTGGCAATGAAAAACTTCTATACCATAGTCCACAATCCATGATAAAGTGTAGGTTTCTGCTTTTGCAGTCCCACTGGATTGTTCCAGTGCCTCTCATGAGGTGATGTCACCCACTTCAGAAAACCTATATACCTAGGGGTGGGATTATGAAATATTTATATTTCTAGCTTTAAGCACCATGTTGTATCCTATAGTAGCTGTACCATTTCACAAACCAACTAGCAAGGTATGTGTTCAGATTATTGCTCTCACACCTACAGAACTTAAACTCTGATAGCAGCAGGGTGCTGCACATATAGCTCAGAAATTTGGGGGGAAAAAATCCAGACTCATGAGATAGAACCAGTTTCAGTGTGGGACACATTTCATATTTAGCTTGCCAGTGGAGATTATCAGTGGATTCAGGAGATCCAGGAATTAGATGAGTAATCATAATCGAAAGTGCTGACACAAATGCAAATAACAAGTAGAGTTGAAATAGAAAATAATATTGCCATGATATAATAAATATGTTCTCAGCAATAAAGATTAAAAAATAAAACCAGCATATCCAAAGATATTTATACTTTATACTTAATATACAAAAAATATACTTCATAGTGATGACAAACAAATTAAGGACAAAGATAAAAAAAGGTAAGGGATAATAGCTCAGAATATGATGTCCTAGAAGAGGAAAAGGTTTACATAAACATGACCTACTCTCTCATTTTTGTAAATAAAACAGAAATTCTCACATTTGGCCCAACTGAAATTATTTGATAAAGGGAGAAAAGATCAAAATTGTCAAGGATTTAATTTTGCTTGGGTCCACAATTAATGCTCATGGAAGCAGCAGTCAAGAAAATCAAATGACAGCAGAGGTGGGTGGTGAAATAGTGGTGCCCTGGAGGCAGAGTGAGTTATTCATTGGGCTGCACACTGCGAGACCAGCAGTTCAAACCTATAACCTGCTCTGCAGGAGAAACAAATCAAAATGATGAACCACACTGGGTAAATATGTTGTACAAGATTTCTTTAAAATACTCAAAAGCAAGGACCTTATTTTGAGGACTAAGGAGAGCTGGACCCAAGCAATGGGATTTTCCATTGCCTCAATTGCATGTGAAAGTTGGACAATGAATAAAGAATATGAAAGTGAATCATTTTAACTATGGAGCTGGTGAAGAACTGTAGAGCCAGGATACTCCTTAGAAGTAAAGATGGCAAAACTTCACCTCACATCCAAGGCTGCTCATGGCCCCTGGGATTGGCAGATATAACATAGGCAAAAAGTCAAATCCAAACACTGGAGGTCATTGAATCAGATGCAGGATCCAGAAGTAGCAAAAGGCAAGCAAGCTTTCCACATCTATTTACATAGGCAGTAGGTTACACACCCAAAAAATCTCCTTCCAATTGCATCAGGGTGATTGCCTAAGGAAAGGGGTTGCTCTCCATCCCAATCTTAAAGCTGCTTTGCTGCTTACAGGACATCCCATTATGGAGCTGACTACCATTGTGTTAAATCACATCACAGAATTACCAAGCTTTAACGGCCCAACCATTGAGAATCCTGGTACAGCCAAGTTGACACCAAACCCAACTACCACAACTCTCGATGAGATGACACAGTGCCAGCAACAAGAGGTTCAAGGATAACATCAGTTAGGAGGATGGTGCGGGACCAGGCAGCTTCTGTTTTGTTATGTTTAGGACAGAGATGGGTCAGAACCAACTTGATGACACCTGATTAAGAAGCTCTCATTCAGCCAACGCAACCCTTCTTCAGTTTTCTAAAAGCAACAGTGGGAAAGTTCCCCTGCTGAGAGCTCCAAATTTATATAATATCACCTCTAAAGGTATTAAAAGGATACCAAACTAAATAAATATCCCATAGCTCACCCACATTTATCACTTCTCTAGCTCAAATGATATTATAATTAGTAAAAGGATTCTAGAAACATGACTAATAAAGACAGAAATTTGTTACAACAGTATACGTTTAATTATAACGAATGTAATATTTACCTCAAAAAATTTCCTTCAGATAATAAAAATGGTATGATGGCTTAAAGCTGATTCATTCGCACTTTGCAAGCTGATTTATCAAGAGTGAGAACAGATTACTAACATAACTTAAAATGTTAGCCCACACCCTGATGCTTAATGCTTTTTGTAAGGTTGGTTAAGGCTGGCTTCAGTAGCTGATAATTGATCACTGAAACAGTTCTTTCCTCAGTCACATGGGATCTCGTGGCACTATGAGTCTGGAAGAGACTGGCTGTGGGTCCCACTTCGGGTCTTCAGCTGTGACTGTGCAATATCAGCAAGGGCACTTTGTATCTTTTCCAGAAGTATGTCTCCTCGATAAACAACGTCCTCCAGGCACGTAGCAGCTTCGTGGTTTTCTTCTTCTAGCTTATATAAGCTAGCAGCCTGGATGACGAAACAAAGGAAAATATCTTTCCAAGAATGAACACAGGAGAGTAGCAACAACCAAAATGACATGAAAATGCAGAACTATTTATTTTTATTTATTTCAAATTATTATTGTAAGTTAATACATGTCATTCCACAGTTCAATCACATGGAGCAGAATTGTACAATTGCTACCACAATAAGTTTCCAAACATCCTTTTTCTTTCTGGACTCCTTGACATCATCTCCCTTTTACCCTGCCACCAGTACTGTACCCTCTACCCCCCAAAACCTTTATTTTATTTGCTGTCTATTCATCAATTCTGGGTTTCATGCACCAAGAAACAGAAAAACACATAGCACAACTTCAAAAGGGTGACCTCCAGTGATGTAGTAACACTTCTGACACACACCCTACTATGAATGAACAAAAACAAAGAAACAGAAAATGTTTAAAACAAGATCAGGTCCAGCATGCCTCAGAAGGGGAGAACTATTTATTTTTAAATCTAGATAAATTTTCTGTCATTATGGATAGACTTTTCAGAAGATATATATATATAAAAGCTTATTTTAAGGGTATCTTTTAAAAGTTTTCTATTAATTGCTTCTTAGTAACAGATTTTCAATTAGAGATCTATGGATGCTTATTTGTGATTCCTTTTCATACTGCTTTGGGCTGCTTTCATACTACTGTTTCAGTCACGGTCAGAATGTCATTTTATTAATTCTCTGGCTAAAAGAAAAGTGAGGCACGCAAGATATTTTCTTATAATGATTGGGCAAATACATGTGTACGAATCCTGTACACGTGTTCATATATGAAACTGGCACAGCAGAACCCCTTTGAAAGCCAATGCTTTGACTGGACCTTTTTGAAGGCACTCTTAACAAGACTAAGACAAATCTTCTTATATATAAATACAAACATGAGCCATAAAATGTTCATGAAAAACTTCTATTACCTTTTAATTTTTCCATACTTTTTTTAAAGATCATTTTATTTGGGGCTCTTATAACAATACATACATACATAAATTGCAACAAGCATATTTGTACATATGTTGCCATCATTTTCTAAACATTTACTTTCTACTTGAGCCCTTAGTATCAGCAACTCTTTTTTCCCTTCCCCCCCTCCGATCCCTTAATAAATTATTATTTTCGTACCTTACACCAACCACTGTCTCCCTTTACCCATGTTTCTGTTGTTTGTCCCCCCTCGGGGGAGGGGGTAGAGGGTTGTTGCCCTCCCCAACATTCCTCGTATCACTAATCTCATTTCTGTTCCAGAGGGGTTTATCTGATCTGGATTCTGCGTGTTGTGAGTTCCTATTGGTACCAATGTACATGCTCCAGTCTTACCCAGAACTGAAAGGCAGGACTAAAGTCATGATAGTGGAGGGTGAGGAAGCCTCAAAGAACCAGAGGAATGTTGTGTGTTTCATTGGTGCTATACTGAGCCCTGGTTGACTCATCCCTTACTTGTGGCCCTTCTAGGAGGGGATGTCCTATGGTCTACAGATGGGTTTTGGGTCTCTGCTCCAATCCCCTTGTTCTCAATAATTTTTTTTTGTTTATTTGTTGTACCAGTTACCCGATCCCATCAATACCTCATAATCACACAGGCAGGTGTGTTCCTTCCATGTGAACTTGCTGCTTCTCTGCTGGATGGCCACTTCTTTAACTTCAAGCCTTTACACCCTAGACACTGTATCTTTTTTTTCCCTCAGTTCAAGTTTAATACAATTACAAAAGATCAATGGGCTTATGCCCCACTACTAGTACATGATACACATCAGGCCCTGCCCAAAACAGCTCAGGGTCATTTTCACTGGGGTGTAGAAAGACTGCCCCTCCCCAGTCCCTACAAAAAATGCCTATCATATTATCAAATACCAAGTTCTCAGTAGAATCTAAGGCCTTATGTTTGAAACACGAAGAATACAAAAGAGGTTTTGTTTGTTTTTCTCAAGGCTACTCATTACTGCCTAGCACTGAAATGGTCCAGTGCTCACTTCTGCTTGGCGAAATACTCTCTGCTCTTCTGGACATCAGGCTTGACAGTATCGCTGCCAGGCTTCCAACCAGCTGGACACACTTTTCCATGTTTATCCGTGACCTGGAAGGCCTGAACCGGTCTTAAAGTCTCATCCACGGAGCGGCCCACAGGGAGGTCATTTACAGTGATCTGCCTAAGAATTCTTTTGTCATCAATGATGAAGAGGCCCCGAAATGAGATGCCTTCATCCACCTTTAAGACCCAATAGTCCTGACCAATAGTGCACTTGGGATCTGATACCAAAGGAATGTTCATAGGCCCTAGGCCTCCTTCTTTCTTGGGTGTGTTGATCCAAGCCAGATGGCAGAAGTGAGAATCCACAGAAACACCAATCACTTGGCAGTTGAGTTTCTTAAATTCTTCTGCCCTGTCACTGAAAGCAATGATCTCTGTGAGCACACAACGGTGAAGTCAAGAGAGTAAAAAAAGAACACTACGTATTTTCCTTTGTAGTCAGTCAGGCTGTTATCTTTGAACTGACCATCAGGCATAACAGCTGTAGCTTTGAAGTTGGGGGCAGGGTGCCCAATTTTGGCAGTTCCTGAAAACATCGTGTTAACAGCAGGGGCGCCTACAGGAGAATGCACCCGTAGTCACCAGCCAAGAAGAGCATCGACACTCTATCTTTTGAAAGCCGGACACCATCAACTTTCTTCATTGCATTTGCTTATGCAATCATTTTGTCTTCAGCCATAGTGTCAGGAGGGTGAGCATCACAGAATTCCAGTTTGTTGGAATAAAGTGTTCTTGTTTTGAGGGAGGACTTGAATAGAGGTCCAAAATCCCACTTCCTCAATGTATTTCCACATAAATATATGTATACAGGCCAATAACTCTATTTTTATGAATCAATATATTTATATATGTGCACCCCTATGTTTATAGCTCTATCCACAGCTTTGCTTCCTAGATCTTTTCTCTGTCCATGAAGTTTTTGAAGCCTGCTCATGTATTAGTATGCATACACAAACATATACATAAGAAGGAGCTTCAAAAAGTATTTGAAAAAGTGGGATTAAAGGGCAATGGCATCCTTCCATGAAGTTTTTAAAGCCACCTTATATACATATGTACATAAAAATGTTACTATAAATTTATAAAAACCTTATCAAACAAAAATATGAAATGTGAGCATCGTTTCTCAACACATCCTACTAGTTCTTTATACGCCTGAAGATAGTGCTCCTATCTCTGTAACACTTTCCAGAAGAAATCTGTGCTCTTTGATTCATACCTCACCAAAATGAGTTTTGGTATCAAGGCACTCACACTGTTCTTTTAAATAATGTAATGGGCAACAAACAGTATAAAGAGACAAGATCAGGGCTACTGGGTAGAAAGAACAAGTATCCCCAATGAAATTCTTGTAGGCCATCCATCCCTTAGTACTCCTGAACAAAGAGCAAGAGAGTCGTCACAATGGAAAACAACTCCTATGCAATGAAATCTTTTTCTCACCAGTGTAGTTTTCCATTTTCTTAAGACACATTCCTACTAAGTCCTCAAGATTTCCCAGTGTTCTTTGTGAAAATTTACCCTTGGAATCAACATACAATCTCATTACATTCTGAATTGACTTCTCTGCCTTGAACTGACCTGGCACAGCAGATCCCCCTGGAAGGCACTGTTTGACTAGACTTTTTGCAGGCACTCTAATTAGACTAAGACAAGCATATTACTGAGAAACTTGCCTGTAGCCATCCACTGATCACAGAGACGTGTTTAAACACATTTTGTATAAAATAAACTCATGTGTGTATGAACTGGAATCTTAGTAACAACCTTTTGAACATACCCTCATCACAAAACTCATTTTCATTTTATTATTATTATTATTTAATCATTTTATTGGGGCTCGTACAACTCTTATCACAATCTACACATACATACATACATTGTGTCAAGCATATTTGTACATTTGTTGCCATCATCATTCTCAAAACATTTTCTTTCTACTTGAGCCCTTGGTATCAGCTCATTTTTCCCCTCCCTCCCCGCTCTCCCATCCCTCATAAAACTCATTTTAAAATTTAATCTTAAAGTAACATTGAATACAACAGAAAGTACTAAATCTAGCTCCTTTAATTCACAATTCTCTACAACTAATAAAACTCTTAAGAGGAAAGGGATTTTTACCTGTAGAGCAGCTGTGGATTCTTCACTGGGTAAGGAATCTATCAAAACATCTATATCTTTGGCGGTTCTGGCAATCAGCGCTGCAAAGAGCTGGGCATATTCTAGAGAAAAAAATAAAATAGAAACATATAACATTTTCTGAATCAGGCTTCTAATGATTTCTTAAGGTCCCACAAGTAAATGCAGCTAAATTCTACCAGTCCTCCTAAAAATGAACGACAATCTGACATTTCAAATGAACAGAATTAGAAGATACTATGTGAGTTAACGCAATTAACCTTTATGACAAATAAAATTTACAGTAATATTCTCAAATATTTTTAGAAAAAGAACTATAATAAGCCGAGTTAAAGTATTGCCAGAAACAGAGTCAAACTGAGAAATTTTGTCAGTGAAACGAAACAAAGCAAACACAACCAATTTACCTTCTGTAGGATTGGCTGGCTGATCTTTGTTAATTGCTGTCTGAATATTACTGAAAGAGGCAGGAGGACCACATTGCTGCAATACTCCGATGGCATTGCAAAACTGATCTGCAAGCTTGAAGCCAAAGAAAAGAACTCCTGGTTAGAAAGAATTTATCAGTTCAAAAATTGTATCAATAATGCAAATGACAGTATTTCTATAATAATGATCTCTGAACAAAAGAATAAAATTGAAAGTGGTTTTCAATAAGATAGTAATTATTAACAACAATTAAATCTCATTCACTCAAAGGCACTAAGTTTGACATAAATGCAGTTAAATTGTTTATCAAGTAAATGTTTTTCCAAGAGTAAAAAAGAAATACAAAATGATCCTTTTCTTCTGTAGAACAAGAAATATATGTCAATATATATTGCAAGCAACAAGGAACTTTTGTGTTAATGGAGAGTAAGAGTAGAAGTTTGGCAAACAAATCGAAGTATATCTCCTGGGTCAATAAAAAGTGTGAGAGAAAATACATGTTTCCTTTTCTGAGACCAGACAAATTACAAAGGTAAAGAAAGCATCAGGAGAAAAAGGCTGCTTGAGTATGCACCACAAGTATTTGGAAATGTATTCACCATGAAAATACATGTTAAATTCCTGGAGCTCTATTCCTTAAAGCAGCTCTGAAGGAAGTCAAGAATACCAATTCCTTACTAAACCCTAAAAAACACCTCCCTGCTAGTCCTCATCTCAATCCCTAATTTCCAATCAATGAATAACATTTCCAGTGAATTTTTCTGCTATTATTTCCATTACAAAATGTAAAGTCAACTCTTCCTAAAATCGGTTTCTTCTGCTTAATGTTTAATTTGTATCGAGTGTCTCCTAGTCAGCCTGTAGAGCAATTCAAATCTGTGGATTATTACAAATCTTTCCTTCCTTTTTCAATATCATGATTACTGCTGCCTTGCAAGGAGACGAAGGAGGCTTTCTACTCCTGTAACAGGGACCCTTCTATGGTGGCCTATAGGGTAGAAAAGGCTGGAATAAACTTGAAGGCAGTGAGTTTGTTTTGGTTGTTATCTCAGTTCAACTAATTCTCTCGCATCAGAACTAAAACCCCATTGCCAGCCCTCTCAAAACAGCCTGTTTTCTAACACAATGATTTTATCTTGCGCAAAAAATTTGAGTTCCCTATCTCATGGTCTTCAAGATAAAATTCCAACTCCTCAAAGCTATTTGTAAATTTTCAATAAGTTAACTCAGTTTATTTTCTGCTACTTCTTCATATTTACCTGACTAGTCAAAAATTCATTTGTTCACTAGTCAAAAATTCGTTTTGTTTTGTTTTTTTCAAAGCTTTGCTCAAGACTTTATGGGAGCAGTATAAACCTGGATTCTAATACTATCCCATCTGAAATTGTTTCTTGCATTTTAGATTGGAAGCATTCTTCTTTCAGAGTTGTGAGGAAAAGAAAACACCAAAAACCAAACCCAATGTCATTGTCATTAAGTTGCTTCTAACTCATTGTGATTTTTGTAGGGCTTCTGAGTCTTTAATTCTTTATAGGAACAGAGAGCCTCATATTACTCCCTTGGACTTGGTGGGTTTGAACCGCTGACCTTGTAGTTATTAATGCATTGTTTAAACACCACACCACCAGGGCTCCTTATAGAAAATCCACAAATTCAACATAGTAGTTATCTGCTCCATCTTTCAAAAGCTTTCAAGACCCATTTAATTCACTTATTCAACTAAAGTCAACTACAGGAATGTGTCACATAACATCTGTTCGGGATGTCTCACGCCCCACAGCACCTAAGGCCCATCACATACACGTCTATGAGCTGGGGCACCCAGGTGTCTTGAAGACCAGCTCACCAGATCCTTGTCTTGAGAATTGGAGGCCTACCTCTGCCTAGCTATGAGCTGCTTAGAAGCTACTTAGTATGCAGATGAAGGCATAGGTCCAGATTCTCAATCCTTGTCCCCTCTGCAGCTTCTGGGACTCAGTACATTCAATCCTTGTGTTTTGCTTAGTGTGGTGCCATCATAGTGCTAAAGGGAAAGGTATTTACCCAGAGGCCATGGCTCAGTTGTCTTTGGCTTCCATGGCCGGCACTATCCCCCCCTTGGCTGGTCTGACAGACAAGGTGACCTTCTCTCTGGCTGGCTTAGTAAAAGAAGGTGTGACATCCAGGCCCCGAGGGCACACCCAAGGCATTAGCAGTGGGAGCTGGCAGGGCACACCCACCACACAGTAGCATACAACAACCCTCTCCCTCATCCTACAGATACAGGGGCTCATAATAAAGCACATAACTGTTTCCCAGAATGTATCCCGGAGAGGAAGCTGTATGGCCGGATCAATACCAGACCGGCTTCTAGCAGCAAGTGACCTTGAATCTCCCACACACACCTGCGGAGCTGACCAGAGCAGGCTAATGGCCCGCCTTATTCTCAACCCACCACTCTGCATCCGGCACAGCCCGTTTGGCTCAGTGCCCGCTTTGTTCTCGGCCTGCCGCTCTGGACCCCGCAAGAATACACCCGGAACTAGGAAGACACCGTACATTCCAAAAACCCAGACATACCTGTATCTACCAATCCCTGACTACTTTACCTTATATGGACTCAAGACAGCCCAGTCACATGTTCTCTGGCCATATAAGTACCACCCCTGTAGCCTGGGATCGCGACTCCCTCCCGGACGTGGTACCTCGCCCAGGCTGGGTTTTTCTCCCCAATAAATCCTGCTTGCTCTCATTCAACTGACTTGGTCTCTGGCACCTCTTGACTACCTTACAGAAGTAATACAAACTTGTACGGCATTTTATACACACAGACCACTATACAGACGCAGGGAAAGAGAGCAAGACATTCACAGAATTTTCAGTCTACAGAGAGTAAAAGAAATATGAACAATATTACATAAATTACAAATCAAAAGTAAGAGAAAGGTTAAGTTGATTCACTATATTGAGCTCATATCACTCTATATTCCAATTTCCCTCGCACTTACACAGGCAAACCTTACTTTCTGTGCTTCACTGATTCTGGCTTAAAAAAAACAAACACGAAGGTCCTGGGGTTACCTCAATCTATTGGTTCCATTTTCTGAACACATGTGCTCACTTCTCATCTCTATGTCACAGTAATACCCTCAATCTCCATTTTCACGAATACTGCAAATTTATAGATTAAAGAAGAGTGTAAATCTTATGCACTAGGATAGCAAAAAAATTCGTGTGACTGCTTTACTGCAAGACTCATTTTCTTGGGGTGGTGCAGACCTGAACCCACAATACCTGAGGTATGCCTGTAGCCACAGCAATGGATCCATTACAACTCCCTAACCACACAGTGGTTTTACATCAGTTACATGTCTCTTGAGGGTGACAGCCTTCTAATCAGATTTTAGCTGCTCTGAGCAGATGCTCTCTGTAAACATTACAGTGTGTATACAGAGTGAACACTCACACTGATTATGGTAACTGAGGTAGTTAGTTTATTGTGCCAACATGACCGATAAGCACATGTGGGGTTAATTAAAGGCTGGAGAGATAAATGGCTCAGTGAGACTCGCCTTTCTAGTTCTCGGGTCTCTTGCTTTCTGATGGAAGGACCAGGGTACAGCTGCCTTAGCCAGTTCCCTGCTTTAGCTGGCAAGGCTCACTTCCTGCAAGACATCCCTGAGGAGAAGCCACATGGACCTACCCTGAGGCAGCCCTAGGTGCTGGAGCAGCCGTGTAGAGACCCCTGCCAGTGCTGAGATGCTTACGCATTCACTGACTCAGCTTTCCTCCTGCGGTCGGCATCATTGTGTCTGTTTTGTGAGATGGAGAAGGATTTTGTGGATTGGTGTTGGACACATGGGTTAATGTTGGGCTTGTGGGCTTGGGCAGCACTGGATTGAGATGTTTTCTTGATGCTCATTTGACCTTTATATAAAACTCTCTCTTATACATGAGTTTCTGTGGATTTGTTTCTTTAAAGTACCCAGACTAGCACAGTAACGTAACATATACGCTTTCCTTAAAAATCCTATTACTGGCATACCTAACCTCAAATTCAATTTGACTTTATTATTCTTCCAGATGCATGATATGTATGAATATGCAAAAACAACCCTAAAATAGTATCTTCAACCAGCAGCATTAAAATTTGATTTTGTGAAACCTCAAAAGAATATTGCTACAAGAGGTTGGCAGGCAGTCCAACCAAGCCATAGCAAAGTAGCATATATCTCTGTGAATTCTCAATATTTAGGAACTGACCCCTCAGTCTTAAATCATTCACACAGAGAACAGATCAGTTTCTTACAAAGACACCCCTACTCTCTAAGTTACAAAGATGGTAGCATTACAAATGGTAGCACTAAGAAAAAACTAACAAAGGAAGAGGCTTTCCCAACCAGCCTAATCTCTTTTGGTAGGTGTCTAGGGTAGTAAATTACAAGCAGATGAAATTTTTTAAAAATTTATAAATATCAAGGGTTCATGAGAGAGGAAAGGTAGGAGGGGGGAAAAATGAGGAGCTGCTATCAAGGGCTCAAGTAGAAAGAAAATGTTTTGAAAATGATGATGGTAACGTGCAAATGTGCTTGACACAATGGGTGTATATATGGATTGTAATAAGAGCTGTAAGAGACCTCAATAAAATGATTTTTTTTAATTACAACCAGAATGCTAATGAGAAATATTATAGGACTTCAAGAAGTTGGTGCAAAAACGGATTAAAAGATAGTCAATTTTTCCATGAACTTTTTGAAGCCCCCTTGTGTAACTATCAATTAGCAACTATTTAATTCCCAGTGGTAATAAGTGTATGCATCCTTTGACATAGTTCATATGAAAAATAGTAATAACTCAGCAGGATTAAAATAGGGTATTTACTTGCAAGGTGACCTTTAATAGGCAACAGGTTTATTGGAAGAAATACTTAAATGGAAAGATGTATTTTGATCAAAGGAGCCCTAGGAGGGCAATGGCTCAGTGCTCAGGTGCTAACTAAAAGGGTGGCATTTTGAACCCCACCTCTGCGAGGGAAATAAATAACCCCACAGGGCAGTTCTATTCAGTCATATGGGGTCACTTGATAAGTTGGAATCAACTTAAGGCACAACACATACTTTGTGAAGGGATTGGAAGATTCAATAACACAAAGATACTGATCAGTTCTGCCCCCAAAGATTTATAAATCCGGTGTAACAAAAGTCCCTATAGGTTGTACCTTTACTTTCTATATTGAAATTTAATAAATTGATTCCAAAATTTATATAGAAGTACCAAGGGCCAAGTGCTAAGATAAAGTGGCACAGCTGCTGCAACAATGGGCTCTAACAAGAACTGTAAGTATGGTGCAGGACCACGCATTGTTTCTTTCATTCTGTTGTGCATAATTTCAACGAGTCAAAAACAACTCTCGTACCTAACAACAAGGGCCAATACTGACCAACGTACAATTAAAGAACAAAACTAGAGGAAGCGCTCTGCTATATATTAAGATTTATTAGGAAGGTATACTGGGTAAGGCAGTACATTATTATTCAGAGATCAAGACTGAAGGTTCAGAAAAAGTCCCAAGAAAAAATCATGCATATTTGAACACACAATATGACAATACTTCTGAACCTAATAGGTAACAATTTGGAGAAAATGTGAAAGTGGATCCCAATCTCCTACAAAAAATAATTTCAGGTGGGTTAATATCTAAGTATAAAAGTGGATTAATATCAAAGTAAGTTTCAGCTAACACTCTTAAGAAAATACACTTATAAAGTTGGAATCAGAATTTCTTAATGCTTTTTTGTGGCAGTTACATAATTTTCTGTCAACTTGTGAAGGGCTGGAATCTAGCCTGTCAATCAGGTCACACCTCATTTGGAGGTGCCATGGAGATAAATAGCTCACTGGAGGTCATATACACACAGACTCCTGCTTCTCATCCCCATCGGATTAAGTGACTGTGTCTCTGATGGGAGCCCTGGTGGCACTGTGGGTTAGATACTAGCCCTAAGGTCCCAGGTTGCTAGCCCTAAGGTCCCAGGTTCAAACCCACATCTTGGGAGTAAGGTGAAGCTGTCTGCTCTCATAAAGAGCAGTTCTCCTGTGTCCTACAGGGTGACTAGGCGTCACAGTGGGCGACAGTGGGCGACAGTGTGGCGGGCTCTATGCTACGAGGACAAGAGGGAAAGGATGAGGGAAAGGTCCTGTGCCCTTAAAAAGGAACTAGGAAAAGCACAACTTTTTCGCCATCTTCCCAACGCCTGCCCCGCCCCCTTCCCTCCCGCAAGCTAAAATGAGGCGAAGAAATGCTCGTGGTTAAAATGAATTAAAGACACAATATTCAAGCAAGCGGGCTCACACCCATGTGGGTCTGAATTCACACGGAAAACAAAATAAAACAAAAACTCTACTCCCCTTCCCCCAAAGAAGGCCCACCTACAACACCAACAAGACAATTCCTGTCACCGAGAGCACGACAGGACTGAGAGGTCACAGCACGGCGTACAACTGAGAGGCTCCGCTCCGCTCCTCAGGCGGCGCGAGCGCGGCTCTCCGGCCTCTCGCACGGGCGGCGCGCGCGGCCCCACACCTCCCCGAGTTCGCGGCCGGCCTTCTCGCCGCCCCATCGCTTTTTTGTGGCGCCTTGACTCTGTCCACTCCCCTACTTCCGTGTTTTTGTCTCTTAGGCTCCAGTTTTACCCTAGCGTTATCCTAGGAACGAGGACAGCACATCGATCGGGTGAAATTACTCACCGAATTGACGGCGTCTTGCAGTTGTGTGAGCCGATCCGCCATGTTTCTCCCTCACGTAAAAAGTACGCGAAAGTAATTCTTCGTGCGCGATTGGGTGGCTCTGGGACACGTCGTGACCAATCACAGGGCTGCATTTCTGAAAGGGGTGGGATCAGAAGTAATCAGCCTGTGGAGAAGGGAGAGACTCGGCGGGGGCCTACTGTATTGAAAGTGACGGGCCGTGGAGGAGGAGCCGGAAGCGGGGCCGAGGGGGCGGGCCCGGAGGTGGGCGGGGCCGCGCGAGCGGGAGGACCCGTTGTGCTTGTGGTCTTAGCTCTCTGTACTGGGCGGTAGCGCAGATTCAAACGCTCTAGCTGCTTGGTAGGAGACACTTGAGCCCGTCTGCCCACCTAGGGATTTCACATCCTGAAAAACCCTGTGGAGCTCTGCTCTGCCCTAGAGACACTACGAGCTGGGATGGAATCGTCTTGACAGTTGTGGGATTGCTGGAGGGAAAACCGGGTAGGGCGTCTTTTGAGAAATTTGGGAGCGGACCAGGAGCCTGGATTCTGCATTTTTCAGTGATTTCTCTTACCCCCTCCATGTGCTCTTAGTTAAGGAACTAGATCGAAATACAATAAATTAAATTTTTTTAAGTCTGAATTAAAATTCACTAAGCAATGCGTAAGCTCCGATTTAGGATTCCTCTTCTCTTACTTTTGGGCATGGAGGTGCTTACCCAAGTGGGTGCCTTTCAGCCACTTGCATGAGAAAGATGGGGTAGTATGTAAGGATTACAGGCTTGGGAACCCTAGAGCACAGGTCTACTTTATGCTATGGGTTGGTATGTGTTGAAATCAACACAAGGAGTATTTTTTTGTTGTTGTTAACAACCTACTGCATCACGTGTCCCTGCCGCGGCGCCCCCCCCCCCCCCCCCCCCCCGCCTTAGTTTCTGAGGCAGTGGGTGGTGGTTAGATCAGAATTGTCTTTAGGAGGTAGTTTGTTCCCAGGTCTAAAAGCTACCGGCTCAGCAAGGCTCCTAGAAAGGTTTGTCAGAAAGAGTTTTACCTCACCCCTGCCCTGCTCATGTGTGTTCTGCTGGGTTGACCTTGTAGGGCAGAGTAGAACCACCCATAGGGTTTCCTAAGCCGTCATATTTACCATAGCAGACCACCAGATTTTCTACATAGCTGCTGCCAGGTTCAAACAGCTAGCCTTTGGTTAGTGGTGTCTCCAAATGCTCCTTACATTCCAGTAGTTCCTCAGATAGAGACCTCAGGTTGAAGTCCAGCCAGCTCTGCCTGGTTCTTAGGGATCTTCATAATCTGGGTCCAGCTCACAGGTCCAACTCCCTTCCAGTTTGAAATAACCCTGTGTCAGCCAGCATCCCTTAACTTGTGACTTTCTTTGGCTTTGTTAACCATTTTTAAGGCCATGTACCCTTTAAAACCCATAAAGGCTAGAGATACTTTCTCCAGACCAGACTGTCAACATTTTGCACAAAGTCATAAAGTATTTTATTAATGCAGAGGTTCTCAACCTGTGGGTTGTGACCCCTTTGGGAATCGAACCACTCTTTCACAGGGGTTGCCAGATTCATAACAGTACCAAAATTACAGTTATGAAGTAGCAACGAAAATAATTTTATGGTTGGGGGAGTCACCACAACATGTCGAGCTGAATTAAAGGGTCGCACCATGAGGAAGGTTGAGAACTACTGATTAATGTCTTGAAGTCATAGACTCGAGAAATAACTTGGATTTAGTCCGAATAATCAAATACAGTCTTCACGAGTCTAGCTCAGGGCTAGCAGCATGATTGACATTTTAGGCTGGAGGATTCTTTGTTGTGGGTTGCTGTTCTGTGACTTGCAGAATGCAACCTCTCTATTCTCTACCCATAAGATGCCAGTAGCAGCCATTGTCCCAGTTATGATAAGCAAAAATATCAGATATCTCCAGATATTACCAGATGCTTCCTGTTGTTAGATTGTCAAGTTGGTTTGAACTCACATTAAAACAAAACATTGCTCAGTCCTTCACCATCTTCACAATTGTGATTTTTTTCCTAAGACTGAAAATCTTTTTTTTACTTTCTCAATTTAATGACATTATTTATTTTTTATTTTTACTCTTCTTTTTTAAAATTATTTTATTAGGGGCTCATACAACTCTTATCACAATCCATACATACATCAATTGTGGAAAGCGCATTTGTACATTCATTGCCCTCATCATTCTCAAAACATTTACTCTCCATTTAAGCCCCTGGCATCAGCTCCTCATTTTCCCCTCCCTCCCCACTCTCATGAACAGTTGATAATTTATAAGTTATTATTTTGTCATATCTTGCATTGTCTGACATCTCCCTTCACCCACTTTTCTATTGTCTGTCCCCTAGGTAGGAGGTTATATGTAGTTCCTAGTAATCGGTTCTGCCTTTCCATCCAACTCTCCCTCCACCCTCCCGGTATTGCCACTCTCACTACTGGTCCTGAAGGGATCATCCACCCTGGATTCCCTGTGTTTCTAGTTCCTATCTGTACCAGTGTACATCCTCTGATCTAGCCAGGTTTGTGAGGTAGAATTGGGATCATGATAGTGCAGGGAGGAAGCATGTAGGCACTAGAGGAAAGTTGTGTTTCATCATTGCTACATTGCACCCTGAATGGCTTACCTCCCTGAGCCCCTTCTGTAAGGGGATGTCCAGTGGCCTACAAATGGGCTGTGGGTCTCCACTCTGCACTACCCCCCTCATTCACAATGATATGATTTTTTATTCTGATGATGCCTGATGATCCCTTTGACACCTTGTGATCGCACAGGCTGGTGTGCTTCTTCCATGTGGGCTTTGTTGCTTCTAAGCAAGATGGCCTCTTGTTTACCTTCAAGCGTTAAGACCCCAGATGCTGTGTCTTTTGATAGCTGAGCACCATCAGCTTTCTTCGCCACATTTGCTTATTCACCCACTTTGTCTTCAGTGATTGTGTCGGGAAGGTGAGCATCATAGAATGCCAATTTAATAGAAGAAAGTATTCTTGCATTGAGGCAGTACTTGAATGTAGGCCCAATGTCCTTCTGCTACCTTAATACTAAACCTATAAATATATGCATATAGATCTATTTCCCCATCCTCATATATATATACATATGTACATGCCTTTATTTAAACGTCTATAAATGCCCTTTGCCTCCTACCTCTTTCCTCTATTTCCTTTGACTTTCCTCTTGCCCCACTATCATGCTCAGACTTCATTTGGGTTTCAGTAATTCCTCTTGGTTACATTGCCCTTGATCATGCCCTACCAGGTCTCCTTCACCCTCCTCACCACCAATTTGGATCACTTGTTGTTCCCTTGTCCCTGGGTTTGTTAATACCACTACCTTTCCCCCCACTTCCTCCTTTCCCACTGAGGTAGTAAGTTTATTGTGCCAGCCTATCCAATAAACACATGTGGGATTAATTGAAGGGCAGAAAGATGAATGACTTGGCAAGCCTCGCCTTTCTTGTATCTCGCTCTTTGATCATCGGACCAGTGTGTGGCTGCCTTGCTTGTTCTGTGCTTCAATTTGCAAGGTACACTACCTATAGGATACCTAACCTGTGGACTGTGTCGCTGTAATTTGAGGTTCCTTCAAGACCTGCTTCGCCACATAATTGGAATGTACAGCTCTTGAGCTTGGGACTGACTGTTGGTGACCTGCCTTGCTGTTTTCTGCCTGTGCTCTGATAGCCAGAATTCTCTCTACAGAGGACTACCTGGCGGCCCTCAAGCCTTGAAGGACTGCCAGTTTCTTTGTACTGCTTTATAATTTAACAGTTCATTTCTTGTATTATATGTTTATCTATCTGTATATAATTTAACTGTTCATTTCTTGTGTTATATATCTATCTATATAAACATATATATAATTATTAGCAATCTGATTTTGTCTCTCTAGAGAACCCTGTCTAATACACCTATGTCCCCCCAGAACTGTTGGTCCCATTGTTTTCTTCTCCAGGTTGTTCATCCAGTTTATCTCATCTAGACACACCTGCAGAGATAATAACATGCACAAAAACAAGACAGAGCAAAACCAAGCAACAATATACAACAAAACAACAACAATCCAATGACAAAAAAAAACAAAACTCAACAAGAAAGAAAAGCTTGTAGTTAGTTCAAGTACTGCTTGTTGGCCTTTGAGAGTATTTTCCAGTCCAATATGTTGGGGCACCAAGCCCTGGCCCCAAAGTCCACCTTCAGCATTCCCTGGGTACCTCACCGCTCCATTCTCTTACTGATCTGTTGTACCCCCTTAGTGTTTTGCCTTGGTGTGGTGGGATTAGATTGGCACACTTCCCACACTGTGTCTCCAGTGTTTTCCCTTGTAGGGCTAAGGGTCAGTGAGGGACGTTTTGTCTCATCGTGGGGCTAGCCATGTGGTCCTCTCTGTGGACTGGCTGCTCTGAGTGGGAACATCATCCTCACGGCCTGGTGGGCCAGGATGTGCTCCATTCTCTCCTTCTCATTCTTCTTCTGTTCCTGTGTGCCCCAATCAGATATGTCTCTCTCCCAGAGCTGCAGATTCAGTGCCACCCGCTGAAGTAAATTCTGGGGGAAGGGGCAGGTGTCCACGTAATTGTTGTGATCTTTGAGCCAATGTTATAACCACTGCATCAATCCAACTCCTTGAGGATCTTCCTCTTTTACTGGTGCCTCTCCAGTTTACCACACAGGAAGTCCTTCTCCAGGGATTGGGCTCTCCTGATAACATGTCTGTTAGTCTGGGTTGACTAGAGAAACAAATTCATAGACACACATGCATATAAGAAAGAGCTTTATATATAAGAGCTATTGAATATTGAGATAACATCCCAGCCTAGTCCAGATCAAGCCATAAATCCAATATTAGCCCATATGTCCAATACCAATTTATAAATTCCTTTTCAGACTCACAAAACACATGCAATGATACTAATGCAGGACGATGACAAGCCAGTGGGTGGAAAGTCTTGTGGATCCAGTCGCAGTAGAAGCATCTCAGTGCTGGCAGGGGTCTGCACATGACTTCTCCAGCTCCGAGGCGCTGGCTGCCATCAGAGTAGCTTCATGTGTCTTGTCAGTAGAGAATGTCTGAGAGAGAGAGAGCATATGCCCTGCCTCCAACAAGCTATTTTATCTCCTTAGCATCTCCAAATGAGGTCATCAAATTGCAATCTGATTGACAGGCTAAACTCCACCCTTTCACTCTTAAACCTCAAATTGACAACAGATTATGTAACTACCCAATGTCCAAAGTACATGAAATGAAGTCTCACCATTCTTGCCTCTAAGAGCATTTGGCTGTATTTCTTCCAAGACAGATCTCTGTTTTTCTAGCAGTCTATGGTATTTTCAGTATTCTTTGCCAACACTTTTTTTCAAATTCATCGATTCTTCTTCCATTTTGTTTACTCAATGTCCAACTTTCACATGCCTATGATTGTTAATACCACGGTTTCTGTCAGGTGCACCTATGTCTTAGTTAATGTTATTAATATCACATGCAAGTAAAATTTTGCTGCAGGTCATTCAACAATGGTTGCAGCTGTACATTGATCGGAAGCTGCCCGAAATTCAAGGCACACTTCGAAGAGGATGTGAAGAGTGCTATCATTGCTGATGTCAGATGAATCTTGCTCAAAGCACAGAATACCAGAAAGGTGCTTACTTGTGTTTATTGACTATGCAAAGGCATTCGACTTTGTGGATAACAACCAACTATGGATAGATAGCATTCAGCAGAATGGGAAATCTAGAACACATGTTCCTGCAGAACATGTACAAGAAGCTGTCGTACACACAGAACAATGGAGTACTGCATGGTTTAAAATCAGGAGAGGTGAATCAGAGCCAATAACATTGAGTACAGAAATGAAGAAAATGTTCTCAAATTTATTGTGATGACTGTATAACTTTTAAATATATTCAAATCACTGAATTGTATGGTGTGTGAATTGTGTCAATAAAATTGTTAAAAATTCAGGAAAGGTGTGCATAAGGATTGTATCTTCTCATTTATTTAGTGTGTATGCTGAGCAAAAAATCCAAGGAGTTGAACTTTATAAAGAAGGCAGCATCAGGATTAGAAGAAGGCTAATGAACAGCCTTTAATATGCAGATGACACAATCTTGTTTGGTAAAAGCAAGGAGGACTTGAAGTACATGCTGATGAAGATCAAGGACAGCAGCCTTCTGTATGGATTTAAATTTAATATAAAAACAAGAAACCCAAAAGTCTCACAACTGGAAGAATAGAAAATTAGGATAATTGGAGAAAATACTGAAGTTGTCAAGAATTTTGTTTTACTTGGATCCACAGTCAATGCATCAGTCCAGAAACCAAATGACTGCACTGGGTACATCTCAAGATCTCTTTAAAGTGTTGAAGAGCAAGGATGTCACCTTAGGAATTAAGGTAGACCGAGCAAGAACTAGCACCTTGGAACAGAGCATTTTGCTCCTCTCTCAGAATGAATGGAGACCTGAAAGCAGACAGACGCTCATGCCCAAGAAAAGCAGAATTTCATCCAACACTTCTCTCATGTGCTCAAAGTGCTGACCGAAGATGAGCTGGGGCACACAGAAATGCGAGGTGCCGTTGCCTGGCTCAGGATGGTCCTGGAGTACAATGTCCTTGGAGGCAAGTAAACTGAGATTTGATGGTGGTGGCTGTATTCCAGGAGCTGGTGGAGCCCAGGAAGCAGGATGCTGAGTCTGCAGCAGCCCGTAGGCTGGTGTGTCAAGTTGCTCCAAGCTTGCGTCCTGGTACTGGATGACATAATGGGTTCATCCTCACCCACCAAGGGCAGCCCTTCTGGTACCAGAAGCCAGGCATAGGTCTGGATGCCAACAATGATGCCAGGCGGCTGGAATCCTGTGTCTACCACCTGCTGAACTCTCTCTACTGCCCGGGGCAGTCCTATTACCCTGAAACTGCTCTAGCTCTTCCTGGAGGGTTCCTACCTGACTGAGATGGGACAGGCCTTGGATATCATCACTGCCCGCCCCCACCCCAGGGCAATGTGGATCTGGCAGATTCACTGAAAAGAGGTACAAATCCATTGTCAAGTACAACAGCTTTCTACTCCTTTTGCCTCCCTGTAGCTGCTACCGTGATAGGGAGGAGCATGCCAATGCCAAGCAGATCCTGCTGGAGATGGGCGAGTTAATTCAGTTCCAGGATGGTTACCTGGACCTCTTTGTTGACCCGTGTGATGGGCAAGGTTGGCACTGACATGCGGGACAACAAATACAGCTGGCTGGTGGTTCAGTGCCTGTAGTGAGGCTCTCTGGAGCAGCGCTGGGTCCTGCAGGAGAATTACAGGCAGAAGGAAGCAGAGAAGATGGCGCGGATGAAGGCAATGGACGAAGAGGTGGAGCTGCTGGCGTGTTCAAGCAGTATGAGGAAGCCAGCTTCTGCAGCCTCATGAATCTCATTGAGCAGTACGCTGTCCCATGGCCACCCTCCATCTTCCTGGGGCTAGCACACAAGATCTACAAGTGGCAAAAGTGACCTGGAGCTTGAGAGGGCAGATCTCAATAAATTATTGTTTAACCTTAAAAAAATAAAATAGAAAAATAGTAATAATATGGTGAGGCTGACTTAAGGTTGCCCCCTGGGGGAGGGGGCAAAATTACCCCAGTTGAGAACTATGTGTCTAGCACTTTATTCTTTTTTTTTCTTAGCATTTAATTCATACTTTACCCACCTCATAACTTATCTTCCTCTATTTAATTCATATTCCACACTTTTAAGTTTTACTTGTTTCATGTGAGCTGCTGAATTGCTAGAGGCCCCATACCCTTTTTCCTTTCCATATTGACAACTTTTTAAAATGTCTATATTGACTGTTTTCCATATTCCATGCTTTTTAAATGTATTGCTATGAAATCTTTCATAACCTTCTCTTGCCTCTCCTTTTGAACTATATGTTTTTTCCCCAAAACCAATGGCCTGGCATAATTATTAGTTGTTAACATCTTCCTGCAGAAGTATAAATATTAAGGAAGGAAACAGATGTTTTCCAGCTCAAGTTCAGTTGATCAGATGGTGGTGAGTTTTAAACTCTGTATGACAGATTGCTAGTGAACCTAGGTAAATGCTGTGTTCCACCACATGGGCTCCTCCTTACATACCCAGCTTGGTTCTTCTCCATTGTCTTCTCTTAAAGTTGTACCGGTTCTTATTACCAATTTTTATTCAGATCCACTAGGGAATGGGGTGACTTTGCTTGTTTCTGGGCCAGGAATCTCTTGACCCTGAAAGTCTGATGAGAAGACATTGTGAAGATGGAAGGCAATTGTCCTCAGGGTGGTAAAGAAATGAGAGCTGGATTATATGATTTTAAGAGAAAAGCCAAGTGCTATCTATCTCTGACCTGTTAATCACATAATCTTAGTATTTCCTTTTAAACTTTATATTACTGAAAGTCTCAAATAAGCAAGAGAACTCCAAAACTGAGGCAGTGGTGTGACAGAAATGGCTTCTGTAGACCTAAATTGAACTTCATTTGGAATCAAACTGGAGCTTGGCCAAAAACCTCTGTTTCTGCTGCTGTGAAAAGTCAATTCAGCTTCTTGTAAATTTTCAGTTGTTTGGAATTCAAAGGGAGCATGTGTCAAGATTTTAGCTTGTGTGAGGAATGTTTATTAAAAGCTCTTTGTCCAGAGTGTTTACATCTGCTTGGTTCATATAGAATGTTTGGTCAGCATGTCCCAGGAAGCTAGAAACTAGAGATGATAATGTTAGGGATTGTAGTTTAATAACTCCCTTTAACTTTTTGTCAGGTAATCCTCCTCTGTCTGTGAACAAACAACCTTCTGTTTACTGCCCCCCCCCCAAATCTCTCTTTTGAAAGTTGGAACACTATAGTACCTCCTTTGTATCTTCCAATTTGTTAAGCACTCACCTTTTACTCAGCATACTTTGTTTTTACTTTGTACAGAGTGTGGTACAGTGAATTATTTCATATGACTTTTCTAGCCATAGTCTTTGTAACTCTCACCAAATAATTGGGCACATGCAAATAAGATGTACGGAACCCTGAGGGTTTGGTCAGTTTGACATCCCACTAGGTTTAAAATGAGCCATCTCAGAAGGATCTCATTATCATCAAGAAAGATGAGTGGAGGATGTATGTCTTTTGGACTCTGAATTCCCTGCATGTGGAACCTCTTCAATCCAGGAGACAGAGGACTGTGAGCCAGAGATGTGGTAGACAAGCCAAGAGCACAAAACAGAGTGGCAGGTTTCTTGGCCGACAAAGTAAGACAACCGAGTGCCTTTAGGCAGGAAGCTCACTTGTGGTGTGGGTTGCCTCCAGACACTAAACTGGAGGAGCTAGGTTTGCTGACCCATAGAGCTATAGTTGAGCACCTAAGGTTTTTGGTGGAGTGGTGTGACCTTTGGGCATTTATTTCCAGTTCCCAAAGAACTTCATACTTAAGTAGGGCACATGGCTGAGATACAACTAGAGAAAGACATGCCTACAGGCACAACTGAGGACAGGCTGTCCTCTCAACACGAACTATATCCTAAGCATTTCTGATCCAGAATTTTAACCTACTATGTTCCAGAGCAAACCCATAATTATGATTATGTGAACTATGTGGTATTGCAATATGTGTGTAAAAGAGAGCTTTATATCAACGAGTAATTGTATGTTAAGAAAACATTCCCATCCCAGTCCAGATCAAGTCCATAAGTGCAATATTAGCCCATATGTCTAATACCAATCTATAAATTCCTCTTCAGACTCACAAAAAACATGCAATTATACCGGATGTAGAAAGTGCGTGTAAAGTTTTGTGGATCCAGTGGCAGTGGAACCATGTCAGCACTGGCAGGGGTCTCCGTGTGGCTCCTCCAGTTCCAGGGCTCTGGATCCATTGTCAGCAGGAAGACCAAGCAAAGTCTGTCTGACCTCCAGTGGGGTATTTATCTCCATAGCGCCTCCAAGTGAGGTCATCAAGCTGCAATCTGATTGATAGGTCAAATCCCACCCCTTCACTCTTAATAGTCTCAAGTTGACACTAGATCATGTAACTACCACAAAAGGACCAAATGAAACACACAAACAAAACTCTGCCATTGAGTCAGTTCTGATTCATAGTGATCCTATAGGACAGTGGTTCTCAACTTTCCTAATGCCGCGACTATTTAATACAGTTCCCTCAACCATAAAATTATTTTTGTTGCTACTTCACAACTGTCATTTTGCTACTGGTATGAATCGGGCAACCCCTGTAAAAGGGTCCTTCGACCCCCAAAGGTGGAGAGCCGCTGGTCTAGGGGCTTTCAACTATGACTGGTGACTTTGACCCCACTATGGCCATGGTCATCAAGGACACACCTACCCAAGCTTCTAAAGCAGACTGCACTTCCTTGGCCTGGTTGCAGGAGGGGAAGTAATCAGCTCATTCCTACTTACCAGAAGGACTTCAATGGATGCTTAATTGGATTAGGGAGATCAGTGGGCAGGTAGAGTAAGAGAAAGAGGCCAGCTAGTGGAAAGCATTGGTGTGGCAGGATATCAGGAAGGGTGATCTCAACAGCCTAGGGCAATCTCATTTTAAACCTGCAGGCCTACCACCCCTAGGCTGATTCTCAACTTCAGCGACATCAAACCCAACACTTGTTACTGACTTTGCAAGCTACTTCCTTGTACGTGCTCAGCAAGACCAACCCAGGGGGAGAACAGGATGAGACCTGAGAAATAGGACCAGTCCTGGGATTGGTCGGTTCATAACCCGAGCCGCAGCTGATAAAATAACAGGCTGCAGCTGATAAAATGCTCTACACACAGTTTGCTTAGCCACAAAACGGCAATTCACTCGAGTCCCACCTGCCGAGTCTGGTGCTTTTCTGTTTTTTCTAAATAAACTGCTTTTCGCTTGCCGGTTTGTGGTCCGGTCCGTGAGTCCACTCTTCAGTGGGCCAGACCAAGAGCCCCTGGACACATAAGTGCAGTTGTAACACTAGTGCTCAGAAGGTAAGCCCTCATACAATTAATTGCTTAGCCAGGCACAATTTACTAAACATCTAAATGTTCAAAACTATATGCAACTCCTTGCAATTTCCTAAACACGGTGGACTTTTTCACTTTCATGTGCACCACACCGAAATTCTTTCTCCAC
This sequence comes from Tenrec ecaudatus, assembly GCF_050624435.1. Taxonomy (NCBI): domain Eukaryota; kingdom Metazoa; phylum Chordata; class Mammalia; order Afrosoricida; family Tenrecidae; genus Tenrec; species Tenrec ecaudatus. The sequence goes on from NC_134535.1 coordinate 104,121,514, forward strand.
GCTTGCCTCCACTTTGCACCCTTAGCTCTCAAGTCTTACTTCAAACACCTTTTTGGTAAAACTCCTCCTGAACCCTGAGGGTAGATTGTTTAATTGATTGTAGGGCAAATTGATCCTACAAAAGCGTCACACTTGTTCCTCACCTCTGGCAGTCTTGAAAAGAGATTCCTCTTTTTTTTTTTTTTTGGAAAAGACCGTTAAACACGGGCACAGGCGCCTGGAGACGTTAGGCCGCAACAGATTCCTTTTTCTTTTTTTACTGTCAAGGCGGTTTTGTAAGTCGGGAAGGTCAAGAAGGAGAAGTACGTGTTGCCCCACAACACTTGGCGGGTCTCTTCCGACCCCCGCTCGGGTCGCGCCACAGCCACGCCGCCCAGCAGGCGGCGCGCGGGACTGGGATGCTCCCGGCCCCGCCCCCTCGCGTGGCCCCGCCCAGCTTACGTAAAGAGGGGCGTGAGAACGGGCGCGCGGCACCCGCGGGGGTTAATTTCCGGAAGCGGGAGCGCGTCGCCGGCGCGCCGGCCCCTGAGGAGCTGGCAGGTGCGCGGACTGCGACTGTCGCGGGCGATGTCACCTGCAGGGAGCGCCCCGGGCTAGCGCAGACCGGGTCCGAGCCCCCGGAGCGCTCCTCGCGCCTCTCTCGGACCTGCCAGTTCGACCGCCCGGCCGGGGCCGAGATGAGGCTCCTTGGGCTCGTGGTCCTTGCGGCGCTCGCCTTCGGCTCGGCGGCGGCTGGAGGAACGGAACTCGTGGGGAACTCCAGTCAGGGTAAGGTCCGGGGACGCCGCGCGTCGGCACCCCCAAATTCCTGCTGCATTTCCAAGGTCAGAATCCGCTCGGGGTCTGCTGTAGGAAGACGGTGGTGCCAGAGGGCTTCGTTTGACTCTGGGCGGCCGAGTTTAACACTCGCCAAAAAACTCCCCCAAACTAGTCCGGGTCCTGTTCTGCGGGAGGGAACGCCCATCGCCGAGGAGGCCTGACTACCAACGTCCCAATTTAGGCAAGAGAAATGGAAAGAAAAGAAAAATAACCTCGTTTCTTTTTTCAGACACGGTATTATCTGCCCTTGGGGGCAGCCATGTTTGTGGCTTTAATTCAACACACCGAAGCGCCCCTTTGTTCACCAGTGGCCTGTCTGAGCCGCTGGACAGGTTTGGGGCAGAATTCAAGGTTTTACGATGAATGGTCCTCAAGTTACCGCGGGATGTTAACGCCAGCATCTTGATACTTTTCCAATCGGCTGTGGGGAAAAGTGAAGCCAGAGTGGGACTTTGGATCGTAGATCATGTGCTTGGTGCATGGGTTTTAGCAACAGATAGTGAGTGGCTTGTCGGCATGTAGTGTGAACAGCTAATTGTGCTTGCCTGAGAATCACGAGCTATTCCGTAAAGTCAAGCACAGTCTTGGTTTTGTTTTGGGCCCAAGAGGCTAGTTAAAATTCCGAAACACTATTTTCTGAATAACGCGATCGTGTACCTAAATGCTTTTTGAACATCTCTTGTGCCAACGGGACCCTAGAGCCTTTGCTTGCGAGTTAACGGTTGAAAAGGGAAATTGCGTTTTTTTCCAGGGAAGAAAATCCTTGTTTATAATAAGTGCTGGGCATTTTTCATGTGCAGTGTTATTTAATCCTCACAATGCCCTGAGATAATTTTCCTCATTTTTTCCTTAGCTGGCAGAGGCTATAGCCCAAGAAGTTCGTTACCCAAGTGAACAGCCTGGGCTGGGCTTGAAGCCCAGATGTGTGTGCTTGCCTGCATGGCTACTCCTGCTTCAACAAAGCTGTCCTCCAGGGAGAATTCCATGCAAATATGATGCTTGGTACTTAAACTTCATATGTGAGTTTTCATTCCGGAGAATACCTTTGAGAGGGAGGCAGAAGAGATGCAGCCTCTTAGCAGGTTAAGAATATCAGAGGCTGGGGCCCAAGCGCCAGGATCCAGACCTTTTTATTTATGGGTTGATGTTTATTATTTATTAATAGTTAGAAATTTTTACACAAGAGTGGTGCAAGCTTGAGTCTTCATTTCAGAAATAAAATTTGTTAGGCACTATCCTCGCTCACGTTGTGGGTGTAACACTGACATTTCCTCAGGGTGGTTCCTTGTGCCATGTGTTATGACTATGTGCAAGGAAGGGATGATATATGGGAAAGTAGTATGTGACTAACAAAAAAAAAGGAGACAGTCTCCACATCTGAAACATAAAAATCAGCAGGGAGATTAATTCAAAGCTTGTGTCATCCCACTTGGGAAATTCTAATAATGATACAAACTGAAGAATTGAGCAACTGCATGGCTAGCTTGTAGAGTTTCAGTGTGTCTTGACAAGAAATTACTGACAGCCAACCACGTTCCTAGAATGTCTGAGGAAGGTGCTTTCTGTGACCTGTGTTGTTTTTCCTTCGTTTTGGAATCAGTTCTCTTCGGTCCTTATCACTTGCTTTTATTGTTTTAGATTCATAGCCAGTAACTCATATGGAATGACATTGTAATTGCAGTAGGACAAGTTGTCGTTATGGCCTTTTAATGTTTGTGTTATTGATAGTCATTTGGTACTATTGATAGCCCTTAAAGGCAAGAGAACACTTGTGTAGTTAATTCCAACTTATCCCTGTGTCTCAGAAATAAGTGTTCATATTTTTATTTCCTTTCAACTTTTAGGCCTAACAAAAATTAATAAGATAAAACAGGAAATTGGGAGGGACTGTTCTGTGGTTTGCTGGCCAGCTTATGTAGCCGAACCATTTTGATTTTATTCCATTTTAATTTTTAATAGTCCTTTTGACAAATTGAGAACAGAGCTCTTCTAGAATTTGACTGATGCACTAGAGCTTAAACAATGGAGGTAAATAGGAGGTGAATTTTAGTAAAAGTGGTAAAAGAAGAAAGAGTTGGAGAATTTTCAAGGTTTTAAGGTTAGGATCAAACTGAGATAGAAAAATTTAGGATTGAGTTCTTTGTAGAATAACATTGTCAAGAAAAAATGAGTATGAGAAATAAGTGGAATGTTCTATGTGTGAAATGGTGGCAAAATATATTTGGCAAAAAAATAAATAAATATATATTTGGCAGCAAAAGGAGAGTCACTGCTTTTTATTATTAATTTTTTATTAGAGTCCCTGCTTTTTAGAAGAAAGCTACAGCATGTGTAAATACTTGGTCTTGATGCTTGCCATTTGCCCTGTGATAGCATTTATACTTAATGGGCTGTCTTTTTTTCCTCCTACACTCAAAGTCACAAGATCTCATTAGACCTCTTCAAATGTTTCTAATGAACCTTTTCCCATAAGGCTTAAAGGTGAGGCTTGATTTCTTATTTTTATGATATGTATTGAGTATGTGCCTTCCATTGCCAAATCTGTTTTTGTGAGCAGAATAATTATCTGCCATTTCTGCTCGACAACATTGTTGAAGTTATTTTGACTAGACTTTCAGTATTTTTTTACAGTCACTTCTGTGTCTTTTCCTCAGCTGTGTGCTTATCATGTGCCAGGCGTTTCTGGAAGTGTCTGTTCCCATTTTCCCATGAGCTTTTTTGATAGGCCATAAGGAGCCCAGGTGGTGCCCCGATTATGTGTTTAACTGCATGGCATTTGGTAGTTCAAACCCACTTAGCTACTCTGCCGGAGAAAGGCCTGGTATCTATCTGATCCCCTAAAGATTGAGCAGAGAAAAGCATTTGGGGTGATTCTGTTCTGTAACACATGGGTCACTGTGACTAGTGTTCTGACCCGTAGAGACCTTAGGCACAACAGAACACACAGCCTCACAGTTGTTCACATTGCTACAGCCACGGGTCAGTCCATCTCACTGAGGGCCTTCTTTTATTGCTGCCCTTTGACTTTTACAAATACAATGTCCTTCTCCAGGGACTGATCTCTCCTGACATGTCCAAAGTATATAAAGTGCTGTCTTGTCATCCTTGCCTCTAAGGAGCTAGGTCTTGATGTTTGCTATTTGCCCTGTAATATCATTTATACTTAATATAAGTATATACTTAATAGAAATGTAAAGTCTTTTTTCTTCCTACACTCAAAGTCACAAGATCACATCATGACTCATAAAAAGTAAGGCCACTTGGAAAGAGTGCAGGACTCCAATTTTCCTGTCAGATCAGTGTGGTGCGGAAGCTGCCTTTTTACCTGTCCCTTTAAGAGACCCTCCATGTGTGAAACCTGAGTAAATAACCGCCTCCCCCCTACCTTTTTATGTGGAAAGTAATGTGCTGGTGAACTCTTCACATTAGTTTGACTGTACTTCTTCCAAGACAGATTTATTTGTGCTTTTGGCAGACCATGGTGCATTTCCATATTCTTCTCTAGCACCACAATTCACAGTCACCAATTCTTTCTGTCTTCCTTATTCAATGTGCAACTTTTACATGCATAGGAGCAATTGAAATTACTACTTGAGTTAAGTACCCCCTGATGCTCAAAGTAACATTTGTGCTTTTCAACATTTTCAAGAGGTCTTGTGCAGAAGATTTACCTATACAATGCATCTTTTGATCTCTTGGAATACTGCGTCCATGAATGCTGATTATGGATCCAAGCGAGCATTGATTGTGGATCCAAGCAAGACAAAATCCTTGACAATGTCAACCTTTTCTCCATTTATCATGATGTTACTTTTATTGGTCCAGTTGCATGGATTTTGGTTTTCTGTACATTCAATTGTAATCCATACCGGAGGCTGACATTCTTGATCTTCATCAGTAAGTGCTTCAAATGACTACTCGTACTTTTAATAATGGTGGATATGATAAATGTCTGATTTTCTTTTTTAAATAAGGAGATGTGCTACTGAAGCACTTGAAAACTAATGGATGTGAATGATGTTTTATTGTGCAGCATTGGGCTGTTATTAAGCAGCCGAGTGAAGCATGCAGCACCATCGTCTCCATTTTATCACGTGGGAACGGAGACACGGAAGGAATAAAGTTATGCTGTCTGGTTTCATTTAATTAAATTTCAAAAGCAGGCAAAGCCTATCTGCTGTGTTAGAAGTTGGAATCATGATAACTCCTGTGGCAGAGGAAGACAAGTCGTGATTGAGGAGGTCTGAGATGTTAGAATGATCTTTCTTGCCCTAGTTGATGGTTTCTCGCGTGTAAATTATGTAATTCTCTACATATTTATTTTTTGTAAAATAAAAATAACAAAATTTGCCATTTTATTTAAAAGAATATAGTTTTTCTTTGGCTTTTATTATATTCACAGTATGGTTACTACTTTACCACTATCTACTCCAAATCTTTTCATCACTCTAATGTTTTAGGGTACAAAAGAGACTCCAAATCTCAAACATCATTTAAGGAGGACATTACTATGTCGCAAACAGGAATATACAAGACAAGGAAACATCTTTCAGATGAGGTTCCATACTGGTGTCCAAGGATTTTTCCCAGGGCCTTAAAAGACATGAGCAGGCAAAGGACACTGTCACAAAAGTATGATTAGCAGCAGATTAATACATCACAGTTACAGATGGGACTACAGTGACGGAAACAAGTGCATTATTAGACCAGTGTTTCCCAGAGGGTGAGACCGTCCCTGTGGGGTGCTGAAGTGATCCAGGGGAAGGGTCCTGCAAAAGCAGGTACCTCCATTTTATCCTGGATTATGGGGTAAAGGACAGAACTCTAATTGCTAAAGAGTCCCTGAGTAATTTGTTTGTTTCTGAAAAGGGGGCAATAAGCCAAATAAGTTTGGGAACCTATATGTTAAAAGAGCCTTCAAGATTGGTTTTGAAAATGATTATGGCAACAAATGAACAAATATGCTTGACACAATGGATGGATGGATGGATTGTGATAAGAGCTGTATGAGCCCCCATAAAAATACGCTCCAGAGATAATCTGTTTTTCATACTGCTACGATTTTATAAAGTGACCTTTTAAAAATATATATATGGTGCCCCTTCCCTTCATTATCTGGCTTCTAACTGATTCTTGGGAGCCTAGTTAGCGTCGTGGGTTATGCTGTCAGTTGGGCTGTTAATGCAGGTCGGCAGTTTGAAATCATCAGCGCTCCGCGGGAGAAAGATGAGACTCTCTTCTCCCATCAAGATCTGCAGTCTGGGAAACCCACAGGGGCAAGTTCTTTTTGTCCTCAGTGCTCTTTAGGAGTTAGAATGGACTTGATGGCAGGGAGTTTGGTTTGGAACGGCTTCTTGATACAGACATTTGGTTGGGGAGAGGCGGTAGTGCGGTATCATCTTCCCGTGACCTTTAGAAGATTTAGGAAGTAATAGATGAAACTGTCCCTGAAATGCCAAGGATAGTTTTGCCCCTTCCTCACTGCCCCATGCCCCTACAGATAATAGTTCTTGAAGACGTCAGATGCAAAAACTCCAACGTAATTTTTCGGTCCTGATCATCTATATTCTCACATGAGCTCTGCTTGTTAATTTTTATTTTCTTAGGTAAATAGAAAAAGGCCTATGTTCACGTTAATTACTTAAGACCCAAGGTCATCTGTAATACTGTCACACAAACACACACAAAACGTTTAATTATTGCCTAATGTGGTTTTAAGAGTAAGTTTTCACAGAAATGCAGAAATAGAAAATACTCCTCTCTTTTTCGTACTGGACTGGTCGCAACCTGTAGGACCATCAGTAGGGGATTGGTTGAATAATTATGGTACATGCACAGGATATACTACATAGCTTTAAAAATGGTCAAAGCAAGAATTATTTATAATATCATGGAAAGACACCTAAGACCGATCAAATAGGCTATACCAAATAGTCTTATATTTCTTTCAACCCTGGTTACAAAAATATGCTTACATGTTCATAGCCCCGGAAGTCCTGAAAACCATAAAAGATATAAATCAGTCTGTTATCAGTTACTGTTTCTGAACAATTTGCTTCCCTAAGACATGTCTGCTTTCTTACCTTTTTAGGTAAGGGTGAGGATTATATAGCACCCCGAAAAGTATTACCATTTTATGGGAGAAACAAAACAAGTGGCAGAACACCCCCTCATTTTGTGGAAAGTGGGTCTCTATTTTATAAATATCAGATGTAGACTTAAGATAAACTTGTGCCTGTAAGAATGTTGGCTTTTTTCCCCCAAGTCTTGCAAGTTCATTCTGAGACTTGTCTTAATGGGATAGGCTAGCATTTGTGGATAGTTTTAAGACACAGAGTATGGAGGATAGAAAAGACAAAATTCAAGTGAAATATATGAAACATTTTTAGTGCTATTTACTGACATCCACTTAAATTTATGTATAATTTGACTCAGATAATCACAATGATTGGAAGAATGAAAAAAATAGAAAACTATTTATTGTATTAAACAAATATAAAACCTCTCAAATAGCACATTTTCTAGGCTCCCTGGCCCACATTCTGTTACCCCAGCACTCTGCCCATTTTGACTGGAGCTTTGTGCTGGTTGCCAAAAAAAAAAAAAAAAAAGTACCATCTTCATTTATCCTTGTCACAACCATTAGAATTTTGCCTGGGCTTATAGACATTAAATTGTTGCTGCCAATATGTATTTTCTACTACCAACTTTCAAAAACCTTATATCATGAATGTAACAACTGTACAGTTTTTTTGGGGGGTAGAGGGGAATGGTAACAACTAACCATTATTTTGATTCTGTCACTATTGGTGTGTTTCATTTGGCTTTCTTCCCTCAAGTTGACCATTCCTAGCAGCGCTCCCCACTTTTTAAAATCATCCAGATAGTATTAAAACTATTTATTCTATGGAGTGTTTTCTGTTATCACCGACTGGCTCTAATTTTCTTCTAAAATGAAGCATGATAGATCCAGTATGGGACTTGGGTGAATTATAACCTTTCCTTCATCAACACCTTTCCATTCAGATTAAGTTCTAATAATTGTTTTGTTTGTTTTAGGTTTGCATCCCTGATGATGCTTATGCAGTAATGCATAGGAGCTCTTGTGCTTTTTATGCAGAGATGTACTAACGTAGACTAAGGAATGGGTGAAGTGGGTAATCCAGGATAACAGAGGGAAAAACAATCTCCTTGAATGGATTGAGAATGAGGCTGAAAAATGAGAAAACGGATGTGCAGTTGGGGAAGAAAACATAGAATCATGCACACATTGAGTGAGTGAGTTAAACACAACCAGACCAAGGCAGCCAGTCTCCAGATGGGAGAGAACTGGATGCGGTGTTAAAAATTGTTTTTGTATACACTCACTTTCATGTGGACTTTGAACTTGAATCCCTTCTTTAAAAAAATCTTTTTCCCACAATGCCTGTGGTTCACAACTGTTTGTAAAGCACCTGACACGGGCACAGTCTAATGCTGATGGTCACTCTAGCCTGCTAGGTAATACAATCCACATTTGACAAATGAGACAAGTGACGCTCAAGGGAGTTAAATCATTTGTCCAAAGTTGCACAGCTGGTACATGGAGGGTTGGAATTGCAGCCAGCACAGTCTCTCCAGTCTGTGCTGACTCAGAATTTACCATAGGATACTAGCAGTATCTTTACTACCAGTATTGATCTTTAATGCCAGTCCTGATTGATGATAGCCCCTAGGGCGTGGTAGTCCTTAAATTGGCAGACATTGCTCTGAATAGAATTGTGCTGTGTGCTACCAGAGCGAGGACGTTTCTGGACCTGACTGCTGGGCACCCTGGGGGCCCTCATCGCTGAAAATGTTCATTTCTTTTTTACTACTTTTCCTGGTGAGTTCACAGTTCCACTAGCTGAGTCACTCTGGATGCTTCACCTCTTCAGGATACATTCCTCAACTGTATATAAAATAGGGATAGGCCTAATATTTACTTCAGTTGGTGTTCTAGGGATTCAATGTGTGTTTACCCATGTGGTTTCTACACATCACAATTATAGTTACAAATGTCATAATGAAAAAACTTCTTCCTTTACAGGCCTTCTTGAATTTTCTTTGGGAAAATTTACATACTTCAAACTCAGCAGGCCCTTCCCAGAGGAAGCTATTTTGCGTCACATTTCCATCAACGCAACTTTTCTTATTTTCCAAATACATTCGCAGTATCAGAATACAACGGTGTCTTTTTCTAAGGTAAATACAAAGACTTATTTCAGTAAAAATCATTTCCATATATTTGGGACTTGTATTTGGTATAAACATTATTTATTTATGTTTAATACTTTAAACAAACAAAAGAAAATATTTTGCCTCGTTAAGTTAAAGGTTGAGACTGGCCTCCCTTGAGCACAGCAGCCTCTGACTTAAGAGGGATTAGTAGTGCTGGGTTTGTGGGGAGTGGTCTCTGTGCTGTCTCATCTCAGTTTAAGCTTTCTTCATTATTTCCTTTATATTTTATTGTTTTAAAGTGTGATGCAGTGTTTCCCAAAGTGAGTAGTGAGAGGATATTGGAATGACTTAGGAGGGTACTGGAAAAGCAGATGTCTATACTTTATCCTGGATTGTAGGCTATGCTACAGAAGTTTTTAATTGTTAGGGGGGCACCGAGTGATTTCTCCCCCAATATATTTTGGAACCAATGATCTAGTGGGACCATGATAATTTTTTACCTGCTATGTTCCAGAAGAAACCTGGAAGAAATATAAGAAATGTACATTATGCCTAGTGTTAATAAAGATTAGAGCAGAAATGGACAGACACCAAAAACAATAATCAATAAGAGAAGAAGTTGAGTCTTTGAAACGATTAACAAAATTGAGAAACCACTGGCAAACCAAATGAAAGAAAAGAAAAACGAGATGCAGATATTACTAAGAATCAAAATGGATGCTATCACGACACCACAACAGAATGAACTGAAGTTAAAAAAATAAAACAATACTGTGATGTACCAGTAAATTTGGAAACTTGGAAGAACTGAGCAAATTTTTAGAAACACATTACCTACCTAAGACTGACACACTTAAAAAAACTGAACAGACCCGTCACAAAGAAGGAATTGAACTGGTCATTAACTCCCCCCGCCACACACACCAAAAAAAAGTCCAGGGTCAGATGGCTTCACTGGGAAATCCTACCAAAGACTAAAGAAGAGTTGACAACAATTCTACTCAAACTATTGTAGAATTAAAAAGCATGGCAAAGTCCTATATTCATTTTATGGCAAGCATCGTGGTTGTACTAACCTGGAAAAGACCTCACCAGAGTAGAAAGTTATAGACTAGTTTCCCTTATATACATAGCTGCAAAAATTCCCAATAAAAGCTTAGCCAGCAGAAATAACAAGAAAACACCATGACCAATGGGATTCATTCCAGGTATTGTAAGGATGGTTCTTCAACATTACAGAAACAGTCAATGTAATCTACCATATAAACGAAGGGGGAAAAAAACCTACATGATCATATCAATTGATGCAGATAAGGCATTTGACAAAATCTAACACCCATTCCTGATAAAAGCATTCAACAAAATAACAATAGAAGGGCAATTCCTTCACATAATAAAGGGAATTTGTGCAAAACCAATGGCCAATATTGTCACTAAATGGGAAGTACTGAAAGCATTCCCTTTGAATGAGAATACAGTGATTCCCTTTAATCACTGCTCTTGTTTAATGTTGTGCTAGAAGTCTGATAGCTATTAGACAACAAAAATAAATCAAAGGCATCTAAATTGGCAAAGAAGTACAGCTGTGTAGATGATCTGATTCTATAAGTAGAAAACTCCAAAGACTCAACAAGACATTGTTGGAACTAACTGAAAGACTTGACGATGTGGCAGGATACATGATCTCTATATAAAGCTCTGAAAAAGATCAAGAAAACAACACCATTTGTAATAGCTTCCTGAAAGATGCAATACTTAGGAAATGTAACCAGAGAAACAAAAGACTTGTACAAAGAACATTACAAAAACCTAAGAGACCCACATAAATGGAAAAAGATACCATGTTCCTGGATAGGAAGGCTTAACATTGTAAAAATGTCAATACTATACAAAACTCAAACCCTGAAACTAAAACTCCCTGCCATTTTGATTCCAAATCATAGCAACGCTATAGGATAGGGTAGGACTGCCCCTGTGGGCTTCTCAGCTTATAATTGTTTATAGGAGTAAAAAAACCTTGTGTTGTAATGCATTTTTGATCTAGATCCAAGAATCATTCGCTATAAAGAGATGAAAAAACTAATCACTAACTTTACATGGAAAGATAAGTGACCCAGGATAAGCAAAACACCTCAAAAGGATTTCCATTCTCAAAACCTACAACACAACCATGATAATCAAAACAGGCTAGTACTGGTAAAATGAGAATTATGTAGACCAATGGAACAAAATAGAGAACCCAGAAATAAATCCATCTACCTTCAGAAAACTGATTTTTTGACAAAGGACAGTAAAAAATACCTCTTTAACAACGAGGAAGGCAAAATTGGATTCTGTTTGCAGGACCCATACCTTACTACCATTTACATAAACTTAGGATGGATTAAAACCTAAATTTAAACCCTAGAATGATAAAAATCATCAATGAAAAATAGACATAAACTTAGGGGCCCTAATTCACGGTACAAACACTCTCAAACATTGTATACACAACAGAAGACAGAGTATAAGACTGGGACCTTCTAAAAATAAAACATGTGCACCAGACGATTTCACTAAAAGAAAATTCACAGACTGGGAATACATTTTTGGCAGTGGCATATTGTAAAAAACATTAAAAGTCAATAAAATCTATAGAAAACAGTAACACCTCAGCAAGAAAAAAGTGAATAACCCAATTAAAAAATGAGCAGAGGACATGAACAACGAGTTTACCAAAGAAGACATTCAGGTAGCTAACAAACATAGAGAAACGCTCAAGGTCATTTGCTTTCTGAGAGGTGCAAGTCAAAACAGTGATGCGATACCACCTCACTACAGAATTGAAAAGAAAAAACGAGATTAAAACAACTAGAGGAAGTGTGCACAGACAGGAACCCACATAAATTGTTGGAAAGACTGTAAAACTGCACTGGAAGGCAGTATGCTGTTTACTCAAACAACTCAGAATAGAAACACCTATGACTCAGCTATTGTGTTCCTTGGTCTATTCCCTACAGAAATCAGGAACATGGCATGAACAGCTGTGTGTACACCCAGGCTTATCACAGCACTAAGAAGCAAGAAGATGGAAACAACCTAAATGTCCACTGGTGGGAGAATGAATAAACTGTGGTACATACGTTTGTACAATGGAATAATATGCATCGTTAAAGAAGAACAAAACAAACACCTCATGACAGAAGGATTTGGACAATACTGGTGTTATGCTGAATGAAGTTAGTTAAACACAACATACTCTGTGAAACCCTTGTCATTTAAGAAAGAAAGGAGAGGTTTTCTTACCAAAAGAAGGCCATTGTAGTGGCTGGCAGTGGTGGGATGGGAGAAGGAACGATAAGCTAGACGGGAGACCGGTGTTAATTGAGGGAAGGGGAAGATAACACACTACAATTTACAACCTGCGTCGTCGAGTCGAATCCGACACACAGCAACCCCGTAAGATGGGTAGAACTGCCGCTGCGAGTTTCCAATACTGTAAATGTTAACAGGAGTAGCAAGTCCCTTCTCGCTCCTGAGGATGGCTCGTGATCTTTGAGCGGCTGCCCCTGGGGCCACCGCCAGGGTTCCTTATACTGCAAGTGGGACATGGAGTAAGGGGTGGATGGGGAAAGAGGGCGGGCCTTTGGGAGGTTTGATGAATTGTTTAAACTTATTGAATGGAAAAAAATGATAGATCTGCTCTATAAAGCCCCACTTAATTCATAATAATAAAAGTTTGAAAGAAAAATGCTCTGGCCCATTTTCTTATTCTGAATTTTATACCCCTTAGCTCTTTATTGTTCGAGATATTTTTCAAGCAATGAAGGAAGGAAGCTATAGAGGGGAGGGTTTTCTGAGGAAGACTTACAAGGGGCACAAGAAACTTTGGGCTAAGGCCCCTTGTGTGAATAGTTCTATGGCATCTACACATATAAGCACTTATCACATAGTATACTTTATCTTTTATTATGTCATTGCCTTGGGGCCAGGCTCATCCTCTATTTTGGTAGTCTCAATCCTTGAGACATAGTGGGTTCAAACTACTGACCTTTTGGTTAACAGCTGAGTACCTTGCCCACTGCACCACCAGGACTCCTACTACTTGATACAGTCCATCCACCTTGATTCTGTTAAATAGAAAAGCTTAGGAATTTCACTGTGCTTCTGATATTGCTGGGCAAAGATTGTGTGCCAAGGAATTCGTCTGCATGTATGTGTGGTCCCATTCATATAGACTAGGTGAAAAAACAAAAACTTTTTTAAGTTATCTAAAAGAAATGTCTTCTTGTGTCCCCCACACCTTTAATTTTGAGAAGATCTAGAATGAAATATGCATATTAGACTCACTCTGGAATTTAAATATCATGCTCAACTCTTGCATGATATATGTATGTGTGTGTGTATATATATATTATATATATATATTTTTTTCCCTCCCCTGACTGCAGACTCTCCTTCCCAGTACTTCAGGAACAGGCACTGACGTAGGACTGGTTTTCATTCTTAGACCAGAGCAAAGTATGTGCATATGGTACTTAGAATCTGCAGATGCTGAGCCTGTCCAAAATATAGCTGTTCCGCTTTCCTACTCTGAAAGAGGTAAGTAAGCTTCTCTATTCCTCCCTAGAAAGATGCAAAATATGGGACATGATGATGAAATTTTAGAACGATAAAAGTACCTATTATAAGTCTAATTTATTGAATCTGGGTTTAGTAGTAAGATGGAGAATTAGCATGATGACTGAAAGCCTAGGTAGAGACTAAGAATTCATTTATTCCTTATCCCTTGGAGAAGTAATGGAAAAAGAAGACATAATCCGTAACCCGTTAGCTGGATGTTCTAGGCAGAGGAGGCAGAGGAAGCATTGTCATGAAGGCGTGGCAGAGGAACGGTCTAATGGGAGAGTGAGGATTGTGTGGGTGCGGATGGAACTAGCATGTGGCGAGCCTGTCCACCATCTGAGATTTTCATTGTTCTGTGGGGTCCCGGGGGAAGCACAGAGATTTTAAGCTGAGAAGTGATGCAATCTGCTTTATCACAAAATAATTAATTTTTAAAAACATTTTATTAGGGGCTCATACAACTCATCACAATCCATACATATACATACATCAATTGTATAAAGCACATCTGTACATTCTTTGCCCTAATCATTTTCAAAGCATTTGCTCTCCACTTAAGCCCTTTGCATCAGGTCCTCTTTTTTTCCCCCTCCCACCCTACAAAACAATTTCTAAAGGCAGCGTGGGGTGGATTGTAAAGGGTCGGGCAGAATCAGAGCTGTCGTCACACCATTTAAAGTGAGAAATGAAGATCTGAATCTCAAGGAGAGAGATGGAGAAGAAGGGATGGGCTGAGATGTTTGGAATTGTTAGGTGGGGCCTGGACTTCCCTCTGGGACAATGGGATGTTATTGCTGTGGTGAGGTGCATGGAGTCAGTCCCAATGTACAGTGACCCAATGTACCACAGAACGAAATGTCGCCTGGCCCTGCACCAGCCTCACAGTGATCTGTGGTGAAGCCCATGGTTGCAGCCACTGTCAGTCCATCTTGCTGAGGGCCTTCCTCTCTTTTGCTGCTCCTCCACTTTACCAAGCATGACTCCTTCCCCCAGGGACTGATGTCTCCTGACCACAGGTCTAAAAGTATGTAAGACGAAGCCTTACCATCCTTGCTTCTAACTGAACTTCCTCCAAATCGATCTGTGGGTCCTTTTAGTGGTCTGTGGTATCTTCAGTATTCTTCACCAGCACCACAATCGAAATACATCGATGTTTCATCAGTCTTCAGAAGGATTCAGCTCCCCACTTTGGAGGAAGGAGTCGCTGAAAACCTTACGATGCAGAGCTGGGCGAGGCTGTGCCAAACAGCCATAGGGACAGGGTTGTGGTGGTGGTTAAATGTTTGGGGAATTGGTATGGGAAATGAGCAATTTCATGTAAGGGCATAAGCTGAGATTCCCACAGGACATCCAGATTGAAATGCCTCATAGTTTAGAGACCTGGAGTGGAGGGGGTGAGGTTAGGTATGGAGCCAATACTAAATGGATGCTTGTCTGTGAGTTTATGAGGGAGGTGGGAGCAGGGAGGGAGGGGAAAGAAAAAAGAGGACCTGATGCAAAGGGCTTAAGTGGAGAGCAAATGCTTTGAGAATGATTGGGGCAGGGAATGTATGGATGTGCTTTATACAATTGATGTATGTATATGTATGGATTGTGATAAGAGTTGTATGAGCCCCTAATAAAATGTAAAAAAAGAAAAGGAAAAAAAAAGAAAATGATTAGGGCAAAGAATGTACAGATGTGCTTTATACAATTGATGTGTATATATGTATGGATTGTGATAAGAGTTGTATGAGCCCCTAATAAAATGTTTAATAAAAAAATAAAATAAAATGATGGGAGTCTTGGGGTCTCTTTTTCCACTCTGCTAATACTCAAAGACTAGACAAGCAGGTGGAAGCAGTGTATGATAAATGGACACCCCTTCTCTAGCACCCAGGGGGCTTCTTTTACCTTTGCCACTGTTTCTCTCTTCAGTTCCTTTGTGTTTACACTCTTTTGGAGACACAAAACCTAATAAACACTTCTCTTCCTAGGAAATGAACAATTCAGTCATTTGACATAATTGTAGGGTGTCCTCGCAGACTCCAGCTTGGGCATCTCTTCTTCTTACTCTGAAGAAGAGGCTGGCCAATGGCAGAGCAGGTGCCAAATCCAGCACTCTGCCTGTCTTTGTACATAAAGGGTTTTTTTAAATTTAGTCATGCATGCTCGTTTACATATTGTCTACAGCTGCCCATAAGTAGTTGAAACTGACGGCCAGGCTCATAAAGCTTCGACTCTTTCCTTACAGAACTGGTTGTGTTTGACCTGGCTCTTGATGAGCTCTGAATTTCAGATAACTTTATACCCTTTAACCTCCTTTTGTTAAGGCTAGAAGTTTTGAGGACTTTAAATTGGGAAGTTCTTGTAAGATTACTGGTTTATTTTTGTAAGTCGATTTGGACTTCAAAGAGTTATGGCCAATAACTTGCAATTATTATTATTTTTTCTAGATCCTATCCCTGGTGGCTGTAATTTAGAGTTTGATTTAGATATAGATCCTAACATTTACTTGGAGTATACTTTCTTTGAAACGATCATCAAATTTGCCCCAGCAAACCTAGGCTATGCAAGGTATGTCTGCTTTTGATCGTCTGTGAGTAACTATTATGGAGATCCTGGGGAGCTCTCTCAAAAGCTATAGGTCTTGCTTAATAAAATTGAAATAGTGTATTTTTAATCAGTTTTGAATTGGTATAATTTAAACATTGCTACTAACATCTGAGTTCTCATTCACAATTATTATTTTCCATCTCCATTCTTAAGAACTTCATTATTTGAATACCCAGAGGCTTAAGTCTTAGAGGACTTACTGTAAAGAAATTTTTAGATAAGGTGTTCTATACCCTGAGACACTTTTGTATTTTTATAAGAGTTTTTATTATTTTGACAAAAGCCCTGCCTTGACTTTTACTTTAATATTAATGATAGCTAACATTTGAGTGCTCCTTTAGTTAACTGAAAGCTTGGTGGTTTGAGTCCACTCACAAGTGCAGCAGAAGAAAGGCCTGGCCATCTACTTCTGAAGAAAAACCAGCCATGGGAAACTGTATGGGGCACAGTTCTAATCAGACATATGTGGTGGTGGCCCTGAGTCCGAATCAATTTGACAGCAACTGGTTGTGCATCATCCGTGGCGCTGAGGGCTGTTTACGCTTTGCCATTTACCCGTCATAATTTTATGAGGAAGTGGCAATGGTTCTTGTTTTCCAGAGATTTTCTGTTGGTTGTTGGTGCTATGTGACTTGCTCACTTGCAGACCTCTAACAAGTGGCAAAGCTGGCCTTTGCCGCTAGGCCTGGCTGACATCAGTATGGGAACATTTGGCCACGCTGCCTCTCCCCAATCCTGGCTCTGCCCCAGAGATGACTGTTAAACTTCAGCTGTTGCGAGAGCACAAAACTGGAGCTTTGGTTCCTTTCTGTCGACGGTACTTCCACCACACGAGACTTACGTTCAGTTTTGTTGGTTGACTTTAGAGGCGCAGACCCCCTACCATGTGACCTTGAGACGGGCCAGGACTCTAGGTGGAGGTTGCAGTACGATGTCTATCAGTATTTCCTGCCTGAGAATGACCTCAGTGAGCAGGTGTTGCTGACGCACCTGCAGAGGATGGCCGAAGTGTCGCAGGTGAAGGCCAGTGCTATCAAGGTAAATCATGTTCACATGACTGGAGCGTCCAGGTTGGGATACCTCTGTGCTCCTTCTGAGGTCATCATTTTATTTGTTTTATTTATCATTTTGGAAGTTTTTGTCAGTGATTTGACTGTTGAGGAGCTATATTTAAGTTTTGTTAAGTTTTATTTACAAAACAAACAAAAGTTCTATTTACAAACACATAGATGCCTTTATATTGCCTTCCCCAGTTCTGCGGACCCCTGGTGGCATAGTGGGTTACGCATTTGGCTGCTAACTACAAGGTTGATCTCTCCCCCCAGTAGTGGGCTGGTCATCCCACTATTCCCCCACCCTTGCTCCACAAATACAGCCGATGTGGAGCTGTATCTTTTGGGGTGTAAATTAACTACACCATTTTTTGCTTGTGAAAGCAAAAATAAAACAAAAACAAAACCAGTCATTTCACATGTTGTGAATTCGAATAAATGACAGCCATTATAATGTCTTGATCATTTAGAAGAGTCTTTATTCAGTTATAACCAGACTGTTAGAATCTAAAAATGATTCATTGATTGCAATCCTGAGTCCACATCTCAGTCCATATTTAAGGCTGAAAAACTCATTTATCACCTGTTAGGGTTCAAGCCAGCATGAACAGAAGCAGAAAGCAAAATTAATGGATTAATTGTAACTTCAAGAAGAGTAAGCATGCATTACAAGGTACATTTCTTGTCATAAAAGAAACAATACCAACATTGATTACAACATCCTGGTTAACACAACAAAATTAACTACACCATTCAGATTACAACATCCAAGGGAACAGTATTGAATCAGAACAAACAATATATTGAAGAATGATCTAAATGAATTGCAGTGTCCAGAACCTGGGAACATGGGAGTACATTCTAAAATTAACCACCAGCAGACTTCCCCATAAGGGGAGGGAGAACGGGCAGGTCAACTAGCAGTCAACCCTCTGAGATGGGAGGGAGGAGCGGGCAAGTTACTTATCATCTTACAAAAGTGGAGTTTCTTTTGCTGGTCTGCCTCACACAGGAGAAAGAGGTGTGGTGGTTACATACTTTCATGTCAACTTGATAAATAAGTGTAGAAGTGGCGTCTAGCCTGTCAATCAGATCACAACCTGATGATGCCTCCTTTGGGGCATGGCCTTCTCATGAGGATTCTGGGAACTTCCTCCCTTTCTACCTGGAAGCAGGACACACACACTCTCTCTCAGCTTCACCTTCCTGCTGGCAAGACCCTTTGAGAGCTGGAGGAACCGCGTGGAGACCTATGCCAGTGCCTAGATGCTTTCACCACCACTGGATCCACAAGACTTTGCACCCATTAGCCTGTGATGTTCCTGCATTTTGCAGCTCAACATGTAACTACTATGCCACAGAGCTCCCGTATCTATGGTACAACATTTACAATTCTGATCTAGAGTACTAACAACCAAAAATCCGAACGTACATATTTGCCTGTGTATACTCACATTGTTGGTTGTCAGTACTCTTGATCAGAATTGTTTACGTTATTGTGTTTACATACCACAACAAACAGACCCACTGCCATCTGATCATTTCTGACGCGTAGCAAGTGTCCAGGACAGTTGCCCCTGTGGGTTTCTGAGGAGTCAATTGTTACAGAAGCAGAAAGCTGAATCTTTCTCCTGGTGAGTTCACACTGCTGACCTGAAGGTTCGCTGCCCCATGTGTAATCCATGACGCCACCAGGACTCCTACTATCTACTGTGGTTGACCCATCTTCTTAGGCCCCTCTCAGAGCCAGCCTGCCTTTGGTTGCATTTTGCTGACTTTGCCCATATTAAATGTGGCCTTTTCCTTCACCCGTGTTAGCATGTCTACTGTCTAGTATGTGGCTCTCCCTCTCATTCCTGGTAACCATCAAAGAATGTTGCTCTCGGTATGTAAACCCATTCTTTCTTCCTGGTAACCATTAAAGAATGTTGCTCTCGGTATGTAAACCCATTCTTTCTTAAAAGTGGTGTCATACAATATTTTCCCTTGTGTGATTGACTTTTTAAAATCAGCCCTCAGAAGCATTATTCTGTATTGTTACGTAGCATTCCATTGTATTTATGTACATTTTGTGTATTCACTCATCCATTGGTGCATACTTAGGTTGTTTCATCTTTCTGCTCTTGCGAATAATGCTGCAATAAACGTGGGCATTCTTATAGATGTTCATATTACTGCTTTTATTTCTGTAGGATGCATACCTAGGAGTGGGATCGCTGGATCACATAGTATTTCCATTTCCGGCTCTCTGAAGAAGTACCATTCCATTTTGATAGTGATTGTACCATGTTGCAATCCTGCCAGCAGCATATAGCCCTGGTGGTGGCACGGGGTTCACACATTGGACTGCTAACCATAAGGACAGCACTTCAAAACAACCAGCCACTCCATGGGAGAGAGTTGGGGCTTTCTACTCCTGGAAAGAGTTGCAGTCTTGGAAACTCACAAGAGCAGTTCTACCCAGTCCTACAGGATTATTATGAGTCAGCATTGACTCTAGCAGGGTTTAGTGTTTGGAGATCAGCAGTATGAGAATCCCTGTGTCCCTACAACCCCACCAGCATTTTTAAAAAAATCAGTATCATTATTGTCAGAATGAGATAGTATCTCACTGTAGTTTCAATTGGCATCTCTCTAAAAGAAGTGGTTCTCAACCTTTCTAATGCTGTGACCCTTTAATACAGTTCCTCATGTGGTCACCCGCAAACCATAACATTATTTTCGTTGCTACTTCATAACTAATTTTGCTACTTCTTGAATCGGGTGACCCCCGTGGAAAGGTCATTCGACCCCCAGAGGAGTTGCAACCCACAGGTTGAGAACTGCTGCTCTAAAGGCTAATGATTATGACCATATTTTCATGTGTTTGTTAGCCATCTGGCTAGTTTCTTTGGTGAAGTGTCTGTTTAAATTCTTGCTCCTCCTTGTACCCCCCCCCCTTTATTTTGGCAGGGGGTGGGAGGGTTGGTGTTCTCTCTATTTAAATAATACTAGACCTACAGAAGAATTATGGAAGATGATAAAGTATGTTAATACACAGTACAATGCTGCTCTAATAGTAAAATATGAGGATAACATCTTATGCTTAGATTTCTTTTAATACATGGTTCAAAACAATAGATAACATTGTGCACTATGCAAAGAAAGATGAAAAAGTCAATAGGCATGTATAAAATTCTACTCTTAAGCTCCAAGTGACTAAGATGGCAGCTTGAGCAAACTCTGAGAAGGGCAACTCAAAGGCTGCGATGGGCTCTGCTATTTAAAGTCAGGAAGCACCTTCTTTGCTTTCTGAGTTTGTTTTACCAGAAGATTCCTCAGGAGGTCAGATGCAGATTTGCAACCAAGTGGAAAACCGTTTCCAGGAAAAAAATCAGTGATTCCTGAGGAGAAGCTGACTTAGTTTTTCTGAATAATTCTACGTGTGACAAGCCTAGACTCCTTAGACTGTTATCTTTGATAATGGCATCCTTGGCGGCATGGTGAGTTACACATTGGGCTTCTAACTGCAAGGTCACCAGTTCAAAACCACCAGCTGCTTGGAACCCACAGGAGCAGTTCTGCTCTGCTCTGTAGGTTCACTGTGAGTCAGAATCAACGTGGTGGCAGTGAGTTGGGTTTGGGTTTGGAGCTGGCATAGATACTCTCACCTCTTCCTCACCTTGCCCCGGCCTTTATACTTCACACTGTCACACAATTGAGAGGGAGCTACGGTACTAGTTAGGTGCTCTTGAGCAAGTTTCTGAATGTCTTGTCTCAGTTTGTTGGCTCTGTAATAGGGGAAACAATAGTACTACCTGCCTAGTGGAGTTGGTAAGGAGGATTTAAAAAGCCAAGTGTTTAAAAAGGCCTAGGCACAGAGAAAGCATTCATACTTCAGCTATTATTATTTCTACTTGTTATTGAAGTGGTAAAGTTTTTCTATTGATTTTAGACATTAGACTTTGCCCCCCAAATTTTTGCAGTCTGTAGTTTGTTTTTGTTGTTGGGAAAGTCTTTTGATAAGCAAAAGTGTTTAATTTTAGGAAGTCCCACTTAACTAGTTTTATCTTCTGATATTTGTACAGTTTTACTTATATTTGAGTATGTTTTTATGCTATCTATATGTTATCTTCTAGTAACTGTACATTTTTAGCTTTACAGTTAAATCTTTCATCCAGTTTGAATTAGTATTTTTCCTCTCTGTGTCTAGTGTGAAGTATGGCTCCAGTTTAATTTTTATGTAATGGACATCCAGTTTGTCAGAACCATTTGTTAGAGAGCCTCTCTCTTAGATTGTTCTACGATTTTAACTGTCCAGAACCCCATGGACTTACTTCTGGGTTCTCAGTTCTATTCCATTGATCCATGTACCTGTAGTTATATCCAGTGCCAGGTAGTTTGTTTTTTAGTCATTTTATTGAGGGCTCTTACAGCTCTTATAACATTCCATACATCAGTTGTATCAAGCATATTTGTACATTTGTTGCCAGCATTATTTCCTAAGCATTTCTACTTGAGCCTTTGGCATAAGCTCCTCTTTTTTCCCCTCCCTTCCCCCTCTTACTCTTGAGGAATCCTTAATCAATTATATATATTGTTATTATTATTTCGTATCTTACACTGTCCATTGTCACCCTTCACCTACATTTCTGTTATTTGGCCCCTTCAGAGGGGTGGAGCTATATATCCAATCTTGTGATGGGTTACCCCTTTCTCACCCTTCCTCCTCCCAGACCATGCCTCTACCCGGATGTTACTGCTACTCGCACCACTTTTCCAATTCCATGTGTCGAGAGGTCTTATCTGTACCAATGTGTGCTCTCCTGTCTAGCCAGATCTGTGAGGTAGAACTGGGTCATGGTAGTGGAGGTAGGGGGAGGAAGCATTCAGGGACTAGAGGAATGATGTATGTTTCGATGGTGTTCTACTACACCTTAGTTGAGTCATCCTTCCTTATAACCGTTCTGTGGGGGATGTCCAATTGTCTACAGATGGGCTTTGGGTCTCCACTCCATGCAGGCAGCTCTGATTACTGTGACTGTATTGCGAATTCTGAGGACCAGGAGGGTAAACCCTTCTACTTTGTTCTCTTTCTTCATAACTACTTGTCTTTTCAGGTTTTCTTTCCATATAAAACAGGAAATTAGTTTTTCCATTTCATGAAAGGGTGATGTTGGAATTTGAATTGGGATTGCATTGTATTTATAGAGCATTGTAGGTAGTATTGATAGTTTCATAATGTTAAATATTTCAGTCCATGACCATGGTATGTTCCTCCATTTATGTAGCTATCTTTTGGTTTCTTGCAGTAGTGTTTTATATATATTATATATATTTCATGTATAAGCCTTTTATATTCCTGGGTAGATTTATTCCTATATCTAACCAAGTGCTTTATATAAAGGCCTTTGATCCTTTCATCAGCCACCGCTATCGAGCTGATTCTGACTCCCAGCCCCCTCCAGTACAGGTGGAACTGCCAGGTAGGGTTTCTGAGACTGGAACGCTTCAGAGCAGTAGAAAACCTCTTCTTACACCCCCAGAGCAGCAGCAGGTTGTGAATTTCTGAGCACATAGCCCACTATGCCACCAGGGCTTTGCGGGGTTATTAGAAATGGTATTGGTGAGCCCCAATAAAATGATTTTAAAAAGAAGAAATGGTATTGGTATTATTTTCATGATTTCCTTTGTGGAGTTCTCCTTGTAAGAGTAGAGGAATCCAACTGGTTTTCTGTATGATAATCTTGTTCTCTGTCAAGAACCCGTCTATTCTGTGTCTTTCTTGTTCATTTGTTGGGGTTTCAGGTGCTAGCCAATAAATGCAGCCAAAGTAATAAATAGAGCTAGGAAATCTGCATGAGGAACTGGATTGTCCCAGGGTACCTACGGATCACCCCCAGATTAATTTTAATTGCTTGTAAAGAGAAAAGAAAAATGACTTTAAGATGGATGTGATCTGATGGTCTTCACTTTGTCCAAGTGGATCAGTGTGGTTTATGCGCTTATTATGTAATACAGCATGAGATCACTGCTACCATCTATGGAGTATTCTTACAAAAATGTTTAACATTCAGTCGTTGAGGTTTCCAGTGTATAAGAAATACAGGTGATTAAGGAACAAGTTGGACACCTTAAAAACAATTGGGTAACACATTCTGATTGTGGAATATTCTCTAAGACATGGACTTAATCTCAGAAATCATTGTGTTGCTGGAGGATGGGTAGAACAGAGTGATGGGCTGCGCTGATAAAGTTAGAGCCCTGCAGTTGGAGGAGCAGCGTGGAGACCCACGCCAGCTCTCAGATGCTGCCACCACGACTGGATCCACGACATTTTCTACCCAACTGGCTTGTGATCTTACTGCATTCGGTGTCGTTGCATGCGTTGCATGAGTCTGAAGAGGAATATACAGACTGGTATCGGACATCTGGGCTAATATCAGACTTATGGACTTGATCTGGCCTGGACTGGGATGCTTTCTTAATGTACAGTTGCTCTTTATGTAAAACTCACACATTTAAAAAAAGAGAGATGGGAAGGTCTGTTGGAGGTGCACAGAGATAGAAACGTGCTTAGTTGACTGCTGGCTGAGAACTTGGTTAAAAGCTGTAAAAGCCTTTGGAAATTTTAGAATAGGACTTTGATAGGTAATAAGAAATTACTGTTAATTTTCTTAGATAAGCCAGGGCATTTATAAAAGAACAGCTGTATGTTTAGTATCTTGCTACCCAAAGTGTGGAAGATGGATGAAGTGCATTGACATAGGAATCATGTTATAAAACCAGAACCTCAGGTATCACATCAGAACTACAAAATAAAAATCTTCATTCTATAATACCCCCCAGTACTTCACAGGCACATTAACTTTGGAGAAACATGGGTTTAGAATGTGCACAAGAGTTATTTAGAAGTAAAATGCCTTAATATTAATAACTTCAAAGTGGTTCAACAGGATATTTTGAAACTGTGTAAGTATTCTAGCAGGTTCATAATTCCTGAAACTCTGATGTTTTATTTTTCTCATATTAGTAGGAACTATTTATTGTGGTTATATAGGACATCTGTCTCTTGTATTATATATATTACCATCTGAAAAGACCTTTTAATAAGAAGTTAAGGGACTACTGTATAATGCAACCAGATGTAATATATCTTATTTCAGAGACTGTTGGCAAACTATTGATGAATACCCTAGGAGAGGGGTTAGCAAGCTGACTATCCCAGTTCCATAGCTCGTAGTAATGGCAAGCCTTTTGGACCCTTTCTCCGTGGAACCTTTAGTGGCAGGCATTGTGCTGTGGTCAGAAGAGAGTAGTGAACAAGATAAATCAGGCTTCTGTATATATGCAGCTTACAGTTTAGCAACTGAGAGGGAAAAAATTACTTTGCCCTAACTAGCATTAACTTTTGATCTATCATTTACTTCAATCAGCATTTGATACCATATAAAAACTTTTGTGTAAACTCTCGTTCATGTTATTACACACAAACTATGGGTTGGCCCTTCTACAAAACATAATGGATCGGTATGTATTATAATAAAATGTCACATGGAATCAAAACGGAATAGTTTTTAAAAAATCTATATACTAATCACACATTATTCTTATTGTCGTCAGGTGGCTACCCTCACAGCTAATGAAAGGACAAGTGTTCACTTCTCCTCTCTCTGGGTCCAAGGTGTAATTTATAATGTCATTGTGTGGGACCCACTTCTAAACACATCTGCTGCTTATGTTCCTGCTCACACATATGCTTGCAGCTTTAAGACAACCGAGGGCAGTTGCTCTTCTTTTGGTAAGTCTATGGATTTTTAAACGTTGAAGTATTTTCTTTGGTTTTGGAAATCAACTAGCAGAGAACTTAAAACTATTCAAAATGGTTTTGCTCTGCTTTTTATTCATGTATCTAAAAGTTTTAGACTCCTCCGTAATTCCATTTTTTAGATGCGGGGGCCATAGCAGTGAACAAACCAGACAGTATCTCTGCCCTTATTCTGCTATTCCTAGGTGGGGGGACTTTCCCATTTTGAGGATTGCGCTGTACTTGCTGGAACCCACCACCAAATGTCCATTTGAAAACCGTGATTCCAGTGCTCTCCGGAGTTTGGGTGCAAAGCTTATATCTTAGGATGATAACTCATTACAGGTCTGAAATAAGCAGAATGCAGAGATTTTAATCTTTTGGGGGCTCTATTCATGTTTTTTTAAGAGCATTTTATTGGGGCCTCTTATAGCTTATAACAATCCATATAGCAATTGTATCAAGCATATTTGTACATGTCGCCATCTTTATTTTCTAAACATTTACTTTCTATTTGAGCCCTTGATATCAGCTCCTCCTCCGCCCTGTCCCTGCCTCCGCCCCCTCTCGCCTTGGGACCCATTGGTAAATTATAAATTATTATTTTCATAGCTTACACTGACCACTGTCTCCCTTCCCCCACAGTTTCTGTTGTTCCTCCCATTAGGGAGAAGGGAACTGTATTCTTAGAAAAGTGATAATTTGGTGTATGTATCTATTTATTTATACATATATACCTATGTATTGTATATATATCACATGAACTAAATATATATGTGTGTGTATGCACACATTTATTATACCCTACAAATTCTAGTTTTTCTCAGTATTTCTTATTTAATTACCTGAGGGAACTTGAAAAGTTCATGCAAAAATTCTGTTACCTTATCTCTGTTTTTCATGAGCCTTTTGACCCTCCTTGTATGCCTCATGGTTTCTTCATCTGAATTCCCTGTAAGCCTTATGACTTACTCTGATCTGTAGCAGGTTTGTTAGGATTTTTCGTGTGAGATTGTTACAGGTGTCTTTTTTTTTCAGAACTTAAGTTTTTATGCTTGTTTCTAAGGAGTTAAAAAAGTCAACATACTGTCATTGTGTTGATTCCGCTGTTTATCAACCCCATAGAACAGTGTAGAATTTCCCATGTGGGTTTCCAAGACTAACTCTTTACAAGGGTAGAAAGGCTTGTCTTTCTCCTGCACAGCAGCTGGTGGTCTCAAACTGCTGACCTTGCGGCTGGCAGTCCAACACAGAGTCACTATGCCACCAGAGCATAGGAGGATGACAAATCAATGAGCAAGTTCTCCACTTAGATAAGGAAGGCCTAGTTTCTGAACTGTAATGTTACTAATACATTAAGAGCCCCGTTAAGCCTCACAAGGGTTAAGCACCTGGCTGCTGACTGACAGGTTGGTGACTTGCAGCCCCTAACTGCTCTGTGGGAAAAAGGCGTGACAGTCTGCTTCTATAAAGGTTGCATCCTTGGGAATTCTATGAGGGAATGCTACTCTATAGAGTCCTATAGGGTCTCTTTGAGTCAGAATTGATTTGACTGCAGGTTTCATTTGGCCTTTGCTTAATGTAATTTATACTTAAATTTGTATCTAATATATATATTTGATCATGTTGGAATTGGTAAGGTTTTAATATATAAGTAGTTTGTATATGTGTGAGTTTGAGTGTAATAATACATGTTCTTTTACTTGAATGCATGTTTGGTTTTGAATTTTTCTTTTTTTTTAAACAGTGTTATTGACACATACTCCACACATTATACAGTTCCATAGTTTAATCAGGGCTAGTTTTTCAATAAATTCATAGAGGTCCTTTTGCTAGTGATTCTGAGAAATTCCATGTCCTCAGTCCATGCTTTTCAGGATCATTCTGGCTGCCCTTCTCCCAAGACAGAGTTGTTCATTATTCTGGCACCCACGGGATAGTTACTATTCTTCATCAACACCACCATCCAAAGGCACCAGCTCTTTAATTTTCCGTATTCATTGTCCAGCTTTCCTATGCAGGTGAGGTGATTGAAAATCCCAGGGCTAGACCA
Source organism: Tenrec ecaudatus (assembly GCF_050624435.1). Lineage (NCBI taxonomy): Eukaryota > Metazoa > Chordata > Mammalia > Afrosoricida > Tenrecidae > Tenrec > Tenrec ecaudatus. The sequence goes on from NC_134535.1 coordinate 104,148,623, forward strand.
GGTACGCCTTAGTTTCCAAAGTGACACCTTGACCTTTTGACACTTTAAAGAGGTATTTTCCAGGTGATTTGCCATGGTTTTGAATTTTCCAAACATCAATGGACTCCCATATACTCATCACTCAGCCTCAACAAGTCTTGACTCACGGCCATCATCTTGCTCTGGCTGTACTGCCACCTTCTCTGAGTCTCCAGCTCCCTTTATTACTGCATTATTGTAAAGCAAATCCTGTCATTGCACTATGAAGATCTTACAAATAAGCTCTGTTCCCCACCCCACCCCCAGTCTCACCCAGAACCATCAATGTACTTAGTTCCTTAACAGTATACAGTTTCCAGGCAGTGGGAATCCTCAGGGGTCTCAGTTTAATAGTTTCTTTCAGGTACCATATAAGGTGTATACATTACTTTTATTTGGTATGCCTCATAATCTCCCTTAAAAATAGTCTTTCTGTTTCCTCCACCCCACCCCCCCTTCATTTGGTCAGCTGGTTGAAGAAACATTATTACTTGACTTAGGCAGATTGTTTCCTCTCTTCCCCTACCCTCTTGATTCAAGCATGTATCTAGGTTATAGTGTATAAAGGAGCCCTGATGGCATCGTGGGCTACACACTGCACTACAGCTGTAAGGGCAGCGTTCGAATCCACCAGAAAACCCGTGAGGCTTTGTGCTCCCATAAAGATTTATAGCCTTGCTAACCCACAAGGGCAGTTCTTTGCCCTACAGGGTTGCTCGAGTCAGAATCTACTCCGGCAGGGAAGAACATGGTACCCCTCTGTTAGGAAGCATTTATTTTTTTGGCGTTTTCCTTTTGTCCCAGCAGTAGCCATTGATAGTCATTGTCTAGGTATAATGAATATTCCAAAAGGATATTTAAAAATTAGTTTATGTATATATGGAATAAATGTTTATTTTTTTCATGAAGTTTTTGTCTATTAATTAAATATGAGACATACAATTATGTGTGCTATTTACTAATAATAATGTTCTTTATTTGTAGGAAGTGTTTCTACCAAAGTGTTCTTTACTCTCTTTGCCCTGCTTGGTCTCTTCATCTGTTTCTTTGGACACAGATTCTGGAAAACAGGTATTGCATCTGAGGGGCTGCTATTGATAGCCCGTGTAAACGTTTTTCATAAACGTCGCTGGGTTTTATGACCTGTAAGTAGAGTAAGCAGCTGTTTTGATCTTCATTGGTGTGTGGCTGGGTTTTTCTCATAAAGATTTTGTTGGGTGGTTCTGCATTTCTGTTTTTTATCTCTTCTCTCAATGATGGAGTGGAACGTCTTCATATTTAAGAGGGGAATAAAGTTCAGTTTGTGTTATCAACTGCTTTTAGATGAGAGAATATTTGAAGTGTACAATGATGTGCTAAGCAAAAAATAACCGATACCTTGCTGTGTGCCATTTTGTTTGGGAATATAGTAAATATTTTATTTTTGCCTACATGACTATTGAAATTTAGTGTAGAATTTCAGAACTGACTCTTATGACAAAGGTGCTATTTTTCTTAGAAGTATAAATACATTCCAATGAACTATGAAATCGACAGTTACCCATTTCATAACTGAAGCTGACCTGTATTTTTAAAAGTGCGCTTTGTAGCTAACACTTTTAATATTTTATCCATTTAATAATGTTTACTCCCAATGACTTCTTAATGTCTCCTCTTAGCTAGTAATTTCTCTTCTCTAATTGCTCTGATGTATAAGTTCTGGGAGTTTGAACATGTATTGTTATTTATAGAGTAGATATTTGAATTGTATTATAAAAGCTCCTAACTGTAGCTTCTTTTCTCTCTTTCTTTCCTGGTGGTTTGCTCTAGAATTATTCTTCATAGGTTTCATCTTCATGGGATTCTTCTTTTATATACTGATAACAAGACTGACACCTATTAAATTTGATGGTAAGTAAAACTCTGTAGTCTAATTGGTTGTTCACACGGGAGGACATTACTTACATGCCTTACATCGTTTGACCAGTCGTGTGGGCAGGGACTCCTATCTGTGAAAGAAAAGGCCACTTCTCCTGGTAAACTATTCCTTCAGACCTGATTGTTAATCTGCATGTGCAGGGTAAATTCCTTAAGAGATTTAGCGTTGGGCCCCAGATGTGTTTTCTTTCTTTTGTTCTTCTTCTTCTTCTTTTTTTAAGAAATCATTTTACTGGGGACTCTTAGATATGTTATAACAAACCATACACCAGATGTGTTTTTAACAAACGCCTTCCATGAGTCTATAGGTAATACTCTAATATAAAAACTTAGAGAAATGAAGGGTTTTATTGATTATAAACTTATGTGATAGGTTGAAGGTAGGAAATTTACAGAGATCAAAGTGTTAAGGTTATCTTTTCCTTAAAAGTAAAAACCCTTCTCTTTTGCCAACACATTTAACAGAAGGCTGATCAGCTCTGCCTCCGAGTTGTGTCAAGCCAAGTCTGTCACCTGTCCTGGGAGGCCTAGCTCCCTGGCAAATTTCCACATGTCAGTCCTAGAAGAGGGCCTATTCATGCTTGTGGCCTGAAACCACTGCAGAGCCCCTGGTGCCTGACCAAAAGAAAGGCTGGGGCTGGCTCTGGCTCCAGTATTGCACATCTAAGCGTGATTTTGGGATGATTGCTACTGACCGAATTGCTCCTCTTCTCCCTTTGTACAGTTCGTCTGATTCTAACTGCCGTGACTGGGAGTGTTGGTGGAATCTTCCTGGTGGCTACGTGGTGGCGATTTGGAATCCTCATGTTCTGCATGATATGTGTTGGACTAGTGCTGGGCTTCCTCATCTCTTCGGTGACATTCTTCACTCCACTGGGTAGGAGAGGGGGGACGAATCAGCGCTTCAGAAACTTGACTTGATTTGACTTTCTAGATTCAATTGGAGTTGCCGGGTGGTAGAGACAGTTAATGCTTTCCTTGCTAACAGAAAGGTTGGTGGTTCCTGTACGTTCAGAGGAGCCTGGGAAGAATGTCTAGGGATCCTGCTTGCTCAAAGTCAAAGACTTGTAAGCCCTATTAAGAAAAGGAGAAGAAAGCCCCATGGAGCAGTTCTAGCTGCATATGTGGGGTCTCCCTGAGGGGAGTCTGATGGCAGCTAACAATACAGGGCACTTAGCAGCTCAGGAAGGGCTCTGGGAATTTCTCAAGCTAATTTATTTTCAACTGGCTTAATTTGTAAGTTAACTTTCCCCCTGATTGGACCTACTTTCCATCTCGGTTTTCTAGTGCCGCTATCAGAAATACCACTAGTATTTCTCACTAGGCTTCAGTATTCCTTGAATGTCTACAGTCCTGGAGACAAGGACCTTTCCCTAAAGCCCCCAGGGAGAGGGCATTCCTAGAGATCTAGCACTGTCTCAATTTGGGCTTCCAGCCTTCCAAACAAACAGCTTTGTTTGTTAAAGACTTCTATAAATAGTTAACCATCTCCACACCCCACAGGATCTGGTCTACCTTGTCCTGTAGCGTCCCTGTGAGTTGGAATCAACTCAGTGGCAGTGAGTTCAGAGTTTTGGAGGCATTCCTTGAGATCTCTGTGTCTTGGCATCAGTTTTCCCCTGGATCTAAGAGGCTCTTAGGAACCCCAGATCAAAAGGACACTACTTCCAGCTCATCTTTCTTGATGGTATGGTAGTAGGTTCCTTTGCTCTCTGCTGTCGTCTTTATCCTTTTTACTTGTAAATAAAAAGATGCCACAGGCCATATCCCAGGGAAATTCCCCGTACATCTGGACTATGATGGAGGTAAGAGTGTGACAGCTCACCTCTAATCTCCTTGTTGGTTTATATCATATCACATCATGGCATTGGGTCCATGCTGGGGGTGGGGTGGAGGCTCCATTACGTAACTGCTGCACTGCACCATTGCATAACTGTCAATCTACTAAGAAGCATGGTCCAGCCAACTGGACACATGTTTTGGAGAGGCACAATTCTACCAATGATAACAATTTTAAAAAGTTGACCATATGGGTTCATTTTTGGATTCTCAATTCTATCCCATTGGTCTCTGGTCAACTGTTTTTTGACAGGGATGCGAGGTCGTGTTGTATGACTCCTTTGTTATGTTCCTAGGGTTTGTTTCATAGTATTTTTTTAAAGTTTGTGTCTGTGTGCGAAGGTTTATAGAGCAAGTCAGTTTTCTATTAACAATCTACATGCATTTGTTGCTGAGTTTACCTTCATATGTAAATTTCTTGTCTTTATCTGATTGTTTGCTTCACACAACTAATTTATTATTACCCTTCTTTACTTTTTGGGAATTTATGTGAAATTGAAAGAAGTCCTGGTGCTTATGCATTGGGCTGCCATCCACTTCGTTGGCAATTTGCAAACATCAGCTACACTGAGGGAGATACTGGGCTTTCAACTCTGGTACTCAGTTACAGTCTTGGAAACTTCCTGGGAGGTTGCTGTGAGTCCGCATTGACTAGATGGCTTCAGTTTGTTTTTCTTTTAGATAAAGTATTAATTTAAATTCTGCTCTGAAAGTTTAACAGACTTCCCCAGTGAAGTCATCTGGTCTCAGACTTTTTGTTTGTTGTTTTGAGCACTAATGAAATCTCTACTTGTGGTTCTGTTGAGACTTTCTTTCCTCTTGAGTCATTTGTGATAGCTTGTGTGCTTCTGAGAATTTGTTCATTTCACCTAGTTTATCCAATTTCTTGCCATGTACTTGCTCATAATATTCTGTGATAATTCTATTTATAAGTCAGTTGTAGTACTGCCTTTTTAAGGTTAAATTTGTGATTTTCATCTTCTTTCAGCCTTGCTAAACATTTTCCAAAGGTATCTATCTTTTCAAAAACTAATTTCTGGTTTTATTGATTCTGTTTTTGTTTTTTACTTTAGTTATTGCTGCACTGGTCTTGGTTATTTCTTCTAGTAGGTTTAGCAGTGTGCTTTTCTATGTCTAGTTCTTGGAATTATCAAGTTAAACAAACAAACAAAACCCCAGGCTCACTGCCATCGAGTCAATTCTGACTCATAGCAACCCTCTAGGACCAGGTAGAATTGCGCCTTGGTGTCCGAGACTAAATCTTCGTGGGAGTAGAAAGCCTTGTCTTCCTCCTGCAGAGTGGCGCATGAATTCAAATCAACCCACTACACCACCAGGGTGCCTCTCTTTTAATGTAGGCATTTACTGCTCTGAGTTTTTCTCTGAGCCCTTCCTTCACTGCGTCCTGTACATTTTGGTATGTTGTGCTTTGGTTTCATTTGACTCTTAAGAAATTTGTGATTTTTCTCTTTCCCCATTGGTAGTTTAACAGTATGTTAATTTCTATGTTTATGGAATAACAGGGTTTTGTAAAAAGGGATTTCAAGCTTCACTCTGGTGGGCAGAGAAAATACAATGTATGATGTTGATCTTTTAAAATTTACCAAGACTTATTGTGACCTAATGTCAATCCATGTGCAATGGAATAGGATATAAAAGGTACTGTTTGGTGTGGAGTGTTCTGTATCTATAAGTCCAGTTAGCTAAGGGTGTCATTTGAATCGGTTGGTTTTAAATGACAGACCTTTTGAAAGTCAATTGCTAGTTCTTTATATAGATGGCAGTAGTTGACCTTGAAGCGCCAACATTTTGGTTGTTAACCAAGGGCTTAACTCTGTGCTGCCACCCTAAGATTCCCGATTTACTTAAAAACAAAACAAAACCAACCCTCTGCGGTCTAACTGATTCCGGCCCGTTTCAGTCCTATAGGATCGAGTCAAACTGCACCCCAGAGTTTAGGTTATAAATCTTTGCAGAAGCCAAGTGCCACATTTCTCTCTCTTAGAGTGGCTGTGGGTTCAAATTGCTCACCTCTTGGCTAGCAGCCACGTGATTTGACCACTTTGCCTTCAGGTGTGCCCCTGAATTTCCCTGCCCCTGGCTAGAATCTCCTGATAGTAAGTGCGGAGCACTGACCGGCTTGATGTGCTCCCCCAAGCCATACATGCACTGGTAGAATACACCTTGCAAACAGGGGTGTGTTGACAACAAATGAAGAAAATCAGAATTCTCTTGTATTTACCTAGCTATTTCCTGGATATTTGATGTGTGCCTGTGATTAGCTGTTGAGAAAATGACTTACCTGGGTGAAGTTGTTACTAACTCTTGGTTTTCTTTTTCTTTGCCCCTCTCAGGAGATGTGAAGATTTTTCGTGATGATGTAGTGTTTTGGGTGACCTTCTCATGCATCGCTGTTGTCATTCCAATAGTTTTTGCGGGCTGCCTAAGAATAGTGAGTGTTCCTCAGAAGTTGGGTCTGTTTAGGAACGTGCCCCTGGTTGTCAGTTGCTCATTTGTTGCTAATGGGGGTGGGGCTGTCTGATAATCTGTAGCAGAGGGAAGCAAGAGAAAGATCTGCTGATGCTGGTGACATTGGACTCCCTCTGGGTAAGCAGGTCTTCACGGTCAGTATGCCCTGCTCACGGTAGAAGCAGAGACGGTAGGGCTTTATGTTGTCAGCAAATGGATGGATCATGATTGTCGGCTGTCTCTCAAAGTCCAGTTCTTTACCTACTTAGACTTCAGGTTTAAAGTTCTTTCACCACAAATATGTTTTCTGTGGTATTTTTTCATTAAGTGCATTTCAAGACCCCACTGTGGGTGTTGAAGGCTGTTTTTGGTGTCCTTTTCTAAGTGTCTAAGACCCGGCTCTTTTGATGTGCCGGAGTTGAGGACAAGCGTTTCTTGCTCCTCTAGGGACGGTGCCTAAATACTCTCTCTTCCACAGCTGAACATACTGACTTGTGGGATCATCGGCTCCTACACGGTGGTTTTGGCTATTAGCAGTTACTTATATACCAGCCTTTCCTACATCACTTTGAATGTACTCAAGAGAGCACTCAACGGGGATTTCCGCAACGCTTTTACAAATGTGCCTTTTCAAACTACTGGTAAGTCTCGAAATCCCAGAACCAGAGTGATGGTCGCAGAGTGCCAACAAGAGCACTAGGCAACTCGGGTCAGAAGAGAGTAAGTTTAACAAAAGAAAACTCCCACACTATACAAGTGCCTTTAGAACCCTTCGTTAATGATCAATTATGATTTGGGGGCATAAAATTTAAACTTGTATGTTGTTGAAGTTCATACTTTAAAAAAAATTGAACTTAGTTATGAAATTCTAATCCAGGGTTTCATAGGCTAACTCGGTCAGTTCCCAGTTGTGAGAAAAGTGCTCAGAATAAAGCACTTGATACTTTATAGGTAGTGGGAATGGGGTGAGGGATAGAAATGACAACGTGAATTCTTTGTTAGTTCCTGCTCTCTCCTTTAATTAAGCATATAATTTGCTTAATTGAAAGGGAAAGTGATTTCCAGTCAGCAAGTGTATCGTTTGTTCACTTCTAAACCCACACCTTTGCCATCTGGCATTTCTGACTCAAAGCAGCCCCTGTACGGACAGACGAGGATGGCCTCATGGGGTTCCCAAGGGTGTGACGCTATGGGAGGAAACTGCTTCTCTTGTGAGATTCGGTTAAAGATTTTCCATGGACTTTTTAAAGAAAAGAAAATTACTCCCCAATAGCTTTTAAGGTAGGAGCCCTGGTGGCGCAGTGGTTACACATTGGGCCTGCTAACTGCAAGGCCAGCAGTTTGAAACCACCAGCTGCTCTGAGAAAGATTTCTACTCCCTTAAAGAGTTACTCTAACAAACTCAAAGGGGTAGTTCTACCTTGTGCTATATAGTTCGCTATGAGTCGGCATCAATTTCATGGCAGAAATGCTAAAAATATGGAAAGTAGAGAAAAGCTTATCTTAGAACCAAAGATAATGTGGTGTGAGCACAAATATGACTTTCTTTTAGGCCAAATCTTCCCCTGTTTTACCGTGAGCCGCTTATTGACTAGGAGGTTCTGGGAGAGGCCTTGAAGTCCTCATTCTAGAGACTGTATGTACAGGGCAATGCTTTTGCCAAGCTTTTTTAGTATTAGAAAAGCTCAGTGCAGTCTGTTGACTCATCAGGCGTTTTCTCTGTTCCACATGAGTGCTAGCGGTTTCAGGAAACTACCAGAGTCACACCCAGTTACAGCCCTTCCCGGTGGACATGGGAGAGAGACTAGTGTGATGGATTCTGGTGTTCGTTCCATGGTGCGCACCTGTGAAGTGCCGTATGTACTCGAGTATAAGCCGACCCGAATATCAACCGCGATACCTAATTTTACCACAAAAAATGCATTAAAAATGTGCTGAAAAACTCGGCTTTTACCTAAATTGTTGCCTACTCCCCACTCTGAAATATTCAACAAACCACTGGGCTGTGAACACTGGTAATGTGATAGAATGCCAATAATCCATACGATTTAGGATTTGTAATCTGTCTAAACTTGGAAATGTCTGTAATAGAAGTTCCTAGTTTCACATGTAAGTTTTATTTCTCCCACTCCATCCTTGGTTTACAAGGGAGGAGAAATATATATGAACATCCCACAACTTGTACTTTCGTGTTGCCTTCATTTGCCTTCCCTTGGAAACTTTTGAACCAACCCCTCCTCAAAACAAATTCATTAAGAGTACAAGTCCTTTACTTGCTGCATGTGCAGCTTTTGCATCATTAAAAGGCCTTTCTTGTACTAAGAGGAAGCTAAATAAGAACCCTGTACATCTGTTCTAACCTAACAAATCCCACTTAACGACACAGGAACAGAGAGATCTCTTTTGCCTGCCCATATGTTCTTGGACTAATTCAACTGGAAGTCTCATCTTGTGAGAGGAAGACACACATTTAAGCCATGAAAGGTTAGGCGGTTCATCTTTGGTAGGTTTTAAAATACAAGAATTGAAACTCAACTCATCTGTTTTTGTCTCGTCCCCCTCCAGACTTTATTATCCTGGCTGTATGGGGGATGCTGGCTGTCAGTGGAATTACATTACAGATTCGAAGAGAAAAAGGACAACCATTTTTCCCTCCCCATCCTTACAAGTTATGGAAGAGAGAGCGAGCACGCAGAGTAACAAATATCTTGGACCCTAGTCACCACATCCCTCCACTGAGAGAGAGGATATATGGCCACCTAGCCCACATCAGAGAGTTCTTCCAGGAGGGACAGCCGGCTGGAGAGAGAACGCCTCTTCTCCTGTAGGTGCCGAAGGCCCGCACTCTGTGATCTTGACGTACAACCCGAGCACTGTCTCTAATGGGGTGTTATGCCCAGACTGCTTCAGTGATCCAGACTGTAAGTCTAATAAAAGAGCAGGCTTAGATATGAAGGGGCTTCAAAAAGTCCGTGGGGAATTGGAATGAAAAGATAGTGGAATTTTCCCATTAGTGCTTTGCACTAGATTATGGTCTCTTTATTGCAACATGGTAAGGGCTGGTAGGGAAATTCGGGGAGCTAGAGGGAGAGAGTGAGTGAGAGAGACTGATAGTTAAAAAAAGATGGTAACAGGGAACTATTATTCCACAATGCTTGAAAAATTCGTTTGGGGGAAAATTTGAAATTCTTTTGGGTCACAATTAGATGGTTAGTTCATTCCCTTACATAGATATATCGAAGTGCATCAGAGACAACAGTCTTCCTACAGAAACCTGGTGTTCTCGGAGCTCCGCGAGCATCTTGCTCACCTGTGTTTTGATTGGCATGTTAAAGTGAATGGATCACAGCTCACAGGGTCTGGGCCTGGATACCAGACCAGGTCTCCCATGGCTGCTGCCTACACTTTGTGAGTTAACTATTTACATGCTGCTGCTTTGGGTGGGTGGTGTGGGTGTGTTCCGAAGTACAGTAGATTTTTGAAGTTTTAGGTTACTGGGAAAATCTCCAATTTTTGCTTTTCAAAATGTTTTTAGGAAGATGAAACAAAATGAAAAATGTAAAAGTAATTTTTGCCTTGAGATTATATGCAAGTATTCTATAATCCAACTTTCTAACACTTAAAACTTGCAAGGAAAAACATGTTTTTCTAATTCACTGTGGGATCCCTTGGTTCTAAATCATATCTTTTGTACATTCTGACAAAGTTGTATGGAATGTTTGAGAGTTATTTTCTGTGTCACCAAACCAAGACTGTAATGAAGCAGGACACTCCTTTTCCGGGGAAAGATATGAAGTGTTAAAATTTTTTCATATTAAATTTTGAGTAATAACAAGACAGTTTGTCTAATTTGTAATAAATATTTTGAAAAATGTAGAGTCATAGAATCTTACAAAATTTTCTTACCATTTTTGTATCAGCAATACAATGTGAGGTAAGTTTTATAGCTAAAAAATGTAATTTAAGATGGAAAAAATTCCCTTCATCTTAAAAAAATTAAGGGTAATTAAAATACAATGAAGTTAAGAAAATCTGAGGCAGTGGATTAAGATGTGTATCCTTTATTAAAAGGAAAGTGAACCATGATCCGAATTCTACCTTGCAGGGCTGGATAGGACAGAGGCTGTACACTGGTACATATGAGGGTTGGAGGTACAGGGAATCCAGGGTGGATGATACCTTCAGGACCAAGGGTGTGAGGGACGATGCTGGGAGAGTGGAGGGTGAGTGGGTTGGAAAGGGGGAACTGATTACAAGGATCCACATGTGACCTCTTCCCTGGGAGAGGGACAGCAGAGAAGGGGGGAAGGGAGACCCCGAATAGGGCAATATATGACAAAATAACGAGGTATGAATTACCAAGGGCATATGAGGGAGGGGGGAAAGGGGAGGGAGGGGCGGGGGTGAAAAGAGGACCTGATGCAAGGGGCTTAAGTGGAGAGCAAATGCCTTGAGAATGATTGGGGCAGGGAATGTATGGATGTGCTTTATACAATTGATGTACGTATATGTATGGATTGTGGTAAGAGCTGTTGGAGTCCCTAATAAAATGTAAAAGAAGAAAAGAGAAAAAAAAAAAAAAAAAAAAAAAAAAAAAGGAAAGTGAACTCGTAACACCTTGGATTCATTATTGTTGACATTATTACTTCAGGTGTGTCAAACTGAAGTAGTTACAGTATAGGAAAAGGTGTTTTAAAAACTTCTGATTAGCCTATTTAGGTTAACAGCAGCAGCCAAACTAGAGTAGTGAACTAGTGCTATAGGTTAGTTTCTTTCGGTTTAGAAATCTCTAAGAAATTGCTAGAATATTAGACTTGGGGAAGTTGGCAGGTTTGGACCAAAAATCAGCTTAAGAAGCAAAATTTTAAATCCGGATGGTAAGTAACAACGTGTTGCTTATCGGGTACCAGGTCACACACGCACAGGTTTATTTCACACACAATGTTTAAACATGTATCCACCATCAGTAGATGGCTGCAGAGAAGTTCTTAGGAACCCTCTTATCATCATCTCATGAGGCTGCCTTAAAAACAAACAGGAATTTTCAAGAGGACCTGCTGGGCCAGTTAAATTCAAGACAGAGGGGTCAGCTCAGAAGGTTATGGAGACTTTTGATTCCAAAGGGGTAATCCTGCTAAGCGTTTATGATCAAGGGGCTCATGTGGATGCTTTTAAAGGAAATGAATGGAATAGCACATTGGTGAGGAGAAAGCCAGGAAAGTTGTGCCCAGGATAATGTATTTGGCTCTTTTTCTAGGGGAGCATGAGCTGTCCTTGGAGATTTCCTTGGGAAACCTTAGCCAGTCTACCCTGTGGCCCTGATCTTGCCCACCTTTCAGACTTTGTCCTCCAAACTCAAAGAATATGGAAAAGGGACATATTTTGGGTCCCTCAAGGGTGCCCAAACTGCCATCTGACCTGGTGGAAGTGGACGCATGTAGAACTCTTTGGGGAAGAAGGGTTAGAGGTAGAAATGTGTAGACCTGGATGGAGGGTATGTGGAAAAAAAATCCAATAGCTTTACAATTTTACTAATGGTTTCCACAATTTTGTGAAACGATTTTGACTACCCTGCTAACTGTTGCCTCTGACTTGTATTCCACATACAACCATTCGTTGGGCTATGTGCTGACACTGCTGTGGACACTAGGAGGATAGTGAACAATGGAAGCATGGGTTCCTGCTTTCAGGACTTAACACTGTTAAGACAACAATAAAGGTACTCACAGACAATGAAAATTGATTATGCAAATGGGAAGTTGGGGAAGAATACCTTCAAGAAATATTTAACCCAAAGCCTAGTGGATGAGTTGGAGCCAAATCAAAATGGGAGTCAACTGGAAAATAAGAGTTGCCAAAAATATGGGGGTGGGGGAGCTGTGTGTACACTCTCTGGAATTAAGAGGTCAGTTTTGCATATCAAGCTTAGGAATCTTATATCTTAGAGATTGAAGACACCGTTGAATGCATTTGGATTGATGAGAGGTCTGTGTTGGAGCTGGAAGTTTGGGAACCAGCCCTACAGGTGGAATTCAAACTCATGAGCTCAATAAAGTCAATAAGAAAGGACCGTGGCGTTTTGGGGAGAAGACGAGCCAGTCAGGGTGCAGGGTAGCAATGACGAAACGTACAACTTTCCTCTAGTTCCTATATGCTTCACTTCCCCATCTCACACACACACACTACCATGATCCCAATTCTACCTTACAAATCTGGCTGGACCAGAGGATGTACACTGGTACAGATAGGAACTGGTAACACAGGGAATCCAGGACAGATGATCCCTTCAGGACCAGTGGTGAATGGCGATACTATGAGGGTAGAGGGAGGGTGAGGTGAAAAGGAGGAACTGATTACAGGAATCTACATATACCCTCCCTGGGGCACGGACAACAGAAAAGTGGGTGAAGGGAGATGTCAGACAGTGTAAGATATGACAAAATAATTTATAATTTATCCAAGGGTTCATGAGGGAGGAAGGAGCGGGGAGGGAGGGGGAAAATGAGCTGATGCCAGGGGCTTAAGTGGAGAGCAAATGTTTTGAGAATGATGAGGGCAATGAATGTACAGATGTGCTTTACACAATGGATGTTGGTATGGATTGTGATACGAGTTGTATGAGCTCCCAATAAAATGACTAAAAGCAAAAAGAAAGTGGGGACAAATAAAGGAGGGACAGGGAATGAACCCTGTGAGTTTCCAGTGTTAAGGGTTACAGAAATGAAGTGAAGCAAGTGGCGGACAGCTAATAAGAAGATGCTTACTCGTGTTAAATTTTAAGTGGTTCTCCAATATTTCATTGAAAGAAAAAAGATCCTCTTGTTCTGTGACAGCTAGAAAAGTTAATGATCACCAAAAACTAAGTTATGGAGCTGTGCTACCATTCACCATGGATGCAATTTAGGAAAGATATTTGGAAATCACCTTAATATTCAAGAATATGAAGGGAAAATGGCAACCTGACAGGACTCACCAGTCCGGAGCTGCTGCTGCCAGACCAGAAAATTGGGAGGTAAGGCGAAGGAAACGGGGAGGTGGAGTCCTGAAATTAGAACTAGGGTACCAGGGCCTCTCCTGAAACCATTTTTGTGTGGGATTTCCACTCACAAAGCAAACCAAAAATGCTCTAAAGCACTCTAGCTTTGGCGAGCCCACAGGCGTTGGCTGCGCCCTTGATGGGAGCATTGATTTCTGCAGGCATACACCTGAGAGGGGACAGAATACCAGACACAAGGGGAACTCCATGCTGGAGCTCTCTGCAGCCTTGAGTTCACAGCCTGGGGAGTGGTGGTGACGTAGGCATGATTTAGAAGAAATAGCAGATATTTGCCTCAGGTAGATTGCGGTGTGGGAGAAAATAGGTAGAAAATCGAGAGTCCAGGGAGCGAATTTAGTTCCAATTGGTCGAGAAAGAAACAACCCCCCTGATATGCTGGATCTCCCCCTCTCAGGGTCAGCCTGACAGGCCCCAAATCGGAGCACATCACAAGTATAATTTTTTTTAAAGGGTAAAATATATATTATTGGTTTAAAACTCAAACCCAAGTCTGGTTGCTCAGAGCCAAGGAGCACGTAGTAGGGAGGCCACATAAATCAGCATAAGAAACCTAGCTAAGCACGAGGTGCCAAAGGGATCAGGTATAAGGCATCATCCAAAATAAATAAATAATACCATATTGAATGAAGGGAAGTGCAGAGTGGAGACCCAAAGCCCATTTGTAGGCCACTGGAGATCCCCTCACAGAGGGATCTAGGGGAGGAGATGAGTCAGTCAGGGTGTGATGTAGTACCGATGAAGAATACAGCTTTCCCCCAGATCCTGGATGCTTCCTCCCCCCAATTACCATGATCCGAATTCTACCTTGCAAGACTGCATAGAGCAGAGGTTGTACACTGGTGCATATAGGAACTGGAGGCACAGGGAATCCAGGGTCGATACCTTCAGGACCAGGGGTGTTAGGGGCGATACTGGGAGGGTAGAGGGTGAGTGGGCTGGAAAGGGGGAGCTGATTATAAGGATCATGTGACCTCCTCCCTGGGGGACAGACAACAGAGAAGGGGGTGAAGGGAGATGCCGGATAGGGCAAGATATGATGAAATAATAATCTAAAATTATCTAAGGCTCATGAGGAGGGAGGGAGCGGAAAAAATAAAAAGACCTGATGCAAAGGGCTTAAGGGGAGAGCAAAGGCTTTGAAAATGATTAGAGCAAAGAATGTACAGATGTGCTTTATACAATTGATGAATGCATATGTATGGATTGTGATAAGAATTGTATGAGCTCCTAATAAAATGTTTAAAAGAAAAAAAAAGAAACCTAGCTAAGGAATGCCAGAACTCATGTACAGAGCCTGGCGGCTTTTTGCATAACAAAGACCCGCTGTAGCAAGTGTCAGCTTTAAACAGCACTGAGCTGCAGCCCAGAGATTGTGGAAGAGAATTTCATTTGATTTTATTCTAGCTGGCCAGGGGGATAAAAATAAAATCCTCTGAACTAGTAAGCACCAGCAGACTAGATAGGACAATAAGCCCAGCTTCCATCTCAGTGATTCTACACAGAGCTGGGGAGGCCCTGCCTGTCCTGGGACCTTAGATGGGGCTGTGGGAACACCCCAGCCCCCTCCTCCGCCCATGCGGCAGTGCTCCATACAGCACAAGACAGGTACACCAGCGAACTCCAACAGTCAACTGACGCCTGGCCACAGATTTGATCTTGCCTTTGAAGTAATCCCACACAGCGTCTGTGGAACCCTACATCAAATGGGTACACGACCCCACTACCTTGAGGAAGAGTTGGAATTCCTCCAGCCTCACGGACAGGTGATAAAGTCTCAGTTATCTCCTTAACTACTTCTCTATTTCTTCGATATCTATTCACAAACTCTTCTATCTTTCCCACCGCAGTCAGTCTCAACAAGCTGAGGTTCATGTTGTATTTTTTTCTCTTACTCCCTCTTTTTTTTTTCCTTTTCCCTCTTTCTCCTTTTCTCTCCCATTATCTCCTATCATATGCCACTACTGGCATCCAGGTCACTACCCTCTGCTTAGGGCAAATCAACCCAGATAGCAGGAGAAACTCCAGCCTGCCCTCCGTGGGAGTGCTGCACACCACACAAGGAGCTGGGACAAAGATCTTCACCTCACTGCGCTGCTGAGGAAACTCCTGTCAGACCTCTAAGATGATCTTGTCAACTAGAGCAATTCTGCCCAGCACCACTGGGTCCTGGTAGTAAAAGGGCACACCAACCTGCCATTGTGGGGCAGGGTCTAAACCCCTCGGGCCCCACACTGAAGCAACCAGGGATCACCTATCTCTTTATTCTTTATTTCTTCCTCCTCTCCTCCCTCTTCACCATCACAGCCAATATTAGTGAACACAGTTGGGGTTTTTATTCCCCTTCTTACTCTTTATTCTTTTTTCCTTTCCTCTGTTCTCTTCACTTCTCTGTACAATCCTCTCTACTCCTTCTCATAACTTCTGCATGCCACTGCTGGTTCCCAGACCCCTACACTCTGCCTAGGACAACCGTGTCCTCCCAGTGGGCAGCCTGATCCCTAAGACTGCTGCACACAGGACGAGTCAGTGCTACACACAGCACAGCGTCAGCTATTTCACTATTTTTCAAATTCCCTCTTCTCCTTTTCTTCTCTTTGTGTTCTTCTTTCACATTTTCTTCTTTTCTCCTCTTCTTCTAGCTCTTCTCTGTTTCCTACAACAGCCTCCGCAGATTTAGTTCTCCTTTTTAGTTGTTTCTTTTTTACTGTTTTCACTTTTTTTTTTACTCTGTGCATTTTAGTTGTGTGTGTGAAAGGGTGTCAGTTTGCTTGGCATTACTGCTCCAGTCTGTGTCTTCCTCTTTCTCTCTTTTTCCTCTCCTTTCACGTCACAAGCCACTAGTGACCTCCAGGCCACTGCTCTCTGCCTAGGGAAACTCTAAAGGTGCAACTGGGGGAGTTCCCACCCACATTTATTGGCTTGGCAAGCAGCAGAATTCACGCCGGTCCTCTTCCACACACCAAGCAGCAGGGGGTTCTCCCCTACAAAATGTGGGGGTATCCCCAGCCTAAATCCGGAGGCCCTACAAGTGACTGGGAGAAATGCCTCACTACCACTTGTTGGGCTCCACGCTACTGCGGGAACATCTACCCAACCTTTAAGGTGATCTCTGTCCACGGTAATTCCCCTGCCAACTACAGAGCTCTACACTAAGGGTATACCTGCACGACCTCCTGAGCACTACAGTTGCAGAGAAAAACACCACGGGCCAGCCAAGGTGCTTCAAGAACGGTGAAGCCTATTTAGAGATCGGCCAGGGAAGCTATGCCCTTGGCCCACAACAATCCAACCAGTGTCACATGAGAGGAATATCCAAGACACATTCCAAGTAACGGAATACTGGACGGCTAGGATAAGAGTGAAACCACAGGAAGATACAGCGATAGCCTGAGCCCTCAGTACAGCTACTGGCAGGTAGTACATAGAAGTACTCATACGAAACCCCCAAGAGGGAGCCCAGGGCTCCACAACTCAGGAAGATGGCTCCAGGCTGCACTAAAACAACTCCTAAAAGCAGGAGAAACAGAAGACAATATCAGAAGGATTACCCTAATGATGGGAACGAAACACATACTGACCTGCCACAATAAGAAACTGTCCAAAGGTTGCTTGAAGTCATAAAGAATATGAGGGAGGCAATGCAGAAAAAAGATGAAATGATAGAGGAGATAAAGGTAATGCACCAAAGGGAAATACAAGAGGTAAGGGATGATGTAACAAAATCCAGTGACAAATTGACAGATCTTGCCAGTAGGCTTGAGGAGGCAGATAATCGCACCAGTGACCTAGAGGATAACCAAGCAGACCTCAGCAAACAGGAAAAGCAGCCAAACATACAATTAAAGAAACTGAAGAAAACCTGAGAGCCTTATCTGACGCTATGAAAAGGAACAATATTAGAATAATTGGACTACTGGAACAAGACACAACAAAGAAGTCAACAGCGAAAATAGCAAGGGAATTCTTAGAGGAAAACTTCCCCAGCTTAATAAATGAAAATCAGGCAACCATTCAAGAGGCTGAAAGATCACCAGTCAGACTGAATCCCAAGACGTCACCAGGACACATAATTGTCCAATTATCCAACTATGAGGAAAAGGAGATCATAAAAGCAGCTAGGGAAAAGCAAACAGTCACGTATAAAGATACCCCAATAGAGTATGTTCAGATCTATCAGTGGAAATGATGAAGAGGAGGGAATGGAGTAACATATTCCAAAAATTGAAGGAAAACAACGCAAACCCAAGAATACTTTACCCTGCCAAATTATCTATTAAGATGGATGGAAAAGTAAGAGTCTTTACAGACAGGGACAACCTCAAAGAATACATAAAAAGAAACCCAGCCCTACAAAAGTTCCTTGCCACTTCTGTATGGGTAGAAGATCAACACTCACCGATAGCAAATAAGAGACTATCACATAGAACAACTGCACCCATAGGGCGACAAAAAAGAAACAGTCCAGGATAGCATCAGCTCAATAGTGGAAAGAAGGCAAACATAAACCACACACAAAACAAGCAGATAAGATAGGTAGATAGGAAAATATCCAACACAAAAGGTACAAGATGACATCACAGAAACCACAGATGGATATAATAACACAATATCAATGACCTGAACTCAGGCGTTAAAAAGCAGAGGTTAACAGACTGGCTCAAGAAACAAAACCTATCGATCTGCTGCCTCCAGGAGACTCATCTGAAGCTTACAGACAAAAACAGGTTGCGAATTAAAGGCCAGAGAAAAGTATACCAAGCAAATGGTAATGCAAAAAAGATATTAGAGATCTTAATATCTGACCAAATTGACCTCAAGATACAGGCCATTACAAGAGACAAGGAGGGGCACTATATAATGCTCAAGGGAACAATAGACCAAGAACCAGTGAGCATAATAAACATATATGTACCTAAAGAGACCTGCGAAATTCGTAAATGAAACACTCCAAAAGATGAAAAAAGGAATCACAAGCTCAACAATTATATTTAGTGACTTTAATACACCACTCTCTGAAAAAAAAAAACAACAACAGATGATTGGGAAAGAAAACAGGGAGGCCAAAGATCTGAATAGCACAATTGGACTTGATATTTTCAGAACTTTCCACCCACATGTAAAAAAATTCACACTTTTCAAGCCCACATGGCACATATTCGAAAATAGACCACATGCTGGGAAACAAGTCGAACTTGAGTAAATTCAAGTACATAGAGGTTATACAGACATCTCTCTCCAATCATTGCGCCATAAAGCTGGAAATTAACAGAAGGACAGCGAAGAAAACAGGGTAAGCAATTGGAGGATAAACAATTTCCTATTGCAAAAGGAGTGAGTATTGACCCAGATCAGAGATAAAATCAGGAAGTTTATAGAAACCAATGGGAACGAAAATACAATGTACCAAAACCTGTGTGATGCAGCACAGGCATTTATCAGAGGAAGGCTGATAGCAATAAATGCACACATTAAAAAAGAAGAGAGACTCGTGGATGATATACTGACACAAAACTTACACCAATTAGAGCAGAATCAACAGAACAACCCCACTAATAGCAAGAGGATAGATATAAAAATCAGAGCCAGATACAGGAGAGGGAAAACACAAAAAAATGGGAAATATTAATGCTGCTAAAAGTTGGTTCTTTGAAAGAATTAACAGAATAGATAGGCCTCTGGCAAACCTAAGCAAAGAAAGGTAACAACATTTTCAAGGATGAGGGATGAAACGGGACATTACAATGGATCCCAATGAAATCAAAAGGATAATTACACAGTACTATGAAGGTCTACATTCTAACGAATTCAACAATGTAGAAGACATGGACAAATATTTGGAAACAAAATCTCTCCCTAGACTATCCCAGATGGATGTCACGAACCTCAACATACCCATAGCAATGGAAAGAAATAGACAAGTTAACCAAGGGATTACCAACAAAAAAATCCTCCGGGCCAGATGCCTTCACAGGAGAATTCTACCAAGCATTCAGGGAAGAACTGATACCAATCCTATATAAACTCTTCTAGAACACAGAAAAAGATGGAAGACTCCCAAACACTTTCTATGAAGCTAGTATAACTTTGATACCTAAAGCGGGCAAAGATGCCACAACAATCGAGAACTATAGACCAATATCCCTAATGAACATCCATCCAAAAATCCTTAACAAAATACTGGCCAATATAATTAAAAACCACATTAAAAAATAATTCACCATGACCCAGTGGGATTCATACCAGGGATGCAGGGATGCTTCAACATATGAAAGACCATCAGCATTATTCACCACACTGGCAGAAAAAATGGTAAGAACTACATGATAATATCGATAGACGTGGAAAAAGCATTTGACAACATCCAACACGCATTCCTGTTTAAGACACTTAAGATAGGAAAAGAAGGAAAATTCCTCAATATTATGTAAGCCATATATGAAAAACCAACAGCTAATTGGTAGTTAACGGAGAAAAGGCGTAAACAATTCCACTGAAAAGGGAGCAGACAAGGATGTCCCTTGTCCCCACTCCTATTTAACATCGTACTGGAGGTCCTAGCTAACAACATAAGACAAAAAAGATACTAAAGGTATTCAGCTGGGGAAGGAAGAGGTGAAATTATCATTTACAAACGATATGATTCTACATACTGAATATCCCTTAAACTCCACAAGCAATAAGGAATATGGCAGAGTGGCATGATACAAAATCAACAAATATAAGTCTATTGGACTGCTCTACACATCAAACCAGACCACAGAAGAGACAATTAAAAAGGTAGTACCCTTTACAATAGCCAAGCACAAATTGAAATACCTAGGGGTATACCTGACTAAAAAAACAAAAGATTTGTATGAGGAAAATTATAAAACACTACTTCAAGATATCCAGGGTGACCTCAACAAATGGAAGAATACCCCATGCTCGTGGATTGGCAGACTGAATATAGTAAAGATGTCAGTTCTGCCCAAGGCATTATATAAGTTCAATGCTATCCTGATACGAATGCCATCATCCTTCTTCAAAGAATTGGAAAAACAGGTTATAATAAACTTTATATGGGGGGTGGTGGAGGATAAGCCCAGAATTAGCAGAGAACTCCTCAAGAAGAAGGACAAAGTGGGAGGGCTTGCTCTATCTGATTTTAGCACGTACTATAAGGCCACAGTAGTCAAAACAGTGTGGTATTGGCATAATGACAGATATTCAGACCAATGGAAAAGAGCTGAAGACCCAGAAAGAAAAAGATCAGCATACAGGCAACTGATCTTTGATAAGGCCCCCCAAAAATATTAAATGGGAAGCAGATGCTATCTTCAATAACTGGTGCTGGAAAAATGAATATTGACCTGTACAAAAATGAAGCAAAACCCTTTCCTCATTCCATGCACAAGAATAAACTCAAGGTGGATCACAGACCTTAAGATAAAACCCCAAACAATTAGGGCCATCAATGAGGGAACTGAGACAAACCTGAGAACCTTGGCACAGGGATTACATAAGCTATCAGAAATAGGGAAGGATACAAATACAGAGGAGTCACAAATAGACAAGTGGGATATACTGAAAATAAGAAGCCTGTGTACATAGAAAGAATTCACCAAGAGAGTAATAAGAGAGTCCACTAACTGGGAAAATATCTTTAGCAATGACACATCAGACAAAGGCCTTATTACTAAAATCTACAATACTTTGCAAGCTTACAATAAGAGAAAAACTGAATGCCCACCGAGGAGGTGGGCAAAGGACATGAACAGAAGTTTCACAGTCTGAAATCCAAATGACCAATAAACATGAGAAAATGTTCCCGATCATTAGCCATAAGAGAAATGCAAATCAAAACAATTATGAGTTACCACCTAACACCCTCAAAGATAGCCCAATTAAAAAAATCAGAAAACGTGTTGGAGGGGCTGTAGTGAGATAGGAACTCTCATCCACTGCAGGTGGACCTGTAGGTATGTACAGCCTCTATGGAAATTGATTTGTTAATTTCTAAAACAGATGGAAATTGAGCTATCATATGACCCAGCAATCTCCCTACTGGGCATATACTCAGAAGAGGCAAGAAACAAACCACGGCCAGCTATCTGTGCTCCAATGTTCATTGCAGCACAGTTCACAATCGCAAGGAGTTGGAAACAACCCAAATTCCCATCAACAGACGAATGAATTAAAAAACTGGTACATACATACGATGGAGTATTGTGACCCTAAAAAGCAGTGATGAACGCATGAAGCACATCGCCACATGGGAAGAACTGGAGGAAATTATGCTAAGTGAAGTAAGCCAAACACAAAAGGACAAGTATAACATGAGTGCTAAGTTTATATATATATATAAAGAACAGAAAGATAAGTGCAAAAGGGGTACAGGGAAAAAGCTACTGCATACAAACACTCCAGGGGTGAGGTCCAGGTAGTATGGCAGGCGGGAGACCAAATCCAGGGATGCATATGGTAGCCAACTAAAAAGTGGTTGGAGGGAGCAAAGGGAAAGAAAGATGTGATGGGGGAATAGGGCGCTGACCCACCCAAAGGGAGGGTATTGTTTGTCTCCAAGGGAAAGAGGGACCAGATATAAAGCCAGTGCCAGACGAATGCACTGTGCTGGCAAGGAGTGGGGAGCCAGTGGAGGGGCCTGAGGGCTTGGTCCCCATACAAGCTACGTGGACAACTGCCCCTCGCCCCAGAAGAATTAACTTGAGAGGACGGCACTGAATTTGCAGCTAGGGGAGAGGGGCATGTGTCTGATCAGAGAAAATGGGAGCAAATGAAGGGGGAGAGAGAGCGGAGCACACCCTGGCTCATCAGGCCTGGAGGACGATATCCCTGCTCTGAACAGCTAATGGACAGAGTGGACAATATGGCTGATCCATGAGACACGCCATTCCTTGATGACCCAGGGCCCTAGGGGGCCAACACTGGAGACTCAGGGCTGGGACTGGCCCAGACTGACCCTGACACCAAGGCAAACCACTAAAAGTGTGCAGCAGAGCAACCGTGAGAGCAGAGAGGGAGTCCCTGAGGGAGTACAAAGGACAGACTCTGGGGCCAAAGCATGGTACCCCGTGGGACCTGACTGAAGGACACACCTAGAGATAAAAAAATCAGACCTTGATCTATTTACAGGTTCTTTCTAATTTTTTTATTTTAATTATTCTATGGGTAATTGGTTTTCTTTTTTGCTATCATCACTGTGTTTTCTCACCCATCACCTATCTTGCTATGGCATGATTTTTGGTGCATATTATTATCTCTACAGATCTATCCAGATAAGATAGACTGTATGAATACTCTGGAGGAGAAAACAATGGGACCAATGGTTCTGGGGGGATGCAGGAGGGGGTAAGGGGGTGGTGCTGACCAACCCAGGGACAGGGAAGCAACAAGTGATCCTAAATCAGTGGCAAGGAGGGTGTGAGAGGCCTGGTAGGGATTCAGCAAGGGTAAGGTAGCCGAGAGAAATTACTGAAATTCAAATGAAGGCTGAGCATGATAGTGGAACAAGAAGAAAGTTTAAGGAAATAGAGCAAAGAACTAGGTGACAAAGTATTTACAGGGGTCTAAAGACTGCACTATACATATGTAAATCTATATGAGTGTGGGGAAACAGATCTATATGCATATATTTATAGGCTTAGCATTAAGGCAGCAGATGGACATTGGGCCTCCACTCAAGCACTTACTCAATGCAAGAACACGTTGTTCTATTAAATTGGCATTCCAGGGTGCACACCTTCCCTACACGATTGCTGAAGAAAAATATGTGCATAAGCAAATGTGGTGAAGAAAGCTGATGGTGCCCGGCTATCAAAAGATATAGTGCCTGCAGTCTTAAAGGCTTGAAGATAAACAAGCGACCATCTTGCTAAGCATCAAAGCCCACATGGAAGAAGCACACCAGCCTGTCAGACCACGAGGTGTAGAAGAGACCAGTTATCAGACATCAAATAACTAAAAATCATATCACTGGGTGCCCACCTTCCTGATACAACCACTGAAGACAAACGTGTGCATAAGCAAATGTGAAGAAAGTTGATGGTTCCCAGCTATCAAAAGATATAGCGTCTGGGGTCTTAAAGGCTCGAAGATAAACAAGTGGCCATCTAGTTCAGCGGCAACAATGCCCACATGGAAGAAACACACCAGCCTGTGTGACCACAAGCTGTCAAAGGGACCAGGTATCAAGCATCAAGGACCAAAAAGTCATATTGTAAATGTGTGAGTGCAAAGTGGAGACTCAAGGCCCATCGGCAGCCAACTGGACACCCCCTTATTGAAGGGTTATGGGTAGATGAGTCAGGGTGCAGGGTAACAACGAAGAAACATAACTTTTCTCTAGTTCTTAAATACTTCCACCCCCCACCCCACCACCAGTATCATGATCCCCATTCTACCTTACAAATCTGGCTAGACTGGAGGATGTACATTGGTAGATAGTAACTGGAAACACAGGGAATCCAGGGCAGATGACTCCTCCAGGACCCGTGATGAGAGTGGCGATGCCTGGAGGGTGGTGGGAACGTGGGATAGAAAGGGGGAACTGATTACAAGAATGTACGTATAGTCTCCTCCCTGAGGGATGGACAGCAGAGAAGAGGGTAGGGGGAGACGTCGGGCAGTGTAATATATGATAAAATAGTAACAATTTATGAATTCTAGAATGGTTCATGAGGTGGGGGGAGTGGGGAGAGAGGGGGGAAACGAGCAGCTGATATTAAGGGCTCAAGTGGAAGGCAAATGTTTTGAGAATGATGATGGCAATAAATGTACATATGTACTTGACACAATGGATGTATGTATCGAGTGATAAGAATTGTATGAGACCCCAATAAAATGGTTTGAAAGAAAATATTCAAGAATACATGAATTTCAACAGAAAACACGTTATCTGATAGGTCCTATTTAACTCAATTTTTGGAACTTTATTTTTATATATAAAATAGTTGATAGATTATTTTAAAAGTTTATAGCATTGGCATTATGTTGCTGGCCAATTGCTAAGAAATGTACAGAGGCTATTGTGAATACTAGTTTTGTGGTAAGGATATAAAAGGTCTAAAAAACTATAAAAGAATAAATGTAATGTCAAATTAAATTGGAGACTACCAAATTTTAATCACTCTTCTTTATTGTTAAAATAGGCTCCTGTACAATATATACTCCCAGACATGAATGTGATCTTTTGCTTCAAACAAAGAGCTATGGGATGGAAACTCTATACATAGCAAAGTAAATGTCTTTAAAACACTAAGACCTTAAAAATTATATTCAAGCAAGAAAACCAGTAATAAATTTACCCTACTTCCCATATATATTTGTATATAAGCTGAGTTTTTCAGCACATTTTTAATGCAGTTTTTGTGGTAAAATTAGGTGCCTCGGCTGACATTTGAGTGGGCATATACTTGAGTATATATGGTACTTGTTTATAAAAATAATTACCCAGTAGTATTTTATAATAGAGCTGCCTTAATGAATTGACTCATAGTCTCAAACAGCGTGCTTTATATAATTCTGACTTGGGATAAGAACTATTTGAGTGAATTGCCATCAAAGGAAGGACTATTATCCAAAAGCCAACAGAAAATTTAAAAATAAAACTTCTATTTAAATTACATTCAGTTAAAGCCCCTCAATGTTTGGGCCATTAGCCTTTTTCTAGCCACTGAGCCCTGTTAGCCCCTTTCATGAAACTCAAGATAGAAAAGTTCTGAAGTGAAAGTAGCTTTGAATATTAGCAAAAAATGAAATTATACATAAAAATTATGTGAAGGAACATATTTTAATAGATTGTACATTCAAGGGCAGAATTTTCTGTTGATTATAATATTTAAGTGAACACATTGAAGTTTCTTTGACAGTCTAGTTCTTTTATTTCATAATCATCTCAAAATAAGAAATAAGAAAACTTTAGGTTTCAACTGATATTAAAGGCACATTTCTGTGGTGGCCTTTTCAAAACTTATGTATTGGAGATTTGACATGTTGCAAAAACATAAAATATACTTCTGAGATAGCTTTTCACTCCTTCTGACTAAAAGGTTGGTAAGAAAAATCTTAGGTTTTTTTGAAATTATAATTTATACTGTTAGTATTTAAGAATAAGCATTTAACATTTCAATTCTGTTAGCTAAATAAGCTACATAAAATCATCAAAGATCAACCAGAAAAGAGAAGAGTCTCATCTTCACTATTGACTTAGAACCTAAACTTTTCTTTCTGAGTAGTTTAACCTACTAAATATATCTCTTAAAAGATCTTCTTTCTTAGAAAGTAGTATTCCTTCTCTTTCATTCCTGAGATATTTCATACATTTAAGCAACTTATGGAAAACTGCTAGACAAGTTTTAATAGCATAAATAGCTAAAATTAAATCTGCTCTTTATGATGAGTATAAAACATTCTTAAAGCCTTTAAAGCAATTGTACTTGACAAAATAATAATGGGAAAGAGGACTGGCAGTCACGTAAAGCAAACTCTTAAAAGTCATTTGTAAATTCTAAAACCAAAAAGGAAGGATACTTAGAATTCTCCATTCACAAAGCCATGGCCTAAATTTATATTTTTAAAGTGGAATAATTCTTTAAATACTGACTTCCTGGAAATATGCAAGATTATTCAAATATTGTCTAGAACTAGCAAAGAGTACTACTGGAAGCCCTTTTTCTATTCAGTACTCACTGAAACTCCTCCATCTGTTCACAAATTATAAATGGCTTATTTTCTACTTTTTAATTGCATTTTCTTATCATTTAAAAATGTAATTGTCCAGTATGCTGTTCATGTGATGTGTGTATGTACACACATTGGTTGACTGAGATTGATTTTTCTGTTACTCAATCCATTCATCTCTCAGTCAGCTCCAGCGACAAGCATGTAGATCAAAGCTCACATGCTGGAAACGCTTCAGCTTTTCCTCAGACTCAGGTCACTATTGGTCACCAATGCTGACAAAGATGTACTTTCCGATGTGTCATCTTTTCTGAGGTTCAAAAATGACTCCCGAGTTATTTGAAGGATTTCTCTCAAGCCTTTGTTTTCTTGCTGTAAGAAGGCAAACAAAACTTGGTTGCAGTCATCAAGGTAGTCATCAAGAATGTACACAAGTTCATGGGAAAATAACAGTATCCTTTAATTCCGTTCCTCATATGGAATCTAGACAACTCTAAGAAAGTCACAGTCCTGAGTTCAACATCTTCCACCACTGGGTAAGCACATTTGTAATGAATAGACAACCTCTGACACTGTTTTGATCTACAACCACACAATAAAAAGCAATTAACATCCAGGCTTATATATAAACACCAGCCAACAAAAGACAGGCTATGATGAGAACGTACTTTTCTTGACAGCACATGTACGATAAACCCGCTGGTTTGCTTTCCCACTGGAACCTGAGAGGAGAGCTGGCTGAGTAGATCGTGATACTTACCAGTCAAAGTAAATGACCAAATCTGGTAAGCAAGATTGGGAAGCAAGTCTGCCTTTATTTTTTTCCCAGTTATTGTAGGAAATTTAGACATTTAAAAAATAACCTTTCTTAATTCTCTACCATCACTCTGTCTAGTCTCATGTTCTAAGTTTTTTAAAAATTAATGCAAAATACCTTGCAGTTCATAAAGAATTTTTAATTTTTGGAAGAAATATGTAATTATTAAATAGCTTCTTTGCTTTATTATCTTTTGAATGTATTTTTTGGGGCGCTACAAATTCAATGGATGATCATATTTAAAAAAAAAGTTCTGCAATCGTCACCACAATCTAAAAAATCATTTTATTGGGAGTGTTTACAGCTATTAACAATCCATAATTCAATTTAATCAACCATCATTGTATAATTGCTGCTACCATCATTTTCAAAACATTTTTTCTTCTGGAACTCTTTGATATCAGTTCCCTTTATCCCCTCCTTCCCCTATGAACTCTTACTATATATTATTTTTTGCTGTATCTTATGCCATCCAATGTAACAGTCCATTTCAATTCTGTTCTTCATTCCCCTCAAATGGAGTTATAGTCATTGCTGTCTGCTCCCCCTCCTCTCCCCTTCTCTTCCCGTAGCCTCAGGGAATCATTACTCCCTTTACTCTTTTTGAAGGGTTTACTTATTTTGTATTTCATACATCGAATCATCTTAATTATAAAAATGAACATATGCAGGTCTAACACATGATTAATGAGACCATAATAGTAAGGGATGGAAACATCAAATAACTCGAGGATATTTATGCTTTTCATCAGTGCATGAAACTGCACCCTGGATACGTAATTCCTTCTGTGTGGCCGTTTGGTGACAGTCCAATTACCTTACAGGTGGATTTGGGGGTTCCACTTTGTCCACACTCTTTCATGTCAATTTGAGTGCTTGTTTTTTGAATTTCTGATACTTATCCCTGGTGACACCTCATGTTCACACAGGCTCGTGTGCTTCTTCCATGTGGGCTTTGTTGTTTTGCTAACCACTTCTTTTAGCTACCTTTACCCTGCCTACCCCCATCCTTTTATATCTTTTAATAGCCGGGCACCATCAGTTTTCTTCACTACATTTGCTTATGCACCCATTTGTCTTCAGCAATCGTGTCGGGAAGGTGATTATCATATATTGCCACATTATTAGCACAAACTATTCTTGTACTGAGATAGGATTTAAGCAGAGACCTAAAGTCCATCTGAAGCTTTTCTTTTTATCTTCTACTTGTTAGCTCCCCATTTCCCTCCAACCTCCTCTGCCATGACCCCAGGAAACGGTTCACAATAGATCTATGTATAGAATCACTGTCTATAGATCTACCTATTCTGAACTTCATACACAGAGAAAAACCTTACTAGAAAGAAAACAAAATATTAAAAAGCGGAACAAACTTAAATGGGGCAAAAGGGAGAACAAATGATAAGGTGTTAAAATATTTAAATTTATTTTTAATTGGGAGTTAATACATATATTATTCCATACTTCAATCAAAGCAAGCAGTATTGTACAATTGCTACCATAGTTTCCAAACATTCTTCGCCTTCCTCGACAGGTGGTTAGATTTTAACCTAACTATACCTACATTAATCTACTTTCCAATTAGTTTTCTAAGTTTCAGTGGCAGAAAGCAGTGGTCACAAACTATGAAGTGGTCCTACTAGTGATCTGTTTTTGTAATTTATGTTTTATTTTAAGTCACACCCATTCCATCATTAGACAAAAGTAGCTTTTGTGTAGCACTGGCAAAAGTTGAGTAGTTGCAACAGACCCTATTCAGTTTGCAAAGCCTAAATATTTACTGCCTAGTCTTTACTGAGAAAGTCTGCCAACCCCTACTTTAAAGAATGAGGAAACACTGGATGCTGAGGAAGAAATCATAATTATGTTTGGCCCTCTAAATAATTTCATCACCATGGTTTCAAAATGTAGCTTTTAAGGCACTGAAGTCTATGCTATTGGTTTATGTTATTAAGGTCTTATGTTTCTGCAGTCTCAAAATAGAGAACATGAGGGTAAGTCAGAAAATATTGCTACTAGAGTTCCAGTTCCTACATACACAGGTTCATGCCACACACAATGTGTTCAGACATCCCTTTACAATGAGACCACAGAGCGCCTCATTGGCAGGGAAGGGCCTGGCAGTCATAATGCTGAGTGAAATTGAGTCCATCCCAAAAGAGCAAATACTGCAAGAGACCACTGTTATACGGACAAGACCTAAGACACAGACTTTCAGTCCAAAGGGAACAGACCCTGGAAGTTACCCAGGAAGGGCAAGAGAGGAAAGATGAAGCAATAGACTAGAAGGGGTCGACAGGCATTAACTTGGGTGAAGAGGTTTTTGTCATCCACTTGAAGGAGAAATCACAGGAGGAAGGCTAGGGTAAGCTTTAAGTGGGGGGTTGAGAAGTAAACGTTGAACACAAAACCAATGGTAACACCCCATCCCCAATAATTCACAATAAATAATTATCTACATATGAAAATATCTGATCAGCACCTAGTTGCAGCCAAGTTCTTTCAGGAATATACTTGTTAGTCTTGTTAGGGTATCTTCAAAAGAAAAAGTCCAAAAGGTCCACTCATAGCAGTGCCTTCTGAGGGATTTGCTGGACCAGTTAAATTTAAGGCTTGGAAGGTTATGGAGTAAGACTCAAAGGTTAAGGAAACTGTTTTGGGGACTCCTGATAAGATTTTCTCAAAGGACACAGGGCAACCATGGGTATCTTATTTAGAAGAAGTTTTAAGAAAATAGAAAACTGTACCTCTGAGATAAAGCCTAGGAAAGTTGTAGCATGCACCCCTCCCACCCCATCATAACAATGCACTTGTGCTGTTCTTCAAGAGTTCCAAGGATTGTCCTGACCTGCTCCCCAAACTTACAGAACAAGTACAAAGGAAAATGATCTGAGTTCCCCAACGATGCCACAGCTGCTATTTGGAGGTGATGTAAACTGGAGAGCAAGATTTCGTTGTGGAAGGGTTCAAGAGATGGACACCTCCCCCTGCAGAGGTGTGCAGACCTAGATGAAGCATTAGGTCCAGAAACAATGGCTTCACATTTTGATATTTTTGTTTAATAAAGGTTTCTATTATTTTTTTAGTAATATTTTTGACTTACCCTTTTATGAGACAAAGGCTTTATATTCCCCAGAGAAATAAGAGTGCAAAGATTATTTGGGATTAAAAATGTTTTTCCCATCATTGTGATCTCTAATGGAGTGAATGAGTAAGAATATATACCAAACTGAAAAAGGATATTCTATTAACAAGATAAAATCATCCCCAGACCAAACTGACTGCCCTTGAGCCAAATCAACCCTATAGAGAGCACAGAGTACAACTGTCCATGTGGGTTTCCAAGATTATAAATCTCTATGGGAGTGGAAAGCTTCATCTTCCTCCAGAGAAGAGATTAGTGGGTTTGAACTGTTGATCTTGCAGTTAGCAGCCCAACGTGTATGTGCTGCCACTGAGTTGATGCCTACTCATAGAGACCCTACTGGACAGGCTGGAATTGCCTCTGCAAATTTCTGAGACAGTAAGTCTTTTACTATTTTTTTATTAATTATTTTCTTGGAAGGCTCTTACAAATCTTATGGCAATCCAGCATTCGATTGTATTGAGCACACTGTACATGTTGCCATATGTACATTTCCAATACATTTTATTTCTACTTGAACCCTCCTATCCTTGATCAATTATATATTATTGTTGTCATTTCGTATCTTACACTGTCCATTGTCTCCCTTCTCCCACATTTCTGTTATTCATCCCCCGGTCTAGCCAGATTTGTAAGGTAGAACTGGGTCATGGCACAGGAGGTGTGGGGCATGGGAGGAAGCATTCAGGAACTAGAGGAGTGATGTGTGTTTCGTTGATTGGTGCTATACCACACCCTGGTTGAAATGTCCCTTCCTTGTAACCCTTTGATGGGGGAATGTCCAATTGTCTAAAGATGGGCTTTGGGTCTACACTCTTTCACATCTATGTATTTGTTTGTTTGGGATTTTTTGATACCTGATCTCGTCGACACCTCGTGATAACAAATGCTGGTGTGCTTCTGCCATTTGGGCTTATTGGCTTCTCTGCTAGAGGGTTTCTTATTTAACTTCAACCCTTTAAGATCCCAGATGTTCTATCTTTTGATAGCTGGGCACCACCCATTTTCTTCAACACATTTGCTTATGCACCCATTTTGTCTTTAGTGATTGTGTCAGGAAGGTGCGTACCAAAGAGTGCCAGGTTATTAGAACGAAGTGTTCTTGTGTTGAGGAAGGCCTTAAGTAGAGGCCCAAAGTCCTTGAGAATAAGTCTATGGGAGTAGAAAAGCCCAACTTTCTTCAGCACTCAATTCGTAAATACTGTATTATAAATTAGTTCTATTCTTAAAATCTTTCATTACTAAATAAATTGTCTTACATTATATATCCATATAATCGAGCACCGAGGTAAAGTCAAATAGCAGTACTGTTATCCCAATTTGTATTTCTGTAAAACTGGGATCTATTTCTTGGGGGGGGTATAGATTGTTTTCAACTATGTTTGCATTTTAAAACTTACTTCAAGTTGGAATATTCGTTCCTGTTCTTTGCAACCCTGTTGCTCATCAATTTCAATGGCTTTCCTCATTACTGCGGCCATTTCAGTTATTTGGTCAACATGTGCTTGTAATTCCTGAAAGAAAAAAACAAAAATGGGCGTGGGTGGGAGTTGCAAATCAGTGAAATACTTTTTGATCTTAAAAAAACAAACTGTGTGTCAATTAAAATCATTGTAATACTCTTACAAGTTTTCACATGAAAGTCAGTTGAACTTAAATGTGCTTTTGAACTCAGATTTGTGACAGGATTAGAATTAAGGGTATTGAAAAAAAAAGTCCACTAACAAGAAAAGCACTTTCCTTGATTTACATTCCTTTCATCGCAGGTGATCAGCAACCTTTTCTTTCAACATTTATATTTACTAGTGGTCAAGGTCATGTTAAAGATATTGTTGTTGACAGTCTCTTTCCCTCCCTGAAGTTTTCATAACTTAGAAATCTTTTCTGAATTATCTATAAGTGAATCTGAATCCAATCCATAATTTTCAAGTTTAAAATCCTCTTTGAGAGCAAAAACTGTATCATCTTCATATCTGCCTATTTAGTGTTTGGTACATAATACATATTATATCAATTAAATAAAATTCTTTTAAGTATTAAAATATTAAATGGCCTTTTCATACACAATTCTAAATGTATTCCAAGAATAGACATCTACATTACTATATACAGCACAAATTTTTTCCAATGTCATTTCCCTCAATCTTTTTTGCACATCTGCAATGGCCAGGCACTCTGCCAGGCAACTAAGTCTGTTAAGATACGTCCCCAAGGAAGAGACAGACAAAAAAAAGTTTAAAATCAACAAAGTTGAGGCTTATTTTCTCCATAAATAGCTTTTACAGAGCATTATCTATTGGCAAGGGATAGTATACGACGGTCCTCAGAAAGTTTGTGGAAAATTTTCAGAAACTTTAATTCCATTTTCCCATAAAATTTTTGAAGCTTCCTCACATTAAGGCCAAAACATCAATATAAAATCAATAGCTCCCATTGTAAACATCAAGTCTCTTAGCTATATTTACTATTTCTAAAAAAGGTTTTAACAGGACCCAAAAAAGCATTAAATTAATAATTATGCAAGACATGAGGAGGAAAATTCTGAGTGTCTTTAGGAAACCATTTATACATTTTACACATTTACAATCTTCTTAGTTAACAAAAATGGCAGTCCACAGGCTGAAGCCGGGAAAAGGAACAATAAAGTACTTGGTCTTCACTGTCCAATAGTAGCAGTGCTGTTTAAATTGAACTAAAATAAAATGTAAGTTTTAAAACTTAACAATTCAGGCTCTCAGTTCCATGAACTATATTGCTACATTAGCTCAATATCTATATGTGGCTAACGGCTTCATGGACAGCACGGAGGGTGAGTAATTTCCATCACTATAGATTTGGATATCAAGAATTATATCAAAAGACATATTCAATGGTTTTAAAAATATCTTTTCTGCTGTAAAAGAACCCTGATATATAAATTTGTTTTTTTAAATGCAGTAGCATATTGAATTGGGTTAGTGACTAAATTGTTTAATACTATCAGTGTTCTCCATTAAATCTAAGGCACCAATTTTATGTAAGAGATTATACAGGATGCCTATTCTTTGCCTTCAACATGGAGGAAAACAAGATTGGTTTTGATAGCAAAATCATTGTAATCGAGGAAAAAGGAAACCCAAACAAACCGTACCCCTTCTAAGTGGAATGGCTAATGGTTCATCTATGACCGTATCCTTCTGAGACGATTATCACAGGTCTAAAGACTGTTGTGACCCAGAGAAGTGCCAGCAGCAAACCCCCTGACCTGTCTTGAAATGCCTTTCACTTTTAACTTTGTCCAAGTTTAGTTCTTTCTTATCTAAAAGACCTGTTTCAACTAAGGAGGAAAAAACTGATACAAAAGAAAGAGCACTACTATACTTAACCAACCACCTAAACAAAAGCATTTTATTTGTGAGCTCATTCATTAAAGTTAACCAAAAAAAGAGGGGAAAAAAATAACAAAAGTAAAAAAAAAAAATAACAAAGGTCAAGTCCACTGCCATCAGGCTGACTTTGACTCATAGACCCCATGAAGGGTTTTCGAGACATAAGCTTTCTGGGCAGCCAGCATTATCTTTCTCCTGTATTAACTAACAGTTGTTAAAACATCTGACTTGAAAGTTTTCAGTTAACAGTTCAAATAATAAAAGTTTTAAATAAAGTTGGTAAAAAATTATTGCCAAGTATATAGCTCTGATGTCACAGAAAGAGCTAACTATTTGTTTAAATTGTAGAGATGACTAAATTTTCAATAGTAACAGCCAACAAGGGCAAATGAATGAAAAGCTGGGCTGAACCATCTTTCAAATCTGCAATTTATCTTACAGGTTGTCTAAAAAACAATAAACAGAACTAATTGATAGACTTAAAGTCTCTACACAGAATATTTTTGGTTAGGTTTTGATAAGCACAACATTCTTTGAATTGAATTTATTCCCTCATCTGACCAGAGGGGGGGAAATCAATGTAAAAGAACTTTGTTAAAATGGATCCCCCTTCCACCCACTCCCCCAAAGTTGACTGTTTTATTTTGTGTACATTCTGATTTGCTTCCAAGTGCCTCCATTCCAGTCCATGTTGAGGGGCTTCAAGGATGTGCCGAGATGCATCAAGGAAGAGTCCTTCGGAGAGGTTACGATGTACCATGTCAATCTGTAGTACAGAGTCATCATAATGTTAATACGGACATTATCCGTAATTCAAAAACTGAATGAGTGTTAGTTCATGCGTGTTAGCCAATTGTATGAAATGTTTGTTTTTTTAACATTTCCAAAAAGGCATCTAATTAAAAAGGTGCACAAAAAATATGAAATAATAGGCATTGCAGGACATTGGGTTTTTCTCAAACTTCGACTTTTAAGTGTACTAAAAAACTTCCAGGTGAGGGCAAAAATCCTTCTCACTGTGTTTTACAAACAGTCTCATACTCCAAAATGCTATCTGAAAATTGCTACCTGTGCTACCAAATCAGTTTTGTGTTCAGGCAGGTCAGAACACTAACCAAGTTCCTACACACGTTCTTAAATATCTACAATCTTACTTTTCAACTACTTCTGCTTATTGACACCTCAATAACTAATTTAAGGCTGCATTTAAATGCCTTTTCTTCTTTTGACATTTTCTTAGCCTTCTCATGAGAAGCAATCTTGCTTCCTCCATTTCAGTAGCACAATTCCCATCCTATTTTAGAATTCAGCACATCCTTCCTTAGTTGAGGCTGTACTTGTAACCATATCTTGCATTACACTGTGAGCTCCTAAAGCATGGTAATGCAACATATTCACTCATTTATCCTATTATTACCCATAATAACCAAGCCAGGGCAAGTGTTTTATTTAACTGAGGCGAAGTGGCTCCTTTTTGGGAAAAATCAAAATCACAAACATCAGTAAGTATTAGTTGCAATTAATAACATGTAATTCAATAGCCATTTTACAGATGGCAAGGATCAGTACTTAGATGAAGAGTTCAATCTATGTAAGGAAAATAGATGGCTTACAGCTACTTTAGAAAATGTACAACTTTGCTAATACATAATACAGTTCTGGTGAATGTTAAAACCTTGTAATATGTTTAAGAAAACATTTGTGCTGTCAGGCTGCTATCAGATAGGGTCAGCAAGCAGTAGAACCTTAATCTAAAAGTTGTTTTGTTTTTCAAAAACCAGAGTATTTTCCCCTTCATATCTTAAAATTATTCCTTAGGTTCTTACTATAAGGTTCTTTTGGAATTTATCAGTATTAAAATTATCTTAATAATTTTACATCAATTCATCTTTACACTTTAAAAAACACTGTACATTTAAACTTAAATGCTTTTACAATGATCTCATTAACAACAGATGTATCTTATGTTTAAAAGTTTTGCCACTTAAACACCCAAGGGTTTCCTTTAGGTTGGGTGTTTAATAGTGTTAGTTATACAATATGAAATGCAGATTTACTTATTATTTTTGCTTGAACACAAAATGTGCATGTTAATAGTTTTCTTTTTTTAATAGTTTTCTTAATATTGGGAGATCATTTAAAGATCAATTTAATTTACAACCTATTAATTCTAATTAAATTAATAATTAATTTTAAAGCATCTAATAGCACCACAATAGAGAAAATATTTAACAGAATCTGAAATACATTTGGATAATCAAGAAAGATAACAATATACTTTAAACCAATGACAATTTCTTAGTTATTAGTTGTAACTAACTAGCTCAACACTAGCTATTACAGATAATAGCAATCATCAAAATCTATCCTAATATTTTTATTTCACACCAGCAGTTAAATTTTAGTGTAAAAGAAAACATAGGAGAGGACTGTCATATCTGTTTTCACAGCAGTTGCCAGCAAATACAAGGACATGTAGTTGTCGGCCATTGAACAACCCGATGTGAACTGCTCAGGCCCACTGATAATTGTTTTGCTTTTTTAAACGCTGCCTAAACCTGATCCTATTTACCTGGGCAGTTTACCAGTAAATCGTGCATAACATTAAAAAACAATTTCTCATGGCCCTCAACTATTCCCCATCACGCTTATTATAATATTGTAAACCTTAAAAAACACCCTGGGACCGCTATGAAATGCCACTAATGATACTGAAAGTGCTTCCAGAGGCAGAGAAAACGCATGGCATTCCATGGAGAAGCAGAATTCCCTAATATGTTCTGTAGACTGAGATCTGCAGCTGCAGATGTCCACCATTTCAAGGTAACTTGATACAGCATAAGAACCATTGTGAAACAATGAAAAGAAAGCTGGGAAAGCCATTGCTGCAGCTACACCACTAGCACAATTCCTTTGTGAACTGTTCTGAAAAGGGAGCTTTTGTGTAAGTGCAAGATATACTACATATATATAATACCTATGACTGTTTGTGTGTGTGCGGATCAAGCTTTCAGGGAACCATAGGCTATTAGTAGTTAGGTTCTGAGGAGTCAAAAGGTGTATGAGGATTGTCTACTCTGCAGACGGTCAATGTTCTTAACCCCCGTGTTGTTCAGCACTTAACAGTATACCCAGGGAAGGCACAGAGGTCAACCACAGTAGGAAAAGTACTCATTTTTCACTACTTGAGCATGGTCTCAAGGCAATGTTAACAAGTAGTCAATACAAGCAAAGAGAGCAAAGGTCTAATATACTGGCTCTTTTTCTGCTTCCCAACTCTATGACCTTTCCATTATAAACAGAATCATTTAGAGTTTGAATGAATTAGCTTCATCCAGAAAAGCTATATTTAAAACGAATGACCATTAGCTCCTTTCAGATTTTTATGAAATTTTCAGTATTTTTATTTTTACCAAGATATCAAAATACAAACTAAAATCTCTCTCTCTTAAAAGCATGTAACATTACAAAAATAATTCTGAATTGAACAAACTTACCCAGATTTCCCAAATAAAGTTCATGTTTGTATATATATATATGATAGCTACTAGTGAACAATGACAGAGAATGAGTCAAACAGAAAATGATATATCACAAAAAAGAACTGACTGAAAAAGCAGACGGTCAACTAAAAAGATAAAGTACTCAACAAATTGTGCAAAAAGCATTCCTAGGCAACTGTGACCTTTAAAAAATCTGAACACAACTTAAATCACTTGTGCCTCATTTCCATTCCAGTTATATTTATCGAACAGATTACCTTAGAGTGTTGCTCTTTTAGCTTCATTATTATACCTGGATCATCTTTTTTGCTTGCCATTAGCAATCTAAACATCTGTTCGCGATACTTGCTCATTATAAGTTCCAAAGCAGACTGATGTTCTTCCAGGGATGTACGCAATTCTACCACAAATAACAAACAGTACCAGACTTTTGTTAAAGGCACAATAATATTTTCTTCTATATTAAACTTAATTTCTTTTAAAAAGCAACATATAAATAAGGTAGTTAGAGGCTCTAGGAGTAAGAAACCAGAGAAAAATGGGGCTTTCTACTCCTGTAAAGAGTTAGTGGCTTGGAAACTCCCAGGATAATTCTTTCCTGTTTTATAGGGTCACTATGAGTCAGCACTGACTTGATGACAATTAGTTGAGACGAAAGACTCACTTGATGAGATGTATTTCTGAAAAACCAACCTGATGCTTACGATGAAGATGGGGTGGTGAGAAAACAGAGACTGGAATCAGGGAGAACAAATAGGAACGTCAAGGCAAGAAAATATGAAGACCCAAGCTGGGGACACCATGGGACTTATGTGGTAACTATAGGAAACACTAGGGAAATGGATACGGAGGATGGGAATACAGGATGACTCCAAGATGACTGGTATATAGGGTAAAATAAAGAGCAATAAATATGGCTTAAGCATATAAACTAGAAATCGTATTAATGCCAAAAGCTTTTGACAGCTGGCTGTTTTTCAAAATATCCACGGATTCCAAACATGGCAGATGCCTACATATGCCAAACCTACTGCCATCAAATTGATTCCAACTCAGAGTGATCCTATGTAGGGTTTCTGAGACTAATCTTTATGGGAAAGGATCGCCTCTTCTTTCTTCTGAGGAGCGGCTGGCTGGTGGGTTTGGACTGCCTACCTTGTAGTTAGTAACTCAATGCTTATTCCACAGTGCCACCAGGACCCTTTCCAAATACAGCAAATTTCATATGACATTTAAAAAGGAGTCTGCTCGCAGATATTAAGGGCTCATGTAGAAGGCAAATGTTTTGAGAATGACGATGGCAACAAATGTACATATGTTCTTGACACAATGGATGTATGTGTGACTTGTGTTAAGAATTGTATGATTAAAAAAAATAAAAAGGAGTCTGCTCATATAAAT
The DNA here is from genome assembly GCF_050624435.1 of Tenrec ecaudatus. Lineage (NCBI taxonomy): Eukaryota > Metazoa > Chordata > Mammalia > Afrosoricida > Tenrecidae > Tenrec > Tenrec ecaudatus. The sequence continues at coordinate 104,186,835 of NC_134535.1, forward strand.
TGTAAACTGCAGATTAGAGTTTTCATTTGATTTACTATAATCAGTGATTACATAGCTTGCCTTTGTTTTCCTGTTGTAATTCTCTGATTTGTCTGTTTTCTTGCTGGATTCCCATAACTAATGTGGATCGTGGCCGATGTCTTGCGACTTCATTAAGTTCTTGAATTTCTTCCTGGTACTATTACAAAGATTACAAAAACATTTTTGGGGAGAAAAATATTTATAAATTATGTATCTTGAATAGGTATAGCATCAAGATTATATAAAGAACTCATAGTTTAACAATTTAAAAAAACACCCAATTAGAAGATGGGAAAATGATATGAACAGACATTTGTTCAAAGATACACAAATGGCAAGAAAGCACATGAGGATACTTATCCGCACCAGGCATTAGGAAAATGTCGATCAATACAACGAGATTTTTATGGACAACTACTAGAGGGCTATACTTAAAGATAAAAACAGTAACACGTGTGACAAGGTTAACGAGAAACTGGAATCCTACACACTCCTGGTGGGAATGGTTGTAGCTGCTTTGCCAAAGAGTCTGCAAGTGCCTCAGAAATTTTAACTCAAGAGCTACTATAGAATCTGCAATTATACTCCTAGGCACAAACCAAAGAGATCTGAAACCTGTTCTCAAAAAAACTCTGTACACGAATATTCTCAGAAACATTAATCATGAAAATCAAAAGGTGGAAAAACTCATCAACTAATCAATGGATAAACAAAATGTGTATCCATGCAATGGAATGTTCTTCAGTCATTTAAAACAAAGAATACTAACATACGCTACAGCTTGGATTAGCTTTAAAAACATTCTGCTATGTGTAAAATGCCAGATAATTCTATATGAAAGATCAATGGTTGCCAAGGATCATGGGTAGGCGGAATAAAGAGTGACTGAAAACAGAAACAGGAAGGGCAAAGATGAAAACATTCTAGAACAAGATAGTGATTATGGCTGTACAATCTTGTGCATCTAGTAAATAAAAAATTCCATACATGGGTGAATATTATAGTATGGATTACATATCGATAACTTAAAAGAGAATATTTGCAACAGAAGGGCAAATTTATTTAGTGTTATAGTCTTCTCTTTAAAACAAAGTAGAAATATAAGTTTAAAAGTATATTTATCTTCACAAGTTCATTAGTAATGCATGCATTACAACATGGCTGGTTGTTACTTCATACACCAAACTCGAATTCCAATAGATGCACTGAAAGCAGTGTAGCAGGGGAGGTGGGGGTTTAGGAAAAAAGAAGAGCTCAATAGAAAGTAAGTGTCTAGGAAAGAATGATGGCAACATATGTACAAATATGCCTGATTCAATTGATGTATGGATTGTTATAAGAGCTGTAAGAGCCCCCAATAAAATGATCTTTTAATTTAAATAAACACATTTTTAAAAAGCAGTATCCCAGGATTGCGTGCTTTTACAAAATGAATGAGTTGCAATAGAGTTGGCTGACTGTGAACCTCTGTGAACTGTGAATTTTCTCCCACTGATTCCCATCCTAATGTCAGAGTTTTTGTAAGACTCGTATTGTTGGTGCTGTTGGGTCAGTTCCGATTCACAGCGACCCATGTACGACAGAATGGAAACTGTCCAGTCTTGCACCCTCTCACAGTAGTTGCTACCTTTGAGTCTGCTGATGCAGTCAGTGCTAATTTAGCTTCCTGAAAGTGTTTCCATTTTCACTGACTGTCTTCTTTGCCCAATATGCCCTTTCCCAGGAGCTCGTCCCTCCTGATAACATGCTTCAAGTATGTGAGAGCAAGTCTTGGCAGCCTTGCTTCTAAAGGGTTTTCTAGCTAGACTTCTGGCAGGTACAGTCTGAACTCTTAACCAATACCAAAATTCAAATGCCTCAATTCTCCTGTCTTCTCTAGTCACGGTCCAACTTTCACACGCATGTGAGACAGCGGAAAGCATGATGGCTAGGGCCCTCCACGTGACAATAATGCTTTTCAACACTTCACAGAGGTCCCTGCAGCAGATTTACGTACAATACGTTCCTTGATTACTGTACAGCTGCTTTCATGGACAATGACTGTGGCTTCAAGTGAAGGAAATCCTTGACAACTTCCTATCGAAAAATTTACCAGCGGAGTCAGGTTTAAAATGCCAGCTAAACTTGACAGTCCACTGCATGTTGGAAAGCACAATAGTGAGTAAGCATAGTTAGAAGTGACCACTCTTCAATTTTTTTTCAATTCTTCATTTGGCAGCATTATATTAAAAATAGGAAGCAAGTGAGGATCCAACAACAGCTACACAAGGTATAAGCCAGATATTATTTTTTCTTAAAAAAAACCTGTTTTAGTATTTTTATATAGAAAAAATATGAAAAATGTCAACACCTATAAAAAGGTATGATCTGGCCTTTGTTAAATATATTTAAAAGCAACCTACGGGTGGCCAGTCAATTCCAACTCATAGTGAGCCTATCAGCTAGAGTAGACTTGGTCCTTAGGGTTTCCAAGGCTGTAAATCTATGGGAGAAAATTGCCTCATTTTTCTCCCACAAAGTAGCTGGTTGGACTGAACCACTAACCTTTCAGTTAGCAACCCAATGCTTAACCCACTATAACAGTCCTAACAAATTAATTTTTTTCTAAACTCAAATGCCTGTCTATTAAAGAAAATAAGTAGTCAATTTTATAGATTAAATACCCACACACACATGCAGACAAGGGAGCTTCAGAAAGTTGGTGGAAAAATTCCATTATCTTTCACGTCTACCTTTTTTGAAGTTCCTTCATGTATCATCTGAACATAAGAAAACCATGTCCTGAAGTATAATTGAAATATACAAATAAGCTACTTTTACATTTCAGAGAAACTGAAAAGATAGACAACTAGACAATAATTTAGCAGAAGTTCATGATTCAAGAAATATGTATCAGTATCATTGACTGCTATTATTAAATGGAATAAACAAGAAAACCAAACCTGTTTCATTGCTTCTACTCGCTTGTTGAGTGCTGTAGTTTGCTCAATAAGAGATTCTGCTGCATCGTCATGATCTCTCAGTCTTTCAACAAGAGCTTTAGCATCAGCAAGTGCCTTCTCAATTGTGCAACTCATTTCTAAAGGGCTACCTATGATTAAAATTAAAGTCAAGACTCAAAAGAAATCAACATGTCATAATACATTAGTTCCATATTAACATAGGCAATATTAGAAGCTTTTCATTTATGGTTAAACAAAGACTTAGAATGGCAAACAAAATAAAGATGAAAAAAGTAGACTTACAAAGAGGTTTTAAATAGTGCTCTGGGGTAGACTCAAGAGCTGAAGCAAAGAGAATCTGTTTTTATAAATGGGTTTAATGTTTTTATAAATGGGTTTTAATTTGAAATAGGGGATTTAAGCAGAAAAGAGTAAGATGTAGAATTATCCAGTTAGAAAATAGTCAATAGGTGCTTAGGTATCTCTAGAGAGCTTTAAGAAGTAAGCAGGCTGGAAATGAATACAATTTCTGGCTGTGTAGATAAAACAACCAAAAGGACCTATATCTTAGAATACAGAAAAGAGTATTTGTAAATATTACCACCAATGTCCCATACTGACTAAAACACAGGACAACGATCCAAAATCTGTCCAAAGATACTGCTGCAAAGGAGACATTCCAAAAAACCAAATTCTCTGCCATTCAGTCAAAGCTGACTCATAGTGATCTAGACTGTGACTGCTTCCGGGACTAGAAAGTCCAGTCTTTCTCAGAGTTGCTGGTGGTGTTGAAGGGCTGACCACAGGAACCACAAGCGAACAAACACGCAGCCACACCACTACTGTGGCTTCACAAAAGGAGACATTAGTGCCCAACAGAGCCCTGACCTACTGGTGGACAACAACACAGCTTTCTTGTTTATAGACCACATCAGAGAACAGGCTCTTCAGAGTGAAAGTTTACAGTTGTCTTTAAAGCAGAAACAAGTACAAGGGCTTGTAATTAGTAAAAAAAAAAGAATTTAGAAATAGAAAAAAAAAATTGTTGCAAAGTAAAAAGTACTTTGTTGTGAAAGAATAAAAGGCCAATTTGAGAGCAGTGCAAATTGTAAAAGAGAAAGTAAGCAACTCTATTTACCTTGGTTTTAACAGAACAACTCCAGTAACAGGACTCTAATAGTTCTAGGACCCAACCTGTAAATGATAAATTTGGGACTTCTGTCAGAAGTCTTCTTTTGCCTTTAACATTTACTAACTTAATAAATAGAATCAGCTTCCAAAATGGAGTGAGGCTCCTATACATCTAGACTTTAGAAAATTGATACTCTGTAACTTGACAAGTTATGCACTGAAAAACAGCAACAACAACAACAAAAAACCCTATGCTCCCAGAATCACTGAACGTAGACAAGATTAACTGGCCCAGAATCCTAATGGATTCTTCCAAGGGCATCATAAATTTATTTATACAAACATGAAAAGAATCTGGTCTTTTCCTCTAGTTCATGGAAAGTAATTTCTAAATGTTTGGAATATCCCCCCAGTGACTGGACTTTGTCACTCAGAGGGGCTTTGGACCACACCTACCTTAAAACTAAAGCAAACCAAAACAAACCCAAACCCACTGCCATCGGGTGATTCCAACATGTTATCGGGTGGGGGCTAGGCCTTGGAGAAGGACATCACACTTAGTAGGGGGTCAGCAAAAAGAGGACAATGTTCAATGAGATGGGTTAACACAGATGTTAACAATGGGCGCAGAACTGGATCCTGTTTTTCCTTCTGTCAAACACAGGGTCGCTAAGAGTTTGAACTAGCCTGACAGCATGTAAGGAGCTAATATGCATTCGCTCCACTAGCTGTTTTTAAGTCCATTCTGACTTTCCCCTCCTGTTTGGGCCACTGGGAGAACAGTGACCAGTTTTAAATGATAAAGACCCCTATACTAAAGAATCCTTTCAAAACCTCTGTCCTATCGTCATGCTTTGGCATCAGCTCCATGGCAGTGGGTTTAAACTTTAGAGTGCCTGTCTTCATGACACACAGTATATTTACCTACATTATTGCTTACAGTGCGGTCCAATTTACAAAATTTTTTTAAACCCAAAAAACCAGAGTTCTTTGCTTTTTCTGCACTAGCTGCATTCTCGCCCACTTAACAATCCACAGCAGTCAGATTTCTGGCACAGGGCTGAGAACATTCTGCTGCTGATGAAAGAGAAACCACGACCCACGTAAGACAGCAACTGCCAGCTGCTTAATTTTTTATTTTGGTTAAGAAAAACTTACAGAAACTCAAGTCACTTTTCTTGTCCCTCTATCCATAAATCTTGCATCACACAGCTGAAACTATAAGCTATATTGTGACCACTGATAGATGTGTCTTTTAAGTGCCAAAAATCTAGTTCAGTTTAAAATGTTTTCTTGGGTTGTTTAGGCCAGTGTTTCTAATGTAAAATAGTAGGTATTTGAAGCCACAGAAAAATGTTAGTCTTTGAAAATGGTGCAATATACCTATGTGCAGCTTAACAAAGAAAATAAAGTTTTAAAGTTGAAGACAAAATTTTGGAAGGACACTGGAAAATGAATTTTAAAATTTATATACACTCTCTTAGAATTGTGGCTCCGTGTAACTGCACAGAAACTTGAGTATGCTCAAAGAGGTACGACAATTCGAGAAGGAGCTAACAACCTGCTCCAGGGAGTTCTAATCTAAGGGCCGAGGAATCATTGGCATGTACACGACAGGAATGCACATTCAACCATTGCCTGTAACCTAAAGCACTGTTTCCCCACACATGCCCACTAGCTTTCAAATATAGAGCATTATTTATACAATTGATGTATGTATATGTATGGATTGTGGTAAGAGTTGTATGAGTCCCTAATAAAATGTAAAAGAAGAAAAGAGAAAAAAAATGATTAGGGCAAAGACTGTACAGATGTGCTTTATACAATTGATGTATGTATATGTATGAACTGTGAAAAGAATTGTATCAGCCCCAATAAATTGTTAAAATAAATAAATAAATTAATTAAAAATATATATAGAGCATTAACTAGTGTAATAAAATAAAAATCATTTTAAAACAGTATTTTTTGACATTTAGTATAATTTCAATATATGGATACTTAAAGTTATTTGTATGTTGGGGCACAGCATTTTTCATATTCAAAAAATGTCAGCGCTTCTAAGCCATTATCCAAAGTTCTGGATCTAAAATTCTCCCCAAAGGGGCACTGGTGGTGTAGTGGTGATGCACTGGGTTGGTAACTGCCAGGTCAGCAGTTTGAAACCACCAGTCACTGCGCAAAAAAGATGGGGCTTTCTACTCCTGGAAAGAGTTGGTCTCGGAAACTCACAGGGGTAGTTCTACCCTGTCCTCTAGGGTGGGCTGTGAGGGGGCATCCACTCAATGGCAGTGAGCCAGAGGACTCCCAAGGGGCCAAGGAGGCGTAATGGTTACATGTTGGGCTGCTACCCACAAGGTCAGCAGTTCAGAAAGCCAAGGCTTCTACTCCTGTCTTGGAACCCCACTGGGGCAGTCTACCGATTCCTGGGTGGTGGGTGGGCGTATATGAATTGAAATAGAGTCTAAGACCGTTGGGTTTTAGGGAAGGATTCCCAAGGTAAATTCCTCACGACTATTACATTTTCAATAAGTATACCCATGTAAATCTAAATAATGTGTGCCATGTGCCAAGTATTGGTCTCGGTTTAGTTACCACGATAAATAAGATATGATTCCATCCCCAAGCTCCAATCGGCAGGAAACGGATCGGACATGAACAAATAATGCAGCCTAATAAATGATGCATAGCTACCACGATTCACAGGGCACATAGCGAGTGTTATCAATGTCACCTTAGGAGTCTGAGAAGAGAAAAGCTATGAATTGGGTCTTGAAAGATAAAGCGGAGATGGTGCAGTGTTTACAATGGCACAGCTGTGCAAGCGCCGTGCATGGCATGTTTGGGGCAACAACAGAAACCTGGTAAAGGCTGGATATGCAGACGCAAGAAGGGTTAAATTTGTAAAACGGACTGGAACAAAGTGACAATGGCCCTCAGCGGTATGTGTAACAATTAGGGCTTGAGTCCACCAGCAACATAATACGGAAAGCGTTTAAACCCAGGAGAGATTCAAACAACCCAAAAAGTTGCATCGCAGAATGGTAGTGCTGCTAAAAGAAATGAGGGATGGTGGGGTGGGCTGCAGGGTAGGAACAGGGTCAAAGAAGGCATAGTGCAAGGTGAGCGACCAGACAGGGGTTCTGGTGCGGGCGCAGGACGGACACTAGTCCCACTGTCAGAGAATGGCAGGAAGACAAGGAGATGACGACTAGCAGTCCCTGGAGGGCAGTTTCAAGAAGAGGTTAGGGTTACCCAATCACGAGAAACTTGGAAGGTATTTTGTAGAAAGAGGGGACACTTATCCACGTCCAACGCTACAAAGCGGTCATTTATAACGAGCCCCTCTTTCCTGCAGTCCCAACTCGCCCTCCCCAGCAAATGGTGAGCCCCCAGGTTTAAAAATTTTAAAAAGGGAAAGAAGAGATACGCACAGGACATTCACAGGCTTATCGGGCCAAGGTTTCCCATTCCATTCAACACTTTCTTGCTGCACCTTAGTTCCGGCAAGAGGAGCCCCAAGCTGCCGACAGGGAGAGGAAATCCGGCTTCTAGAAGCGGGGACCTGCGGAGGGAGTTCCGCGGCGTAACGCCCCGGAGCCGCTCCGAGCGAGCAAGCGACCGACTAGGCTTCGGCTCCCTCCCCGGAATTCGTCTCACTTGCTCTGGTTTCAATGCCCGCAGCCGCCAGCTGTGCCAGCTGAGGACTCGCTGCCGCTACCACGGAGACCTGCAGCGCAGAGGTCTCGCGCACCTGTCCAGCTCCTTCAGCAAGCCCACCGAGGAGCGCAGTTACCTCAGAGGCAGCGGCCCGGGGCCCGAGCGGAGCCCCGACACCGCCCCGGGAATAGCTCCTCGGAGAAGCGCTCCGTGAGCACCCCGACCTCGCGATATTTCCTTCCCGGGGTGGGCCGAGTCGAGGGATTTGTTTGCTGTGTCTCGCCGACTTGCGCAAGAGGGGTGGGCGGGTCCCTGCTACGTCCCTCCCCACTTGTCCACTCCCAGCCCTTCGCGCGGCCTCTCGCAAAGTCTCGCGAGGTCTCGGGAAGCCAGCCTGGGCGGAGACACGGAGGCAGCGAGACGGGGTGGGAGGGTCCTGCGTCTGGAGTGAGAGGGTGCTAGGACTGGGGAAAACCTCTTGGGGTCCAGGTGGGGGAGTTAGAGCGTTCAGGCCACCCAGGTCCTTTTGCTCACTGGGTGGCTGGGAAAGTTAGCAGGAAGACAACCTTGAGGGCCGGAAGGCTTTATCCCGACCCCGGCTCCGCCCTCTTCCTGTCAGCGACCCGAGCGGCTGGCCCACCGGGGGAAAGGGAGCTCGGCGGGGCTCACGGGGCGCACCGTGCGCACGCGCGATGCCGAGCGTGTGAGCGTTTGTGAGTTCGTGCGCACGCGCGCGCGCCTGCATTTCGGAAGCCTGGGAAGGAACGGTGTGCAAGGCGATGAGCGGGGAAACACAGCCCCCGGTCTTCGGTACCAGGCACTGGTGATTGTGCGCTGGCCGTATCCACGCTGCCAGCTGCCTTCCTGCAGGGACTGCGGTCCGTAGCCTCTTCGTTTTCATTGCAGGACCAGCCTCGAAAGTAAGCTAACCTCGATCCCCAGGTGCTCCTATCCGCTCACCTTGTTGCGTCCGCGCTTCCCCGCCCCTGCAAAGTGTGTCTGGACGGTTTCTGAAGATTTTGCTTGTTGGGGAAATGCATTTGAATGTCGGAGTTGAAAATAGCTGGAGACGGCTGCTTACCATATGCTCTTAGGATGTGAATTGTCTATTCAGTGTCAGATTTTATTAGCGAAGCAAGGGAGTACCCTCTGCGGTTTTTAAAGTTTTAAAAGCTCCTCCTTCCTAGCTACGAGATGGTAGCCAAGAACTTTTGCTATTAAGGGGAGGGCGTGGCTTAGGTCCTTCAACTGAAGAAGACCTGACCCGCAGCTAACGTAGAGTTAACTGTTGAGGGCTTTTGCTGTCACTTCTCTTTCCTGTTCGCCTCCCTTCCAACCTTTCTCAGAAGTCTTGAAACCTTTCTGTGGAGAAAAGCACCTAAAAGCTGGCTTGGCTTAGTTTCCGTCACTTTAATCACAAGTGAACTTTGGAGAGTATTTGTCGTTCGCTTGGCGTTATAAAAGGGAACTAAGTATGATTAGATTAAAAAATGTGGTTGCCTAACAGCTTACTGTCTATTCAGAGGCAATGTCAAATGTATGGACTCAAACGTTGCCTGTGCCTAGCAGGGAGACAGCGCAAAACGTGTTCGAGCCTCTCTGGAATTTTGATACCTTTTGTTCTTGACGCCCCTAAGTCTTGTTCTTTGTCCGATGCGTTTCTTTGAACATGGATCATTCCTGTTCCCTACCAAATCCTGAGGAAAGACACCTACCTTCATTGCAAATCATTTAAAATACTAAATGTTTTTTTAAACACATTCACGTAATGTCTATCTCATCTCTTCTTACAGGTTAGAACAAAATGAAGATTTTTTCTGAATCTCATAAAACAGTGTTTGTTGTGGATCACTGCCCTTACATGGCAGAATCATGCAGACAGCATGTGGAGTTTGATATGTTGGTGAAGAATAGGACCCAAGGAATCATCCCTTTGGCCCCCATCTCCAAATCACTGTGGACTTGCTCAGTAGAATCTTCTATGGAGTATTGTAGAATAATGTATGATATATTTCCTTTCAAAAAGCTGGTGAGTATTTTAAATCTGAAATATAAGCAAAACCATGATTTGGGGGGATGTACTTAAAGGTTAAATTAATTTTTTTTAAATACGAATTTGTTACAGATTTGACTTACAACGGTTTATTTCATACTTTAAAGACATATTGTGTAGAACTGCCCTTTGGAGTTAATGTATTATGTTAGGACCAGTAATAACAGCTAACAAATACTGAGCACTTATAGGTGCAGATATATTCCAAAGTGCTTTATATTTATTTACTCTTTTCTGGGATGTACTATAATTGGTAAGGTAGTCAAAATATGTCACAACCAGTATGGAATAGGCATTGACTACTGGGAACTGTCAATAGCCCTAGCGGAAGAGATGTTGGCTACAATCAATTTGTGCTGACATAAACCAGCTGGATATTGACCTTGTGTTTCTTCCACGTGTTGAGATGCAGAGACTGAGGCAAGGAGATGATAGGAAACATGACATGCATTACATTGCTAGGTAAAGACAAGAGACAGAATTTGAACCCAAGTAGACTGGATGTGTAGTTTTAGTGAATATATTATAAACTGGGACAGTATTTGATCATATTACCAAGAAATGCTCTTAGAAATGTTAAGTAGAAATTGTTTTTTTTATCAATTATCAGGGAAATTGAAGATCAATAGTTCTCAGTATTAAAGTCACCCTTCAGCTTTAAGATCTCCAAAGTTGTAACTTGAATTACTCATTTGGATAACCATGGTGGATGGTTGGCTTTTGGTTTTCATTTGGAGCCATCTAGGCTGGCACCAGAATTCCTGGGTGGCACAGGTGGTTTGAACCCACTCAAGGACACCTTGATAGAAGGTCCTGGCGATCTGCTTCTGAAAGGTCACAGTTTGAAAAACCCAATGGTAGTTCTCTTCTGCACACCTGTAATTGACAGCAGCAGTAGGCTGGGATCTAGCCAAGACTGGCATAGGTAGGGTAGTAACAGTGAGGCTGGGTTGAACCAGAGTCTAATGTGCCATCAGATGTAGTCCTTGTGGCGCAGTGGTTAAGTACTCATCTTTTACTTAGAAGCCGCTAGGTTGTAGAAAGATGTGGTAGTCTGTGTCTGTAAAGATTTTAGTCTGTGAAATCCCTGAGGTGGCTGTACAGTGAGTGCCCTGCAGGGTCTCTGGGAGTTGGATTGATTGGCAATGGTTTTGGTTAGGAGCTGGGATTCTTAAAGCGTTTTCTGCCCTGTAGGGTTATAGTGAGTTGGAGTCAACTAACAGGAGTGGGTGGAGCCCCATATTTTGTGCATTTCGTATAGATTAGCAAATAAAGTGAGGAGGATACTATTCTTAAAGGAATTTAGGACACAGGCTTTGGTTTAAAGTGTTACTTCTTTAGCTAACCAGTGTGATCTCTCTTTTTTTGTGTGTTTTTTGGTGCCGAAACTCGGGATCGAGTGATCTCTTTTCAAAGCTTAGGTTTTTTTCCTCTATACAAGGGGATACCCACCCCAAACTGGAAAAAAGTGTTGCTAAGCGGATTCGTAGTATGCAACAATCCCCAACCCCTCCCCACTAGGCAAGTATCTAGCAACTCCCTCTGAGTGCACCCAGTGGCGTTGCCTGGGAAGGTTCTCTCTGGTCACAGTGAATTCTTTTGTTAAAGCAGCTTTCCACGTGAACCTCGTTTTTTGAGATGGCCAACATGGGCTGTGAAATTTTGTTTCCTGCTTGGGAAAAATGCCTCAGAAACTGTTGTGATGTTGAACACGGCTACAAGGACAGCACTGTGGGGAAAAAACTCAAGTGTATGAGTGGCGTTCTCATTTTTTAAAAAGTGAAATGTTGATTGATGACAAACCTCTTTCTGGATGAAAATGTTCACTTGTGCATTTGGAGATTGTTCCACCAGGTCAGACTGTTGATCAAATTTTATGTTTAGGTGTTCTGAAAAGATTGTGTAACAGTGTATGACTAAAAAGGCTTGATTTGTGGCAGACGGGACTGCCTACTCACGCAGCCATCTCAGTGCACCCGTTTGCCTCCTTTGCCCTATGCACCTTACTCACCACAGACCTTGTTCTATGGGGCTTCTTTTTGTTTCCAAGATTGAAGAGGGACATGAAGAACAGTGATTTGATGAGGTAGAAGAGGTGAACGAAAAAGGAGGGTGGTGCTGTCAGCCACCCAAACAGATTGTTCAAACTTGAAAAATGTTTACAAGAATGGAATCACAGATTCAATAAATGTACTAAGTGTAATGAAGAGTACTTTAAGGCCATAAAGTTGTTTTGTAAAAAAAATTTAAATACATAGCTTTGAAAATTAATTGTTTTTTTTGGAGGGGGTACCCACCTCATCAACATAACACCTACTTTCTATGGTGGTTGTAAGATTTAAATGAAGTATTGTAAGTAAAGTAGCTTGTAAAATAAAGTGGTCAGATGAAGCCCACTTTTCAATTTATTCCTTTGGGAAGGAAAAATTGGTATTTCATACATGTTAGGAAAAATAATTATGACTACAACGTATAGACCAGGGGAAAAAAAGAAATGTTACCCTTCTCCCAAAATGGAAAATAGTTATTTCTTATATTTTCTGATATGTTCTTGTGTTAGGCAGGGTTCGTTAGAGAAACAAAACCAGGATAGACACACACACACACACACACACACACACACACGCACACATATATTTCTACAGCTTGGAAGAATATAACAGCTAACTAGCCCACACAGCAATACAGAGGGCTCAGTTCAACTGACTTCTCTGGAACAGTTAATATACTGGAAGGCCTTCAACTCACATAGGCTGCTGGGTCCAAGGTCAAGGAAACAGACAGCTGAGTCTTCCCTGGGGCAATGCAGTCAAGAGTCTGCCCACAGGCAGCAAACAGTAGGGTGGGTCACTAACAGTCAGTAGCTCAGGAGCTTAGTGAAGCAGGCCTGATGGGATATTGAACTCAAGCAATACAAGACAAGCAATGCAAGGCGACAGGGTCCACCAGCCTCAAGCTCAAGCGATGGATGCACTAGCAGCAGGGTGAAGCAGGTCTCCAAGGAACCTGAAGCTCTAGCGATAGGATCCATGGGTTGGCTGTCTACAGGTAGTCTGGCTCACAAGTTGAGGCCAAGAACTAGCTAAAGCAGCCTCATGCTGGCCAGATCACCAGAGAACAAGAGAGAGGGGCAGCTCTTGCTGAGCCATTTATCACTTTATTCTCCACTCACACTATAACCTTTTTAATACGACATGTTCCTTTTAGCCAGGTTGGCACAATAAACCTACCTGTCATCATAATTCCTTACCATGCTCATCTTACCATTATCCTCTTAGCTGATAGAATTTACTTAAAAAGTCTAAACTCGTGGATTTTTATTGTCATGTATATTACTATGGCTACTTCCTGTTTGAGTGCTCTGACCTTTCTATTTCTGGTACATGTGTAGAGGTCCTTTTATTTGCTTTCCTTTTATGTGGATTTGTCTGCCACCAGCTTTTCCACAGTTATTTTCCTTTCACCATTTTGAATTCCCCTGTGTTGCCACCTCCAGAGAGCCTTACTCTGATCACGTGATCTAACATAAAGTAGTCAACAGTTTTCCCCCATAGTTTGTATCACTCTGAAATTTCCTTGCCCATTTGTGCGTATTCTACCTGCACTACAGGCTATTTCACCACATTCCCTTATAGACCCCAGCATTCCCTACATAGTAAGCAGCATTGTTTTTTGTTTTTTTAAAAACAATTTATTGGGGCTCATACAATTCTTATCACAGTTCATACATATACATACATCAATTGTATAAAGCACATCTGTACAGTCTTTGCCCTAATCATTTTTTTCTCCTCTTTTCTTTTTTTACATTTTATTAGGGACTCATACAAATCTTATCACCATCCATACATATACATACATCAATTGTATAAAGCACATCCATACATTCCCTGCCCCAATCATTCTCAAGGCATTTGCTCTCCACTTAAGCCCCTTGCATCAGGTCCTCTTTTTTTTTCCCCTCCCTCCCCTTTCCCCCCTCCCTCATGTGCCCTTGGTAATTTATACCTCGTTATTTTGTCATATCTTGCCCTATCCGGAGTCTCCCTTCCCCCCTTCTCTGCTGTCCCTCTCCCAGGGAAGAGGTCACATGTGGATCCTTGTAATCAGTTCTCCCTTTCCAACCCACTCACCCTCCACTCTCCCAGCATCGTCGCTCACACCCTTGGTCCTGAAGGTATCATCCACCCTGGATTCCCTGTACCTCCAGCCCTCATATGTACCAGTGTACAGCCTCTGTCCTATCCAGCCCTGCAAGGTAGAATTCGGATCATGGTAGTTGGGGGGAGGAAGCATCCAGGATCTGGGGGAAAGCTGTGTTCTTCATCGGTACTACCTCGCACCCTAATTAACCCATCTCCTCTCCTAAACCCCTCTATGAGGGGATCTCCATTGGCCGACACTTGGGCCTTGGGTCTCCACTCTGCACTTCCCCCTTCATTTAATATGGTATATATATATATATATACACATACATATATACATATACACATATATACACATACATACACACACTTATATCTTTTTTTTTGCATGATGCCTTATACCTGGTCCCTTGGCACCTCGTGATCACACTGGCCGGTGTGCTTCTTCCATGTGGGCTTTTTTGCTTCTGAGCTAGATGGCCGCTTGTTCACCTTCAAGCCTTTAAGACCCCAGACACTATCTCTTTTGATAGCCGGGCACCATCAGCTTTCTTCACCACATTTGCTTATGCACCCATTTGTCTTCAGCGATCCTATCATGGAGGTGTGCAGTCAATGATATGATTTTTTGTTCTTTGATGCCTGGTAACTGATCCCTTCGGGACCACTCGATCACACAGGCTGGTGTGTTCTTCCATGTGGGCTTTGTTGCTTCTGAGCTAGATGGCCGCTTGTTTATCTTCAAGCCTTTAAGACCCCAGTCACTATCTCTTTTGATAGCCGGGCACCATCAGCTTTCTTCACCACATTTACTTGTTCACCCACTTTGGCTCCAGCCGTTGTGTCGGGAGAGTGAGCATCATAGAGTTCCAATTTAATAAAAGAAGGTATTCATGCATTGAGGGAGTGTTTGAGTAGAGGCCCAAGGTCCTTCTGCCACCTTAATACTTGACCTATAAATATAGACACATAGATCTATTTCCCCATCCTCATATATATATTTGCATGTACATGTCTTTGTCTAGACCTCCATGAATGCCCTTTGACTCCTAGCTCTTTCCTCCATCTCCCTTGACTTTCCTCCTGCCCTACTACCATGCTTCGTCGCCACCTGGGCTAGAGCATACCTCTTCTCTAAGCAACCTTACCCTTGATCATTTCCCACCAGGCCTGCCACTCCCCCTTCTCTACCATTTGGGGGTCCCATGTTTTTCCCTTGTCCCTGGGTTTGTTAACACCACTTCCTTTTCCCCCCTACCCCCCCACCCCAAGTCCCCCCGGAACTGTCGTTCCCGTTGTTTTTCCTCCAGATAGTTCATCCAGCCTGTCCTATTCAGACAGACCTGTGGAGACACTAACATGCACGAAAACAAGACAGGAAAACAAAGCAACAGTATACAACCAGGCAACAAAACAGCAAAACAAACCACTGACAACAAAACAAAACACTTCACAAAAGAAAGGCTTGTAGTTCGTTCAAGGATCGTTTGCTGTCCCTTAGGAGCGTTTTCCAGTCCAGTCTGTTGGGGCATCACGCCCTGGCCCCAAAGTCCACTTTCAGCATTCCCTGGGGACCTTGCCACTCCATTCCCTTGCTGTTCCGCTGCACTCCCCCAGTGATTTGCCTCGGTGTGGTGGGATCAGGTCAGGTGCAATTCCCACACTGTGTCTCCGGTGCTGTCCCCTGTATCGCCCTTAGTCACTGATTGGCATCATTTCTCATAGTGGGGCCAGCCATGTTGTTCTCTCTGTGGACTGGCTGCTCTACTCAGGAACATCATCATCACGGCCTGGTGGGCCAGGCTGTGCTCCACTCTCTCCTCTTGCCCCTTCATCTTCTCCCGTGTGCTCTGATCAGATATGTTCATCTCCCGGGGCTGCAGAGTCAATGTCGTTCTTTGGAACAAATTCTTTTCGGGGGAGGGGCAGGTATCCACTTAATTTATGGTGCTGGGGAAGCAGCATTGTTTTAGGCAGCACTGTCTGTTCATATCCCCAGTGCCAAGAATAGCACCTGGCTTTTATGAGAGGACTTCAATAGTACATAAAAATGGCCCTGCTCAATACTTGCCCTCATGAAGTAATCACTGAAGACAGAGGTCTATATAACAAAAGGTGATAAAACATACGGTACCTGGCTATCAGAAAGAATGGTATTTAGGGTCTTAAAGGCTTCTCTTCAAAAGAGCAGCCTTTTAAGAGAGGTGACAGCTAAGTAGACACAGAAGAAGCCCACTAGCACATGTGAGTCAAGAATTGAAAACAGTAGAATTCAAGCTCAAATTTCGAGCACGGCTGTGTTACAGAAGGGAGTGTGGATGACCATGAGAAGCCCTATGTCCATTTTTAGAGTACCATGCAAATTAAGCCTCTCTTGAACTCCCTTAGACCATTGACTTGGGATATGAATAGTGTTGCCCTCAGTGCATTAGATCGTGGATTATTGCAGATAGTTAACATTTAACCTATAATTGACTTTCCCAGAGGGAGCGAGGAGGGAGGGGGAAAAAAGAGGACTTGATGCAAGGGGCTTAAGTGGAGAGCAAATGCTTTGAAAATGATTAGGGCAAAGAATGTACAGATGTGGTATAATTGTCTTTCCCTTTTGACCAATTTAAATTTTGTTCTATTTTCTATTATCTCCTGCTTTCTTTCGTATTAAAGTTTTTCTGTGTTTTGTTGTAATTTAGGTCTTTTTTCCTTTTTAGCAGTTTTATTGGCACGCAGTCCACCTATCACACAATTCAATAGTTCAGTCATAGCAAGAAGAATTGTACAATCATTACCATAATCAATTTCAGAAGCATATTTAGGTTTTTGATGATTTTCTTTACATAAAATCCAGGACAGGTAATCCATAGAGCCAGCCACTAGGTGAATGGTTCCTCCAGGTTATGGCAGGTGAGATTAGAGGGGGCATGGGAGCCAATTATAATAAGTACAGGAATGAAGATGTTCCAAAATTGATTGCATGACTAATGTATTTAAACCATTGAATTGTATGGTAAGTGAATTATATGTCAATGAAATAGGTTTTTAAAGTGCATGGAAAAATTCCATTTTTCCATGTGCTTTGTTGAATCCCCTTCTTGTCATTACAAAATGAATGAAGGAGTAGTAGAAATTGCATGTTATTTTACTGTATGATGGTGATTCAATTGAAATTAGAGTTTTAATACACACTGTTTTTTAAATCCAGGTGAATTTCATTGTGAGTGACTCTGGAGCACATGTCTTAAATTCTTGGACTCAAGAAGACCAAAATTTGCAGGAGGTATGATTCTGTTTTGAGTTGTAACCAGTTTTGAAAATTGCTTAAATGTGGTAAAATATATATATATATATATTTTTAATCATTTTATTTTGTGCTCATACAACTCTTATCACAATCCATACATACATCGATTGTGTAAAGCACATTTGTACATTCATTGCCTTCATCATTCTCAAAACATTTGCTCTCCACCTAAGCCCCTGGCATCAGTTCCTCATTTTTCGCTCTCCTCTCCTCTCCTTCATGAACCCTTGATAATTTATCAATTATTTTGTCATATCTTTCCCTGTTTGACGTCTCCCCTCACTCACTTTTCTGTCCCCCAGGGAGGAGGTCACATGTAGATCCTTGTCATTGGTTACCCCTTTCCAAACCATTCTCCCTTTACCCTCCCAGCATCACCACTCACACCTCTGGTCCTGAAGGAGTCATCTGTCCTGGATTCCCTATTTCCAGTTCCTATCTGTACCAGTGTACATCCTCTGGTCTAGTCAGATTTGTAAGGTAGAATTGGGATCATGATAGTTGGGGAGGAGGAAGCATTTAGGAACTAGAGGAAAATTGTATGTTTTATCATTGCTCCATCACACCCTGACTGGCTCATCTCTTCCCTAAGATGATGTCCAGTGGCCAACAAATGGACTTTGGGTCTCCACTCTGCACTCCCTCTCCTTATTTACTGTGATAAGATTTTTTTGTTCTGATGATGCCTAATACCTGATCCCTTCCACACCTCGTGATCGCACAGACTGGTGTGCTTTTTCCATGTGGGCTTTGTTGCTTCTGAACTAGATGGCTGCTTGTTTACTTTCAAGCCTTTAAGACCCCAGACACTATCTCTTTTGATAGCTGGACACCATCAACTTTCTTCACCGCATTTGCTTATTCACCTGCTTTGTCTTCAGTGGTTATGTCGGGAAGGTGAGCATCATAGGATGCCAATTTAGTAGAAGAAAGTATTGCTTGGATTGAGGGAGCACTTGAGTGGAGGCTCAGTGTCCTTCTGCTACCTTAATACTAAACCTATAAATATATCCACATAGATCTAATTCCCCCTCATATATAAATATATTTGCATATGTTCATGCCTTTATTTAGACCTCTATAAATGCCCTTTGCCTTCTAGCTCTTTCCTGTATTTCCTTTGACTTTCCTCTTGTCCCACTATCATGCTCAGTCCTCATTTGTGTTTCAGTAATTCCTCTTGGTTACATTATCCTTGATCACGCCCTACCAGGCCTCCTACAACCTTCTCACCACCGATTTGGATCGTTTGTTGTTCCCTTGTCCCTGGGTTTGTTAACACCACTTCCTTACCCCCTCCACCTCCCCCTCTCCCATGTCCCCACGGAACTGTCAGTGCTGTTGTTTTTTCCTCCAGATTGTTCATCCAGCCTATGTTATTTAGACAGACCTGCTGAGATAATAAAATGCACAAAAACAAGACAGAGCAAAACTAAGCAACAATACACAAGAAAGCCACCACCACAACAAACCACTGACAAAGAACAAAACAAAACACATCAAGAAAGAAAAGCTTGTAGTTAGTTCAAGGACTGTTTGTTGGCCTTTAGGAGTGTTTTCCAGTCCAGTCTATTGGGGCACCAAGTCCTGGCCCCAAAGTCCACCTTCAGCATTCCTTGGGTCCTCGCCGCTCCATTCCCTTGCTGTTCTGCTGCACCCCCTTAGTGTTTTGCCTCGGTGTGGCGGGATCAGATCGGGCGCAATTCCCACACTGTGTCTCCGGTGTTGTCCCCTATAGGGCTATGGGTCAGTGAGGGACATCATGTCTTATAGTGGGGCCAGCCATGTGGTCCTCTTTGTGAACTGGCTGCTCTAATCCTGGTGGGCCAGGATGTGCTCTATTACTACCCCCCTTTAATCTGCTGCACTGTGCTCCGATCAGATATGTCCCTCTCCCGGAGCTGCAGATTCAATGCCATCCTTTGAAATAAATTCTTCTGGGCGGAGGGGCAGGTGTCCACATAGTAGTTGAGATTCGGGCCAGCCCCTCAAAAATATTTTTTCTTGAAATGCTTAGATTTTATCAAGTTGGTATTTGCACATTGTTTTGGAATGCCATGTAATCATAAGAAAAATAGCCATCTCCATTCCACGCTTTCTTTACCGACAAATTAGAAGGAAACTTTAACTCTTTAGCTATTGTGCTATTTATTTCCATATTTGTAAACAAAATGCTTTTACTACTACTTATTGAGTTCTCAGTTTACATCTTATCTATTTATTACCGTTATCTGTTGTCCTGAGGAGGTTATATGTAGATCATTGTGATCAGTTTCCCCATTCTCCCCCCACCTTCCCTTTACCCTCCTGGTATGGCTGCTCTCAACATTGATCCTGAGGAGTTTATCTGTCCTGTGTTTCCAGCTCTCATCTGTACCCATGTACGTGCTGTGGTTTAGTCAGATGTGTAAGGTAGAATTGGGATCATGATAGAGGGAGGAAGCATTAAAGAACTAGAGATAAGTTGTATGTTTCATCGGTGCTATACTGTACCCTGACTGGCCCATCTTCTCCCTGTGACCTTTCTGTAAGGGGATGTCCAATTGCTTACAGATTGGCTTTGGGCCTCCAATCTACACTCCCCCTCCCCCTCCCAATTCATATTGACATGATTTTTTTGTTTTGTGTCTTTGATACCTGATTCCGTGGACACCTCTTGATCATACAGGCTAGTGTGCTTCTTCCATGTGGACTTTGTTGCTTCTCAGCTAGATGGCCACTTGTTTATCTTCAAGCCTTTAAGCCCTCAGATGCTACACCTTTTTATAGCCCTGCACCACCATCTTTCTTTACCACATTTGCTCATGCACACATTTGTCTTCAGTGATCGTGTTGGGAAGGTGAGCATCTCAGAATGCCCGATTATTAGAACAAAGTGTTCTTGTGTTGAGAGTACTTGAGGCCCAATGTCCAACTGTTTTCTTACTACTAAACCTATAAATATATGTACATAGATCTATTCCCCATTGTCATATATATTTACATATGTACATGCCTATATTTAGATATTTATAAATGTCTTTTGCCTCCTAGTTCATTCCTCTATTTGCTTTAACTTTCCTCATGTCTCCCACTATGATGTTCAGCCTTCATTTGGATTTTAGTAATTCCTCTCAGTTACATTGCCCTTGATCAAGCCCTACCAGACCTCCCATACCCTCCTCGTCATCGATTGTTGGTCACTTGTTGTTCTCTTGTCCTTGGGTTTGTTAACACCCACTTCATTTCCTCCCACATCCCCATCTCCTATATCTCCCCAGAACTGTCATCCTGTTGTTTTTTCCTTCGGCTTGTTTATCCCGCCTAGACATGCAGAGTTAATAACATGCACAAACACAAGACCCAGCAAAAGAAAGCAACAATAGAAAATCAAACAACAAAACAAAAATAAAGCCAACGCCAAAAAAATGAAAAGCCTTAAAAAAAAAAAAAGAAAAGCCTATAGTAGTTCAAGGTCTATTTGTTGACCTTTACCGGTGTTTTCCAGTCAAGTCTGATGGGGCGTCATGCCCTGACCCCACAGTCTATTTTTGGTGTTCCCTGGGGACTTCATTGCTCTGCTCTCCTTGCTGTTCTATTGTACGCCCTTAGTGTTTCACCTCGATGTGGTAGGGTCAGATTGGTCACAGTTCCCACAGTGTGTCTCCAGTGTTGTCCTCCTTCATGCTATGGGTCAGTGAGGGACGTAGTGTCTCATGGTGAGGATGGCCCTATGGTCCTTGTGGTGTATTGGCTGCTCTCAGCAGAAACACCATCCTCAGGGCTTGGTGAGCCAGGATGTGCTTCACTTATTTTTCCTCCCCCTTCTTTCATTTGTTCCTGTGTGCTCTGATCAGACATGTCCCTCTCCCTGAACTGTAGCTTCAGTGCTGTCCTCTGAAGTGAATTCTTCGGGCAGGGTGAGGGGTGGTGGTGTCTGTCTGCTTAGTTGGTAATAGGGTCGGCCCCTGAACTTTATTCTTTTACATTTGGCTTACCTAGTTGTTTTAGCACCGTTTGTTGAAAAAATTCTTTTTCTATCGAGTGGCCTTGTAAACCTGGTTGAAAACCAGTTGGGCATAAATGTGTGGTTTTATTTTTATTCTGTGAGACTAATTTTTAGATCGTTTATTGCAGGTAATATAAATACAATTGATGTGTCTACACTGATTTTATAATCCTGCAACTTGCTGAATTCATTTTTTCTAGTAGTTTTTATGTAAGGTTGTGTCATCTGTAAACAGAGATCATTTTACTTTCTTTTTAATTTGGGTGCCTTTATTTCTTTGTCTTTCCTGATTGCCATGGTTAGAACCTCACAGCACAACATTGACTAGCAGGGTGGAGATGGAACATCCTTATCTTATTATTCCGAGAGGAAAAGCACCCGGTCTGTCACCAGGAGTATATGGTTAGCTGGCGATGTTTTTGTGGATGCACTAGTAGCAGGAATTTCACTTCTTTTCGCAATTTATTGTCATGGAAAGTTGTTGAGTTTTGTTAGATACTTTTTCTGGCTCTGTGAAGATGATAGTGTGGTTTTATTTTTTCTGTTGATATATTGCATGAATTGATTTTGAGATTGTAAACCAACTTTGCATTTCTAGAACAACCTCACCGGGTCCTGGTGTATCTTTTATTTATATATATATCTGCATCAGATTAGTAATTTTCTGAGGACATTCTCATCTGTATTTATAAGCCACGTCAGTGTGTAGTTTTCTTGTATAATTTTTGTCTGCGTTGCATATATTATTACAAAGTAAATTTTTCCCTGTTTACTTAGCTAATGGCAGCATTGGCTGCCGTTGGGCCTCCTAATCCTAGGGCAGATCCAGAATGCTGCAGTATTCTACATGGTCTAGTTGCAGCCGTGGAAACCCTCTGCAAAATTACAGAATGCCAGCACGAGGCTCGTACTCTACTGATGGAGAATGCTGAACGTGTTGGAAATAGAGGACGGATCATTTGTATTACTAATGCCAAAAGGTGAGACATTAATAACAATCATCCTTTCACTGGGAGAATTTAAATATCCTCTTGGGTTTTTTATTTTAAAAAGCTGGGACAACGTGGTAGCAATTACTTCAAGTGGCTTTTGTGTTGTTATTTTATTTTGAGGCTATGGTTATTCAATTCTAAAATAAAAACTTATTTCAGTTAAAAACAATTTAAACTGTCATATAAACCAATATAATTACTTTTTTCTCATTAGTTTTGAGCTTTTTTTCCCCCCGGAATTGGGAGTGAGCACTAAAGGCAGTCCTTATAAAAATAATCTTAAAGTGTCTGCAAAAAGAAAGTGTAGCCAAATAGTGCTTTTAAATTTTTCTCTTACTGTTTATTCCATAGTTTTCTATGTGTTTTTCTGCTATAGTGATAGCCATGTGCGAATGCTGGAAGACTGTGTGCAAGAAACAATTCATGAACATAACAAGCTTGCTGCAAATTCAGATCAGTGAGTATGAGCTCAGTAAAATATGTACATTCATGTTTATATGTATTTTCTATCAAATAATATCAGTGTAATATTCATTTGGATTCTCTACTGCCTCAATAAATTAGTAAAAAATGCGATATGTGATTACCAACTTAAAAATTTTTTTCTCTTTGATTTTGTAATTTTACACTTTTCTGCAAGAAAAGGTGATAAGGGTAAAATAATATATACATATTTAAAGTGCTTTGATACCTCAATTTTTCATACGCTAATAAATATATAAAATGAGCAGCTTGTTGCTGGTTTATTCAGTATATTCCAATTCAAAGCATTGTTTATATGAAACCTCCAGAATAGTATAATCTATAAACATAAAGTTTATTAGTGTTTGCTTATGGGACAGAAGACTGACTCCAGGAAGGTCTTTAGGGGAAAAAAAACTTCAATATATGGATTTTTAAGAAAACTGTAAAAGACACACTTCACACACAGCGAAGACTGTGTATTAGATTGAGTTATTATTTATATTCTGAGGTAGGATAATTATGTATAAGAAGACTATTCTCACTTGGTATGGCATGCTGAAGTGTTTTAGAGTGAAGTGTCAAGTGTTTTGCAACTTATTTAAAGAATAATAAAAGGAAAATAAATACTTAATATATTCACATTCTCTGTAGCAGTTTTCCATTGAGAATTAGGATTGATTGGAGTTTTCTCTTGAAGTACAGAGAAAATTATATTTTTCACTTGAATTATATTTGTATACGTTGTTCATTAAGTATTCACATAACTGCAGCAGTTATCCACAGTGTAAGCATTTCAGCTTTTATCATCACAGTAACTACTGATTGTAGAGATACACCATTTTAATGCATTAAATTTTCAGTAGTTTTCATTTGCCTGAAGATTTTACATGGTATGTAGTCTTATATTATAAGTGAAAAGATGTTTCTTTAAGTCTCATGCAGATTCAGAGGTGTGAGTTAGTACTGATTCACACCTACCCAGTTGGTGAAGACAGCCTTGTGTCTGATCGTCCTAAAAAAGAGGTAAGTGTAAAAGTAATGGAATAAAATATCATTGTGAGTTATTAATATGTGTTGAGAGGGGTTAATATTAAGTGGTCACATTGCCAACATATTCTGCCAAGAAAACATTGGGAATTTTTTAAGAAATCTGTACAAGTAAACCACCTGGATTGATTCCTTGTTATAAATTGGAGCTTGTACAGTCTTTTCTCAATGGCCTGCTCAGCAGTATTTTTATTTTAATTGAACTTGCTTAATTGAACAGTTTATATTGTTCCTGAGATTTCAGCTACTTTAATAAGTGAATTTCGTTATTTTAAAGACACTTTATTCTTTAAAAATATTTTCCCCTCTTGTTAGAAAATCTTTAGGCTTTTCAACAAAACTACACTGTAGTAACAGAGAAGTTTATTTTACTTGTCCAAAGAGGTTGCCCAAGGGGGAACTAACTCTCAACCTTGGTTCTACTTTTTCATTAAGTCTGATCAGTTTGAAAAGACAGGATATTCTGATGGTTATTAAATGAGTTCACATCACATAAAATTTTTCATCAGTAGTCATGTTTAGAAATACGGCTTTACATACCAGCTTTACATTTTTACAAGTTTCTGCAGTCTGAAATTAATCAAACATGCAGTTGATCAAAGATGCATTGATAATTGCTATTGATTAGAATGTGAAAATTGGACACAAAGAACCAGGATTAGCAGTTGGTAATAGGAATGATGTTGGAAATCTCATGATAGAATTTCACATGACCAATGATTTATTCATCGCAGGTACTTCTCTTTTAAACAACATAAATAGTGACTATACACATAAACCCCACCAGGTAGAATACATCAGAATCAAACTGACAACATTTATGAAAAAGGACAATGGAGAAACTTGATATCATCAGCCAGAACAAGGCCAGGGGCCAGTTGCCAATGGACCAACAAATGCTCATGTAATTTCAGGAAGATGCTGATGAAACTTCAGACAACCCCATTAGAGCCAGAGTACAACTCTGAGTATATCCCACCAGAATTTAGGGACTATTTCCAGAATAGTTTAACTTAATGAATACCGAAGGCAGTAAGTAGTCCAGTTGAGTTGTGGGAAGACATCAAGGACATCACACACGAAGAAAGCTAAAGGTATCTAGTTGAATTGTGGATTGTAATAATATCTATAAGAGCTCCCAATACAATGATTAAAAAATAATAAGAAAGCTAAAGGTCATTCAAAAGCCAGGGAGGAAAGACTAAAATGGATGTCAGAGAGACTCTAAAACTTGTTCTTGAATATAGAGAAGCGAAAGTGTGAGGGTAATCTGCAGCTTAAGACCCTCTGTAAAGTGCTGACAAGTGAGTTTGTTACTCTGAAGACTAAGATGTGTGACCCACGCCAGGCTATTTTCATTAACTTTAATTCGTGAAAGTTGAACAGTGAATAATAAAGGCCAAAGAATAGATGCATTGGAATTGTGGTGTTAGCAAAGTACTGTGGACTACCAGAAGAATAAATAGCTCTGTCTTAAATAAGTACAGTCAGAACGCCCCATTGAAGCGAGGATGGCGAGACGCTGTCTCATGCACTTTGGACAGGTCAGGAAAGAGCAGTCATGTTTGGTAAAGTAGAAGGACAGTGAAAACTAGGAAGACCCTCAGTGAGATGGATTGACAGCGTGCTTCAGCAATGAATTCACACACAGCAACACTTGAGAGGAATGGTGCAGGACAACAAGTGGTTTGTTTCGTTGTGCATGTGAGCGGTTACTGGCTCCTTGACTTCTGACAACCCCAAAGGAAAAGGAAATGATGAAAAGAATTGAACGGCAGCTTCAAAGGGTGGGTTGAAAAGACAGAACAAGTCATTCAGACATACCAAGGGTCTACTGAGTGGTCAGGTTCTGTCCTTTCACCATACATACTTATTTGTATGTAACTAAACAGAGGAGCTAGACTATATGAAGAAGAAAGTAGTATTGGGACTGGACGAAGGCTCATTAACAGCCTTTGTGTGATACGCAGATGGCACAACCTTGCTTGCTGAAAGTGAAGAAAAGTTTAAGCCAGCAGTGTTCTCAACCTGTGGGTCACGACCCCTTTGGGAGTCGAACAATCCTTTCACAGGGATCACCTAATTCATAACAGAAGCAAAATTACAGTTATGAAGTAGCAACGAAAATAATTTTATGGCTGGGGTCATCCCAACATGAGGAATTGTATTGAAGGGTCACGGCATTAGGAAGGTTGAGAACCATTGGTTTAAGCACTTGCTGATAGAGATGACAACTAGCCTTCAATATGGGTTACACCTCATCATAATACGAAAATTCTTGAGATTAGACCAATACACATCATGATAAATGGAGAAAAGATTGAAATTGTTCAGTTTACTTGGGATCACAATCAACACCTATAGAAGCAGTGTTCAGGAAATCACACAACATATTTTATTGGGCAGATGTCCTGCCAAAGAACTCTTCCAAGTGTTAAAAAGCAAATGTGTCACTTTGAATACTAAGCTGTGCCTGACCTGAGCCAAGGTATTTTCTGTCACCTAATATGCATGTAACATCTGAACAATGAGTAAAGAAGACTGAAGACAAATTTATGACTTTGAATTATCGTTTTGGTAAAGAATGTAAATGTATCCTGCTAAAAGAAGAACAAATGAGTTTCTGCTGGAAGAACTTAGAAGTGATGATGTACTTTGGACATGTTACTGCAAGGGAAGCCCATGCTTGGTAAAGTAGGAGTTTGGTCAAAAAAATAGGAAGGCCCTCAAGAGAATGTATTGATACAATCGCTGCAAGAGTGGACTGTAACGAATCGTGAGGGCGGAGCAGGGGGCAGATTGTCATTTTGTTGTACAGAGGGTCCCGTTGGTTGGAACAGACTACAATACTAAGCAACCACATATTTACACAGTTAGATTTAATTTATATTTTGTGTGTTAGGTTTTTATTTAGTAGTACTTAATGTAAATATATCAAATAATTACTTTAGGAATTTCTTATAGTTAGATTGTATTTTTAATATCTCCTTTACTGCTTTAGGTGGTTTCCAGTGTTAGCTCCTTTGTGTTAAATTTATTTTCTGTCTTTGATAATGTGGCAATATGTTGTCTCTATAGTTATGATAAGGCAGTTATATACAATGAATACTATGGCCCTAAATAAATTAAATTGTGTGTTGCAATGTAAGTTATTGATGATGAGATGAGATGATTGTGTCAATTTTCACATTCGAATAAATAGTTTTATCTGTAGGATTTTATCCTGTCCACACAATCAAGTATTGTTGTCTACAGAATTTGAAGCACGTTGAATCTATTTTGACTATAAAATAAATACTTAAGTAAAAGACTGTTTATTGCTGAGTCCTCGGATGGCTCAGTTTCTGGTGTGTAATAAGTTCCTCTTAATACATTGAATGCATGCATGCATGTTGCTAAAAGAATTAGGTTTTATTTTTTCAATTTTCCAAATTCAAAAAAGTGAAAATAATTGTATGGGCTAGGGTTCTAATGAAATGTTGACATTTGGGAGTTAATTTTATTTCGTCTTGTTGATTAGTTGTCCCAAGTTCTAACCACAGAAGTCCATAGTGTTCGTGCAGGGCGGCATCTTGCTACCAAATTGAATATTCTAGTGCAGCAGCATTTTGACTTGGCTTCAACTACTATTACAAATATTCCCATGAAGGTAAGTCACTCTTTTCTCTGCAAATTTGATGGATATGACTTTAAACATTTGTTTAATGTGTCTCATTTATTTTAATTCCAACTTTGCTTTTTCCCCACGTGCCATATTTTCTGTTTTGCTAGCCTACACTCATTGTCTTTGACCAGGTCAGTAAACACTGAAAGGATCACAGAACAAAATGCTGTTGTTTTCTTTCTCATTAGAAGTCGATGTGAGCACGCCCCTCCCCTCAACACACCAGTGTTCTCATTTTTCCCATTGTTGTCTCGATCTTAAACTAGTTTTTTTCTGTGATTCTTTTTCTGACAGTTGTGTTAGTAGATTTTACTTCCTTTGTGCACGCTAATGAGTCTTATTTCCTCTATTTTTTTTCCTAGCCTATCTAGTACAAAGGTGTTTGTAATTAATACGTTCTGAATAGGGAAAAATAGTTCATAGTTTTATTTTAGTTATTTACTGTGTACCTGAAAAATGTGAGTTTTAGGATTCAACTACTAGATTTCCTAGGGAGTATTTTGCATTCTCTTTTATAATATCTTCAGTATGTTGCCTGAGATGACCAGCCCATAGTGTTAAATCATTTTATATTGAGTGGAGTTGAATTAAATAAAATAATTGTTTATAAATGTAAGGTAGCCATTATATCTAAAAATTCAAATTGGCTTTCTTATATAGTTCAGGTTCATGCTTTTACTACCACATCATGAAAAATAAATTGCATAGAAATATTATATCTTTATTATTTTTCCTCTAAAACTATGGTTGGCTCTTTGTTAGAAATTGTAGGCTTACTCAGTAGAATCTTTCAGCTAATTGATGAAGCAATTAGCAAGTAAAAGCAAAATAGGTGTACTTTAATATATTTAATTTGGTATTACTTATAACAAAAGTACTCTGAGGATACTCTGCATATTAACTTGGACCATATTTGTGTGCTGTTGGTGTGACCGCCCCTTTAATCTTTGTCTTTTTGGGTAAATATATAATGTTGAAATTCCTACTTACTATTCTGTTGGAACAAGTTGCCACACTGACTTGTCTCTATAGTCTGTATTTGCGATTGTATATAAGTGTTTGGCAATTTGCTATAAATATTTAAAGATGCTGTTTCCTTTAAATTATTATTTCAATTTGCATACACTTTCAATAGCATTTTATATTGAAATTTATGTTTTATATTTATGTTTTTAATGTATATAGTATATTAAAATGCTGGAAAAACAGTGTTTTTGTAATAAAAAGAAGCTTTTAAATTTCTGGATTAGTAACTTCACAATTCTGACATAAATTAAAAAATCATTAATGATTTTATTAGCACTGTATAGCCAGTAATTTTTCCTAGAGTTCACATTGCTGTGAAAAAATACTGCATCTTTAAATAGGTTAGTTACAAAGCAAACTGTCCCATTATCATTGAATGTATTTTACCTTACTTAAGCAAACTGAATAATTAATAGCTATTACTTTGCAAGCAAAGCCAAAGTATTTCAACTGTCTTAAAATTTGCTTTAAGGAAGAGCAGCATGCTAACACATCTGCCAATTATGATGTGGAGCTACTTCATCACAAAGATGCACACGTAGATTTCCTGAAAAGTGGTAAGTAAGAGCCCTCTGGAAGCATTTGTTTGTTAGCTCTGACATGTGAAATCGTATTAATAGTTCTTCAAAGTTCTTCAGTAAGTGAACTTGCTCTTCTTTATTAATCTAGCCTTTTAAAAACTTACCTCCCACTATCACCAATTATTGGCTGTGGAACTAGTGTTCTGTAGAATTTACTTAAAGGAAAAGTAGGTTAACGGAACAGATACTGAGAAAGATAGCTGTTAGGTCATGCTGTAGTTTCTTTTTTTGCATGCAAACAACCCTAGGAAGGAAAGAGAACTGAAGCAGGTCCAAATGAGTGTTAAGACCCATATGGATAAAAACCAGCGGTCCTCAATTTAAGCTAGTTTTTCCTTCCCCAAACGATTTCAGTTAATAGACCTTATCTTTAAAACCCTGCTGTCTGCGACTGTATTGACTTGGCTAAAGGAGGAGATGCTGGAATTTCAGAGGAAGCTCAGTCACCCGCTAGCAGACACTCATGTTCCAACCTCCACTTTACCAGTTCAAGGTCTACTGTAGTAGATATTCCACTGAATCCTAAATTAATGTAAAATTCTATGATCCGAAGGACATTTTCAAACCTCTTTAAGGTTAGACATTGAGCTAAATCCTAGGTTTTCAATGTAAATTAATGCTATGAAAATTAAATGTAATGCACTGTTTGTAACCTGTTATCAGATTTACTGCTGACGGGTTTCATTCCAGTGCTTCAGAAAGTCCCAGAATATATAAGACTGACAAAACTTGTCTGTCTGGTTTTATATTTGGGAGACAAGGGGGAGGAAAAAAAAGGAAATTAAATGTTTGACCTTGATCATGTTGAGTACATGTTCTTGATTGACGTGTTGTAATTCTGAACTCTGTGTCTGTCATAAGGAGTCCGGGTGGTGTACTGGGTTACACACTGGGTCTCAAACCGCCCGGTCTGCAGTTTGAATTCATCAGCCACCACAAAGGAGAAGGAGATGACTTTGTGCTCCAGTGAAGATTGATGACAGCTTTGTCCATTTGACTTGATAGGTGACCAGAATAGGTTATCTTTGTTACGTTAATGAGGTAGGGTAGGCATAGAGAGTGTATTTTGAATCAGTCTGTTATGAAGTATAAGAGATCAAAACAAACTAAGAAGCAAACAGAAAAACCCCCAAAACCCACTGCCAAGTCAAGAGAAATGCGAATCACATGAGCACTGGTGAGGAGGAACATCAGCTTAGAAGACACAAGGACCTTCATCCAGAGCCTACAGAGAGAAGAAACTTCCCCCAACAGTTAGCACTGTTGAGCCCACACCTCTTGCCTCTCAAACCCAAAGAAAGTAAATGTCTGTGTGTTAAAGCCATCTATGTGTGGTATTTCTGTTACAGCAGTGCTAAATAAGACTATAGATACATCCATTTAATGTACCATAACAGGAGCTGATTTTAACATCTTTGACATGTGTACGGGATACTGGAAGTATCTTAATATGAATTACCAAAAGGAGAAAATGATTAAGATAAATGCATATATGTTTATTAATGTTTAGTAAATAAATGTAGAGAACTTGTTTTTAAAGATGCAGTAAGAGAAATTGCTAGGAATCCATGAGCTACTAATTAAAATTTTTTTAGAAAAGTTGATATTATTCTTTGTAACATAAGCTGTTCTTTTAGACTAGCTCTTGATTTGACCTATAATTGTATGTATGGCGCATGTAGACAGTGATAGGATCAAAGTACTGCCGGCACAGAGCAGGTGCCTGGTCTTGTCTCTAAGGATTTGGCAGGTTT
Source organism: Tenrec ecaudatus (assembly GCF_050624435.1). Classification (NCBI taxonomy): domain Eukaryota; kingdom Metazoa; phylum Chordata; class Mammalia; order Afrosoricida; family Tenrecidae; genus Tenrec; species Tenrec ecaudatus. The sequence goes on from NC_134535.1 coordinate 104,217,602, forward strand.
TCTGGGAAGGAGCCATTCAAGCTGGGTCTTGAATGAGCAGCTTACACTTGGGTCTCAATCTCTTTCCTAACTCCAGACAAGTTGCTGCTGACTTGCTATCCCTTAGATGTCTCTGCTCACCTAAAATTCAACATATCCAAGATAATTTATGAGTTTTTGCCTTGGTCTATTAGTATATCCCTCTATTATTCTAGGTATAGAGGGCAGAAACCTCAGAGTCATCTATGCAGCATCTCTGTCATTCTTTACATTCAATTCAGTATCACATTTTCTTTCATTTTATGTGTTAAATATTTGTCAGATATGTCCACACCTGTATTTCTGCTACTATTACCATCTCCTTATTCTATTGTTTTCTTCCCTTTGTCCCAGTGTAGACTCCTAAGTGATCTGTCTCTTTCTACTAGCTAAAATAATTGACAGAGTGCTAACCCGCCACCGAGGAGCCCTGTTGGTGAAGTAGTTTACATGTTGGGCTGATACCATGAGGTCAGCAGTTCAAAACCACTAGCTGCTCTGCAGAAGAGTCTCAGAAACTTACAGGGGCAGTGCTGTTCTGTCCTGTACGGTCATTGTAAGTCAGAATTGACTCAATGGCAGAGTTTGGTCTGGAACCCTCCACTGCTTTCTGTGTTGTCCTTAGGATAAAGACAGACTTTTAGGATGTCGTTCAAGACCTGGAGAAATGATCCTTCCTGGTTTTCATTATTCTCTCTCGTGTTTCCCCTCTTCCAGTGTTTCGTTCCTGTAGATGTGATCCTTTTCCTGCTCTCTTGCCACAGGATTGAAGCACCTGCGCTTTCCTTTTCCTCAGCACTCTTCTCCACTTCTTTAGTCCGTTTCTACGTAGCTTTTCAGAACTCAGACTGCTCTTCACCTCTGGAGAAAGGCTTCCCGGTGTCTCAGAACAGTGCACCTCTCTGCAGAGGCTCTTACAGCACTGCGGACACCTCCCTTACACTCTTAGCCATCTGTCTAGCTTCACACTGGCTACTATCTGATTAACGTTTGTTTCCCCTGCCTTATTATAAGTTCTGGTAAGGCACAAAGTCCTCATTGTTGTGTCTCTTGATAGATGTACTTCTCAGATTCCTTGTTGTATATTTCTTCTAAATAAACTCATTGGGATTCATTCCACATAATTAGTGGGGCATTGCAGATCCCGTTAGCTCTCTCTCACTATTTAACCATGTTATTTTATCCTTTACTAGTATGTGCAGAGAGTAGTCGTAAGTCTTTAGAAGTTTTTAACATTTTGCTGTTGATTTTTTTCAGTTCAGTGACTGAAATGATTAAATAATGAGGCAATTAGAGGGAAACTAGATATTTATCTTTATCGTAACTAATATCCAAACTCTGGCATCTTTCTAGGACTCTTCATACAAAAGGTAGAGCTCTCCCAGAATATTGCAGTCTTCCAGAAAGGTTTGGCAAATCGTTCCCAGTTCTTGTTCTATTTAGTAGAATTAACATTTGTGACCCATCTTTACAGGTGACACCCACTCGGGCGGGAGCAGTAGGGACGGCCCGTTTAAAGAGACCGTAACACTGAAGTGGTGCACACCAAGGACAAACAACATCGGTAAGGGTCTCAAAGTCACCGAGGAAAAAGAATAAGTCAGAAAATTCTGTATAACACAGTATCAGCTAATTTGTTTCATTTTGAATTTTTTTATTTTTCATTTTTATAGGGACTTAGAGAACAATTTTTTTTTCTTTTAAATTTGGGAATATTTCTTTATATTCTTTCAAATCAGTGTTTTCTTCTGTTTCAGAGTTGCACTATTGTACTGGAGCATATCGAATTTCACCTGTAGATGTAAATAGTAGACCTTCCTCCTGCCTTACTAATTTTCTTCTAAATGGTAACTTTGTCATTTATGACTGAAATGATTGCGAGTGAATTGTTATTTTGAGAATATATGACTGTATAAACTTGAAGCCTAAAAAACATTTTTATTTAATAAAGTCAACAATTCCCTCAAAAACTGTTTTAAAGTTATATGATTAGAAGTATTCTTTAACAGTATGATTTAAAAGGTTAAAGTTTGAAATTAAGATGACTTTATATCTTGTTTTGTTCTTTGTCTTTTTTTATTGTCTTATTTCTAAGCACATTTTATTCGAAAATTGTTATCTTTATAATGTAAATTGATTGTTTTGTAATTTGGAAGATTAAAATAATACAGGCTATCTATCTTGTTCTACTGCATTTTATGAATCAATCCAACAGCAACTGGAAAACTGGAGTTGACTTGTATTACTAAATATATATAGATTCATTTCTTGTTGAATACTATGCCTCTATCTTAAGTAAGCAATATATTTTTAATATTTTACCATATCATTCTTTAAGTTTATGGTTTCCTATGTGAAAAATATTTTTTAATCAAAATTACTGGATTCTATTTATTGAATATGAATTCTGTAAGTTGTGTCATGCTTAATGATCAGTTAGGTATTGGAACCACTTTAAGGAGTCAGTCTGCTTTTGTGATAGGTTAATTTCATTGTTAATGTTAAGTACAGTTTGATTACAAATGTTAAGGATTACAGATTAAACAGTGGGCATTTGAAATGGAAAATCATGAGAACGGCTGAACTAGTGAGGGAATATTGTTGATGTAAATAGAGACTTCCTTCTTTCCAAATGTTTCATGGTATTACTCATTTGAGGGTTGTTCTTCAGTCGTCTGAATTTCCTTATGTTTGTCCAGGAGAAACCGTTTTACATGAACTTGTAATAGAATAGCAATATAAAACAGAAAGCTTGTAGTGACCCAGAGATAGCGAAGGCCAGAATTCAGATTTTTAGGATTGAAATGTTAGCTATACTAACCTAGCAGTGCTGATTCAAATATGGGGCTCAAATGAAAATTCTAGGTGTGAACCTTAAGGGGAAATGCCAGAGCCCATTTGGATTTCTTTCTATGATAGAGTGACCTTGCTTTTGACAGGTCGTTCTGTTTTACTGGAACAACCACGCAAGTCAGGCTCCAAAGTCATTAGTCACATGCTTAGCAGCCATGGAGGAGAGATTTTTCTACACGTCCTGAGCAGTTCTCGTTCTATTCTAGAAGATCCTCCTTCAATTAGTGAAGGGTGTGGAGGAAGAGTTACCGACTACCGGATTACAGTAAGGCTCTAATATCATTAAATTTTGTCTTCAGTCAGTGGTCTTTCAGCAGTCATTACTGAGTGTCTCTTAGGCGCTAGGACCTGTGACACAAGGAGGTGTGCTAGAACGTGCTTATTTACTTAGGTGACTTACCTGCAGTATCTGTGTATTTGTGTAAAACCATTGTATAGTTTTCGCTTTGTATTAAGTGTATTGTGAGGGATATGTGATGACACTGGCAAACTGAAAATATAGGAAGGAAAGAAAAACTGAAAATGCAGAAGGGAGAGGAAGTCGATCAGCCTTATTTTATGGGAAACTGAATTTCAAGTATCGCATGATATGTACCGCATATACTCGAATATAAGCCGACCCAAATATCAGCCGAGGCACCTAATTTTACCACAAAACTGCATTAAATATGTGCTGAAAGAACTCGGCTTACACACAAGTATATACCGTACAGCATTTGAATATTTGTATTGCTGGCGCTTTAAAATAACATTAACTTGTATTAAGAGAGAAATGGACTAACATGAAAGGATTTTGTGTTTCTTTTGGGGGAGAAATGTAGTATACAGTGTTATATAGACTGTATTTGCTTTTGGTTCGGCTCTATTTTTCTAATAGGCTTTAAAGAAATAACAATGCTAATCAGTATTCATTGTACTATACGATTGCTGATAATGCCATTCTTCAAAGATTAACATTGTTAACGTTTTAATGTTATGTTACAGTAGTTTTAAAGTAAGCAATTTTATTTTTTAATATGATTGATTTACTCTTCTCTGTATGTGATAGGAAAGATTTAAAAGATCCAAATGAAGAAAAATGAGTGTTCCTTGGGTTTTTTTAAATAGGAAATACCAGGAATGCACTTTATTTAGTTATTTATTTTGGGAATGGATTTCTGTTTCATCTCTAGTGTTTAAAGCTCGATGGGCTTTGCGTTCAAAAGGAAATAGTAGTGGTGGGAAGGAGAGGTGTTAGCGTGGATGCTTTGAAGCCAGAGGCCAGCAGTCCTGAGAATGATAGGCTTTGACTTGTAATCCATAGTGAAACATCGAAAATGGTTTCTAATTTTTTCTCATTTGGTTATCATTAGGATTTTGGTGAATTTATGAGGGAAAACAGATTAACTCCTTTTCTAGACCCCAGATATAAAATTGATGGAAGTCTTGAGATCCCTTTAGAACGAGCAAAAGATCAGTTAGAAAAACACACCCGCTATTGGCCTATGATTATCTCACAAACCACCATTTTCAACATGCAAGCGGTAAGTGGTTCATTAGTTTCAACTTTTCTGCTAAGGTTAGCTATCAATACTTTAGAGCAACAAAGTAGAAAATGTAAATCATATGCTTCTCCAAGCAAAGATGCATATTTATGTGTGGGAGAGAATTAATAATTGAATGTTGCAGTTGTGGTTATAGATTCTCTTGCCATGGTTTCTTTAAAAGCAGTTGAAATTTTGCTACAATGATGTGACACCTGGTGTTTGCTATCCCCTCTTTCAAGACAGATTTTTTTTTTATCTTTCTAAAAAATCTAACAGGTGGTTCCGTTAGCCAGTGTTATTGTGAAAGAATCTTTGACAGAAGAAGATGTGTTAAACTGTCAGAAAACAATATACAACTTAGTTGATATGGAAAGGAAAAATGATCCTTTGCCTATTTCCACAGTTGGTACAAGAGGAAAAGGCCCTAAAAGGTAGGTTTTTCACTTTCTCGACACAAATGTACTTGTTAGGTGTTGATTTTAAACTAGCTTAGGCCGTATGTGAATGATGTGTGTGGTGTGTATGCATACAGATGGTTGTGATGCTATCATATGGATTAGCTGGAAGCACTGTGGGCTAGGCCATTACTGCTGAGTGTAAGGTCAAAGGTACAAATGTAGCAGACAGTCAGTAGGACAACGATGAGGCTACCTGCTCCCTTAAAGACTGGCCGTTTGGAAAGCCTGCATTAGCAGTGCCGTGAGCCTGAATCAACCAAGTGGCCTTAGGTTAGTAGAATTCGTTGCATTTTAGTTTAGAATTCCACCATTAACTAATCAGTACTCTGTGTGGAGCATAGTTCTACCCTGAAATACCCTGATGGAAAGGGGTAAAAGAGAAAAATCTCTGTATTTCTTAGTACTGTACCTGTAGCAAATGGAACTTCAATATTGAAGTGTTTCTAACAAAATACCGACATTTTCTTTACCGTAGAGATGAACAGTACCGTATCATGTGGAATGAGTTAGAAACTCTGGTCAGAGCCCATATTAATAACTCAGAGAAACATCAGAGAGTCTTGGAATGTCTGATGGCATGTAGGAGCAAACCCCCAGAAGAGGAGGAACGAAAGAAACGAGGAAGAAAGAGGGAAGACAAAGAGGACAAGTCTGAGAAAGCAGTGAAAGATTACGAACAGGAAAAATCCTGGCAAGATTCAGAGAGGTGAGTTATCGACAGTAACGCAGTACTGTGGTGCCTCTTAACATATTCTGTGTACAGCGTGTCTGAGCCTTCAAGCCTCATGTAATACACTTCCCTTGTCAGCATAGGGGGAGCCCTAAGGCCAGGTAATTATGCAAAAATTGACATTGTACAAAATTGAAGGATAATCACATCAGATCAAAAATGTAAGATAACCACATCATCACATGCCTCAAATTACATCATTTGGGAAGCTTCAACAAGTTCATGAAAAATTGGAATGAAAAGATAATGAGAATTTTCTGTGAAGATTTTGAAGCTACCTCATATAACTGCCAAATTTCATAATTGCCTAACAACCAAACCACTGAGAATCATGACCCAACAAAGTTGACACATCACCTTATCAATCAGAGCTAGCATTACCGTCACCTTACACCTCGGCTCCCATTACTGTCAGATGCACATCATCAGCGTACACGATAGTTAGGTTTTGTACTATGATTGTCAGTGTGAAATGTCAAGTACTGAGATAGTTTATGAGGAGTCAGTGTAATTTATGTAATACACACTTATTTCATTTTATAATATTTTATTACTTAAAATGTTGAAAATGTTTATTGGGCTTAAGTATGTTGCTTTTTAAAAATACATATTAGAGGCAAAGAGATTTGTTAATTTTTCCTATATAACTTCTGAAAAGAACATGATTTCTGTCAGCATTTGCTTTATACATTGTGAACTTCAAAGAAGATGCAGCTTTATTTGTTCAGTAAATATTATTCAGTAATAAATATGTCAGACAGTTGGCATCAAAGCCCTGCCTTGGAAGAACGTGCACTGTTGAGGTAGAAGGAGGGGACTAACTCAGTAAGGAGACCAAAACATGGGAGGTGCTATTATACAAATAGGCCCAGGGATACCATTGAGAACAGAGAGAAGTAGCACCAGGCCCTAATACTGAAAACATCCCTTGGTAACGCTTCTCTGTCCTTAGGGAGTGATAGACATCAGGCTGAATTTGGAAGAACGTAACAAAACTAATAGGGTTCATTAAATACATCCACCCATGTTCTACCTCTGCTAGAATTCAAGCAGAGAACCAAATAAGCATCATGCAATTCATTGAGTCCCTTCAAAACAAAACAACTTTTAATTTTTATTTTTTTAAAACATTTTATTAGGGGCTCATACAACTCTCATCACAATCCATACATATACGTACATCAATTATATAAAGCACATCTGTACATTCTTTGCCCTAATCATTCTCAAGGCATCTGCTCTCCACTTAAGCCCTTTGCATCAGGTCCTCTTTTCTTTTTCCCCTCCCTCCCCATTCCCCCCCTCCCTCATGAGCCCTTGATAATCCACAGATTGTTATTTTGTCATATCTTGCCCTATCCGGAGTCTCCCTTCGCCACCTTCTCTGCCGTCCATCTCCCAGGGAGGAGGTCACATGTGGATCCTTGTAATCGGTTCCCCCTTTCCATCCCACTCACCCTCCACTCTCCCAGCATCGCCCCTCACACCCCTGGTCCTGAAGGTGTCATCCACCCTGGATTCCCTGTGCCTCCGGCTCCCATATGCACCAGTGTACAACCTCTGCCCTATCCAGTCCTGCAAGGTAGAATTCGGATCATGCAAAACAACTTTATATTATAGAAAATTTAAACATGTACCATGGTATAAAATATACCCACATCCACTTTAACAGCTTTTGGTTCGTGAATGATCTCATTTCATATATCTCCATATCTACTTCCCATACCACCACTATCCCTTTTCCTCCCAGGAATATTTTGAAGCTAATTCTCAGCATTTTGTTTTCTCCACAAATAAGTTGAACTCTTCATTCTATTTGACTTTAGAAATTTACATCCTCAGGGCTACAGAAGTGGCTCACATTATGAACGAAAGGGATTGGGGTGAGGGCGGGTGTTATCATTTAGATCCCACTGATCTCGGTATTTTGAAAGTACTTCTGTTACCTGGGAAACGCAAAGCTTGGAGTTAATTGTTAACTTTGGAATGAAGATATGTTTTCATAGTACTCAGATTTACAGAATGAATACTAGGTAGGTTTCTTTATTTATAGCTTGAAATAGAATTTTGTCTACATTTAGAAATTAAAATCGGGAAGGTGGGTTGGAAAGGGGGAACTGATTACAAGGATCTATATGTGACCTCCTCTCTGTGGGATGGACACCAGAAGAGTGGGTGAGGGGAGACATTGGACAGGGCAAGATATGACAAAATAATAATTTATAAGTTATCAAGGGTTCATGAGGGAGGGGGGAGCGGGGAGGGAACAGAAAAATGAGCTGATGCCAGGGGCTTAGGTGGAGAGCAAATGTTTTGAGAGTGATGAGGGCAATGAATGTTAAATGTGCTTTACACAATTGATGTATGTATAGTTGCATGAGCCCCTAATAAAACGATCAAGAAAAAAAAGGAATTAAAATCATGAAGTTTTTTTTCCCCAAGATTATACATTTTTACCTTTTAAATCTTCTTAAGTTTTCCTGTGTTTTAGAATATTTTGTAACTACATTCCCAAAGTACTACATAATTATTATGAGGGAAAAGGGGAATTTATGTTTAATTCTTCATGGTTGTTGACCCCATTTTAGGTTGAGATTTAGCTTCTAATTAGTCCCTAGTTTAACCATGAGGTTTACTTTGTTAGAGCAACTATCTTTTATAACAGTTGATATGCAGAGTCTAATTAATGAATCATTTAGACTACTAAACGTTAAACTTTAAACTTTAATATGTGTCCGTAAGATTAAAAGGAATTTTAGAACGTGGAAAAGAAGAGTTGGCTGAAGCTGAGATTATAAAAGATTCACCTGATTCCCCAGAACCTCCCAACAAAAAGCCTCTTGTTGAAATGGATGAAACTCCGCCGGTGGAAACATCCAAAGGTGGGTAGTATTGTAGTAACTCTGCTTGTCAAGAGTTTTCTAGTTCAGCTGTTTCAGACAGTGTTGGTGGTTACTGCTCTACGTCTGACAGAGAGCTAGCTGCTCACTATTCTTGGATGCTATTTCTGAGAACCTCAGCTTATAGTCCTGGGAAATGAAGGCAGGAAATTTATTTGTCAGTGTTAAAGAAAAGTAATGTCGGATTTCATTAATGAAGCCTTCTGTAAATAAGCAGTTGTACCATAAAGTAAAATTTCTAAAACATTAGTTGTGTGAACTTGAATCTGTTTATTTTCCAACACTATACAAAATTCTGGGTTGCTTAAGACAAAATCTTTTCCCTAAGTTTTTAATGAACCTAGGTAAGGATAAAATATCACTCATTTCATGATAAAATACAAAGGAACGTATATACTCACGGATAAGTTGAGTTTTCCAGCACATTCTTAATGCAGTTTTGTGGTAAAATTAGGTGCCTCGGCTGATATTCAGGTCGGCTTATACTCAAATATATACGGTAAGTCAAAAAGTATTTCCACCAGAGTTCCAGATACTACATGCAAAATGTGTTTAAACATGTCTGATCCTGGAGTGGCTTCAGACAAGTTCTTCTGGTAGTATACTTGTCTGAGTCTCCTTAGGGTGCCTTCAAACAACGGATACTTTTTTGTGCCATGGGGGGAAAATTTTTTTTGAGGTCAGGGTTAATAACATTTTTAACAGAACTCAAGTAGATGTTTTACTCAGTCATTGAAGTTTTGCTGCAAGTGTATAGGAATCCTGCCTCAAACATTTGTTAGATGAATCGAATGTTTTAAAGAAGGTTGAGAAGCCCTTACAGATGAGCCCAGAAAGAAACCTCACCCTGGATGAAACCCGTGGCCGAAGTAGAAAAACTGGTGGAAGAAGACCATTGATAGCATCACCACCAGTGGTACTAAAATGCCACTAAATGCTACTAACATTGGGATGCACACGGTGTGTTTGTTTTTTTTAAGCAAATGCCTTGGCCTCAGCAAGCTTTCAACTGCACAGCTGCCAGACTTGTTGCATAGAGATCAGCTCGCTTGAAAAGCTGACACACACTGTCCATGTTTTCAAAGCAAGATTGACGCTAGTGAAGGTAATAACTAGGGGTCTTGGGCTTACCAGTACAATCCAGGGAACAAGGTCCAGCCCAAAGAGTGGCTATCAAGGGGATCTGCTGCAACAGTTAATTTCAAAGCAGAGACGTCAGCTCAGAAGGACACAGGATAACCATTGGGGCATATTGTAAAGTTTTAAAGAGAATGGAAAACTGTAATGGTGAGGAGAAATGGCCAGAAAAATTGAATGAAGGAATTTTTTTCATCACGACAATGAACTTGTTCATTCTTTGAGGGTCACTGGGAAATCTTAACTCATTCACCCTATAGCCCTGATCTTGCCCCTTCTAATTCTTTTAGTTCCTCAAACTCAAAGAAAGGAACACGACTTAAGTCCGTAAGGACGCCAGAAGTGCCCTTTTAAACATGGTCTTATTTGAAGAGCACAGTGTTCTTTGCCAGGAAGGGTGAGAGAGAGAGAAACACTGCCTTCAGAACTGTACAGACCTCGATGGAGGGTGGGTCTAGAAACAATAGCTTCACAGTTTTATATTCTGTTTGAATAAAGGTATCTGTGATTTTGTAGCAGTGCTTTTTGACTTAACCCACATATATTGGGAATAAATTTCAATGAAGGTATGATTTTACACAATATTTTCTTTGTAAAGCCTAATTTCTTTCTGTTACTGATGGCTGAAAGGTTCCATTTGACTTGGAAGGAATTCTAGTAATTCTAGACAAAACATGGTTTGGGAATGGAAATTATTCCAGGCTTTACTTAATCTTAAAGGTGAAATAGATTTGCTTTTCAGGATAAAATTGAAATGGGATGATGGCAGACTATTTAATTCTTGACTCTAAGAGAGATACCTTGCCTCCTTAAAGCCATAAAATTTCAGGGTTGGTCTGATTAGTTGCTGACAGTTCATCGTCAGGATAAAGTGGACTTACTTGCTTTTTACATGATTTTGTTGTTGTGTATAGACGTCCCTGGGTGACACGTATGGTTTAAGTGTTTGACTAATGAATTTTTATTCACATCTACCTAGACGGGGGAACTCAAAAAAAATAGTTTAGTGATCTACTCCAAAGTCTCATTCCTTCGTCGTAAACCCTGTGGGCACGATTCGACTACGCTCGGGTCGTGATGAGTCAGAATGACGCAGGAGCAGTTGGTGTGGTTTGGGGAACCGAAAAAAGATGGGCTGTTTCTGAGAACATTGTTAAGAATAGAAAATACACAGGATTTGGAATCAGAATTTATGCAGACTTTTGAAAAGTACTGCTGGAAGCTGTAATACAATGACAACCCTGGAGAAGTATTTTTTTGGTCATAGAATTCTTAACTTGGGCGAATTATCAATTGGGAGTCAAAAGTAGAAAAAAGGCCTTTCTAGACATGGCAGGTCTTCACGTCAATATCTTCTCTCAGGAAATGTGTCACATTAAAAGTTGTATATTTTAAAGTAATAAATTATTCTGTTCCTCTAAAGAGTTTTAAGAAATTTTCTTCGTAGAGTAGAATAAACAGAAGACAGTTTTACCTGAATTATATTAAATAAGCAATGAATTTATTACATTTGCAGATTTTGAAGTAATAAATTATTCTGATTTTTTTCCCCCCCTCATTTTGTTAAAAAATCAGGACCAGTATCCTTGTTATCCTTGTGGAGTAATCGGATTAATACTGCCAATTCCAGAAAACATCAGGAATTTGCTGGGCGTTTGAACTCTGTTAGTAACAGAGCTGAATTATATCAGCATCTTAAAGAGGAAAATGGGTGTGTATTCATTGTAGAAATTGGTTTTGTTAATTGCCTGTGTGGTACCATAATCCTCAAAAATTTGAATAGTTTGAATTTTTAATTATTAATACAGTAATAGGCTATTATGAAAATTATAGTAAGAGCTTTTAAAATTTTAAATAATTTTTACACTAATTTGTGCAGAAATGACATTTTATTATTTAAAAATTTTTTTTAATTTCTCTTTTTTTGTATTTTTTAATTTTTTAAAAACATTTTATTAGGGGCTCATACAACTCTTATCACAATCCATGCATATACATACATCAATTGTATAAAGCACATCCGTACATTCTTTGCCCTAATCACTCTCAAAGCATTTGCTCTCCACTTAAGCCCTCTGCATCAGGTTCTCTTTTTTTTTTTCCCCTCCCTCCCTGCTTCCCCCTCCCTCATGAGTCCTTGATAATCCACAGATTGTTATTTTGTCATATCTTGCCCTATCCGGAGTCTCCCTTCAACCCCTTCTCTGTCGTCCATCTCCCAGGGAGGAGGTCACATGTGGATCCTTGTAATCAGTTTCCCCTTTCCAATCCACTCACCCTCCACTCTCCCAGCATCGACCCTCACATCCTTGGTCCTGAAGGTATCATCCACCCTGGATTCCCTGTGCCTCCAGCCCTCATATGTACCGGTGTACAACCTCTGCCCTATCCAGTCCTGCAAGGTAGAATTCAGATCATGGTAGTTGGGGGGAGGAAGCATCCAGGATCTGGGGGAAAGCTGTGTTCTTCATCGGTACTACATCGCACCCTGACTGACCCATCTCCTCTCCTAAACCTCTCTGTGAGGGGATCTCCAGTGGTCGACACTTGGGCTGACATTTTTATTTTAAGGGTAAAAAAATTTCATTTCTTTGATTTTTGGTACTTGTGGAAGGCTTAATCAGATTGATTGTAAACCTGAAAGTATGTCTGTGGGTTAACATTAGAATATAGCCCTTGTAGTTAGGAATCAACCCCTGTAAAACCTATTGTATTAAAATTTTCGGGTTCATAATAACAAATGAATGATCTTTTGTGATAATTATAGAAGCATTATTAAGTATCTGTAAGTGTTTCTATAATTTTTTTTAAATTGTTTTACTAGGAGCTTATACAACTTTTATCACAATCCATACATACATCAATTGTATAAAGCACATTTGTACATTCATTACCCTCATCATTCTCAAAACATCTGCTCTCCACTCAAGCCGCTGGCATCAGCTCCTCATTTTTTCCCTTCCCTCCCCGTCTATAATTTTTTATGCATAGAAAGGTACACTATATGAAGGTAAGTTAAAATGTATTACTACCAGGGTTCCAATTCATGTGTTCTCTCTCTCCCTGTTTCTCTCTGTCTCTCTGTCTCTCTCTCTCTTTCTCTCTCTCTCTCTCTCACACACACACACATGCACACACACGTTGCTTCTAGTCAAAACATGTTTAAACATCAGTGAATGATGTTTGAACTGTGAACGGTGGGTTGACACAGATAAGGTTTCTTTCTATATATGGATAAAGAATATATGTATGATATGCTATTCCTTGGTGTGTAAAAAAAAGATCAAATCAGACTGTGGCAGAGAGGTCAGCTCTGAAGGTTATGGTGACTTCTGGTTTTTTTTTTTTGGTGGGGCAGGCAGAATCCCAAAAGGATGCTGTCTTGATAGATTTTCTCAAGACATAGGACAATAACAGGGACTTACTCTAAAGAAAATTGAAGACTACATTGACGAGGAAAATATCAGAAAAGTTGCACTAAGGAATTTTTTCCATCAGGACAGTGAGCCTGCTCATTCTTCGGGGGTAGCAGTGATTGGCGTATGAGAATCTTGTTGAGGGACTTTGCTCTGTTCACTGTTCAGCCCTGAGCTTAAACCTAAACTTTTTTTTTTAACTCAAAAGCAGGAGTTCCTTGAGGATGCCACAATTTCCATTTCAAGATGGTGGAAATAAAGTACAGAATTCTTTGGGGAAGGATTAGAGAGATGAAAACAATAGTTTCACATTTTGCTAGTTTTGTTTAGGAAAGGTTTATATGATTTTGTAACAAGGCTTTTGACGTATCCTTTTATTGAGACAAACTTGACCGACTGACCTTAGACAAGGTTATATACTAAATAACTAACTAATATGTAACTGTTCTGATTTACATAAGTTCAACTTAAAGACTGATTTAGGGATGAAACTCATTCGTAATCAGGTAACTGGCCTGTATTTAATAAATATCATAAAGGGAAAAAAATCAAAGAAAAAGTTAACTATGTAACAGTGAATGAGGAGATTTTTTTAAGTTCTTGGAAAAATGGGATTAAAATATAAAAATTTTCCATAAACTTTTTGGCACCCTCTTGGATGTTTTCTTAGTTTTGCTTGGAGAGGGAAAATAGTCTAGTGGGAAAAGAGTGGTCTTTGAAATGTAGCCTTACAAAAGTCACTTAATCTTTCTGGGCCTCCATTTTCAGTCATCTGTAAAATGAGGACATTGGACCAACTGGAAGAATCAGGATTGCCCCAAATCAGCCTGTTTCTAGTGCTGCTGAGGCAGACTGACGCAATGGCAGCAAGCTTGGTGTTTTGTCTTCGGTTTCCTGGTCTGTGAATATGTTAGAGTGTGTGTTTCAGGTGAAAGATAATTAAGTGGCAAAAATATGAACAGTTAGTGAAGGTTTTGTGTTATAAATCCTTTCTTTTCTCTTCTGTTTTTCAGAATGGAGACAACAGAAAATGGAAAAGCCAGCCGGCAGTGAAAAGTGACTAGTGGAGTGAAATTAGCGTATTGCAAAAATATTTTCTTCTGAATTTGATAAAAGTACTTTTACAGCAAGATTGTATAGTTAAAGTGGCCTGGACTGGTTTTTACATTTTTAAAAAATTTTCAACTAACTTTATCCTTTTTGTACTAATTGTAAAATTGGCACAAATGTCAAATATATACATTTTAGATGTATCCTCCCAAATTCACAAATTTATTTTATGGTAGAAGGTGTCCCCTTGGAAGTTATTTCTTAAAAAAGAAAAAAAAATTAGGCCTTTCTTTGCCAAATAAAACTCTTTAAGATATCTGAAATATAAAGTACTGGGTGTTACTTTAGAAAAAAGATTCTTATTTGATGACTGATAATAGCATTTCAAATTTTACTAGAATTTAGGTAGGTGTTGCAATATTTAATATAAAATCTTGCTTATACATATGCATCATACACTTTTTTAAAATTGTTACTTTATATTTCAGTTTAAATTATTTTACACGTGTCTGTCTATTTAAAAGAAACACATTCAGGTGGTTAGTGTAAATTTTAATTTCCTACTATTGGATAATGCTATAGTTTCTTTGCTTCTAAACATTTACTGTTCACTGACTTTTCACAGACTTAGAAGAAAGGAACATTCCTAGGTTATTTTTCTTATCACTGAATAATATCTTAGTCTCCGTGTCCCAGAAATGCCCTGGTTGTATGGTCTATGCTTGGTGAGCCTTCTTGATAATGGTTCTTTGTTTGGAAACTCCTAAAGATGAAAGAAACATGTATTTCACTAGTGAATATTGTTGTTCTAGACTTGTCACATTTCTTTGATTGTGGTAGAGGAGGACATTGTTACTTGTTCAAATACTGAGGTTCTATTTGGGGGCTTTTTGTTTTCTGTTTAAAAACAAATAATAGTTTAAGCCCGCGTGCGGCAAACTCCCTTGCCAACCCAGCAAACTTGACTTTGCTCTCAGCTTATTGACCCTATCCCATTCTCAGCCCTGGCATCTGCCCTCCCCACAAGCCAGTTTTTATTCTTTACCTCTGTGCCTAGGTGTACACTTAGTAAATCGCACATAAACAGACCAGATCTCATTGGATCCTTAGATTGAAAGATCTTAGGAGCTGTAACCCAATATTTAATTATTACATCATATTTACTGTTAGTTGGTTAATGATATTTTATGTCTTATCCTTGAGCCCAGTTTTCCACCTGTGCCCCAAATTGTGGGGTCCTAGCTTATTCCTTGGTTCAAAATTATTTCCTTCACAACTACATCATTAATGATTGGGATCCTGTTGTGCTTTCCTCTTCCCTGGGGTCGAGGGTTGTATACTTACTGACAGCCTATCTACTTGGAAGTCTCCATCTCTAGATACCTGCTGTTCATGGACACGGGTATGGGATACCACTTGGGGGAAGACTTCTGTGACCGCATCATGAAGCACCATCTGCCACTAGCTTGTCTGTATTGGTACATGTTGTTGGTTGCTAGACTCTCCAGAGGACTCTTCCCATCTGCTTAACAGGATAGCCTTTGAGCCCCAGCAGTTGTTTCTCCTTTCTCTCTGCAAGGGCCATATTGAGGATTCGATTTAAATTATATATATATATATTTTCATATTCAATGTTAAGAGAAGTGGATAAATTTTCAATTAATATCTTTATTCCTTACTAATGTGAATAAATGCTGACATAGACTAATTCCAAAATGTGAAAATAACTCATCCCCACTTTACCACTTCATTCTTAACACCAGCCACCCACAAAGCATTGTCTCTCTGACCCTAACCACGTGGTTGGGCCTCTACACGTTAGGACTCTCTCGATCCTGTCAAACAGACAAATGCAAGCCTCTCTATTCATTCTCATCGTCCACATGTGCTCAGTATTTTTTCTAGAATGACTCAGAATTTACAGAAGCTATTTTTAAACTTCTTATAACCAGACAGGATTCAAGCGTAGAGACACACCAGGCAAGGTCTGGCAAGAGCGTGGGCACCACGAGGCTCTCATTGCCCCAGGAAATGCTGCGCCCTCTGGTGCAATATATAAGGGGGTATTCAAATAAAAATGAATTCTTTTCAAAGCTATGTATTTAAATTTTTTTACAAAACAACCTTACCTTCAAAGTCCTCTCCATTACACTTAATACACATGTCAAATCTGTGATTCCTTTTTGGAGAGCATGTTTCAAACTCATCTGTTTGGATGGCTGACAGCACCTCTCTCATTTTGTCCTTCACCTCTTCTTTTGCCGTCATGTTATGCCCGCCGTCATTCACGTCGCACAGAGGGAAGTCAGGTGAGTAAGGTGCATGGGCAAGAGAGGCATGCTAGTTTTGCCAGAAACTGACGCACTGAGATGGCTGTGAGAGCAGGTGCATGGTCAGGATGGCAAAACCAGTCCCCCGTCTGCCACAAATGAGGCTTTTTTTTGGTCACACACTGTTAGGCAATCTTTTCAGAACCTCTAGAAAGCATGATTTTTGACCTGGTAGAATCCCCCTCACAAACAAATGAACATTTGGTTTTTTGGGGGGTTTCCCCTCATGTTCTCATAAATCATTAGGCTGAATGGGGTTTTTGGAAACCTATCTAGGGCTGCTCCTATATCAGCAGCATCTCAATGGGAGTGGGCAGTGGCTACAGAAATAACCATCTATTTCTGTAAAGATAACAGCCAGGAAAACTTTTTGGATAGTTTGGGCATGAGCTGGAATCAAATGCATACAGCAGCAGGTTTGGTTTGTGGTTTATTAATACACAGAACTATTAATCACTGATGTTTCATGTAAGTGTGAGAAGCCTGTGTGGATGATACATAGC
Source organism: Tenrec ecaudatus (assembly GCF_050624435.1). NCBI lineage: Eukaryota > Metazoa > Chordata > Mammalia > Afrosoricida > Tenrecidae > Tenrec > Tenrec ecaudatus. Next base: position 104,234,523 of record NC_134535.1, read on the forward strand.
TATGTTTTGGAGCAGGCCCATTAACTGAATTCTTGAATATTAGTCTTCCTGCTCAAGGCTATTCATCAGACACTCAGTTGCTTACATTGTTATTTCTGGCAGATCTTGAGTAAAGTCACCAATATACTTAAGCAGATGTAGTTAACAAAAGTGTCCAGGTGCTAATTTTGTTATGAAGATGGTACTAATGTCAACAAATTAATGCATTTTCTTATTGTAAATATGTGAGGCATTAGATTTAATTTAGGAAACAACAGGTCTGGATTATGACTTCATATAACATTTGTCCATAATTAAAATGAACACAGAAGATTGAACCCTATGAAATTGCAACTTTTTGCATGCAAAAAATAGAATTTTGGGGATCTTCCATGATTCAGCTAGTGAATTTGTCTAGACCATAAATATTTCACAGAATAGACAGTCTACCGGCTTGTATACATTGAAACAAGTTCCTCCTAGTAAAGAAGATAACAGGTTTAATTTTGTGTTCGATTAAAATTTTTGATATTTGTGACATCTTAAATGGTGGTGTGGTTCTAAATCAATTGATTATGAAAAGATCTAAAGAAAAAAAATGACCATGAATTAAAAGGCCTGTAGAGTTTCTTAGTAAGCACAGCGTAGTAAATGGTGTAGATTTGAATATTCAGTTTTCAAGAGATAGCACGTTTAACTTAAACTCTTTAACAAGTTCCAGGACAGCTTTAGAGATCAGATATGGAATTGAAGAGAAGGGGAAAGAACCCAGGTTCGAGGTAGGAATAAATAAGCCCCTAGGACTTAGTCCCAAGTCCTAGAGGCTTATTTATTCCTACAGTATACAGTAGAACTGCCCCTGTGGGTTTCTGAGACCAGAAATCTTTATAGGAGTTTAAAGCTACATTCAAATAGCTAATCTTGCAGTCCGTGGTCCAATGGTAACCCACTGTGCCACTAGGTCACTGTGCGTCAGAACTGACTCCCTGGCAGTGAGTCTGGTTTGGCTTTTAGGGGGCTGTGTAAGGGGATTGGCTGCCTGGCAGCAAGTGAGCAAAGGAGCTCTGGTGATCTGGTGACAGCTACTCAGAGAAAGATGGGACTGTGCGCCTGTTAGGAAGGACAGTGGCAGTGAGTGGAGCTGCAGAGACGGAGATGAGGATGAGGTAGAAATGAAATAGCAGCAGTTGGAATGTTCAAAGACGTACCTGAGTGTGTTCAAAGTGATCAACTCAGAAGTAGGATAGCAAAGAAAGCTGGTCTTAGCTGTTAGGGTAGCTTCATAGAGGAGAATTGGTAGGTTGACCTTTTCCACAGCCTTTTTTTTTTTTTAAGATGAGTGTGATAGTCTTATAAACTGTAAACAAAAATATGAAAGATAAATAACTTGTCATCTTTTTGCCCATATGTAGTAGAATGGTAACCTGTTACAATTTTAAATTCCTTCCTTTTTATTGAAGATTTTAGTGCCTGGCATTTTACAGCCTGTTTCACATTTGCAGATGCTACTGGAGTGGTTATGCGGTGGCCTGCGATCCACAAAGTCAACAGTTCGAAAGCACCAGACGGCTTTTTACACGTTTGTCAGAAACCCACAGGGGCAGTTCCGCCCTGTCCTACGGGGTTGCTGAGTCCATATCCATGCCGCCGCCGCCAAGGCAGTGAGTGTGGCTGTTTCGGTTGCTAGTGGTGCGCCCTGGTGGCAGCGTGGGCTGCACACAGCGGCAAACCACCAGGTCACCGGATGGATCGCACCAGCTGCCCTGCAGGAGGAAGATGAGGCTGTGCTGCTGTGAATCAAGAGGAAGGCCTTGGAAACCCAGGTTCATTATGAGTTGGAATTGACTCGATGGCAATGGGATTTCCAACTGGCTAGTTGTGGAATTCATCATCATGGAGGAAGCATTGTCTTGGCAACGGGAACCTGAGTGACTTAATTTTTTAATTGACCCTCCAAGTATCCAAGAGAAAATAAGGGATTAGAATTAATTTGTGGCATGGCAATACAGTTAAGTCAGGATTAATTATTTCTTGCTTAACTTTTGCTCAGTGATTGCTTTGACCTCTTTCCTCTATCAGCCTGTTTCTTACATGGCTGTTGCTACAGCTGGGTTGTTAACAGTGCTGGCTTCTCCAGCTTACGAGAGGGAGGCTGGTGCTGGTATTTTGGAGTGTGGGAGAATGGCTGGTCTTGTTTCAGTGGCCGGGGTTGCATTTTCTTGGTGAGGACGATGTTGGGAAGGTGATGGTACTCCTCCCCACAGGGGAGGGGATGGTGGGACATCATACTCCAGGATGGGAGGCTTTCGGGGCCTTAGTACATCCATCTCTTGGTCAGTAGTACTTATTAAGGTTCCCCCTTCAAACACCAGGGACTGAGGAAAAAGAAAAGACTTAAAGTTCTTACAGTAATAGTAAGCTACAATCACAGCAATTCCTATAATCAGCATACATATGCTTACCAACAAAGCCAGAAGAAAATTTCTAGTCCAGGGGCTATCTACAATGGAAGAGGCTAGAATGCTGTTTTCAATTACTGACTCATTGTCTGACTCCACAGTAAGGCAGATTCCACTATACGTAATGTTCTCAATTGTGCCTATCTTGTATTCCGGTGACATTGCATATTGCAAAGTTTGGATGGACATTTCCATCAGGCCTCCTTAGTTTGAACAGTACTTCCCGAATTTTTCTATTCGGACACCGTTTCAGGGAACTGCCATTGACTAAACACAATGCTTTGTTATACCAAGATATAACTGTAGACCCTGGTCTGAGGGTAGCTAATACAATCTGCTCAGGATTACTGGAGTTCAAGTAATCAATAAGCTTAGCAAAAAATAAAGCAATCCTCTCTCTCTTCTTTATAAATGAGTAGAAACTTTTTTGTACGCAGAGTGTAAGTGTGGCAGGGAGTCCTTTGGGGCAGCTTGAGTTCAATGGTCAAAGGCGTTTGTTTGAGCAGCCAGGCCCCCAGAATCCGTGGCACAAAGAACAAACTCCTGAGGAGAATACTGGAAATCTAGGTCTAGGGGATATCCGTACAGTATTTGATGAGTCATATTAAATTGCAGCCAACTTTCTGGACCCGAAGGATGCTCATTTATTGATTTTATTTCAAGTGTCAAGTGAGTTGAGTTGCCATCTTCCTGATCATAAAATGTGTCAGGAGGGATTGGGAAATTAAATCTGTGCCCAATGGTTGCTGTTGTTGATGGAATAGGATTAACAGCTGTCGGAAAAGTGTTGGATTGACCTAGAAGGAGCAAAGAAGAAACAGATGTCAACAGTTACTCGTTACATGTTTAACGTTCTCTTGATGATTGACACGGTTCTCCTCTTCAGTTTCCCACCTGATTCCTAGAGGAGATGAGGACAGTAGCTGTTGAATCCAGCAGATAGTTGCATGCCTCAGTGGCCCTCGCTGGGTTTGAGTACCATAGCAGCTGCTCCAGAGCTGAGGGAAACGAGTAACTCCCTTCAGTTCTGTTGCTACCCTTTGGCTGGCGGACACTTCCTTCTATTTCAACCACAGTCCATTCCAAGTCCTGTTTGTCTGCCCTTTTTCTCTATTTCATGTCCCTCCTCCCTTTTCTCCCGTTCCCCTTTTCCTTTCTTACTCTCAACTCGTATGCTTCCCATTACAGCCTGGATACTGCTCTACATATTTATAGATTTTGTTCGTTTCCAAGTCCTTTCAGCCTGAAAATTATTTTTGGAAGAGGATCCTACCTGAAATTAATATATTAACAATATCAAGGTTAATGGACTTCAGAAAAAAATTTTTAGCAACAGCTCAAACTGTGTGTGTGTGTGTGTGTGTGTGTGTGTGTGTGTGTGTGTGAAATTAAAGCTCAGCAGGGAAAACAATAGAACAGAGGCATAATAATGAACTAATGCTCTCATAGCAGCACTCTAATTCTGTTGAACACTTAGATATCAAGCTAGAAAACAACTGAAGATCTACATAAACAGTGCTTGGGGTTATGCGAGGGCTAATTATCATAAAAACTTGGAAAAGATGCATTATAACCAAGGCTGGGGACTAGAAATTGTGGGTCGCGCACAGATGGGAAGAAGAGGAGCGCCGTGCTAGGGCAACACCCAGCGAGCCAAGGAGACGGTGAGACAATCACTTGAGCAGAAAGACTATTTTCAAGTGAGAGTTGAACACCTTGTATACTTCATTGGCTTGAGTAGCAGTATATGCTTTAACTACTAGTGAGAGAAGTTTCTACCAAATTCCACACAGGCTAACTTTTGCTTACCTGGGTGTGGCATATCTTTTGGTTTCTGAGATACAGGAGGGAGAGCACATGGTATCAGAAACTTTGTTGCTTGAAGCAATTCATAATTAGTGAAAGGCAAGCTGGTGGTACCTTGCCTGAATGTTTCCAGCAACTCTAGTAAATTCAGATGAGATAGTAAGTATTTATTTAAAGTGATGTGGAAGTTTAATAAACACAGGAAATCCTTCCAAATTAGAAAATTAAGGAAGTTTCCCGGGAAGAAATTGTAAAAATATATTTCAATATAGGAATGAAACAAGTTCTAAAAAGGAGTCAATCCAATTGGTTAAGTCAGAGGGAGAAGCAGACATGGTCCCAAGCATATTCTATTTTACTTTCATAACATTGAGATAATTGTTACATTCATTTTTATAAATGATGAGACTAAAAGTATTTCTGGTCACCCAAGTAGTAAAGTATAGAGCTCGGTTTAAAGTTCTGGTATGTCTGACTACAGATAATGAGTTCTTAATCACCAGGGTGCCTGTGTTTGTAGTATACCACGAGACAGATAAGCTAAACAGAAGCTGGTGTTTGCTTTTGCAGTAGAGATTGAGTCTAACTATAGCGAGGAGCCCTGGAGGTGCACTGGTTATGTCTTAGGCTGTTAACTGAAAATGTCAGCAGTTCAAAACCACCAGCCATTCTGTACGAGAAAGATGGCTTTCTACTCGGGGAAAGAGTTATAGTCTTGGGAATTCACAGGAACACTATAAGATGGGTACCGTATTTTATCATTGGCTTTCTTTAATGATGCATCTTTGAAAAAAAATTTCCAACTACAAGTTATTAATGTTCCTTATGAAAATAAGGACAAATAAAAACAGGAAACCAAACACTCATAACTTCACCACAGTTAACACCAAGTATTCTATTTTAATCTAATGTATTGGTTACTACTTGTTAGTATATAGATTCACTGAAAATATCACAAGGAGAACCTTAAAATCTTAAAAAATCTTAGAATCTACCATCTTACCTGGTATGTTGTTAAAGTCATAAATAGTCCCATGTGGTGCCAGTGTGTTTGAGGAGGTATGTGGATAACTTACCACCATTTCAGTAGAATCTGAGGTAAACATTGTTGTGCTTGGCAAAATTTTGCTAATTCTTGAGAATCCACCTAAAGCTATGTGTTTTGTGCCTGCATACCAGTCATTAAGATAATGTGTTATCTTTGAGCGCATATATTCAGAAAATCCAAATGCAGTTGCAAATTTGGGCTGCTCAGAAACAACCAGTGCGGATAAACCATGTAATTTAGTATGTGATGAAGTCGGCTCCCAAGACTGTGTTTCCAGAATCACATCACACGGTGAGCTGTCCTCTGAGAGACTACTAGTTTCACTAGCTGTATCCAAGAGCAAAGGAGTTGAGTCAGATGTTTCCTCCCCTACAAATATTGCATTTATGCTTATGCCAGGAGATGAAATTGTTTCTGTCGGGAGGGAGAATGAGCGTGTCCACTGAGTATTTTTAGGCATTTTGGATGTGTGCTCATGCTCATGAAAGTACTGTTGTGGTAGCTGATTGGACAAAGGCAGTTGGTTGAACTTAAGGGAGAAAGGAGAGGCTGCCAACATCTCACTTGATGCTGAAGATGGCAAGAATCTGCTAGATAACTCAGCAAATCTTTCCAGGTCATCTGGAACAGAGGAACTCCTTTTGCTGATGAGTGGAGTCACTGAAGCTAGTCCTGAAGGTGTCACGCTATCCTGCATCACTTCCTCAGAGATTGAGGACCCCTGCAGATGAGAGTCCTTGGGCACAGAAAGAAGAGCTTGTGGAAACCAGGCTTGACTACTTGAGTCTGAGGCAAGGGCAGGTAACACGGAATGCTCATGTATTTCCCGGTTTCCCCTTACTTCCCGATCTGTAGAGTCTAGTTTTTCTAGCAACATTGACACTGTAGAAGTTCTGCAGGGAAAGCTGTCAGACTCTGGAAATGAAGTCGTCCTTAATGCCATAGAAGGCATGATTTCAGGAAGAGCAAAAGGAGAGCCCAAGTTTCTAGACAAGGCCATTTCCTTGAAAGGATTTTGGGGTCTTCCTGCTTGATGCAGCGGCCTTGTACTCTTCATATTCTTGAGAATATTTGGAATAAAGCTAGGGTTGGGGTAGGAGTGATCTGTCTCCGGGGAGCAAATAAACTAGGAATTGAGGCCTCATCTTCAGGAGTCCAATGAGTCAAGGTTGGTAAAGAAACAGAAAAAAATTTGTTTAATTTTATTGTTTCAGGTGGCCCCATAGTTGGGATTGGGATCTCCCTTAACTGTCTGGGCCTTCTTATTTGAACATTTTTAAGTAATCTCCAGCCTTCGATCTTATATCCTAAAATTTCGGCAAGATATTTAGAGGAAGCATGATGTTGAACAACTTGCATCAGCTCTTCCAGTATCGTGGAAACCTCACTTTCCATGAACCAGTAGAGTTGTATTGAGTGACTTTGTAAATTGTTGACATGCCTGGCGCCTTCAGCCAACACTGGAAGCTTCCACAGGTGTTTGCTTATCTTGCTTCTGAATGGGCTCATCGTGACTAACAAGCGGTCCAAGTGGAAATAGTCTGCTAGCGCGTGTACCAAAAAGGGACGTTCGTGAACACCCAGAGCTTCAGCAGCTGCTGTAAGAGTAAGTTCACCTACAATGGCGAACTCTTTTGAGCTTCTTTCAGCGTCAACACTGAAGATTTAAAAGAACAACACAGCATAGATTACTGCTCAATGAACAATTCCTATTTTGCTGTTAGAGCCCTTCGAGATTGGCGAGTACGTTCCAATGAATGATCTCATTGCTAGCTCTGGCCCCCTTGAGGATAGGGAAGACAATTATTTTGGCCCTAGTTTCTCATTAAATTAAGGTTCAGAGTAATTAATTAAAATACCCACTGACACAGAGTAAGTGCCTGATCTAAACCTAGGTTTCCTAACTTCAAATCAAAAGGTAGAGGATTTCATTTAGATTTGTTTTATGATTTTGATCTGCTTACCGAACCAGACTAAAAGAACTAGTTGACATACCACCATTTTAAGACGTAGCCTATGATCAAGAACCAATTATATCAAATGAACCAACAAATCAGCTAGAATGCTTTTTATTCAAGGCAAGGATGGGAAGACTTCATCTCACATGCTTTGAACATGTTATCAGGAGAGTCCAGTCCCGGAAGAGGGACATCGTGCTTGGTAAAGTAGGGGGCCGTGAAAACGAGGAAGACCCTCAACAACATGGACTGACGCCGAGGCTGCAACAATAAGCTTTCAACTGCAAGAACGATTGTGAGGATGGCATGGGTCCGGGACTTGTTTCCTTCATGGCATCTGGAGTTGGAGCTGACTCGATGACATCTGAAAGCAACTAATTTGAGCCTGTTTCCTTAATTAGAAAGTAGAACTTACATTTAACTGGAAGGGATGTTTCAAATATTAATTGATATAAGTTACTTTGAAGTACTAGCTGTAGACTAGTTATTCAACTCTATTGCATGCTTCCAGGCAATTCCTTTTGCTTCTGTTTTCATCATCTTTTTCACTTTCTCCTATACCCATAAAGAGTTAGTCTCAGAAACACACAGGGGCAGTGCTCCCCTCTTTTATGGGGCTGCTATGAGTCCGAATCGTCTCCATGGCAGTGAGAGGAATTTCCTGCCTTCCCGCCCCCCCCCCCCCGAACTCTTTCCATACTCTTGTGGGAGACCAGTCTCTACAACTGAATGGGTCCAAGGGGCGGTTGTGTAGTTGAGGGGTAAATTAAAGAGACATGAGACAAAACAGGAAAGGGCTCACCTCTTGGCCACAGCAACCAGAGTGAGGGAGTAATGTATTCTCTCACAAACTTAAGTAAGCGTGGGCATACAAGCCAATACGTAACAGGAGGGGGATGAGCTGGGGGTCTACACACAATAGGAAGGGGAGGTGCTAGAGGCATACATGTGACAGGAAGGTATATAAGTAAGATGGGTGGGCTCTCGAGTTAAGAGTTAAGATGGTGGCCCAATCTTGGTCCTTTCTGAGCTGGCTTGACCTTAAGTGCCCCTGAGCTCTTTTCCAGGGGAACAGTCTGTGACCTTTATTATAAGGGAGTGGGCCACACATAGGGTTGCATGGTCCGACTGCTTTTGATGGCAGATAACCTTTAGGCAGATAGCCTTCAAGCAGCTGACCTTTAAGCGTATAGTAAGCAACCATGCGCTTGCAAGCAGCACCATGGCACTATGACAGGGACATCATGGGGAATAAGGAATAACTTTGATGAGAATGTGACTGGGACGCATCTCCCACCCATGAATGTGAAGGCCTCCCTGCTTGAGAATCTTGGCTTCCCAAGCTTCTGAAATCTGAGTGTAGAGAACTTGTCCACATATACTCTCTTCCCAGTCCTCAGTTCTCCATACTCTTTGCTCCACTTTGTGTTACATTCTTTTTTTTTTTTTAGCAATTTATTAGGGGCTCATACAACTCTTATCACAGTCCATACATATACATACATCAATTGTATAAAGCACATCTGTACATTCTTTCCCTAATCATTTTTTTCTCTTCTTTTTTACATTTTATTAGGGAATCATACAACTCATCACAATCCATACATATACATACATCAATTGTATAAAGCACATCCATACATTCCCTGCCCCAATCATTCTCAAAGCATTTGCTCTCCACTTAAGCCCTCTGCATCAGGTCCTCTTTTTTTTTTCCCTCCCACATTCTTATCTCACTTATTTTTCCATCCCTTAGTGCTTGCTTAAGTTGTTACGACTTGGGCTGCTATCCAGATGGTCTGCCAGTTCAAAACCACCAGCAGCTCCGAGGGAGAAAGACTGGCTTTCTAAACTCTTGTGAACAGCTTCAGTCTCAGAAACCCACAGGGGGTTGCTATGTGTCAGCATTGACCGATGGCAGTGAGTGAGTGTATTTTACTTATTTATTTTTAGTGAGTGGGTTTAGATAAAATGCTATTGTGGGATGGGTTGGGGGCACCCCAAGTAGTGAGCTGTTTCTTTCAAGGCTAATGGCTGCAGTTCAGAGTTGGTGGAGGCCGGTGGATGATAGAGTGTGGCCTTGCTAAATGGAAACTCAAGTAGTAACGCTCATGAAAGACACGGAGGGTAGACTAACACAAGTTTACTATTAAAATTAACAGTAAGTTCAGCCATGGGTCCCACAAGACTTTCCAAAAAATGCAGGCCAGGCTCACCTCTCCACCGTCACTTCCTACCACGCTCCACCTCACGCTGTCCCTGCTTGTCTGAGTGCGCGTACCCTCTGAAATCCATCCTTCTGTACAGGACGAACTGGCCTTCTTAGGGCCCAGGGTGCTTTTCTTCCTTCCCTGTCTTGCTAACTTGTCCAGCTTTAAAAGCCCAGCACGAATATTACCTCATCCAAAGAGCTTTGGCTAATATCTCCTCTCCCCACCCCAAACAGAGTTAGCTACTTAATGAGGGCTGATAGCTTGTGTAAGACTATTACTGTGCTTGTATTGCTGTACTGACTTCATCATACTCTATTGCACTTAAAATAGCTTCTTTTTTCATTTCTGTGCCCCCTGCATCTTGGACTGTCGACTCCAAGCTTCTTGACAGCAGCTTGTTCGGATTATCTAAAGATTTTAACTTTGGGTATGCCCAATGGTAGGCACTCCACAAATTCTTTTGAATGGCTAAAGAAGAGAAGAATTTTTTAAAGTTGAAAAGATGTATGTGAAAGTACTTTTTAAACTGTTAATTGCTATGGAGAAGTTATTATTGAGCTGCAGTTTTTACAGTTTTATGTGAAATTCCTTGATAAGATATAGAGGCAGCTTTCTAGAGAAAAACTTAACATTTTATATTAAGAGGTATTTTAAAGGGCATCTTTGTTTTCATGAAAAATGATTTGGGGAAAATAAAAATACTCAAAATGTGATTTGTTGAACTATTTAGAACTGCCTTTAAAAAAAGATGTTTTCTAAAGTAGATAATACTGAACGTAATGTAAAAATTAAAAGGAACTCCTTCATCTTTGTTAGATAATTCCCATATTTTTCTCCCTCAGGGTTACCAGAATACGTAGTGCCCCTAGGCTTTAAATACATATATTTAATTAGTGCAGGGTCCATGCATTTAAAATAGTTGAAAAAGAAAACTCAGAACCCTAAACCTAACCCTAACCCCTAACCTTAAACCCTAACCCTCACCCTAACACTAACCCTAAACCTAACCCCTAAGCCTAACCCTAACCCCTATCCCTAACCCTTAAAAAAAAAGATTAAGAAAAAGAAAACTCAAGTCACTTTTCAAGACTTCATTTTCTTGGGAGTTATTGTTAGGCAGCTAGCATCTGGACTGGGGCTTCCGTTATGCATGCTCAGAGGTTGGAGCTTTTGGCCAGGAAGGGGTGGCACACCTAGGTGGCGTTACACCTGGATTGGCCCACCTAGGCCAGGTAAATTCGATTCAGCCAGTGGGGTCAACCAGTATTGTGGACCACACCTCCCAACGAGGCCCCTGTAAAGTCCAGAGGTTTTGCCCTGGGCTCGCTCTCCCAGTGGCCATTACGCTATGTGCACAGCTGGGCTGTGGTCCCGCAACCGTGCCGCAGACTCTGCCTGTCTTGTGTTCCATTTACTGTACAACCTGAACACTGCTGCTATTCTCTGTAAACTCACTGGGATCACAAACCAGGCTTCGGCGTGAATTCTTTCTTGCGCGGAGCCAAAGACCGAGATCTTTCTCTCCCATGAGATATCTAACATTATTTTTCACTTCAAGGAATGAGCTTTGTTTTAAGATCCTACGGATTAGCGGCAACATCTCAAAAGCATCTCTATTTTCCGTTGTGGTGCTTCGGTTCCTCCCTCCGCCTCTCATACAAACGTTACATTTTCCATTCCTTCTCTTGTTGCTTCCACTGAACTCATCAACCATGCTAGTCACGCTGATACTTATTAGCCAGCTGGAGGAGACTTACCCAGTTGGAGAAGGTGTTAGGCTTGCTCCCCTTGCCTCATCCCTGGCCAGCATGTGCAGAGTGAAGATGGTGGAGGCTGCCTGTGTTCTCTGGACACAGACCTCCCCAGAAGCCAGCACCATGAGATGGTAATCTCCCTCATCGCCTAAAGGCAGTCCTTGCAAGGTCTTGGTAGGAGAATCATATTCCAGCCACTGGGGCAGTTTGGCATCATGAACCAGTGTAATCTGTTTAATTCAAAGATACATGAAAAATACAGTTGGTCCTTGCCTGTAGAAGACTTTCCACTTGCTGGCTCTGCTTCTGGGGCAGAGCATTGACAACAAGAGTTCTAGATCTCTGGTGAGGTGTAAGTCATTTAGAGGTAAAATAATTTGTGTTAAAACAAAAACAAAACCCTAAAACTACATATCCTGTCATTTAAAGCTTATAAAATTTTTATGAAAAAATAGAAACATTGAGTAGATATCACAAATAGTCATTAGAAAACAGCTAAGCAGTTTTAAACAGTTTATCAAAGCTTAACAGTTATTTAATATGACTCAATTAAGGTTTGTGTTTTAAAATGCTATCTTCCATTAAGTTCAAATATTGGATTGTTTTTATTCTCAGACTAGGTTCTCTATCATTTACTCGTTAGGAGGCCTTAATAATACTTTTGTTATCTGGGTTAGTAATCTTCAAACCACCACCGCCCACTGCTGCCACGTTGATCATGATCCCAGCAACTCCGTGGGACCCAGTCGAACTGTCCCATAGGGTGCCCAGGCTGTAAACTTTCTCAGGAGCCGCTACCACAGCTGGTGGGGTCACACCACCCAACTTTCCGTTACCAAAAGCAATTGGGGATTTGAGGCCTATTGAGTTTTAATATTTCTAAGAGGACAATGATGCCCAGATAGGTCGCCGACACTTAGAGGCTTACCTGATAATGATTTATTTTCCCATGGAAGGCATGCAGAGAAATTGGGTAGTAGACTCCCCAATAATCGCAACCATGTCTGGCACGCCGTGAAGAACTCGGATCTCTTCACACGGACAGGGACTCGTCGCCGCCAGCATAGTCTTGGAGAGAAGGATGAGCACCGGCACCATAGTCGGCAGGGGCGAGCCTCTTGTGATCCAATCCAGGGACAGACGCGGACCAACCGCATCGGCTCCCCTGCATTTCTTATGGGGAGCCATTCTGATCCAATCCAAGGACAGACACGAACCAGCCGCATCAGCTCCCCTGCATTTCTTACAGGGAGCCATTCTTCTGATCCAATCCAGGGACAGACACAAACCAACCGCATCAGCTCCGCTGCATTTCTTACGGGGAGCCATCACCTCGCTATCGGGCTGCTGGGGTAACTGGCTATCTCGTTACTGAGCTGACACACAAAAGCAACACCAGTGGAGCTCAACCAATTAGCCAATTAGTACTTGAGAGGGAGGAGATAGATTTTTATCTATCTTTAGAACAATATTTAAAGTTTAGAACTCTGTTTCATATACAAGAGGGTTTCGAAAAGCTCATAGAAAAAAATGAACAGATAATGGATTTTCTGGCCAACTTAAAAAAGAACCCTTTTGATTGTGCATTGGGTGTGAAGGTTTACAGAGCAGATTATAGTTTTACATTCAGCAATTCATCCACATTCTGATTCAACTCATCCATTGTGACCCCATTCAAATGCCTATCCCACTTCCTCCTGATTTCCCTGGCTACTTCTTTTCCAAACCGCAGAACTTTGTCTTTGGGTAAATGCTGCCCTTTGAACTGTTTGAAGTTCCCGTAGCATTTGCACCCATGACAGAACTAAAAGCATCACTGCTCTGTGTGGCCTGTAGGACCAATGAGAGCGAGACCTATGAGGTGCTCTGACATGGCATCTGCTCTGCTTGGCCTCCTGTGGCGATGATAATATTTCTCTGCTAGAGAAAAGACATTTGGCTTTAGAACTTAAAATATCATACCAGGGCTTTCTAACCCGGGAGTAGGAGGGAGTGACCCACGGCTTCAAGGGCTGCCTGTTCTGTATTATTTATCATCTTGGCTGAACATTGTGAATAATAAATGAGAGCAAGAAAAATGTTATCTATCATGCTAAATTTTACAGCAGGGTTACTGGTATGTTTAGGTTTAGACAACTGGCGATGAAAGATACTTTTGGGGCAAGTTAAGCTGTAACCCAGAAGGGTACCCAATCCTTGGCCAACCTAAATGAATTTACTAGTAAAATGAAATAAATGAATGCATTTACTTCCCAGGGGAACAAAGGAAGCCCTGCAGGTTTGGGTGCTTGCTTTAGGCGCAAATGGAAATCGTCTCTTAATGTTGGCTCTCCTGGAGACCAGTTCTCTTCCTACAGGGCAAGGCACTGTTGACCTCCTGTGGGAATCCCTCTTTGAAGGCCTGTGGTCTGCTAGTTTGAGTACCCCCAGTGTGAGCAAGCACTGAAAATGGATTTTAATTTTGGAAACTGCAACAGAATGAACAAGCTTGATGGTCAAACCGAGTCCTATGGTCAGATAAAAATGGGTGGGAGGAGAGGAAGAAAACTTGCCCATCACTTGATGTGTTGTCTCGGTAAATTTGTCCTAAAGGCAAATGCAAAATAGAAATTACCTTGAGCAATCAAGTAAACAACCAACCCCAACAATAGCAACCACGAAGGATGCTTTTCCTCTGGAAAGTCAAGGCTATGTGGCAGCGTTAAGAGAATTTTAGAAGTCAAGACAGATTCCAGGCCTAGCTCAGCCACACAGTGGTTGGGCAGTATCGGCCAAGACACTCAACCTCTCATTCCCAACGTGTCTCTCACCCTGTGTGCCATTGATCTGAAATGAAGTCACCCTTTATATGTTCCCTAAGGGGAAGCCACATTGAAGCTTTATGAAGATCTTCTGAGCTCCTGAGTCCCTTGGAGTGGCATCAGGGAATACTTTCCCTAAAGTCTTTCAACCACGATGTCGGACAAGTGTGAGAAAATAAGGATATATTGATTCCCCACAGGATTAATACAGGACTCATAAGAATCAATGAAGACACCAACCAGCAAATAAACGGAAACTCCTTCCTCCGAAGCAGCCTCTTTCCCATTTTCACCTTCGTCTCTGTAGGGGACATCCGAGGTCTCTGCCTTCCCAGTGCCATTGCTCCTGTCTTAGTGGAAACAGCCTGCCTTTGGGTGGATTCCCCACTCTTCATCATAGTCCGTTCCAGTCCCCAACCACAGGCACGCAGATCCCTGGAAAAAGGAGGAGGACATAACTCAGACCTGGTCATCTTATTGCCTGCCCTTTGCTATAGGAAGAGGACTCGGCATAGTATCGTCTTTTTCTGGGGTTCAAGAGATGTTGGGACATAAATTCTCTCTCTTCCCTTAGAATTGTTAAAATGGTGCCTTGTTTACCTGCAACTACCTCCTAGTGTCCTTCCGGACACCACTCTACTCCAGGCCTCTCCAGCACCCCACTGAAGAGATAACACCTCAGTGCCTGGAGCCATCCTTCCAGGCGCTGAAAACCCCCTGCTGGTTGTGAATTTACTGTCTTTCGAGTCCCGCACCTATTTTCTGATAGTATCCTGGACTGCACCAGTGAGAAAACATCTTGCTGCTAGGTTTCTAATTCATACACGCACAGGCATAATTCAAACAAAACATATCTTAGAGATGAGGGGTTGGACGCAGACAACTGCCCTGGTCTCTGGAGGGTACCTTAAAAAAGAAGCACAATCAAACAGTGGCTTCTGAGAAGATCTGTTGGGCCAGTTAAATTCAAGGCACAAGGTCAGCTGAAATGCCTCACTGCCTAGGAAACCTTGCAGGGGGTGGGGGGGGTGCTTCTATTGCATTGTTGTGACTTAGGATCTACTTAATGGTAATAGGTTCGTTACTGAGACTGATTTTGGGAATTCCAAAGGGTAATCTTGATCGATTTTCTTAAAGGACACAGGACACTCATGTGGGCTTATTGATTTAAAAAAATAAGTTTTAAGAATACTGAAAACTGCGTGGGTAAGAAAAACGCCCCCTAAATTATACCATGGACCTTTTTTCTTCCAACATGACAACATACCTGCTTAATCTTCGAGGGGGAAAGTACCATCCTATGGGAATTTCATTGGGAAAACATATCCATCATATAGCCCTCATCCTGATTTGTCTTTACAGCTTCATTAAGAAAACAAAATTTTATTGGCACACAACTGTTCAACCACACCACAATCACTTCCAGAATGTTTTCTTTGTTCCCATTCTCAACACCATCAGTTCCCCGCTGGCCCAAAACCTTCCCTGCCATAGTCGCAAGGAACCACCAATCCAGCCACTATCTCCACAGATCTATCTGTCCTGGATTCCACCCACAGGAAAACATGTAAAAAAATCCGCCTTTAAAACACACACACACACACACACACACACACACACACACACAACTAACTAACACTAACAGCAAAGCAAAAGAGACAGAAGCCCCAATAGAAAGCAGAAAACATCAAAAATTTAAAGTGGATCAAATGAGAAGGTGTTGAACTTTAACCCAGCCGAGTGTGGAATAATCCACTTTCCAATGCATTGTGCATAGATAGTAAATAGAGAGGCATGCCTTGTGTCATTGTACTTCACTTTATGATGCTTTACAGATGCTGCAGCTTTGATTTTTAACTTTTTATTGTGAACTAGATGAGTTAAAAAAAATAGACAAACATGAATTGAGCCATTTGAGGCTGCTACTTTGACATGGTGTAAGTAAGGAGCCCGGGACTCTAGGTTTAGGAAGTCAGAAACATCGCCTTGAGAAGTGTTTATGTAGAGATGGAGGATCTGTCAACAAACAATAGCTTTGTGTTTTGATATTTTTATTTACTAAAGGTTTCTATGATTTTGTAGAAATACTTTAAAAAACCCACTCTATTGACATGCAATTCACATGTCAAACAGTTCAATGGTTTAAACATAGTTTTTAAAGTTGTGCAGTCATCACCACAATCAATTTTAGAATATTTTTTCCTTGTATTCATAACTTTAGCTCTCCAGTTAGCCCCAATCCCCCATAGCTGTCAGAACTCGAAGAAACAATTAAGTCAGGTACTGTCATTATAAATTTATCTATCCTGGAATTCAGAGAAAGGAAAACATTCAAAAACAAAAAGCAAATAATAAAAATTTTAAACCCCCCACAACAATAACAAAATAAAACAGGAAAAACTGCAATTGAAAAAAAACTCAGAAAATAATAAAACTTAGAGCAAATTTAAAGTAGGTCAAAAGGGAGAACAAATGATAAGGTATTAAACAAATGTTAAGGTGTTAGGTATTTAAACTAACTACATCTGCATCAATCCACTTTCCCATGCACTCTGTCGGTTAGCAAGCCTAACCCCATCCCTGATCGTGGTCGGAGGAGATTAATCCAGTGGGGACCCTATGAATGGATTTGGGGCACTTGCTGTCACCCATAGCCTTCTGCGAAGGGGTATAGCAATACCTTTCACTTAACCCAGTAGCATTTCTCCTTTACAGTAAGCATGGTTTAAAGCTTTGCCAGTAGAGGGCTCAGGAGAAACCTTGCAGGAGAGAGGAGGCTTTCAGCTTCAGTGTGCTGTGCTCTGCTTCTATCAAAGCACTCTGCTGCTTACAAGAAAGTTGGGTTTTAACTCATGCTCTTCTGTGGGGTAAAGATGTGGTAGTTGGCATCTGTAAGAATTCGAGGCGAGGGCACCCTGTCTGTGTACCTGCCCCCCCCCCCCAGCTTTGCTTCATCTGTGTCATGGAGAGTCGTTTCTTGCTGCCAATTCACTCTGGCTCAGGCAACCTACCATGTACGTCTCTGTCGTCCAGTGGGTGTTTTGTTACATTTAACTTTTCCCGTTTGAATTACTATGTGATCTCTATCACCTAATGAAACCCAGGCTGATTCACCCCTTTTCCTTAATGTTATTCCTAGTTTCTGGGGTAAGCTTGGTTCTTGGGGCTTCAAAAAGTTCACAGAAAATGGAATTAAAGATAATGGAGTTGTCCCATGAAAAGTTTGAAGCCATTGTATTATTATTACTATGACATCGATGCAAAATAGATGTCAATGATGCCTATCTTTGCTAATATGTGTTAACATTTATATATTAGCATGTAATATTTTATGTTTGTTTTATTTATTATATAACACCCACCTTCAAATTTGCTGGGTTCTTTTCTTCTGCTTCACTGTCTCTGCCTATTTCCAGATGTGGGGCTTTGGCTTTTGCCTTCTAGTTATGCCTTGCCTTCTCACATCTGAAGGTCCATCTTGATCTCTTGCTGATCTAGGCCCACATCTCCATTGCTAGCTTCAGTTACCTTCCACTGTTTAGATGCTGGAAGCTAATATTGACTAGCCAAGCCTTTATTCATTCAACATACCCGATGGCCCAGTGCGAGGGAGGAACATTGCTCTAGTTGCTGGCCATTGAGAAGTCAGCAATACAGCCCCCTGCCCACTGTAGTAGAGTGTATGCTCCACAGTTTAACTCTTAAGAAACGACCTTTATACTCATCTCCCTGCATCAATCATTGAGAACTTCTCAATGTTATTTTACCGCTTCTTTACCAGTTATCCCACCTGACTGATATCTATACTCGCTGTCTTATCAAAACTTTTACTTTCTCCAAGATCCAGTTTAAACCCATCTGAGAATCCTTAGCATATAACTCTCTAAGAGATTCCTACAAAAGTGAGGGGACTTCAAAAATTTATGGAAAAATAAAAGGAAAACAATGAAAAATTTCCATCTCCTCTTTGAAGTCCTTTCTTAGATCCCCTATAGTGACAATGGCTCAGTATGCAAAATCTCAACACATAGATGTCCAGGGGTATGTGTGTGTAGAGTTTCAAAGAGTTGTCCCCATGATTCTGATATATCTCTATACTGGACTCCTTCCCCGTCTGCAACACTGTGTTGCAAACTATGACAAAATGTGTACTGTTTTTAAAGATTCTCTATTATTTAGATTCGCATTTCATCTTAAAAAATCATCTGTTTTGTTTTGTAGTTTTTGTTGAGACTATACATAGCATACTCCAGTTCCACAATTTCTACACGTGCAATTCAGTGACATTGATGACGTGTTTTGTGTTGTACGCCTGTTCCCTTCCTTCTTCTCTGAGTTGTTCCTTCATTCATGTAACAGTCACTGCCCCCAAGTTTCTTCTAGAAACTTTCATGTTGCTGCAACCAATTTGATCCCATGGAGATAGCGCTTAAAAGAACACAGTGCTCAAGACCAACATTCCTTACTAGTTGAGCTTCATTATTGCTTCGTTTTTTTGTGTTTTTTTTTTAATTTTAACAATTTATTGGGGCTCATACAATTCTTTTCACAGTTCATATATATACATACATCAATTGTATAAAGCACATCTGTACAGTCTTTGCCATAATCATTTTTTTCTCTTTTCTTCTTTTATATTTTATTAGGGACTCATACAACTCTTACCACAATCCATACATATACATACATCAATTGTATAAAGCACATCCATACATTCCCTGCCCCAATCATTCTCAAGGCATTTGCTCTCCACTTAAGCCCCTTGCATCAGGTCCTCTTTTTTTTCCCCTCCTCCCTCCCCATTCCCCCCTCCCTCATATGCCCTTGGTAATTTATACATCGTTGTTTTGTCATATCTTGCCCTATCCGGAGTCTCCCTTCCCCCCTTCTCTGCTGTCCCTCTCCCAGGGAAGAGGTCACATGTGGATCCTTGTAATCAGTTCCCCCTTTCCAACCCACTCACCCTCCACTCTCCCAGCATCGTCCCTCACACCCTTGGTCCTGAAGGTATCATCCACCCTGGATTCCCTGTACCTCCAACCCTCATATGCACCAGTGTACAGCCTCTGTCCTATCCAGCCCTGCAAGGTAGAATTCGGATCATGGTAGTTGGGGGGAGGAAGCATCCAGGATCCGGGGGAAAGCTGTGTTCTTCATCGATACTACCTCACACCCTAATTAACCCATCTCCTCTCCTAAACCCCTCTATGAGGGGATCTCCATTGGCCGACACTTGGGCCTTGGGTCTCCACTCTGCACTTCCCCCTTCTTTAATATGATATATATATACATACATATATACATATACACATATATACACATACATACACACACTTATATCTTTTTTTTTTTGCATGATGCCTTATACCTGGTCCCTTGGGCACCGCGTGATTGCTTCGTTTTAAGAAGACTCTGGATGATATTTTTAGCTTAAAGGTTATGTCAGGGCAATCGTTTAGGGGTTCATCCAGCTTCCATGACTCCAGAAGGTCTGGGTTGCATGAGAAGTTGAAATTTTTTCTTGCATTTCCCCTCCTTTCAATCTCTAATCCACAACCTGGATTCTAAGTGTTCAGTGAGGGTGGCTAGGCACCAGCACGTCTCTTTGCAAATGAGGCAGCTGTGCAGAGAGCCAACTAGCCACCCAACATTGCATTTTCCCTTGGAAATCCAGGACATTTTTGCACCAGGTCTCTTTAAAGTGTTGAAAAGCAACGATGTTACTTTGAGGACTAAGGTGCACCTTCCTCAAGCTATGGCATTTTCAGTTGCCTAATAGTCATGTGAAAGTTGGGCAATGAGTAAGAAAGACCGAAGAAGATTCACATGGTGCTGGTGAAAAATATTGGAAGTACCATGGACGAAAACAAATCAGTGTGTTTGGGAAGTACAACCAGAATGCTCCTTAGAAGCAAGGATGGTGAGACTTTGTTCTCCTGTACTTTGTGTGAAGTTCAGTTCTCAGGCTGTTGCCCATGGGGGAACTAGCTAGTTCCAAACCCATGTGGTTTGTTAGTGTCCAGAGATAAATTGAGCATGCATGCACTCACGCTCAGATGCATACAGCAGCAGCAGCAGCAGCAGCAGCAAGAGTTAAGCCACAGTTTTATGAAAGCATAGAGTCACTTTAAAAGGGAAGAAATGGGTCCCTCCTGAGAGGTAAGAAGGGACTACCTCAAGCACAGATAAGGTGTACTTTGCCTCTGAGGCACAGCAGGGGGGGGCACTGGAGGTGAGAGGGCACATTGTCTAGGGGAAAGTTTCTAGTTCTTTTCTGGCACTTTCAAATGGGAGGGAGTTGCCAATCTGCAGATGGTCAAGGAACCTTCTAATTAGTCACTCAGTCTGTTCTTGGCTCACATGCATAATTTCTTCCAGTTTTATCTGGGCTGCTGTCTGGGTCAGCAAGCGTCCCACTGTTTCAGGTTTCTCTGACCACAGCCCTGCATCAGGACGTCTCAGGATTAGCTCCAAGAACAGTCCTGCATTAGGATTTTCACTAGGGCTTCACTTCAAGGTGAAGGTGCTTACCACACCAGTTCTCACAGCGTCCTCTGTTCATAACTTGTTTCACGGGGCCTCTGTTCCTTCCCTCAGCAGCCCCTGCTCTTTCTGTCCCTGTCACTTTGGACATGCGATCGGCAGGTTCAGAGGCCTGTCTCTGGAAAAGGACCTCCTGCTTGGTAAAGTAGAGGAAAAGCAAAACGGAGGAAGACCATCAAGATGTATTGAAGCAGTGGCTGCAGCAATGGGCTCAAACACACGGACAGTTGTGAGGAGGGCCCTGGACCAGGAGGACGCTTGCTCTGTTGTCCACAGGGGTGCTCTGAGTGGATCGGACTCGATGGCACCCACCACCAACAACAACAACAACATACTTGACTCTCCTCCAACCAGCCTTTGCTGCTTCAGGCTGATAGAGGTCAATAGTTGTACCTTGGAATGGCTGTTTGCAGGCTTTTAAGCTCCCAGGCACAATGCAAGGACCTGGGAAGTAGAACAGAAGCACTCAACATATTGTTAGGCCTAACTCAGCTGGCTCCTGAAACCATGGTCTTAACCAAGGAACCAAATCCCACAGTTGACATAAGCAGTCTCAGCACCTAGAGGCTTTGTTGGTGTCACTATGAGCATATCACACTTTATCCATTCAATTTTTTATAGGGGTAAACTTCTGGATGGCAAGTACATTAATTGGCTATGCATCCTTACCCTTAATGAACGCAGGGTTGGTTGTCTTTTAATTGTGTAAGCCAAAACTCAGTAATCCACAGCAATACCTCTCCCCTCGTTTCCTTTCAATCTTGCTTCTGGTAACAACTAATAAACCTTGGTCTGAATACATCTGCTTCTTGACTCAATAGAAGTGGGGTCATTTCGTGTTTGCTTTCCGTTTTGTGATTGACATTCACTCAACATCATGTCTTCAAGCTCTATCCATATTACTTCTTGTATCTAGACTATTTCCCTTACTGGCTGAATAGTATTCCATGTATGTACTACGTTTTATATACCCATTCATCTTGTGATGGGCATGTGATCATTTCCTCCTTTTGGCTTTTGGGAATAGTGCTGCAGAGAACACTGGCTTTCAAGTTTTTGGGGTTACTACCCAGGAATGGAATTGCTGACTCATAATAGTTGTTCAATTTAGTTTTCTGAGGAACCCCCAGACTGCTTTCCACAATGGCTATACCATTTTGTATTTCCACCAGTAAAGGATAAGGGTGTCCATTTCCCAATACCTTGCCAACATTTGCTGTTTTCCCTTTTAAAAAATTTTTTGTTTTCCTTTTTATAATCTTCGCTATCCTCAACCAGTGGGGCTGTAGTGCTGGGTTAAGGATTGGACTGCTAACAGCAACAGTTCAAACCCACTAGCCAATGTACAGGAAAAAAAGACAAGGCTGTCTGCTCTCATAAAAATGTACAGCTTCCGGAATTCTGTATAGGGTTGCTCATAGTCAGATGGCAACGAGTTTGTTCTAGTTTCATTTTATCCTAAACCAACTCATAGCTCCTAGTTTTGCTATTACACGCAGGGTAAAGAAATATTGAAATGATTCTTGGCTTTATTTGGAAATTGGAGAAAGGTACTGCTTACCTTAACAATTATGGCCCAAAGTTGTTTACTGTCTCTGCCAAAGGATTTCTGAACCTATTCCTGGATCTGTGTCTCACACTCAATTCTGATGGAAAAATCTGACTATGGAACTTCTAGAAAAAAAGTTGGAAACAACTTTTGTGGATTGTTTTTATTAGGCAACACATTCTTCAGTAAGATATAAAAACTGTGTTATCTATTAGGATTTTTTCTCCTTTTTGTGCTGACATTAGTAATGAGAATGCAATCTGGCACAATCATTTAGGCAAATAGGCAGATTTTGCGATCAATCACACACTTATCGTAGAGTGGATCAAATGTATCCAATCATTTATTATCATTCTTAGTTGACAAAAATAACATTCCAGCACCTCGAATCTGAAATAACCTTAAGTTGAACCTTAGAAGACTAGACCAGGGAATTTTTTTTCATATAGTATCTTTCACTATCCATTTTTAAATTCCTGAGCTAGCAAGAAAGTAGGAGGTCCCCAGCTTTCCTGGAAAGAAGCGGTTTTTCGTTCCTTTCATCTTTTTAGTCGCCTCTTTTAGACCCCTTTCTGTGTCTCCATGAGTGGGCAATGCTTCGGGCTGCTCACCTAAAGTCTTGGAAGCCCCTCCTGGAGGCATGTTGGAACAAAGGCCTGGTGGCCTACTTTCAAAACACCAACCTCCTCAAACACACATGGGGTGACCATGAGTCAGAACCGACTGGGTGAAAACCGTTTTTATTTTCCTGGTAAATGGCTCCAACCTTCTTCCAAATGAGGAGAGTACAGCTGGACACTAAGGGAGAGTTTCATCTGGTCTAAATGGACCCTGTGGACAATCGGTCACAAAGCAGGAAGCACCCACCCTGTCGGAGGCTGCTTTGGGGCAATCAGTGCAGCAGGCGTCTGAATGAATGAATGACTGTCACCGCAGGCTTCCTGCGCCTGTGGAGGCTGATGATTGAACTCTCTGGGAACAGAAGGGCATGCATGTGCGTCTTCAGACGTGAATGTGAAAAACTGCCTTTTGTCTTTCAGCAGCATCTTGGAGTTAACCACCCAAGAACGGTAGACTCCATCCTTCCGAAGAGACCTGAAAATTCTCTAGCCAACGCTCTGAGCCCTTTTCACTGGGCACCTAGCGCTGTAAGGAAAGGGAATGGGGAACTTTCAGGGCTGAGGGAGTTAGGGGTCCCTCTTGCAATGAACTAGCTTGGACGTTTTGAGAAAACCACTTCCTCTCCCTGGGTCTCAGATTTTGTAGCTGTTTAGAAAAGGCAAAAAAAAGAAAGAAAGAGACGTAGTGGTGCAACGGGTAAAGTGCTCAGCTGGAAAGTCAAACCCACCAGCTGCTCTGTGGGTGACAGTGGGCTTCCTTCCGTTAAGATCTGCAGCCATGGAAACTATGGGTTAGCTCTACTCTGTCCTGTAAAATCACTCTGAGACAGAATCCACTGGATGGGCATGGGGGGCTTTTGGTTTTAAATTAGAGTTAATTCGACTAGTAGCTCCCTCCGATCCCTTTCGGTACTCGCATTTTATAATTTTGTGCGGACAGGTAACAAACACATGATGGCAATCATGCGAATGAAGAGGAGTAACTCTCCTTCCCGGCTTGGCTCTCAAGAGGAAAACCCCTCCCTTACTCCAGAGGTTTGAAGAAACAGCATTTTAAAATTTCCCTATAAGACGCACTGGTGAAGTGCTCCAAGATACAGGTTTCCCGGGTGGCTCGACAATGTGACAGTGCCTGTTGGGAAGCTAGTGTCCACTTACATATATAGGAACTTATTCGACCTTTTGCTGTTCCCTGCAACAAGTTACAGTGATCCAAATGCAAGTAATGCAGCCTTTGCCAAGGTTTGGCTTGTCCTTCTTTTGGTGAGCAGGGTGATAGAAGGCGTAAGCATGGAGAAGGTTCCCATACTTCCAAATCCTTAAGGCGCTCTTTTTTTAAATCGTTTTATTAGGGACTCATACAACTCTTATTACAAGCCACACATACATCAGTTGTGTAAAGCACATTTGTACATTCATTACCCTCATCATTCTCAAAACACTTGCTCTCCATGTAAGCCCCTGGCATCAGCTCATTTTCCCCCTTCTTCCTCGCCCCCTCCCTCATGAACCCTTGATAATTATAAATTATTAGTTTGTCATATCTTGCCCTATCCAACATCTCCCTTCACCCACTTTTCTGTTGTCTGTCCCCCAGGGAAGAGGTCACATGTAGATCCTTGTAATCGGTTCCCCGTCTCCAACCCACCTTCCCTTCACCCTCCCAGTATCACCACTCACACCACTGGTCCTGAAGGGATCATCTGTCCTGGATTCCTTGTGTTTCCAGTTCCTATCTGTACCAGTGTACATGCTCTGGTCTAGCCAGATTTGTAAGGTAGAATTGGGATCATGATAGTAGGGGAGGAGGAAGCATTTAAGAACTAGAGGAAAGTTGTATGTTTCATCATTGCTACATTGCACCCTGACTGGCTCATCTCCTCCCCGAGATCTTTCTTTAAGGGGATGTCCAATGGCCTACAAATGGGTTTTGGGTCTCCACTCTGCACTCCCCGCCTCATTCACTATGATATGATTTGTTGTTCTGATGATACCTGAAGGCGCTCTTTTAAAAATAATTGTGCAAGGCCTGAAAACCAAAATTTTGAGCTTACAAAGATTACAGGTCACATTTTTGGCTTCCCTTAGGATTCCAGGAGTGTGCAGTTAGATGCATTGCATGCAATAGTTGCTTAGAAATTGCTGCTTTCCAATGACTAGTGGGGCCACTGGAACCCTTGTGGCATGCTGGTTATGCCTTGGGCTGCTTGCCACAAGGCCAACAGTTCAAAACTATCAGTTGTTTCTTGGGAGATCCATTAGGCTTTCTACTTTGTAAAGAGTTTCAGTCTCAGAGACGCACAGCGGAAGCCCTACCCTGTTCTATTGGGTAGTGATGAGTCGGAATGAACTTGATGGCAGCGAGTTTGGTTTTGGTTTTATTGGGGCCACTTAGCCTAACTCCAAAATTATAAGTTGTAGATAAAACACAAACAATGATTAATTTACATAGTTAGCAAGAATTATTATTTTTTTCTCTTCACTCTTTGTTGTTCTTATGTTTAGGAGTATTCCGTTTTAAACAGAGAGGCTATTTTAAAGTTCCATGTGGAGATTTCATGAGAAAGTTTGATACATTTATTATAGTTATTGAAATGCAAAGATTATAGAAATAAATCTCATTTGAATTCTCTTTATAGTACTTTTTCTTGCTCCCTTCTTCCCATGGTTTTCAAAGTGATTACATTTTTCCCTCCTTCTGAGTTAGTTTCTCTACAGGGCTTGGAACCCGTTTGAACTGGTTCAGTCATGGCAGACAAAGCCCAATTGCACTGGATCTGGATTTTAAAATTTTAGGTGAAGCTGCATCTCAGCCAGAGTGGAAAAAATGAGGGGTTGAAGTCCTGGACTGCAGCATGGTCAGGGGCCGTTTCCAATCTGGGCATCATTGTTTCCTACTCTGCTGCGAGACAATGTGCATGCTGCCCTTGTTTTCTAAGACGGAGATTACGTTTCTAGCAAGAATTGGCCCTGCTATTCCAGTTACCTTTCTGGTTCATTTTGAATGTAAAAATTCAGTCCAGTCAGTTGTGCTTTGTTAGCCATGACTAAGTTTGGCAGAACTAGTTCAGAACCTGTGTCTTTTCTTTTGATGGTTGTTCAAGACTCATCAGGTGGATATTTGCTAAAGCCTGAAATTATTCAGTCTCTGTCCTGAAAATACAAGAATCTCAAAAAACAAAACAAACTCACTGTCATCAGGTTGATTCCAAAGCATGAGTTAATTCTAATAACGCCCTAAGATGTATGTCACTGATGACTAAGGTGAACCTGGCCCAATCATAGTCTTTTCAGTGGCTTCCTATGCAGATGAAAGCTGAGCCATGGTAGAGGAAGACTGAAAAATAATGGATGTAACCAGACTAATGTGTTGGCAAAGAACATTGAATATACCGTGGACTGGCAGAAGAACAAACAAACCAGTCAGTGTTCGAAGACAGACAACCAGGAGACACCTTAGAGGTGAGGGTGACAAGACTTTGACTCATTTGCTTTGTATGCGTGCTCAGAAGAGGTCACCGTGGTGGGAAAAGCAGAGGGCCAGCAGAAATGAGAGAAGCTATGTGCTTCTTTTCAAATCTGCTTGTTCATTTTTAGAGGCTCTTATTATTGTTACACATGTTCTGAGTGTTCTGTTGTTTTTCTATGGTGGGCCTGATCATTACAGTATCAAGAAGTCTGTGTCTTTGTTCCTTTCGTTGCGGTATCTTTTTATGGTAGTGTTTGTGTTCCTTGTACTCTATGGCAGTGACTGTGAGCCACTCCAGTTCTTTGGACGCTCATCTTGGGATTCTTTCAGGCCTGGATTGCATTTTCTTCTGTTATGCATGTAAGGGCAGTATCACCCTGTTGAATAACATTTTCTGCTGCATTTTCTTTCTTTTATTTTTTTTTTAAATCATCACAGAGGCAGTATGAATTCAGGCTGCAAATTCACCAAGAGACTTTTTCCCTTTACTTTGTAGCAAGTGTTAAGAGAGGCAAGTTTATTTCCTGTCTCCGTGAGGCAGGATTTGTGTATCTCCCACCTGCACGGTAAGGATGCACCCATTGGGGAGCCCAGTTGAGATTCTTCCCTTGTGTTGGGCCTTCAGCTTCATTTCTTATTCCACACAGCCATCAATGTGACAATTCAAAGCTGTATCCAGGAAAGTTTGCTTACCTCATCTGTAGAGTACTTGATTTTACTTGATTTGGGAGATCTGAGTATTGCTTACTTTCTTGCTATCTCCAGAATTTAGAAATATATATTTAAATTTATTATTAATTGGGAGTTAATACATATATCATAACATTCCACAGTTCAATCACATCAAGCAGTATTATACCATTGCTACCACAATCAGTTTCCAAACATTCTTTTCTTCCTGGATTTCTTGACATCGTCTCCCATTTATTGATGGCATCCCCCCTCCCCATTATATCCCGGCCGCCCCCTGGAGCCCTTATTCTGCTTGCTGTTCCTATAGGTTCACCCCTGGTTTTCATATGCCAAAACACAGAAATACATATAAAACAACTTCAGGATAGTGACCCCAGTAACATAACACCTCTGAGATACACCCTAATATGAACAAACAAAAATACAGACTATGTTGAAAACCAGATCAGGTCCAGTGTGCATCAAAGGGGGATCAACTAACAAGGTTTTAACTGTTCAAGTCAGGCTTATCCCTTTGATCCTCTGTACGCATCTCTCCAATGCACTCTGCTTAGTAATTCCTTTCCTCCCATCCCCCAATCATGGATAGAGGGTGATCACTGGAGGCTTATTTCCTGTGTAGATCTCACAAATGTATTTTGGGCTCCCACGGTCATCCATAGCCTTCTGAAAACCGGATTCTCATAATTTAGTCTCTGATACTAATCATTCATTTGATTTTGAATTACAATCCTTCAGTAACTGATGTTGGTGTGCTTCTTCCATGTGGACTTAGTTGACATTTCACTTAGATGACTGCTTGTTTAGAGACAAACCTTTAAGATCCCAATGCTACTTCATCTGATAGCCAGGCACCATCTAATGTCTTCGCCGCATTTTGCTATGGCACCATATTTCTGTGTACCCTTCCTGAGGGGGAATATTGAACAGGGCCATGATGTAAGAACTAATTTTCTTAAGTTGGAGCTAGGATTTAGTGCGAGCCCCAAATCCATTCCTGGAGCTATGCTTTGTTGCTGTTGTTTGTTTGTTGTTTATCTGCCTTTGGCTCCTTTCTATTAATTTATGGTTGAAAATCTTATCGAACATCCCCCTAGAAATCGCTTTATCCAACATTGTATTTGGGTCCTTTGAGAGGAACATCTAGGACGTCTGCTCTGCCAGGTTGTTAGAAATGGAATAGCCTTAAAAAATTCCAAGTTGAATACAATTTCTTTATGTCAATAGCATTTTTTTTCATACAAAAAGCCCAGCGACTAAAGGTAAGTGATGCCAGAGTTCTAGTTCCTGTCAATTTTTATATTAGATTGCTCTTCAGACACAGTACATAGAACCTGACACTTGCTAGTTTTCAGGACTTGCTATATCCAAGATCTTTTATCATGAACTTTGAAATGTGGGATTTAGAAGGGAATTGGAAGTAGAATTCCCTCCTACTAACTTGATGTTAACATAGAAGCTATACTGATATAAATCTGAGATCCACTCTGGGGGGTGGTGGATACTTGATGCCGGATAAACCAAAACCAACTCTACTGCCATTGAGTTGACTTTGTCGAGACTGTAAATCTTTACAGGCACAGAGAGCCTAGCCTTTTCCCTACCCGATATCAAATAAACAAAAAAAAAACCAAACCCATTGCCATCAAGCACATTCCAATTCATAGAGATCACACATGAATAGGGCTTCTGAAATGGTACATCTTTTTGGGAGCCAACAGCTTTCTATTTCTCCCACAGGGTTTGAACAGCCAACCTAGCAGTTAGGAGTTCAATGCTTAATAACAGCTTTACCTCAGGCTCCATTGGTTTTATGAGAGCTGGTGAATTTGAATCAGCTAACCGTACAGTTAGCAGCCAGTGCCTGAACTACAGTGCACCAGGGGCTTCTTTGGTTGGAAGGGGCAAACTTCCTTTGGTGGATAGAGCCAGGTGTGCTAGGCTAACTAACCCCCAGAGGAAGCGTTCCTCACCTTCCTGTTTTCCTTCTGACTCTCAGTTACCCTTGCCAGAGACAGGAATTGTTTTCTGAAAATAGAGTTCACTTTAGAAAGTCACATGAGCAAAAAATAGTCTCAGTGCCAATAGCAAGATGGTAAGCACCACCTAGAAAAAGGCAATTGCTCCATCACAATTTTTCACCTCTACGGGACACAACAAAACCTGGTTTTTCTGGAAGTTCCTGAACCAACCAAAGGCAGGGAACTCCACATCCAGTGTGACAGTTGCATAATCTGGTGTCGTGCAGACCCATGGTTTCTCCCAGTTTAAAAATGTCAGTTCCGCTGATCGGTTACATGCTACCACTAAGAAGGTGCACATGGCCAGAGTTGTGGTATTCTCAATTACCTTATATGCATGTTGGAGTTGGACAATGAATAAGGCAGACAGAAGCACTGAGGCATTTGAATGACGGCGCTGGCCAAGAAGACTTAAAGTGCCATGGACTGTATCGATAGTACAGGCCAGGAAAGTCCCAAAGGAACAAAGGAGTCTGTTTTGGAAGAAGTACAACCAGAATGCTCTGTAGCGGCAAGCATGGTGAGACTTCACTTCATCTTTGTTGAATATGTTATCAGAAAAGACTCATCCCTGGAGAAGTAGATGGCCTTTGACAAGACGGACTGACACAGTGGCTGCATGGATGGGCTCAAACATAAGAATAACTGTGAGGACGGCCCAGGAACAGGCAGTGAAGGGTAAGGAGTTCAGAAAATCTGAGTAGCAGATCTCACAAATAGCAGCATATTCAGTCATTTCTTGAGCGCTCATCTGGAAGGCAGTCCCCCAACCTGCTTAGCCCTGTATCACCCGATAAAATTGTGCAGCTTGGCCTATGAATATACTCCTACACAGCATATAGATGATGTACAGTCTATAATTAGCTGTTTGCCTGCTCTTTCCCTCCTGAAAAACTATTTCTTTTGAGTCCTTTCCTCTGAGTTCATGAAGTACCCCCCACAGCAAGTGTGTATGGGTTTAACCAGATCTGCTCTTCAGCTCATGTGCAGTAAGGACAGTTGCAACCTGTTGGTGTCCAGGGAACAAAAGAAATTTGATCAAGGAGAAAAAGTCACCAGACAACCTTAGGAAGCAGGGAATCTGACAGCCACTTCCTGGCCAAGAACCATACCCTGCCTCAAGAGATACATATTCATGACCCTTTCTGATACATCTGTTGCATATTCATCATGCCCTCAATTTACTTCCTGGTGTATATGTATAAAACAGCAATTCCCTGTGCTCCCTTTTTTCAATATTCACAAAAATGGTCTTATTTTAAAAATTAGAATATGTTGCATCTTGGTCATCGGCTGTGAGCACACCCTTTATCCACAGGAGAGCATGAGGCACTTATTTCTGTATGAAAAAGCCGGTCAACACACGGGCTTGTCACTGAGCAGGGATATCTTCAGCAATAAAATGTGCTGGGCTCCCCCTCGCAATCCCCAGTCATAGCTAAATGAAGCTTAATATTTGCCGAGAGGCAAAGACCACGTGGATTGGTCCCTTCACCAGCCAGGCCTAAACGCTGGCCTTCCGTGCTGTGCCAGCGCCCCCTTGCCCACGCACCTCATGATCTGGTAACTGCTGCTTGTCAGCGCCTGCACTTGGCAGTGCTGTGTTTGTTTGAGCTCTGGGCATATAAGTGGAGCTGGATCATTAACTACTTAAGCGACGGTCTCCTTGGAGACTGTGCCAGGAAACCCACATTGAATCCAGCTCTCTCAGCTTTCTTCTGCATTGTACCTGGAGG
The DNA here is from genome assembly GCF_050624435.1 of Tenrec ecaudatus. NCBI lineage: Eukaryota > Metazoa > Chordata > Mammalia > Afrosoricida > Tenrecidae > Tenrec > Tenrec ecaudatus. The sequence goes on from NC_134535.1 coordinate 104,265,172, forward strand.
GAGCCACAGAGGGCTGGAGACTTTTGTCCTGACCCTGGGCTGCCCATCCAGCGTGTTCTCTAATGGGGAGATCTGCGCAAACAGCACTTCCGGTAGCACGGGGATGGGGGTGGGGGTGGAGATGGAGGTGGGGTTGGGGAGCACATGAAGGAGAGTGTGGGAGCCGGGCAGTCTAATAAGGGTGGGGGTGCGGGGTGTGAGACTACTGCACCCACAGCAGGATCTCCTGTTTTGATATCTTTAAAAATTTCTGGATCTTCCACCATATTCTTCTGCATAACATTCTTGCCCCTAGACTTTTCTGAAAATTTTATATTGATCTTCTTATACAAATTACAACTTTACTTAGAAGCATGACATTGTTTTAGACAGCTAAGTTTTGAGTTCCTGACTTCTTAGGACACATAAACAGGGAACAGAGAGAAGGTGTCTTTGAGGGTGGGAGATAGGAAAATGTATGTCTGGATGAGTGCCAGGAAAATGGAGACTATGAGGGGGCACCCTCCCACCAAGAAAATGAAAAAGCTCACACAGCCATTTCAGGGCACCAGTTTTTGGCAAAAAAAAACAAACAAAAAAAACCCAGCATGCCTCTACGCACCTGACTCACCTACCTGGCTCCGTGCAACTTCTTTTTGTTTCCGCAAATGCAGAGGGACATGAAAGGACAGCGATTTGACACTGTAGGAGAGGTGAGGACAAAAACGAGGGTGGTGCTGTCAGGCATCCAAAGAGATGAGTTTGAAAAATGTTTCCAAGAATGGAATTGCAGATTTGACAAATGTATTAAGTGTAATAGACTACTTTGAAGGTGATAAGGTTGTTTTGTTAAAAAAAATTAAATAATAGCTTTGAAAAAATTTTTCTTTTCTTTTTTTTTGGTACCCCCTTGTGCTTGTAGCTGGGAGGCTGGTGGTAGTAGATCTAGGTTACAGGGAGTTAGCCATCAAGGGAAAGAAAGAATATAACAATGCTCACCTCATCCATAGGCTTAGCTGTGCACTCAGCTGTTATTCAAAGATCAAAGATTGAAAGCACCATTGAGCTCTGTATACGAGTCTGTACATGGGGGGAACCTGGCTCTACTCTGTCCTAAAGGGTCACTATGAATTCACATCAACCTCATACATTTTGTTCATGGAAAAATGACCACAAATGACTTCAACACACAAACAATGAAACAAGTTCATTGACATCAAGTCAAATCCAAGTAATAGAGACCCAATGTAGGGTTTCCAGGTCTGTAAATCTTTATGGGAGCAGGTGATGTCAATTGTCTCCCAAGGAGAGGCTGGTGGGTCTGACCCACCCAACTTGTAGTCAGGAGTCCTGAGCATACATGTACAACCAAATTACTGCTGTGAGTTCATTATGATTCATCGTGATGTGATGTTCTAGGACAGAGTGGTTTCCAAGATGGTAAATCTTTACAGAAGCAGACTGCCATCTATTTCTTCCATGGAGAAGCTGGAGGTGCTAGTGAATTTGAACCACTGGCCTTTTGAATAGAAGCCAAGAGTATAAGCACCTTCCCAAGAGGGAATCTTAGAATACTGTATATACTTGTGTATTAGTTGAGTTTTGCAGCACTTTTTTTTTGTTGTTGTTGTTGCAATTTTTGTGGTACAGTTAGGTGCCTTGACTGATATTTGGGTCGGTTTATACTCAAGTGTATAGGTACATATCTCTGGGAATAATTTTGCTAGCTCCCACCAAGGGGAAGCCTACCCAGTTGTAGTCAGGTGATTTCACTTTGAACTGACACACTGGCTGCAGCAAGGGGCTCAAACGTCACCCTTCGAGGGTGGCGCACACTCGCAGTGATTTATGCTGTTGCACATTGGGGCTCACAGTCAACTCTAAGGCACCTAACACCAACCACCTTGAAGGAGAAGGAAAACTAGCTGACATTCAGTATTCCCCTGGGTCCCCTATTTTGTAGTTTAAAAATGAGATGCAACTTTATGTTTCATGCAACTTTTTAAACTTATATTATGATGTAGGTGAAGATTTACAGAGCTAATAATAAGTTTTACATTCAACAATTTATACTTGTTTTGCTTCAACTCATTCATTTCAATGCCCTCAATGAACATTCCTCACCCGTTTCTCCCCAGTATTTCCTGTTTCCCTTCCTTGTTCTTTCTGAACCCTCTGTCCTTGGGGAACTGCTACCCTTTTGATCCTAAGTGGTTGATTATTCGAGCTCAGCTCCAGACTTGAAGGGTGGCTAAGGGCCATAGTCTTTGGGGTTCTACCAGTCTCTAACTGACCAGTAAGCAGATTTTTTTATGATTTTGAGTTCTGTCCCACATTTTTATCCTGCTCTATCCACGACCTCCTAATGTCATCCTTTTCAGAGCAGTTGGTAGAGGGAGCTGGGCACCATCTAGTTCTTCTGCTCTCTGGATTGTGGAGTCTACATTTGCGTCGTCCGTTAGTCCATAGGTCTCATTGTTTGTCTTTGGTTTTCTTCACTCTTCTTTCCCTCTGCATGGGGAAAGGCCAACATTTGTACCTCAGATCACCTTCGCTCCCAGGATTTTAAGGACATGGAGATTTGTTTTATTAAGTTAAACACATTAGATTAAACTGAAGATTTCATGACGGGTTCAATATTCCTCTTTAAAACAAGATTCATTCACATTTTCATTCTGTTTGATTTCCAGATTAGCCATCTTCAGTTTTCAAAACCCATTGCAGGCACATGAGATGTCCTGTAAATGTGGTCTGAGTAAGCATGAAACGTGGCCTCCTCCTTAGCTCACATCCAACATCAAAATCCTGTTGGTTTTACTTGTGAAATAGAACCTATTCCTCATGCAGCTGCGTGTTAGCATTTACCACCCATGGGTCAGCATTGCTATCTCAGTCTGAAACACCACTACTTCCTGGACTGCGCAATAGACTTGTAACGTGGCTTCCCTTCTACTTCTCCTCTCCCCACAGTCTATTCTCAAAACATCTGCCAGAGTGGCGTTTCTGAAATATCAATCAGATTGCAACTTTCTCCCCGGGGGGCGGGGGTGAGGAGGGCGAGAGTACAGAGGAGGAAGCCCACTGTCGGGGAAGGAACTTCCACTGGCCTCTCACCACATTCCAAAACTTTCTTCTAGGCTTTAACATGGCTTAGCCTCTGCTTCCCTCTCAGACTTCATCCTCTACCAATCTCCCTTCGCTCCGGGCACACTGGCCTGCTCCGTGTCGGGAGTGCCCCAAGCTCTTGTCCTTTCTGTCTGAGATGCGCTTTCCTCAGCTGTCACCTGGCTTGCTTTTTCTCATCATGCAGGCCTGGCTCTGTCTGACTTTCCATCTAAAACATCACCGTCATCTCACTTTATTTATCCCTTTGTCCTGTTTTCTCTTCTTAAAAGCTATTGTTACCATAAAAAATTAGATGGAACTTGTTTTCATCTCTGCTTGCATATTATTTTTCTCACTTACTTAAATAAAAACACCATGCTTTGCTGTTATCCCCTTTGATATCGAGCCGATTCCTACTCGTAGCAGGGGTGGGGGAATGTCTGGCCTGTGGGTCACATGAGGCCCATGAAGTCATCAATGCCAGAGAACATTTCAGATCTCACCACAGAGAAGCCGTTCTGGTCACCACATTAGAGGTGAGTTAATGAAATGACCAGTATGGCCTGTGAATGATGTTATACATATCTAAATTTTCCTTGGCAGAAATAGGTTCCCCACCCATCCATAAGTTTCTGAGTGTGTTAGTCAAGAGAAACAAATTCATAGAGATACTCATATGTGTATAAGAAAGATCTTTATATCAAAGAGTAATTGTACATTAAGAAAACATCCCAGCCCAGTCCAGATCAAGTCCATAAGTGCGATATTACCCCATATGTCAATACTAGTCCATAAATTCCTCTTTAGATTCACGCAGCCATGCAATGATGCTGAATATAGGAAGAACACAGGGCAGTGGGTGGAAAGTCTTATGAATCCAGTGGTGGGGGAAGGTTCTCAGCACTGGCAGTGGTCTCCACATGGCTCCTCTAGCTCCAGGCTCTGGCTTCATCAGTGTAGCTCCATGTGGCTTGCCAACAGAAATGTCTCGCAGGGAGTGTCTGTGTGTTCCACCTCTAGCAAGCTATTTATCTCCTTAGCGCATCCAAATGAGCTTATCAAGCATCAACCTGATTGACCGGCTAAACCCCACCCCTTCACTCTTCATAGTCTCAAGTTGGCACCAGATTATGAAACTCCCACACCAAGACTATACATAGTTACAGGATCAGACCTCAGCTTGCTGCCATTGAGTACATGTTGACACTTAACGACCCTATAAAACACAGAACTGCCCCTCTGGGTTTCTGAGGTTATAAATCTTTACAGGAGCAGACACTCTCTTCTTTCTCCCTTGAGTGCTGCTAGGCTTGCAGCTCAGCGCCTGATCCACAGCACCACCAGGCTCCTTTGACACGAGTAGATCCTCCATAAATATGTAAAATACCAATCATCTCTTACCGTTAGATCTGGCCCAGGTTCTTTATCTTCCCACAGGTTCTCCTTAGCATCTCTTTAGCAACTGCCTCTTGCCTAATCCTGCAAGTTTCAGCTTCTCCAAATTAGATCATCTCCTCATCTATTCTTTTACATGTTTAATTGTAATTTTTTTTCCTCGTGTCTCCTTCTATCCCAGACATCAGTTTGCTAGGATTAGTCTACTGGTAGCTGTTCATTTTGAGCACACAACAGGCATTGTGCTAGAGACTGTATTTCCGTGATGACATGCAGTCCTTGTGCCAGCCCAACTAGTTCAACAATATTTTTATCCCAATTTCATTAATGAAGAGATTGACCTCAGAGAGGCAACCTAGCTTGACCAAATCCATGTGGTTAGTGAACTCCGGAGTCACAAGAAAACCCTGGTTTGTCTACTGCGGGAGACAGCCACACCATCTCTTTCCTCTCAGGAAGGGGCTTTTGCAAAATGAGCAGACAAACACCTTACAATCAGCCTTTATCTTTCAAGTAAAAACAATATTAGTAAGAGGCCCAGCCTCACATCAACATATGCCAGCCAATGCCAAATTAGTAAACATCTTCTGAATCCTTACTATGAGTTTCAGTACCACTAGCAGTTGTCAGATACCATCTTAGCTTACAAGACTGAGTGATAAGGTTGTTGTTGGGGGTTGAGTCAGTTCTGACTCCTAACGAGCCTCTGTGCAGAACAAAAGGCTGCCTTCTACGCCACCCTCCCCACAGTTGCTGTTTGAGTCCATTGTGGCAGCCACGGTATCAATCTATTTCATCGAGAGACTTCTCACCACCCCCCCTTTTTTTTATTTTGCAGACTCTCTATGTTAGCAAGCATGATGACCTTTTCCAGGGACTGGTCTCTCTAGATGACACGTCAAAGTAGGTGAGATGAAGTTTCACGGTCCTTCCTGTAAGGAGTGTCTGGCTGCACTTCTTGCAAGAGAGTTTTGTTTGTTCTTCTGGCAGTCATGGTACTTTCTTTCAGTATTCAGTATCATAACTCAGATGGACAAATTCTTCTGTGGTCTTCCTTATTCACTGGCTAGTTTTCACATGTATTCGATGTTGGCCTGCTGCTTTCATGAGCATTGACTGTGGATCCAAGCAAGATGAAATTCTCGACAGCTTTAATCTTTTCTCCATTTACCATGATGCTGCCTGTTTGTGGGTCTAGTTATAAGCGTTTTGGCTTTCTTTACACTGAGCTGTAGTCCACGCTGAAGGCTGGAGTCTGATGTCCATCAGCAGGTGCGTCAAGTTCTCTGTCAACGAGCTGTGCTACCTGCATATGACAGGCTGGTAATGAGGCCGTGTTCGTTCTTCATACTGTCTGGTTTCTTAGATTCTTTGCCCAGCATACAGATTGAGTAAGTATGGGAAAGGCTACAACCCTGACCAGTACTTCTGATTCTCAACCTCCAAGTATTCCTTTGTTATGTTTGAACAAGTACTATGTACAGGTTCCGAATGAGCACAATGAGATGTTCCAGAATTCTTATTCTTTACCATGGTCTTCATAGTTTATTATGCTCCATCCAGTCTAATGCCTTTGTACAATCAATAAAACATAATAGAACACCTTGCTAGTGTTCTCTGCTTTCTACCAAGATTTCCCTGACATCAGCCATGGTGTCCTTGTGCAATGTGTCCAGCCTGAATTTCTGGCAGCTCTTTGTTGATGTACTTTTACAACTGATTTAGAAAGATATTCAGCAACATTTTAATTGCATGTTGTATTGATGATTTTGCCCGGCAAGTTCTGCATTCTGTTGGGTCAACTTTCTTTGGAATGGGCAAAATATGGATCTCTTCTAGTCAGCTGGCCTTCCAAAGTTCCTGAGTGAGTGCTTCTGGAACTTCATCAGCTTGCTGACTTATTTCAGTTGGTATCCTGTCAGTTCCAGGAGTCCCTTGGCCTCTAATTCCTTCAGTGAAGCTTGGACTTCTTCTTTGATATGACAAGTAGAATAAATATTCAATATTATTTTATGGACATTCATGATTGCTTCTCAAATCAAATGTATTTTGTATGTTCATGCTGTGTGAATGTGTAAAATGGACCCGGGAGTATTTGCTTCTGAGTCCCTTTACCGAAGTCAAGAAACCACACAGGAGTCTCGTTCTCCAAGTCACACACCTTTTATCTTTTCTCTCTCTGGACTGAGTCCGCTTCATCTGCTTTCACTTAGTTTTCCGCCTGGGCCTTCTACTGAATTACGTTCAGTTCCTTAGCCTCTCTCTATTTCCTTACCAGCCCCCACCCCCACCCCCAAAGAACTCTTAACAGTGAAAGTAATTTATACTCATTGGAAATAGGTGACATAAGCATATGAAGGGACAAATGAAAAATGGCTCGAAACATTGGAAAGCTACCAAATTAAAGAAAAGCAGAAGCAAGAACACTTAAAAGCACATATGTATCAGTAATTCCCAAATGGATTCTCAGTAACATTTGTTTTACATGGTGGTGTAGTAGGCTAGCAGGCGCAACTCAGTCTTTGATTGTTCTCTGCCTACAAAGCCTTTTTTGATATATAGATATTAAAAATATGTAGCATATATAAACATATATACTTATGACTATATTACCTAGTGACTGCCTGTATTTTCTGTTCTGCTCACTTATTGTCATCTAGATTTTAACTCATAGAGACCTTATAGGGCAAGGTATAATTGCCAGGTAGGTTTTTCAAGACTATAAATCTTTATGGCATTTGAAAGCCTCGTCTTTCTCCCTTGGAGCGGCAGAGTGTTTGAACTTGCAGTTAGTAGCCCAATTATTACACCACCATGTATGCGCTCTTCAGGAGAAAGATGAGGCCCTCCCTCTGGAAGTTCTATGTAGGATTTCTATGCTTCAGAAGAGACTTGATGGTGATGGGTTTGTTTCTTAGTATAAGCAGCTTAAAAATATTTTGCTTTCAAATAATTTTGGAAACTTTGGCTGAAATAAACATTAAAAGCCTATTTTGGGTGAGAGCTTTGTAAAGCCGATTATGGCAGATGCAGTTAGATTAAAATATAACACTGTCATTTGATCTCTCCTTTGATCTATTTTCAATTTCTTCCATTTAAAAACATTTTATGCCTTTTTCAATTTAGGTTCACCTCTGTTTTATATTGTCATTTGAAATTTTGTCTTCTTTTTGTGTGTAAAATCCAGAATAGGTAAATCTCTAGAGAGAATTATTGCATTAATAATTACCTAGGAGCCTTGGTTACACTTGGTAACCACAGTGGTTACACATTGGGCTGCTAATTACCAGGTCAGCAGTTCAAAGCTATCAGCTGCTCCTTGGGAGGAAGACTGGCTTTCTATTCCCATGAAGAGTGATAGCTTCAGAAACTCACGGCGCAGTTCTCCCTGTCCTGCAGAGTTTCTGTCAGCAGACCCCTCCGTGGCAGTGAGAGGGGCGGCAGTGACGGTGGTGAGGCACAGGGGGTTGACAGCAATGACAACAAGAAAATGTCCTAAAATCGTTTGTGGTGAGTCTAAGATTGAATTATACGATGTGTGAAGTTTAGGTCATTAAGACTATTAAAAATCTTAGTTACTACTGTTCTTCATAGAGCCTTTGAAAAACCAATAGGATTGTGAATCTCTAAGAGAGACGTTTAGATCCCGATTCTCCTTGCTGCGCTGGCCATGTTTATGGAATCTTACAACGTTTTACTGGTCTGTGGTCCATCAAGTTTACGTGTCTGATCTATTTTACGTCTAGTTTTGCTTCTACCCATGTGGAGCCAAAGTGGCTCATTTGTGGGAAATCTCCTAGGACTCAGCATAAGCCCGCCTCCCCTCCTCGCTCGCCGGGTGCTTGGGCGCTTCGGCCTGCCTTCAGTAATAATCCTGTCTGTGACATCTTCACCCTTTTGCCTGATGAGTAAACTGTGAAAGGCACAGAGCAACAGCAACCAAGTGGCTGTTGAAGTTTTTCATGTATCATATCACATCATTGACTCGTACGATACAGGAATTTTATGTCCCTAGAATCCAACCTCCAGTGGATCAGTTGACAATATTACTTCAAATCAATGGACTTGGTGGTCCCCTCTCAGTATATGTTTGCCTTACCCCGGTCAACTCCCTGCTTAGGAAACTAGAGCTGCACGGGTCCCACCGAGCTGTTGTGGAGTGTGGATTGGGGAACAAGCAGAAAGGACCACACAAAAATGTACACCTTGAGGGGATGAAGGGTGGAGGGAAAAATGTACACCTAATTAATTGGGGGTTACAGACTCTTTTCCAAGGGCTCATCCAAACAACTGTGTTGACCCTCACCTCTGACCCTCACCTCTAACACGCCTGCTTCCAAATAAATAAACAAGTCATCGGACAAAAGTCAGACTCTGCAGGAAAGCAGCAGAGGAGCCAGCTCGTGGGCAGCTCAAGCACCGGTCAACAGGGCTGGGGGAGCTGCAGTCCGGGCGAGTCCATTCAGAGCAGGGCGACTTGCTGGCCTGCAGAGTGCACCGGAAAGAGGATCATTGCAGATGCCGCTGTTTTAAAATAGAACACCTTTACTTTTGAACTCCCTTTGGTTCCATTTTAAACTTGTTCTAGGGTTTCATATTTTCTGCTTTCTTTTTAATTGAGGTTTTTCATGTGTTTTTCTTTGTCATCGTTACTAGCTTGTTGGTGTTGTTTTGTATACGACATCCAGTCGAGGTAAATCTATAAAGACAGTCACTGGATTCATGGTTCCTGGAGGTAGGGCTGGGGAGGTTGGGAGACAATGGGGAGCTAATAACAATGAGCACAAGAATGAAGAAGATGCTCTAAAACTGATTGTGGTGGTGATTGTACAACTCTTCTTGATGTGGTTGAGCTATTGAATAGTCTGATATATGAATTCTATGTTGTGCTAGACAGGGTTCTCTGTAGAAACAAAACCAAGACACTTATGATTATCTATATAGACAGATATATACCGCACGAAGGAATGCAATAGCTAATCAGTCCACACGGTGGTACAGAGGACTCAGTTCAACTCACTTCCGTGAAACAATTAATATACTGGAAGTTCTTCAACTCACGAGGGCTGCTCGGTCCAAGGTCAAGGAAGCACACAATTGAGTTTTCCATAGGGTAATGCGGGCAGGTCACCAACAGTCAACCAGATGACAGGATCCAACAACCCTAAGCGCAAGCGATGTATACACCAGCAGCGTGGTGAAGCAGGTCTCAAAGGAACCTCAAGCTCTAGCAACATGATCTATGGGTTGGGTGTCCTACAGGTAGGATAGCTCACAAGTTGAGGCAGAGAACTAGCTAAGGCAGCCACACACTGGTCTGCTCACCAGAGAGCAAGAGAGAAAGATGGGGCTCACCGAGCCATTTATTTCTTTGCCCTGCAATCAAACTGCGACCTTATTAATCCCACATGTTCTTATTGGCCAGGCTGGCACAATAAACCTACCTATCATATGTCAATAAAACGGTTTAAGAGATTAAAAAAACCACACTGATAAAGGAAAAAATAGATGTAAATAAATATAAGACTACACCGACAAATAAATGAAATAAAAGCAGGAGCCAAGTAGAAATGGACATTTCTTCCTCCGTGAGCTTTTCTCCTTCTAGTGTTCTGTTTGTCGGCTCCACACTCTGCTCCCTTCTTGGTTTTATCTGGAGTATGAATACCAACTACAGCTAAAGCGGTAGCAATATGAATGCCATTCTGAAAAGCCAACTTGGCAGCAAGTTGTTGATGTTTATTTTTCTGTGTTGTTGTTGAGTCCATTCAGACTCACAACAACCCAGTGTGACAGGGTAGAATTGCCCTACACTGTAATCTTTGTGAGAGATTGCCACGTCTTTTCCTGCACGGAGCTGCTGGTGGGTTTAAGCCACAAGCTTTTTGGTTGGTGAGCTAGCCAGGCAGCCTGCTTTCTGTTTGGTGCCTCGTTCTGCAATGCAGCACAATCATTCTCTCTCACACCAGAAAACCTCCTCCTGTCCGGGGCTGCATCTAAATCCTGGAGGATGTTCCCAGGGACAAGAGATTGGGTTTAAATATGGCTTCTGGTCATCATTTTTCCAAGTGGGCTTCCACGGTAATCGCTGAATCTGAGGACTCACTGAACCCCCTTCCACTCCAGTTCCCGATTAGCATCAGGTCACCAACATCTGACCAGTAGGCACAGCCCACATTCATTTCTCTGCTAGGCTGCTCTCACTCATTCCCATCACCCCTCACCCATTCTGTGATCCCAACTGGAGCGTTGATCCTCTCTCCTTCCCACCAGATCTGGGGCAGGAGGTGAAGGGGGAGATGGCGTGATCCCTTCTGAGGGATTAGCTTCTGTGGTCTGGCTTCTTTTTAAATCACCTCTTTTATCCACTGCTGGGAAATCTTTGCCAGATCTTGGGTGGCAACTCTTCTCTAGATCTTATTTATGTCTGAATCTTTCCTGTTCCCCATAGGCCAGGGCTCCTACCTTTGGGAGACTCAAAAGCCAAAAGAAGTTCATTTTTTTCTACCTTCTCTGTTAGCCGACACAGCCTTGGGCAATGAGCTCCGAATAACCTTGCTGGTGTTTGGAAGTGGATAAAAACGACAGAAAGCATGAGCGGACAACATTGACTAATATTTTCAAAGTTTGTCCTTTTTATTGATTAATTCTGCCATGGAGTCTGTAGGGAGGGCATTAGAAACAAAGACCATGCTTAACAAATGATCTGTAATAAGTACGAGTTGTTTAAGAGAGGATTCGGTTATATGGGAGTCCATCTTCGGATCTAGTGAGATGAATGCCTTCGTCTTCTCAGCATAGGTTTTTCTCGTCTGGAAAGCAGAGAGAATGACTTCTGCACAAAGTTTTCGTGAGGAGTGAATTAGTCCAGGGGATGGCTCAGTAGGTGCTTGCTTGTGCATTCGTTCATGTGTCCCTGCATGCACTCTGCTTTTATTTCAGCAGCTATGCGTGCCTTTCCCCCATATAGCATGAGTACAGTCGCAGTTAATAGCCCTTTTGCAATATGTGCACATAGGTCATTGCGTTGGTGTGATCCTATCTTAGCCATTTATCTAATCAATTATTGATTACACTCTAAGGAAGACCAGGGACGGTAAGGCCTGCCTTCACCATTCTCAAGGATCTGATGAAGATACAGCTAGGGCCTCCCATGGACCTTGCTGGTCTCTGGCTAAAGAATTTTGAGTAGAAGCAGTATTTTTAATGACAGAGAATCTGTGACTGTGTCCAGTAGAGACCAGCAGTGTCCCCTCCACCTCTTCTCTCCATTGTCAGGCTTCCCATAAAGAATTGAATGGGGTACAATCTTCAATCCCAAGCAGATTCCACAGCTGTTGCTTTCCTTTTAAATGGAGGTATACTTTTTATATAGTCAAGTGCATGAATTTTAAGTTAAATTCAATGAGTCTAGACAACCATATCCACCCATATACCTATTCCCCTAAACAAGAATTTAATATATTTTGAAAGAAAGGGAATTTTATTGAGTAATAATATAGCTGGAATTGAGAATAATTGAATATTTTTACAATCCCATAAATATTCTCCATGCGCCTTTCCAATCAAGCCACCCTTCAATCTAGCAGAATCTTTTATTGTGAAAACTTTCAAATGGTCTCAGGGTCACCCTCTTACTTTATTTACCAGTAGAACTTTATTTAACAGTAGATGTCCAATATTTGCTGAGAAATTTACATGCATCACTTCAGTTACTATTCCTATCTAATGAGGTAGGCAATGGTATTGTTTGTACCATTTTACAGATGGGAAAATTAAAGCCTAATGACATAAAGTAATATACCTAAAGGTAAACAACAAAAACAAAGAAACCTCAAGTAGCAGAGCTGAAATTTGAAGTCATATTAGACTGATTCCAGAACTTGGCTTTATGTCTGTATAGAATTAGTTGGGGTCAACATTTCAGATAGTCAAGTTTTGTATTCAGTAACTGAAACTGCCTTTCAGTCCCCCAATAGCTTGCCTGACCCCCACCCCTTTGATTTCTCTTCACTCTCTTGTTGAATATTCTTCCCCTTCCCCTCAGTTAGCACCTGTGTCCCCTGCTAGCCCATGGATTCATCACCCCACCCCACATTCCCTGCTTGGTAAGCATCACAGTGGGTGTCCTTTTGTTTCAAAATCTTTTTCTTGTGTTTTTCTTTGTAATAATGGTCTCACATAATATCTGTCCTTTTGTGATTGACTAGTTTCTTTTAAAAATAGGTTTATTGGCATATATGCTATTTATCATATAATTTAATCATTCGATCATATATAAGTAAACTGTGCAATCATCACCACGATCCATTTCAGAACATTTCCTTCTCATTGACGTTAGCTCCCCTGCCATGAACCTAGGTAATCATTAATCTAGTTACTCGCTATAGATTCACCTATCCTGGGTTTCCTTTACAGAAAATCATACGAAATGCAAGCAGCAAGCAAGCAAGCAAACAGAAGCCGTAACTATGACTAGACAAAATAGAAAATCCACAATCAAAAAGAAAGCAGAAAATAATGAAAACCTGAAGCAAGTTTCAAATAGGTCAAAGGGAGATCAGATGGTAAGGTATGACATTTTAACCTCACTGCATCTACCCTAACTGACTTTACAGTGCTCTCTGAGTGCTTAACTAATTGCACTCACCTGTTTCTCAGGTGCGTCCAGGCCAGGAGGTGCCTTACAGTTCCATGATTATTCTTTAGCGATGCATAATATCACGTTATGTGTGTGCACCAAAGTTCCTTTGTCCATTATTCTCTTGAATAATATTGCTTATTATTGTGATCAGTGCAGCGTTGAACATGTGTATGCACAGGTCTCCTTGAGTGATAGCTCTTTAGAATATATTCCCCAGCACAGGGATTGCCAGGCCACATGGGATTTCTATTCCCAGTTGTTTGAGGTAGCGCCCCATCAAATGCTTGTCCATTTTTACAGTTCCACCAGCAGTGCATGAGGGTTCCAATCTCTGCAAACCCTCTCCAGCATTTCCCCCCACTTTGCTGTCAATGTAGGCGTGAGTTGGTATCTCATCGTTATTTTTAGCCACTAGGGTCATGTCCTAGGGAGCAGGGCCACCCTTGAGGTTTAGGTATTGATTGTAGTTTTCTTCTGGGTCTAGATTTTAACCATCTATTATTGTGAGAAAAGGAGGACGAGTTTGGCTTGTAAAAATAGTGCTTTCTTCTTTTATTATATCCTCACTAGCCATTACCCTTTCATTAACTTCTGTCTGCAAGATTTTATAGTAGGACTGTTCATAAGGATGGTGGTGAACATACTGCTCGTGGGGACCATGAGAGCCAATGGTGTTGAGCACTACCTATGTGTGGAATGCAGTGTGAACACGTCCCCTGTGTGTCCCCTTTAATACTGCTCCCAGTCTATTTAGTAACTATTCCGTCTAGCTAGTAACTGCTTCGAGGATCGACTCTTATTATCACCATCTGTCTGATAGGCGTTGGGCTGCGCGGTCAGTGGTCAGTGGTGGCTCAAACCCACCAGCTGCTCCTCAGGAGAAAGAGGAAGCTGTCTTTTCCTGTCAAGATGCCAAGCCTCGGAGACCGTCTATGCGGCGTTGGGTGGGTCAATTCTCCCAGGCTACCCAGGGCTGCACAGTTAGAAAGTGGCGGAGCTCATTTGAATCTTACCAGCTGACCTGAGAGCATGCCCTTTAAAGCACCGCGGTACGCACCCCTTGACCGTGTATTTATACTCTCTCTTCTGCTAAGAAAGACCGGTCTTGGGTCCTGCACAAACCAGATTTTACCAGCATACACACGGAGCGTGAACTCTGCCAGCTGGGACTCTTTGAGGTAAGGACCTGTGAGTCGCCAACACTGAGGTCCACCTGGGCGTCAGAAACTTGGACGACAGCCAGATTGGCCACACGCCAAATTCTGAAGCCGACAAAGTTTTTCCGGGCATTTTATTTTTCTTTGTACTCTGCCCTACCCTCTAGCCTGCCCTCCAGACCCCTCTACCTGGCCGTTCCTAGCAACCAGTGCTGCCGGAATGATGACCCACCTGCTCCTGTTTACTTGCTCCAGCCTCCCCACCCCCGATGTTTCTCCTCTTCTTCCCCATCCAGCCTCGAGTCAGCTTCCCTCCAGCTTCCCCATCCACGCCTGTGTGGATCCCTCTGAGATCCTCACTGAGGCAGCTTGATGGGGGCCTTCCAGACACCTGAGGTTTCGAGAGAGAGGGCCCCTATCTTTCTTGGCAGTCTCCGTGCTGTGTCTTCAGGACTGATAGGAAAGGAAGGCAGGGCAGAGGACAAAGGCAGGGCAGTGACGACAGCAGCTAACCGTCATCTGGCGTTTGCTCTGGGCCTGCACTGTGCTAAAAACTTCGTTGTGGTGGTTGTTAGGCGCTGTGTACTGATGACGGCTCGTATGGACTCCATGTGGTGGAGCAGAAGTGTCCCCTAGGGTTTCCCCGGCTGTCATCCTCGTGGGAGCCCATCATCCTACCGAACGACTGCCGAGTGGGTTTGATTGGCCAGTCTTTTCCTTAGCTGGCGGCGCCTGACCATCGTGCTGCCAGAGGGCCTCTTCAGAGGAGCACTTTACCTGCGCTAATTGACTTCGTTCTCACAACAGCCTCATGAGATTTGTTAGGCAAGACAGAGAAGCCACAGGCCGAAAACAGTCTGAAGAAAATTGAGAACCATATTCAGACGGGTGAGCCCATTTGATGGAATCAACCAATGTGGAGACACTCAGGAAACTAGCTGCTATGGGATCTTGTTCTCGAAGAAGCTGTCCTCTGAGATATGACCACTGACAGGACCCCAGTGTGCGGGGGATGGGAGCACCGGGAAAGTGGACAGTTGGAGGTGGGTGACATGCCTGCAGAACAAGTGCTATAATTGCTCTTTCTGTTTCTGATTTCCCACTGACTGAAAAGCCTGGGGGCCAAGAAGTCAGATAAGAGCCCTGAGAGTCAGGTAGGCCCACGGATAAACAGAATCACCAGTACATGGAGGAAGGGGGGCCCAGAGAGATTAGGCAGCCTGTGCCCAAAGTCACACAATTAGAACCACAATCTGTGCTGAGGCCACCACATCTGCTCTTAAGCACAGCACTGGCCCTGCTGCATTGTTGATGGTGAGCCTCACAATGGCCCAAAGTGCCTGCTGGGCAGCTCCCGAGGAGTTATTTTGAAGTAGATATTCTTAATCATATAACTTCCATTGAATTGGGAACAATTTTAGGACCAGGCATTTGGTGCCACAAATGGGAGAACTAGTGGGACAAATGGGATGAATTGGTGGGACAAATGGGATGAATTGGTGGGACAAATGGGTCCAATGCAGGAAACCCAAATGCATTTTAAGATGTTTCTCCTTGGTGACAGAGAGGAGCCTGTAGTTATAGGTAAACAGGCTACAACCATTGTTTGAAAATGCCCCTGCATATAGTAGACTCCTGGAAGAATTTATTTTGTGACAGGCATTTTAGGAGCCCTGGTGGTGTAGTGGTTATGCACTGGACTATCACCCTCCAGGCTGGCAGCTTGAAACCACTAGCAGGTGAAAGACTGGGTTTGTTTTACTCCTGTAAGCAGTTACAGTCTTGGAAACCCACAGCAGGCTGCTGTCAGTTAGCATTGATTTGATGGCAATGAGTTTGGTTTGGGGATCAGTGATACTAATAGTTTGGTCAAGTAGATGAAATTTTTTTTAAATCACAAAATAATTTGTCAAAAATTTCTGATAAGATGGATATAATAATGTTGTTTCAAATTAGTGGTAAAAAGCTGAGATGGATGGCCTTCTGATTGTGGTGGTTACATAAATCTATACACATGTTTTCCATTGCCTCATATGTGTGTGAAGGTTGGAGATAGAATTAGGGAGACTGAAGAAGACCTGATGTATTTGAATTGTGAATTGGAAGAACCTGGACTACTAAAAGGACAAATTGATGTTTCTAGGAAGAAATATGACCACAGTGCTCCTTAGAGGCAAGGATGGCTAGATGTCATCTTGGCTACGTTGGACATGTTGTCAGGAGAGACCAGTTTCTGGAGAAGAACATCATGTTTGGTAAAGGCAGTGACGGAGAGGAAGGCCCTCAGGTAGATGGACTGACTCTGGCTTCAAAATGGGCTTAAGCCTGGGAACAAGTGTGAGGATCATGCAGGACTGGGCAGTGTTCTGTTAAGTATAGGGTTGCTATGGGTCAGAACCAACTCCACTTAACAACAGCATACATGTCTTAAAATTTATACAAGTGCACATTAAAAACCCAAGTTTCATTGTATGTTGATTTGAAAGTCAATTTTAAAAAGTGCATACAGTGTGGTGAATTTTTACCAATAGTTAAATCTAGTGGATATATAAACATATGCTCATTATGATATTATCTCTTCTTTGTATATTTGAAAAATTTCAAAAAGAATATAGATTTTTTTTTTTTAAGAATATAGATTTTTAAAAATCATTTTATTGGGGGCTCATACAACTCATCATAATCTGTACATACATAAATTGTATAAAGCACATTTATACATTCATTACCCTCATCATTTTCAAAACATTTGCTCTCCATGTAAGCCCCTGGCATCAGCTCCTCATTTTTCCCTCTCCCTTCCCGCTCCCTTCTCCCTCATGAACCCTTGATAATTTATAAATTATTATTTTGTCATATCTTAATCTGTCCAACATCTCCCTTTACTCACTTTATGGTTGCCTGTCCCCCAGGGAGGAGGTTACATGTAGACCCTTATAATCAGTTCCGCCTCTCTACCCCACTCTTCCTCCACCCTCCCAGTATTGTCACTCTCACCACTGGTCCTGAAGGGATCATCTGCCCTGGATTCCCCATGTTTTCATTTCCTTTCTGTACCAGTGTACATCCTCTGGTCTAGCCAGGTTTGTAAGGTAGAATTGGCATCATGATAGTGGGGCGGGGAGGAATCATTTAGGAACTAGAGGAAAGTTGTATGTTTCATCGTTGCTACATTGCACCCTGACTGGCTCATCTCCTCCCCATTACCCTTCCTTAAGGGGATGTCCAGTTGCCTACAGATGGGCTTTGGGTACCTACTCTGCGCTCCCCCTTATTCACCATGATATGCTTTTTTGTTCTTTGATGCCTTTGACACCTCATGATCACACAGGCTGATACGCTTCTTCTATGTGGGCTTTGTTGCTTCTCAGCTAGATGGCTGCTTGTTTACCTTCAAGTCTTTAAGACCCTAGATCCTATATCTTTTGATAGCCAGGCACCATCAGCTTTCTTCACATTTGCTTCTGCATCCGCTTTGTCTTCAGCAATTGTGTCAGGAAGGTGAGCATCATGGAATGCCAGTTTAATAGAACGAAGTATTCTTGCATTGAGGGAGTACTTGAGTGGAGACCCAATGTCTATCTGCTACGTTAATACAAACCTATAAAAATATGCAAATAAATCAATTTCCCCATCCTCACATATAAATATATTTACATATATGCATGCCTTTATTTAGACCTCTATAAATGCCCTTTGCCTCCTAGCTCTTTTCTGTATTTCCTTTTACTTTCCTCTTGTCAACTATCATGTTCAGCCTTCATTTGGGTTTCAGTAATTTTTCTAGGTTACATTACCCTTGGTCATGCCCTACCAGGCCTCACACACCCGTCTCACCACCGATTTGGATCACTTGTTGTTCTCTTGTCCTTGGGTTTGTTAACACCACTACCTTTTCCCCAACCTCCTCCTCTCCATGTCCCCCTGGAACTGTCCCGTTGTTTTCTCCTCCAGATTGTTCATCCAGCCTATCTTATTTGGACAGACCTGTGGAGATAATAACATGCACAGAAACAAGACAGAGCAAAGCCAAGCAACAAAAGAAAAGAAAACAAAAACCCAATGACAAAACACAGCAAAACACCACAACACAACAACAACCAAAAAAGAAAAGCTTGTAGTTAGTTCAAGGACTGTTTGTTGGCCTTTACGAGTGTTTTCCGGTTGAGTCTGATGGGGTGCCAAGCCCTGGACCCAAAGTCTATTTTGGTATTCCCTGGGGACTTTCTTGCTTTGCTCCCCTTGCTTGTTCTGTTACATGCCCTTAGTGTTTTGCCTTGGTGTGGTGGGTTCAGATCAGGCGCAATTCCCACACTGTGTCTCCAGTGTTGTCCCCTGTAGGGCTGTGGGTCAGTGAGGGATGTCGTGTCCCATAGTGGGGCCGGCCATGTGATCTTCTGTGTGGATTGACTGCTCTGAGTGGGGATATCATCCTCACAGCTTGGTGGGCCAGGTGTGCTCCACTCTCTCTTCCTCCCCCTTCATTTGCTCCTGTGTGCTCTGATCAGACATGTCCCTCTCCCTGAGCTGCCGCTTCAGTGCTGTCCTCTGAAGTAAATTATTTTGGGGGGAAGGACAAGAAAATAGATTTATTCAGTGTTACTCTACTTACAATGCAGTACAGCATATTGAATTAGCAATCAGTCTCTGATCTCATATTCTTTGGAATAAAATCCTAGTTCTGCAAGTCACTTGTGACCTCACACAAGTTATAAATCCATCAGGGGCCTCAGGTGCTTCTTCTTTTTTAAAAAACAGAGATAAAAAAATAAGGTAAGGATCGAGTGGATTGGTAATGCCGTCATATACTCAGTGCTAGTATATGTTATCTAGTATTGTTAATTTACTGTTCAAACACTTTCTTCCCCTTCCATCTCTTTGCTTTCTGCTTCCCTCTGGTCTTTCTCTAAACGTCAGTCTGCTTCTTTTGGTGTGGAAACCGTTTTTCTTTTCCTTTTACAATAGTGTTTGCACACAGCATTTGTCTTTACGGGATTAACAAACGTTGCTCAGTGTGATCCTCACAAATTCATCCAAGCCTTGAGGTGTTTGACAGGCTTCATCACTATTCCTTACTGATGCCTAGCATTCCATTGTATCTATGTACTGAAGCCCATTTCTCCATTCTTCCACGGATGAGCATGTACATCGCTCCCCTCTTCTTGTGCACAGGGCTTCAATAAGCACAGCTGTGCATATTACTATTATTTTATTATGCCACACTACCGATGTAAATAGGAAAAGACGGGATTTCTACCCCATAAAGAGTTACAGTCTCAGAAACCCACAAAGACAGTTCTACCCTGTGCTACAGGGGTGCTTTGAGTCAACATTTACTTGATGGCAGTAAGTTTGTGTGTTTTGCTTTTTTATTGATATGAATTGTGGTAAAATAAAACACAATATCTGCCAAATTTAACATTTTTTACATGAAGAATTCATTGACACCGATTACTTTTGTTGTGTTTTGCAAGAGCCACCTGTATCTGTCGCCCAATTTTCCAACACCATTTATAGATCCCCAGTGCTTGTTAAAAAGCATCCCTGGTGTCTCAAAGATTAAGTGCTTGGCTGCTAACCTAAAGGGCGGTAATTCAAACCCACGCAGTGCCGTGTGGGAGACGTTCCTGGATGAAATCTACAGCACAGCAAACCCTACGAGGCATTTGGACTCTTGCAGGAGCTCTCTGTGAGTTTAAATCTACACCTGGTGCTACCAGCAGCAGCAAGGATACTTCCTCCACAAGTGCCTTCCCTTTCCCCATTCTGCCTGCTCCTGGGAGCCACTAACACACTTGGGTCTTCATCTATTTGCTGTTCTACATATGTCATATAAGTTCGATCATACAATATTTGCTTTTTTATGATTGGCTTCACTAAGCAGACTTTTCTGAAGACTTGTCCATGTTATATAGCATGCAAGAGGGAACTTCAAAAAGTTCATCGACAGATGGAATTGAAAGATACTGGATTTTTTAAAACAAACTTTTTGACACCCCCGACATCAGGACTTCATTTATTTGTATGTTGTTGTTAAGGTATAAAATCTGTCCCATCTCATAGCAACACTATGCACGACAGGACAAAACCCTGCCTGGTCCTGCTCACAATTGTTCTTGTGTTTGAGCTCATTTTGCAGCCATGTGTCAATCCGTCTTCCAGGGACCTTGCTCTTCTTCGCCACCGCTCTATTTTAGCAAACATGAAGTTCTTTTCAGGGCTGGTCTCTCTTGACATCAAGCCCAAAGGACTTCAGATAAATTCTTGCCATCCTTGCTCTCAGGAACATTCTGGTTGAAATTCTTCCAAGGAAGATTTATTCGTTCCTCTGTCGAGGTTTTAAAAATTCTTCACCAGAAACATAATGCAAATGCATTCATTCTTCTTCGGGCTTCCTTATTCGCCACCCATCTTTCAGCTGTATCTGAAGTAATTGAAAACACCATAGCTCGGGTGAGGCCCACCTTGGTCCTCCAAGTACCTTCCTTGAATTTGAACACTTTAAAGAAGGTTTATGCAGCACATTTATCTAGTGCAATGCATCCTTTGAGTTCTCGACTGCTACTTTCATGAACATATTGTGGATCCAAGAAAGAGGAAATTCTTGACAACTTCAATCTTTTCTCCATTTATCATAATGTTACCTATCAGACCAGTTGGGAGGATTTTGGTGTTCTTTACATTGAGTTGTAATCCATACTGAAGGTTGCGATCCTTGATTTTCTCAACAATTGCCTCAATTCCTCCTCACTTTCAACAAGCATGTTTGCATCATCTGCATATCGAATTGTTAATAAGCCTTCTTCCAATCCTGATGCCACATTCTTCTTCATGTAATCCAGCTTCTCTGATGATTTATTCAGCAGACAGCATGGATATGGTGAGAGGATACAGCCCTGAATCACACCTTTCCTGATTATAAATTATTCAATATTCCCTAGTTCTGTTTGTACAACTGCCTTTGAGCTATGTAAAAGTTCTGTATTACAGTACAATTAAATGCTCTGGATTTTCTATTCTTCTCAAAGCTGCCTATAGTTTCTTATGGTCTACCTAGTAAAATACATTAGCATAGTCAATAAAACATAAGTAAACATCTTTCTGTTAGTCTCAGCTTTCAGCCAAGAGCCATCTGACACAAGCAATGAAAACCTTTTTTTCACATCCTCTTCTGAATCAAGCCTGTCAATGTACTTCTGCGACCATTGTTGGATGAGTTTTAGCAAAGTTTTACTTGCATGTGGTATCAATATTGTTTTCTAATTTGATATTGTTTTATAATTTG
Organism: Tenrec ecaudatus; assembly: GCF_050624435.1. NCBI lineage: Eukaryota > Metazoa > Chordata > Mammalia > Afrosoricida > Tenrecidae > Tenrec > Tenrec ecaudatus. The sequence continues at coordinate 104,286,737 of NC_134535.1, forward strand.
AGCATTCTATTGGGCTACCTTTCTTTGCAATGGCCACAAATATGGATCTCTTCCAATCAGTTGGCCAAGTAGCTCGCTTCCAAATGTCCTGGCACAGATGAGTGAATGCTTCCAGTGCTTCATCAGCTTGTTGAAACATTTCAATTGATATTCCATCAAATCCCAAAGCCTTGTTTGGCTAATGCTTTCAGTGCAGTTTGAACTTCTTTATTCATTACCATTGGTTCTTGCCCATATGCTACCTCTTGAAATGGTTAAGTAATATTCCAGTGTATATAGTGTAAACTACATTTTTTATTAATAAATCTTTTTATTGGGGCTCATACAACTCTTATCACAATCCATATATACATCAATTGAGCAAAGCACCCTTATACATTCGTTGCACTCGTCATTCTCAAAATTCACCTTCCACTTGGATTCCTGGAATCAGCTCAGTTTCCTTTTTTCCCCTCCCCCTCCCTCCCAGCTCCCCCCTTCCCCCTGGTCCCTTAATAGTTTATAAATAATTACTTTATCCTATCTTACACTGCCCGGCGTCTCCCCTCACCCACCTTCCCTCCTGGTTACACATAGATCTCCAAGATCTGTTCTCCCTTTCTACACCCCCTTCCCTCCTGGTGTCACCACTCCTACAGCAGGTGTTGAGGGGTTCATCCGTCCTAGATTCCCTGTGTTTCCAGATCCCTACTGCACCGCTGTGCATCCTCTGGTCTAACCAGGTCCGCAAGGTAGAATTGGGGTCATGATAATGGGGAGGGGAGGAAGCGTTCAAGAACTAGAGGAAGGTTTTGAGTTTCATTGTTGCTACACTGAACCCTGAGTGACTCATCTCCTCCCCACTACCCCTCTGCAAGGGATGTCCAGCTAAACCGGATTTTTCTGAACTTTGACCTTTTTTTGACAGAGTTAAAGTTTATGCTTCTGATATTTTAATTCTCTCCGAAAGAGAATCAAGCACAACATAGAACATCACATTATTTACTACCATTTTAGATATTCTTTGCCTGGCTTCTTTTTATGTTCAGGGAAATAAAAAGTTGATAAGGAAAGTACTTTGAGGTCCACTTTGGCAATTACGGTTTTCTAGGTTGTGGCTAGTGTCTATGAAAACAGCTGTCAAGAAATCAAATGTCATATTGCATTGGTCAAATGTGTGACAAAATATGTTTTTTATATGTTAAAAATCAAAGATGTCACTTTGAAGACTAGAGCCATGCTGATATTTTCAATCATTTTATATGCATGAGAAGGCTGGACAATGAATGAGGAAGACCCAAGAAGAATTGATGCCTTTGAATTAGAATGTTGATGAAGAATATTGGCTATTTTATGGACTTCCAGAAGAAATAACAAGCCTGTGCTAGAAGATGTACTGTCAAAATGTTCCTTAGACTTAGGTACTTTGGCCATATTATCATGAGAGGCAAAATCTTGTGCAATGAAATGGAGTTATTTGTTATGTCTCATTTATCCATAGTCTTTGTAACCTCTACCAAATAATTGGGCGGGGCCATGCAAATTGGGCGTATAATAGTCCAACAGAGGGGATTAGTCAGTTTTCCTATCCTGCTGAGAGGATAGTGAGCCATTGCTGAAGTAGAAGCAGAGAATCGAATGACAAAAGAGAGAAGAAGCAGCAGTGAGGTACCTCTGAGAGGGGGCAGAGAAGCAGCACAGAGACCGTGGTGAGGCAGAGCAGCAGAGTAGCCTGGAAAGTTGAGAAGAAAAGCATCAGGCTGCCCCACCCACAGGAGTAAAACTACTGTTTTACTTTGGGCTAGGTGGTGGCTCATAGAGGGGTAAGACCCTGGGCATTTCTCAGTGCCAATGGAGCTTTGTAACACTTGGCGAACAGGGCAAGAGGCCAAGGGACTGTGTGGTTGAGAGACTGAGGACCAGAGAGAAACGTGCCTGCTAGCCTCGCTGAGAAGAGGCACTTAGAAACAAGAATTCTCTCCTTAACATTTTGTAAGCTACTAGCTTCCCTATAAACCCCATAATCTTGAGTATTGTCTGTCAGTTCTGTGTGGAACTTGCAGTGGATTATCAAATTCAACAGAAAAATAGAGTGTCAGGGGGCCACGGTCAGTGTCAGAATAAGGTAAAGAATGTTGGAGGGTGGAACCTTGTCTGACCTCTGCCTCCTAGAAATCCTCCTGGGTCATATATGGATTTGGATTCTCCTTCAGCACCTATTGCTGAAGGATGTTGGAGGTGGATTCCACGACACTTCCTGACCCTGGAAAAGCACGTCATGCTTGGTAAGATAGAAGGTCAGTGAAATGCAGGGAACCCTCAATGTGTTAGGTGGACACAGGGCTGCACCAATGGACTCACACATAGCAGTGATTGTGAGGTGGATGCAGGATCAGAGGACATGTTGTTCTATTGTACGGATTCACTATCAATTAGAACCAACTCAAAGGTACTTAACAATATTCTAGAAATTTTACCCCCAAAATAAAACTCATTTTCATAGATATTTTTAAAGAATGTATAGGTATGCTGCTACTTTGTGAATATTAAACTGTCTTTGAAATAAAACATATTTGTTCTTATCAAGCTCTGGAAAGGTTCTAGATCAGAGGAGTAGTGTTTTGTGAGTTTTTTGAGAAACCAGCACAGATTTGCAAAGAACAAATCTCACTGAATTAACTAGTTCTCTGTTTGAAAGGATTAAATAATTGCCATCGGTTGAATGCTACTCATGATGACCCCATGTCAGAGTAGAACTGTGTTACATAGTGCTTTCAATGACTGACATTTTGGAAATAGACTACTAGATTTAAAAAATAAAAAGCATATAATTTGACAGTCCCTCACAGAAAAGCCATATAGGAGGGATGATATAGTATCCAGAGTGCAGTATAGCACTATTGAAACACATAACTATCCTCTAGTCCAGTGGTTCTCAACCTGTGGGTCATGACCCCTTTGGGGGTCGAGCGACCCTTTCACAAAGGTTGCCCAATTCATAACAGTAGCAAAACTACAGTTATGAAATAGCAATGAAAATAATTTTAAGGTTGGGGGGCCACCACAACACGAGGAACTGTATTAATGGGTCACCGCACGAGGAAGGTTGAGAGCCACTGCTCTAGTTCTTTAATATTTCCTCCCCCTATTATTATGGTGTGAGTTTTACCTCATTAATCCTGTTAGACCTGCATATGTTCATGTGTACAATTAAGTTCATTTGATGCATGAAATCCAAGATAGATAAATCCTTCAGGAAGTGTAACAGGAGTAATGATTTCCTGAGGGTGCAGAAAGGGAGGGTGGAAGGGGGCAGGGGAACTGATAGCAATGAAGACTATATAACCCCACTTGAGGAGAATGACAGGTGAACAGATACATTAGATGGTGTAAGGGATGGGGAAGGATTAGCTATAATAATAATATTTAATAATCACAGTTCTTAGGAGTAGGGTGGGGGAGGGTGGGGATAAAGGGGAACTGATACCAAAGAGTGAAAGAAAAAGAAAATGTTTGGAAAATAATGGTGGCAACAATTGTAGAGTCATGCTTGATCCAATTGAACTATGGATTGTTATAATTTCTGTAGATCTCTCAATAAAATGGAAAGAAATAAAAACCCAAACAAGAAACTTTTTATTGGGAGTGGAATGAAGGTTTACAGAACAGAGTGTTACATCCAAGAATTGACTCACATTCTGTTTGGTCTCATTCATTGCAATCCCCTCAATGAAACATCACGCACCCCACCTCCTCATGCTGTTTCCTGTCTCCATTCTTCCTTTCCTGATCCTTCTGAACTTTTCCCCTGGGTAAATGTTTCCCACTTGATCCCAAATGGTTGATCATTCCAAGCTGTGCATACATCAGTAATGTTAGTATGCATCTTGTAGACTTGCCTAAAAAGTAAGAGGCTAACAATTAAGTGACAGGACTGAGTTCAATCCTGGACCCACCATCTAGGGGGTTCACCCACCTCTTTCCAACCAGCAAGCCTGCAGGCCTTTGTTCAAGGTGTGTCTGGGTGGGCTCAGACTACTGGACTTCAGTTAGCAGCCACCTACGATACTCATTCGCACTGCCTAGGTGCGCCCTGGAAGGGTTTCCATTAGAGACACGTGGATGACTTCACAGCATTTGTGAAAGTGTCATGGTGTTCCTTTCAACCCAACTGAAAATGTGGGTAGAATGAAATATAGCAAGCCAATTTTCAAAAATCAAACCAAACTTAATGTCACAGAGTCAAATCTGACTCAAAGTGACTATAGGTCAGAGTAAAACTGCCCCTTTGTGTAAAATCTTAACAAGAGCAGAAAGCCTCGTCTTTCTCCCATGGAATCTCTGGTCGATTCAAACTGCTGAAAATGCACTCAATGATCAATGAAAGGTGCAGAAAGAGGGAAGGAGATCTATCTTTTCTGGTGTTTGTTTGTCATCCATCCTTAGTCCACATTTTGATCAATGATTTGAGTAATGATCTAGAAAGTTGTGCTTATAAAAAATCAGTAGAATCTATGAAGACAGAAGAATTATGTACTCTTAGATATCAGAGTCAGTCTTGAATAAATTCTTGATAGGTGAAGAGTTGAGTTGAAGCGAGCAAAATAAAATGGTAAGGTTTTGTTATTACAACCAGAAAACCAACTGTATTACTTTATGGAACTTAGATATAATATATATGAACAGGACATGTCAATTTAAGCTAAGTGTGAATATATTTATTTTCCTCTTACTGTTTAAGCAAGTTATTACCAATTTAAGTGGCTTAAAGCAACACAACTTAACTTTTGCTAATGGCTTTGGAGGTCATAAAATAAAAGGAGCAGGCAGGTATATAATTCTTCGGTATGTTTTAAATGGAGGGTTGTTTTCCATTTCCAGAGCTCTTATCCATATTTTAAAGGCTGCCTACACTTCTTGGCTTGTAGCCCCACATCATCCTGACATCTTCCATGGCCACTTTTCTTCATCAGATCCTGATTCTCCTGCTTGTCTCTCATAAGGACCTTGTGATAGTCACTCTGATAATCCAGGACAAGTTCCCCAAGTGAAACTCTTTAACTTAATCACCCCGCAAAGCTCTTTGTGCCATGGAGCAAATAGCATACGCAGTTTTCGGGAATTAGGTCACGGCATCTTTGAGAGAGCTTGTCGCCATGAGACAGCAGTGTGATGTGCCAAAAAATGTATTGAATTCTTGCATGCATCAATAATATTTTGAATGAAACTATTTTAAATAATATATAATTCCTCTTAATAATCTAATACATATATAACATATAATAACAAACTATAAGTAGAATAAATAAATATAACACTTGAAATAAAAGAGGATACCATTCACTGGACTCTCACATATCAGATAAATGGGTTCAGTTCCAGACATCACATTTTAAAAGATAACCAAAGAGTACACAATCGAAGATGAATTGTGACAGGACTTAAGAATGAAGAAATGGAACAGGCAATTGCAACTGTGTTTCTGGAAGAAAGAAGTCCTGGGTTAGCCCATTACTTCTTTGAAGAGTTAGCACATGGAATAAATATTAGAGGTGTTGTAGAGAATAATAAGGGACCAAATTCTGAAAAGGGCTGGGAGTAGCAGAGAAATTATGTCATTGTAATGGAAGTATGAGCCATCCCACCTGGATGGGATCCCAGGAGTGCTACTGAGTTCCAGGTCATTGGAAGCCGTCATTGCTTACGATGTGCCAAAGCAATGACGGCATCTTGCGATTACTGAGCTAGAGACATCCCAGTGCTCCTCCCACACTTCAAACTGTGATTCCAGTGACTAATGTATGTTCCTGCGGCTGGGAAGGAAGAGAGATCTCCAGTGCCCAAGAGCCAGCGGAAGATAAGGCCTTTGTAATGAACTGAATGGGTTGTTTTCATGACTGACAGACTTATGATGAAATAATTTCCTCTGTTTGTCTGTAATGAGTGTTTGTACTTTGGGTTTGCAGCAAACTCCTGGCCCTGTGAATATTTCCAACTGAATTTCAAAGAAAGGAAATGGCTTTGCTTAAGTGACAATTAGCAGAATTCCTGCTGATTAACTTTTTTCCCTTATTGTTTTCCTCATAGGCAAGAGGTAGCTATTAGTTTCAGGGTAATAAATCTAAAGTCTTACAGTTTTAAGAGTTTATATTTATTTTATTTATATAGTAGATTCTTTTCTTAACGCCTAAACTTATATGGATCCTTTTACTTAGAACACACGCACAAAAGCAGTGTATTACAACACGAGACGATCCCAACAAGCTCGCATACAAAGTGTGACTTTTTGAGGAAGATGTCAATCTGTTCATTTTTTTGTACTTCTGCTTATTATTTCTCATGGCTGCACCCACATTAGAAAAGTGATGTCATCTTTCCCAGTTCGATGGGGTTGTACTGGCCGTCATGAGAGTAAGCCAAAACTCTTTGCCACGGAGCAGATTTCAACCCCCAGTGACCGCACAGGGCAGATGACCGGCCTCGCAGGGTTCCTCAGGCTGTCGTCTTCGTGAAAGCCGACTGCTCCATCTTTCTTCCATGGGCAGCTGCTGGTCCAAAAAACCAACTGTCCAGTTAGCAGTGACGTGCTTCACCATGGTATCACCAGGGCTCCTTCCATGTAGCTATTTGCTTTCAAGTTGATTCTGACTCATAGCGACCTCGTGTCTATCAGGGTAGAACTGTGCTCTGTACAGTCCTGATGGAGGGTCTTTGAGTTGACTGCCAGGCTGTTCTGCTAAAATGCCTCTGGATGGATTTGAACTTCCAACCTTGCAGTTAGCAGCCAAGCACTTTAACCATTTCATACCCCCTCCCCCCACCCCCCAGGGACTCCTGGCTGTTGCTTAGAAGTCCTTCTTAACCCTGTGGAAAAACATGGGCTTCTGAGTGAGGACAGCTTCTAAAACTTCAAGGCACTAATTTCAGAATAAAATCTATTGACCAAATGGGCTAAGAGTATAAAGAAGGGGCCAAGAGGGTTAAGAAGAATTTGGAAGAAAGAAAAAACTCATTATTATGAGGATGAACTTTTATTTTTCTTTAAATAAAAAACCATAGGAAACTCAGTATGTTTTATCTTCACATTGAAATCTATAGCAAAATGAAAGAAAAATCCGAGGCAATATTTCCAAATAACTTCTTTTATGTGTGTGTGTGTAATTATATTTTTTAACTGTGGCAAAAATCTGCACAACAGAACATTCTCCAATTCAACAACTTCTACAAGTATAATTCAGTGCCATTGATTATAGTCTTCATATTGTACAACCGTTATTGGTATCCTTTTCCAAATTATTCCACCAACAAATCACTGCTTTTGCACAAACCATTCATTGATTTATTCAGCAAGGCCATGTTGAGCACCTACTTTATATATGTTAGCCAGTGTTTTGGGTGCTGATGTTAGCAGAGAACAGCACACAACCACCTGCCTCCATGAGCATAGTCTGCCTTGTGTTTGAAAATCTTATCCCTCCTGCCAGGATTTATATTAATGATACACATTATTTCAGATCGTAGATTTCTAGTTCTCCTTGATTTCTCAGATGCCTTAGAAGCAGAGAGCTTGGCTCAATGGCTGAAACATTTATCATGAAACACATTGTTCTCACTGCATTTTAAACAGGCTCCCTGGGTCAGGCTGGTGCTCACTGAAATTTGAGAAGGAATGTGTGGAAATAAGAGAACACCAAGGAAACGTTTATTCCCAGGTCCCCCTCTCTCTCTTGCTGATTGTAAGCGGGCGCTGAGGAACCACGGCCGTTGGCAAGGGCAAGGTGTCTCTGTCTAAGGGGCTCCACCCTTGGAGACAAGTCGCCTTTGTTCTACAAACAAAGAATTTCCTTAATAAATTCTTCTCACTCACTGCAGGATTATTCCATGCGTTCCTGCTTCTTGTAACTTCCCTGCTTTCTCCTAGTTTATGGAGAAAACGGCATCAGGCAGCCTCCCCCTACCCCATTCCCATCGGTGACCTTATGAACGTGCTCATTTGTCTGCCCACCATCTCCTCTTGCTTCCTGTCTTAATGAAAGAGGTGTCCTTTCTCCTTGAATGGCCAACTCTTTCATGTCTGTTCTGGATTCTCTTGCCTTCCGTAGGGCTTCTTCCCTTCAAGTGTCCGCTCGCTCTGCAGGCTCCTGTGTGGTGTCCTGTCTCCTGGAGCTTGCCCAGGGGCACACAGCACTCTGGAATCTCCCTCCTTCCCTTAACTAAGGGAAGAGCTGGTTGGCGCCAAACCTGCCACTTGACTTCCTTCCGGCTCCCATTCAAGACAGTCTCATTTCTCTGAACTCCTTCACCTTCGGAATCAATACATTTTTCTCAACTTTTTATTTGAGAAGTTTCAAACCGACCAAAAAAATCAGAATGAAGTCCCTTCACTGAGATTTCCCACTTGTTAACATTTTTTGCAATATCTGCTCTCTCTCTTTATGTGTACACATCTTAACGGACATATTTCAGCCATCAGCAGGCTCCTTTACTCTCACATACCTCAGCAGGGATTTCCCAACACCAAGGTCATGCTCACGCAGCAGTTGTGAGTGGAGATAGCCATCTGGCTCATGAAACCTAACACTGCTCTAACCAACCGTCCATCTTCAGACTTCCTCAGCTGTTCTGATAATATCCTTTATAACTGTTTTTCCTTAATCCAGCCACTAACCAAATGATCGTCTACTGCATTTAGTTGTCAGGCCCTTTGGTCGCCTATAATCTCTATCAGTCCCCAGCTACCCGCTTTGCTGCCAGTCTCTCATATCATTGACATTTTTAAAGAATGCTTGTTTAGAAGGCCAGCTGATTTGCAGAATGTCGTCCAAAGCCATTTCCCTGGGTTTTCTACATCTCATTAAGTGTTTCTGTCATCTTCCCTCTCATCTAACCCATAACTTGGGAGCTGTCTTTGATTTTTTTCTCTCCCTTTCCTCTCCCATCTAAATTCTATCTGATTAGATTCATTTTATGGCAGGTCCTTCTCAGAGCATCACACTGGGAATCACAGTATCAGATCCAGTATTTGTACTATACAATTAAGATTATTTCATTAAAGTATTGTAGATCATTGTGGAGGTTCCTCGCCCTTTGTACAATTCATAGACAATTTGTAGGCTCCAGAGGGCAAAACTTGGTATCGTGTACTTTGGACATGGTATCAGGAGAGACCATGCTTGGTAGCGTGAAAAAGGAGGCCCTCAAAGAGATGGATTGATTCGGTGGCTGCAACATGGGCTCCAACAGAAGAACCCTTGGGAGGCTGGGGCAGGAGCAGGTGGCGGTTTTGTTTGTTGCACTCAGGGCTGCTGTGAGTCGGGACCTACTTGATGGCCCTTAACAATGATCACATGTGGAGGATGCTTTGAGACGAAGCGAATATTCTATTCCCATTTAATCAAATTATTAGAAGAGTCTAAACACCTGGTCTCTATTCCCTTTGCCCCTATTCCAGTGTGGCTTCTAGTACCAGAACTCCACTAAAACGGTTCTTGCTGGGCTCATTAATTGCCTCCACATCGTCTAATTCAAAGGACGTCTTTTTTTTTAAACGTTTTATTAGGGGCTCATACAACTCTTATCACAGTCCATACATATACATACATCAATTGTATACAGCACATCTGTACATTCTTTGCCCTAATCATTTTCTTTTCTTTCTTTCTTTTTTTTCCCTTTTCTTTTTTTACATTTTATTAGGGACTCATACAACTCTTATCACAATCCATACATATACATACATCAATTGTATAAAGCACATCCATGCATTCCCCGCCCCAATCATTCTCAAAGCATTTGCTCTCCACTTAAGCCCTTTGCATCAGGTCCTCTTTTTTTTCCCCTCCCTCCCCGCTCCCATCTCCCTCATGTGCCCTTTGTAATTTATACATCATTATTTTGTCATATCTTGCTCTATCCGGAGTCTCCCTTCCCCCCCTTCTCTGCCGTCCCTCTCCCAGGGAGGAGGTCACATGTGGATCCCTGTAATCAGTTCCCCCTTTCCAACCCACTCACCCTACACTCTCCCAGCATCGCCCCTCACAACCTTGGTCCTGAAGGTATCATCCACCCTGGATTCCCTGTGTCTCCAGCCCTCATATGTACCAGTGTACAACCTCTGCCCTATCTAGCCTTACAAGGTAGAATTCGGATCATGGTAGTTGGGGGGAGGAAGCATCCAGGATCTGGGGGAAAGCTGTGCTCTTCGTACTACCCTGCACCCTGACTGACCCATCTCCTCTCCTAAACCCCTCTATGAGGGGATCTCCAGTGGCCGACACTTGGGCCTTGGATCTCCACTCTGCACTTCCCCCTTCATTCAATGTGGTATATATATATATATATATATATATATATATATATATATATATATATATATATATACACACACACACACACACACATATTCTTTTTTTTGCATGTTGCCTTATACCTGGTCCCTTTGGCACCTCGTGATTGCACTGGCTGGTGTGCTTCTTCCATGTGGGCTTTTTTGCTTCTGAGCTAGATGGCCGCTTGTTTATCTTCAAGCCTTTAAGACCCCAGACACTATCTCTTTTGATAGCCAGGCACCATCAGCTTTCTTCGCCACATTTGCTTATGCACCCATTTGTCTTCAGCGATCCTATCATGGAGGTGTGCAGCCAATGATATGATGATTTTTTGTTCTTTGATGCCTGATAACTGATCCCTTTGGGATCACTCGCTCACTCAGGCTGGTGTGTTCTTCCATGTGGGCTTTGTTGCTTCTGAGCTAGATGGCCGCTTGTTTATCTTCAAGCCTTCAAGACCCCAGTCACTATCTCTTTTGATAGCCGGGCACCATCAGCTTTCTTCACCACATTTACTTGTTACCCACTTTGGCTTCAGCAGTTGTGTCGGGAGAGTGAGCATCATAGAGTACCAATTTAATAAATGAAAGTATTCATGCATTGAGGGAGTGCTTGAGTAGAGGCCCAAGGTCCTTCCGCCACCTTAATATTAAACCTATAAATGTAGACAATTAGATCTATTTCCCCATCCTCATATATATGTTTGCATGTACTCGTCTTTGTCTAGACCTCTATAAATGCCCCTTGACTCCCAGCTCCTTCCTCCATCTCCCTTGACTTTCCTCCTGCCCCACCACCATGCTCCGTCCCCACCTGGGCTACAGTTATACCTCTTCTCTACGCAACCTTACCCTTGATCGTTCCCCATCAGGCCTGTCACTCCCCCCTCACTACCATTTTGGGTCCCATGTTGTTCCCTTGTCCCTGTGTTTATTAACACCACTTCCTTACCCTCCTCCGCCTCCCCCACCCGGATCTGTCTGTCCCCCCGGAACTGTCTGTCCTATTGTTTTTCCTCCAGATAGTTCATCCAGCCTGTCCTATTCAGACAGACCTTTGGAGACACTAACATGCACGAAAACAAGACAGAGGAAAACGAAGCAGCAGTATACAACCAGACAATAAAACAACAAAAACAAACCACTGACAAAGAACAAAACAAAACACTTCACAAAAGAAAGGCTTGTAGTTCGTTCAAGGATCGTTTGCTGGCCCCTAGGAGCGTTTTCCAGTCCAGTCTGTTGGGGCACCACGCCCTGGCCCCAAAGTCCACTTTCAGCATTCCCTGGGGACCTTGCCACTCCATTCCCTTGCTGTTCCACTGCACTCCCCCAGTGCTTTGCCTCGGTGTGGTGGGATCAGGTCAGGTGCAATTCCCACACTGTGTCTCCGGTGCTGTCCCCTGTATCGCCCTTAGTCACTGAGGGACATCATGTCTCACAGTAGGGCCAGCCATGTTGTTCTCTCTGTGGACTGGCTGCTCTACTCAGGAACATCCTCCTCACGGCCTCGTGGGCCAGGCTGTGCTCCACTGTCTCCTCCTGCCCCTTCATGTGCTCCTGTGTGCTCTGATCAGACATGTCCCTCTCCCGGAGCTGCAGCAAAGGACGTCTTTTAATCCTTATCTTGACTGGTTGCTCAGCAGCACTGACACAGTTTAACATTTCTAATTGAGTCAAATTCAACTGTCTATGTCTCAACTGATTTATTCACATTAGTAATTGGATGTACCTAAAGCAGCTGAAATTTGATTAACTCAAAATTCAACTTTTATTTTTCTACCTTGTAAGGAAAGTGAAATCTATTTCCTCTAGGTTTTCTGCATCTCATACAGTATTTCTATCATTTTCTCAATTGCCCAACCTATTATGGAAGCCATCTTTGATTCTGTCTCTCCTTTTCCTCTCCCATCCAAATTCATCATCAAATCTCTTGAATCTACCTTTTAAATACATTTAAAAATGAGCCCATTTCTCTTTCTGTGAGCCACTACCATTACATTTCACACTGGAATTGTGTCTTGCTTCTGTTACTACATTAGCCCTCCAACCAGGGCCTCTACATAATCTCTCTCTCTGTTTATATCCCTTCTTTACACGACAGCCAGAGCAAGCTCGTGACCCGTGGTGCTGAGCAGGAAGATTGAAAGATGTCCACTAGACAAAGAAGTACAGATGTATGGGCAAGTGGATAGAGACGTTGCAGATCCAGTTGGAGGGGGAGAGAAGAGGTCTGGTGTCTCAGCACTGGGCATTTCATTGTTTAGGAAGATGCTGGAGAGATAGAGAGCAACCTCAAAAGGTGACTATGGAGCAGTTGGAGAAATAGGGGGGAAACCAGGGTGAAGAAAATGTGTCACCGAGGAGAGACTCGGCAGCTATGTCAATGCTGCTGACAATCAAGAAAGATGAAGACAGAAAGTCCAACAACAAGTGAGTTAGAATCATGGAAGTCACAGGCTACCTTGACAAGAGCAGTTTTTACACATTAAATGCAGTAAAGTCCTAATTGAAATGGACCTCAAAAAGAATGGGAAGAGAAAAATTGGAAACAGAAAATCGATACAACTTTTCAGAAGATTTGCTGATAAGGGGACTGACCGAGGGAGGGTTGGGGGAGTCTGTGGTAAGAGAGATGTTTTGCGTGTGTTTGTTTCAGGAATGAGAGGGATTATAGAATGTGTATGTGCTGATGGAATGCTACAAGTGAGAGGGAAAGAATTGTTGAAGTCAGTCCTTAAATAGATTCAAGAGGAGGGATTTATGGGACAAACAGAAGTGCCAACCCTCTTTAGCCACAAGAAGAATGGATTCATAGCAACAGGACAGAAGGCAGAGAAAACACAGATGTAATGTCAAGTGCTTGTGGAAGTGTTTCCATTGCTTTTATGTCCTCAGTAGAAAGGAAATAGGAAGCAAGGACATTAGCCTGGGAAGAGTAAAGACTGGGAAGGTGTATTGGTAGTTTGGGGAGGTAAGAGAAGATGTGAAGTAGTCATTGAGAAGAGTGGAAGAATGAACGAATGAAGAGGCCATGCTAGGATTGCCCTATGCAACAGAGTTCTGCCCTAACATACAAGCAATTGCTGTGAATTGGATTTTACTTGATGGCAACTGATACTGGTATTATGATGGTCACCTTCACTTAAAGTTAAGTAATTAAAAACTTAAAGTGAGAATGGTCAATGGTGCTTTTGCTTCTTTTCCTAGTCAGAGGTTTAGGCTGCATATTGGATTTAACCAGGGTTAGGGCTTATTAGGACTATTACAAAGGGACAGGATGGGAGAGCTAAACTTAGTGTAAAAGAAGTGATGGTAACAACGGGCTCAACCCAACTGAGTGAAAGGAGGCCCTGGGGCATGTGAGAGGCAGGGTACAGTTTTAGTAGCATGCATTTAGGAAATTGGGGGAGGGTGGCCATTGGAAGGTGATGGCGTTAAAGCATAAGAAAGAGCAAATAGAATGATGGAAAGTAGATGGTAGATTAGTAGGGGGTAGTGATTGCTGGAAACTGCTAGCACGCATTGTGGTTATTGGTAATGGTAGGATCAACAGTATGCTCAGGAGAGTGAGGCCTGAAGGAAAGAAGAGGGATTGGGTGGGATTAATTAAGAGAGCGTCCTGGATGTGAAAAAGATCACATATTTAGATGCTGGTATGATTATGAGTAGGACAGGGGAAACGTTGGCAAGAGTAAGAGTGAGCCTGGAGGCAAATCTGTAAGGCATTGAGAAAGCCAGCTCAGAGTTCTACAGGATGAGTAGTGTGTGTTTACAGTCTAAGAAAACATGAGAATCGAACGGGAGAAATTGGCTAAAAAACCATAGTGCTGGACCATAATAAAGCTCACAAGACAGCTCTGAGCATGGTTCCCGGGCTTCAGCAAGCAGCAGAATCACCTGGAGAGATTCTGAAATGCAAATCGCAGGGTCTCACTTCCCAAATGTCTAAGAACAAATTGATCATGAATTTCCAAGTTATGAGAACTGCTGTCCTGCAGAGATCAAGGAAGGCTCATGGAGAGTATTGTTTACTTCTCTGCGTATGCTTAGAAATTCAGTTGATAACAATAAAAAGTCATTTTTTTGTATAATACTGCACATTTAGTCAGAGATACAGAAGAAATGGAGCTTCTTCATCTCATATAAAATGGATCTGGTCTTCATCACAAGACCCCACTTACTCGGTGGCCTGGAAAACATAGCCATTAGTGCATTTTATTTTAAAACCTGATTATTTCTGTAAAAATTATTAAAATACTCATTATTTCTTAAAATTGTCTAAATATGTATTATTTCTTAAATATATTTAAATATTCCTTAAAACCTGTAAAAGTTTCTTAAGCAGCCTGTTTAGGTCAATGACTGGTCTCTTTGGGGAAAACGTTTGGTCTTTTAGAGTTCACCTGGCAGGATGTGGTTTTGTGACTTTGTGGCTTGCAGGGTTGGTTCCTCAGTGTCCTTTGGTGACCTTGTGCTGTCCTCTGGCTGCTCAATTCTCTGTGGCAATGTCTCTTGTCTGCCAGGTTGTTGGCGGAGGTCCATCCCTGGTGTCACTCAGGTTGCTCACTTTTTCCACTTGATCCAAACCCAGTGGTTCTCCTTGACCCAGTTGGCATTTCCTTGTTTCTCCCTGCACTTGGTCCCCTCTGAGTTTTTGACCTGTTCTCTAGCTGGCTGCTGGCCTGGTTGATTATGGGGTCATCTTTGCCTCTGCCACAGAGCAGTTCTTTCTAATGCAACTTCATTTTCTGCGAGCACTTTTCTCGCCCATCCACACCACATGGGAAAGAGGCAAGCTTTAGGGACCTAGTCTCAGATTTCGCCCTGTACTCAATGACACTGCTTCGCCACCTTTCCTCTGACATGGCACCATTCTGTTAGTGCAGGATCCGCTTACAGGGCTGCCTTTTTCCTAAGTCTTGAACTGTAGGCCGGCAAGAGCAAGAATGCTTCTGCTCCTTCAGTTCCCTCCAGCTATCCATGAAGCTCTTCCCCACTCCTCTTTCAAGCCCCACTGTGGGCAGCGGGGAGAGCGGCACTCTGCCTCCCTTGCCTTCTTTCTTGTCTTCTTTTTTGTTTTGTTTTTAAACTACATTTCATTCATTCTAAGGCACATTACAACCTGCCACTCCCTGTAGTTTACCATATCTGAAATTGAATCTCAGAATTCATGTCATATCCTACATACAAGAATGGAACTCACTGCCAGTGAGTCAATGCTGACTCATAGTGACCTTCAGTGGGGTTCTGAGTCTATGATTGTTTGCGAGAGTAGAATGCCCACTCTTTCTCCCAAAGAGCTGCTGGTGGTTTCAAACTGGCGACCATGCGGATCACAGCCCGCTGTGTGACCACTATGCTAGTTTAATGAACAGAACCTTTTCCTTCTTGGGGGTATTATAGTGTGTCTTACAATCAATGCTGCCTTAGATTCTATAGCATACAACATTTGCCCTACTCTCTTTCCTTCCAGCTGTCAGCTCAAGACTGAGTGTATTGATGGTGTCAAAGCCATTTTTCCTGCCCTTGAGTAGAAGTTTCTGTTACATTGGGGATTAAGAATCCACTGCATCAGTTCTCCACATGCTTGGCTTTCTAGCAGATTGTCTTGAGCGAGAAGCATGGAACAGTACCTTCCAGTTCTAGGACAAGCCTAGAGGGCTTGGCCTTTCAGGTGGGGGATAACTAATTGACACCCAACTTAATAGAAAACCTCCAAACTCTCTGCCGTCAAGTGGAAGCAGACTCATTGTGACTCTATATAGGACAGAACAGAGCTGCTCCTGTGGTTTCATGGCTTGCAAACCTTTATCAGAGCATAAAGCGTCAGCTCCCTCAGTCAGTGGTTTTGAACTACTGACCTTTCAGATAACAACCCAGCACATAACCCACTATACCACCAGTGGTATGACATACATCTGTTTCATAGGTAGAGCCTTAATGTTGCAGTGGGTAAGCACTCAGATGCTAGTAAGAAGGCCACTGGTTGGAACCCATCATGAGCTGCATGAGGGAAAGATGTGGTCATCTGCTTCTGTGAAGATCACCACCTTGGATCCCCGATGAGTGGTTCCACCCAGTCCTATTGGGTTGCTATGTCGTTGGATGCCATTGAGTCGGTTCTACCCTATGGCTGCCCTGTGTAGAACAGAAGGAAACACTGCTCGGCCCTGGGCCATCCTCACAGCCTTCCTAGACTGCAGCCCATTGTTGCAGC
Organism: Tenrec ecaudatus; assembly: GCF_050624435.1. NCBI lineage: Eukaryota > Metazoa > Chordata > Mammalia > Afrosoricida > Tenrecidae > Tenrec > Tenrec ecaudatus. Next base: position 104,303,263 of record NC_134535.1, read on the forward strand.
CACCGTGTCACTCCATCTCATCGAGGGCCTGCCTCTTTTCGCTGTCTCTACTTTACCAAGCATGATGCCCTCCTCCAGGGACTACTCACACCTGACAACATGTCCAAAGTATGTAGGATGAAGTCAGGGTTGCTATGAGCTGGAATCAACTTGGCAGCATTAAAAAAATTATGAAACGAATGTTATGTCTCTTTTATATTAAAAATAAAAGCAAAAGACATTTTAAACTATATTTATTGACAGTGATGACAACCAGTTTCATGCATTTGGTTGTTTTTCAAATTTTAATAGCTAATAATTAAATTATGAAAATTGTTTAGAAACCCTTAATATAGATGGAATTATATTTGAATTCAATTATTCATCATTGAACTAATCACTTTAAAAACAAGGTACAAATTGATGTATGGATTGTTATAAGCACTGAAAAAGCCTCCAATAAAGTGATTTATTAAAAAAAATACCCAAACCAGGTACAAAAACTTTGTTCATAATAGAAATATATTGATGATCTACTATCTAAATTAAAAAGCTGATTCCCAAATGACTTGAATAAGATTATCACATTTTTGTAAAAATAATTTATTTATATAAATATACATAGGTAATATATGCTAGAAGGATATACTAGAAAACTGTTATTGCACTTGACTTTAGGAAGGTTTTTAATTATTTCATTTGTGGATCAGGTTTCAGGCATCAAAGAAGAAAACAATCATATCATTGTGTGCTCACTTGGCCAATATGATCGCTAAAGACAAATGGGTGCATAAGCAAATGTGGTGGAGAAAGCTGACAGTGCCTGGCTATCAAAAGATATAGCTTCTGGGGTCTTAAAGGCTTGAAGGTAAACAAGTGGCCATCCAGCTGAGAAGCAACAAAGCCCACATGGAAGAAACACATCAGCCTTTGTGATCACGAGGTGTCAAAGGGATCAGGCATCAAGGGGAAAAACTCCATATCATTGTGAATGACGGGTGTGCAGATTAGGGACCCAAAGCCCATCTGTGGGTAACTCGACATTCCCTTACAGAAGGGTCTCAGGGAGGAGATGAGCCTGTCAGGATGCAGCATAGCAACCAGAAAACACAACTTTCCTCTAGTTCTTAAATGCTTCCTCTATCCCACCTCCACCCCCCACTATCATGATTCCAATTCTCCCTTACAAATCACACTAGACCAGAGGATGTACACTAGTACAGATAGGAAATAGAAACACAGGGAATCCAGGACAGATGATCCCTTCAGGACCGTGGTGAGAGTGGTGATACTGGGAGGGTGGAGTAAAGGTGGAATAGAAAGGGGGTACCAATTACAGGGATTTACATATAACCTCCTCCCTGGAAGATGGACAACAGAAAAGTGGGTGAATGGAGACAACAGTGTAAGATATGACAAAATAATAAATTATAAAGACTTCAAGAGGGAAGGGGGAGTGGGGAGGGAGGGGAAAATGAGCTGAACAGATCTATCTAGATAAGATAGACTGGATGAATAGTCTGGAGGCGAAAACAACAGCACCAATGGTTCCAGGGGACACTGGAGAGGGGGAGGAGGGGACAAGGAAGTGGTGCTGACCAACCCAGGGACAGGGGAGCAATAAGTGATCCAAAATCAGTAGCAAGGAGGGTGTGAGTGGCCTGGTAGGGATTCAGCAAGGTCAAGGTAACCTAGAGAAATTACTGAAACCCAAATGAAAGCTGAGCATGATAGTGGGACAAGAGGAAAGTAAAAGGAAATAGAGGAAAGAACTAGGTGACAAAGGGTATTTATAGAGGTCCAAAGACTGGAGTGTACATATTTAAATATACAGAGTGTAGGGAAACAGATATATGTGCATATAGTTATAGGTTTAGTACTAAGGCAGCAGATGGACATTTGGCCTCCACTCAAGCACTTACTCAATGCAAGAAAACTTTGTTCTGTTAAATTGGCATTCTAGAATGCACACCTTCCTGGCACGATTGCTGAAGAAAAATGTGTGCATAAGCAAATGTGGTGAGGAAAGCTGACGGTGCCCGGCTATCAAAATATATAGCATCAGGGGTCTTAAAGGCTTGAAGATAAACAAGAGGCCATCTATTTGAGAAGCATCAAGGCCCACATGGAAGAAGCACACCAGCTTGGCTGACCACGAGGTGTAGAAGGGACCAGTTGTTAGACATCAAATAACTAAAAATCATATCACTGGGTGCCCACCTTCCTGATACAACCACTGAAGACAAACGTGTGCATAAGCAAATGTGGTGAAGAAAGCTGATGGTGCCCAACTATCAAAAGATATAGCGTCTGGGGTCTTAAAGGCTTGAGGATAAACAAGTGGCCATCTACCTCAGAGGCAACAGGGCCCACATGAAAGAAACGCACCAGCCTGTGTGACCAAGAGCTGTCGAAGGATCAGGTATCAAGCATCAAGGAACAAAAAATCATATAATTGAAAATGTGGGTGAGTGCAGAGTGGAGACTCAAAGCCCAGTGGTAGCCAATCGGACACCCTTTACTGAAGGGTTGTGGGGGGGAGATGAACCAGTCAGGGTGCAGGGTAGATGAAACATATAACTTTCCTCTAGTTCTTAAATGCTTCCTCCTCCCCACTATCATGATCCCAATTCTACCTTACAAATCTAGCTAGACCAAAGGATGTACATAGGCACAGATAGCAACTGGAAACACAGGAAATCCAGGACAGATGACTCCTTCAGGACCAGTGGTGAGAGTGGTGATGCCTAGAGGGTGGTGAGAATGTGGGGTAGAAAGGGGGAACTGATTACAAGAATCTACGTATAGCCTCCTCCCTGGGGAAGGGACGTCGGACAGTGTAACATATGACAAAATAATTTATGAATGATGAAGAGTTCATGAGGTAGGGGGGGTTGGGGAGGGAGGGCGAAAATAAGCAGCAGACATTAATGGCTCAAGTAGAAGGCAAATGTTTTGAGAATGATGATGTCAACAAATGTACATATGTTCTTGACACATGGATAGATGTATGGATTGTGATAAGAATTGTACAAACCCCAATAAAATGATTAAAAAAATAATAAATGAGCTGATACCAAGGATTCAAGTATAAAGCAAATGTTTTGAAAATGATGACGGCAACAAATGTGCAAATGTGCTTTACTCAATGGATGTATGCATGGATTGTGAGAAGTGTTGCATAAGCCCCAATAAAATGATTGAGAAATACAATAAAATATTTCATTTAATTTTAATTTTCTCATTTTCTATAAGAATTTTTTGCATATTAAATTTAAGATTAATAAGGAAAAGATAGATTTATCTATCATACAATAATCTGAGAAGAGGATGGGGAAGTTGTGATTAATTCCTGATTGATGTTTACCATCACTAAAATTAAAATCAACTTGATTTTTAAAAAGATGCTGTTAAACCTGGAAATGTTCCACGTGCAAAATCAAGAGGAAAGTTGAATTCAAAACCTAAATAAATAAATAAATAACACCTAAGCTTAAACTTAAAGTGTTCAGTTATTTCATGATATTATCAATCATCCAGAGAATTGCTTTAATTTTCCACTTCATTTTGCATTATTGATAAATACCATCCAAGAAACTCACTAAATTAAATAATTTAACTTCTTTAGCTGTAAGTTTTAGTGAAATTTCAAAAAACTAACTGAAAACTTATATAGCGAAATAAACCAAAGTCACCTGCCATCGCATCAATGCTCATAATGACTCGATAGGACAGGGCAGAACTGCCCCCTGTGAATTCATGAGAGTGTAACTGTTTCTGGGAGTGGAAAGCCCCATCCTTTTTCCTGAGGAGAGGCTGGTGGTTTCAAACTGCTGATCTTGTGGTTCGCAGCCCAAATCATAACCACTGTGCCACTGATGATGCTGTTAGATAAACATTGGACTGTTAACTGCAAGGTTGGTGGTTCAACAGCTCCAGCAGCCCTATGGGAAAAAAATGAGACTACCTGCTCTTGGGAAGATGTGCAGTGGGTACAGGCAAGGGCAGGAACAAGAACTTATGGACTAGAGGTTTTGACAGGACTAGAGGGTTGACTTGGAAGATGGAGGACCACAAGAGGGGAAAGAGATATCAGAGGAGGGGAGTGGGATAACATGAGAGCGGTGGGTGGGGTGGGGTGGTGATAAATGGTTTAAACTGCTGAATGTCCGGTTGACCTGAAATGTAAATCCTTCCACCACCACCCCTCAGTTCTCTCACACACAAATACACATTTCAAAAGGGGGGGAAAGATTTATAGCCACGGAAACCTGATAGAGGATCTCTTTGAGTCAAACCACACCCAGTGGTGGGTACGGTTTACCCCCTCTCTTAAGTCTTCGTTACAGGAATGTGGTAATTCAAGAAATTCAGGAATTTTATTTTATTGTGAAGTTGAAGAAACACAGCTAAATTTGGTGTCAGTATTGACACTTTCTTCAGAAAGAAATTTAGAAAAACCAATAATTTCAAGTAATACAAGAAATTTATCTTGTCCCTCGAGGAGTGTGGTTCCTGGAGAGATCTCAAGAAAGCAACTGTTCATCTGCTTGTCTCTCGGTGTCAACTGCTGTCAGTGGCATCTTATCTGTGACAATGTGTGCATCTGACAGTTCCAGGTGTGAGCTGAAGATTTACAGGGTAATTTTTTTCTTTATTCAACTTTTAACTTAATGCTAACTTTAGAACTTAATCTTCTGGCAAGATGTGTTAGTCGGGGTAGACTAGAGAAACAAATTCATAGATATCCATATGTGTATAAGAAAGAGCTTTCTGGTTCCCTCTTTCCGGACCCGGCTGAACAGGAGGCGCCATCATGGGAGTTGACATCCGCAACAACAAGGACCGAAAGGTTCGTCGCAAGGAACCCAAGAGCCAGGACATCTACCTGCACCTCCTGGTCAAGCTGTACAGGTTTCTGGCCCAACGGACCAACTCCACTTTCAGCCAGGTTGTGTGAAGAGACTGTTCATGAGTCGCACCAACCGGCCACCCCTATCGCTCTCTCGGATGATCCAGAAGATGAAGCTTCCTGGCCAAGAAAACAAGACAGCTGTGGTCGTGGGGACCATAACGGATGACGTGCGGGTGCAAGAGGTGCCCAAGTTGAAGGTGTGTGCCCTGCGAGTGAGCAGCCGGGCCCGCAGCCGCATCCTCAAGGCCGGGGGCAAGATCCTCACCTTTGACCAGCTGGCCCTGGACTCTCCCAAGGGCTGTGGCACTGTCCTGCTGTCTGGTCCACAAAAGGGCCTCGAGGTATACAGGCATTTCGGCAAGGCGCCAGGGATCCCCCACAGTCACACCAAACCCTATGTTCGCTCCAAGGGCCAGAAGTTCGAGCGGACCAGAGGCCGATATGCCAGCCGAGGCTACAAAAACTAACCCCAGATCCGGTCCTGCTATTAAAACGTTTTGGATGTTCAAAAAAAGAGAGCTTTCTATATAAGAGCAGTTGAATAATGAGAAAACATCCCCTCCCAGTCCAGAACAAGTCTGTAAGTCCCATATTAGCCCATATATCTGATAGCAATCTATAAAGCCCTCTCAGACTTATGAAACACATGCACATGGAGTTCAGGAAGGTCACAGGCCTGGGGCAGGGAAGTCGTCTGGATCCAGTGGCGTTGTAAGCATCTCAGTGCTGGCAGGGGTCTCCATGTGACTTCTGCAGCTCCAGAAACCTAGCTCCATCAGCCCCTCTCCATGTGTCTTCTCTACAGGGATTTCTCACGGAATGAGGGGGGAGAGAGAGAGAGACAGAGACGCGGAGAGATAGTCTCCCACCTCCAACAAGGAAATACAGGAGTTCCCAGAATCATCAGGAGAAGGCCATGTCCACACAGAGACCTCATTGGCTACTATATCCTGATTGACGGCTGGACTCCACCCTGACACTCTTAATCCTCAAACTGACACCAGATCATGTAACTACCACACAAGACACAACTTTATTTTTTAATTTATAAAGTATTTAGTATCTCTTTACTCAAAACCTATTTATTTTTTCACATGGCTAACAAATATGGGTTATTATTTTCCAAAGTATATTTAGGGCAAACTTTTTTGGAGGCAGAAACGGTTTATTTTTCATTCTTGTAATTGCACGATGCTTAGCCTAGTGTAGGTGTTCAATAAATATTTACTGAATGAATAAAATGACTATCATTACATTCCCTTAAGTTTGAGTAGACTATTACATTTAGTGTTGAAAATGTTCATGGCTGTGAAAAAAAAAATTACCAAGGGTTCATGATGGAGGGAGGATGGGGGTGGGGATGAGGGTGGGAAATTAGCTGATATCAAGGGCTCAAGTAGAAAGAAAATGTTTTGAAAAGGATGATGGGAACATATGTACAAATGTGCTTGATTCAATGGATGTATGGATTTTTATAAGAGCTGTAATAACCCCTGTGATAAGTAGGATTATTGTGCCAACCTTGGCAATAAGAACATGTGGGATTAATAAGGTCTCAGCTTGATTAGAGGGAAAAGAGATAAATGGCTTGGTGAGTCCCGCCTCCTCTCTCTTGCTCTCTGGTGATTGGAGCAGTATGCGGCTGCTAGTTCTCTGCCTCAACTTATGAGCTGCACTACCTGTGGGACAGCCAACCTGTGGATCATGTCACTAGAGCTTGAGGTTCTTTCAAGACCTGCTTCATCATGCTGCTAGTGTATACATCGCTTGGACTTGGGACTGTTAGACCTTGTTGTTTTGCTGACTGTTGGTAACCAACCCTGTTGCTTGCTGCCTGTGTCTGGATTGCCTGTATTGCCCAAGGGAAGACTCAGCTGTCTGCTTCCTTGACCTTGGACTGAGCAGCCCTTGTGAGTTGAAGGATTTCCAGTATATCAATTGTTCCATGGAAGTGAGTCGAACTGAGCCCTCTGTATTGCTATGTTGGCTAATTAACTGTTATATTCCTTCTTGCTGTATATATCTATCATATATCTATAAATCATAGGTGTCTTGGTTTTGTTTCTCTAGAGAACCCTGTCTAATATGAAATGATTTAATAAGAAAAGAAAATGTTTATGTCTGCTTATTCTTAAGAACATTACCTTGTAGATGACAACATAGTTAGTTTTGTTTCCCAAAAACTATGGGTAAAAATTGACTCCAATATGGATGAAAAGAATAGGCTCAGTTTAGGAAAAAACAAAATTAATATTTCGGTCTGTTTGGTTGCAGAAATGGGTGACTTCAGAAGTAGAGCCACATGGAAGCACCTAATGAAACCTAGACTATGAACGTGTTAGTTTTGTGGGGTGGCTTTCCTCGCTTCTTGTTTCTCAACACTGAAAGAATGCATGTGGCAGAAGCTCTTTTGTCTTACAAGTAACTTTTATGAGGGAAAGGGGAGTTTCGGGTGGTACAGTCCCAGATAATGCACGTACGAAAAGCCACGTGGGAAAATGGCAGTTAAAAGGAGTCCGCAGAATCAAAAGAGGAATCCTGGAACTGAAAAAAGAGAGAGTGTGGGCCCTGAGAGGGTGCACGTATGTGCTGCCAACACACACACACACGCGCGCACACATGAGAGTGATTCTTCCCTCCTACCTGAAAGAGGGTACCTGAGAGAGACCTGCCCTCTGTCTCTAATATTTATCGCCCCCTGTCCCCAGTTTGTGGAGAGGGGCGGCATGGTTGAGGGTATCGGTCGTTCTTGGTGGCTGAGTTCAGGCACACTTGTGATGTGATGTCACTGGTGCCCAGTCCAGGTTGACCTCCACCTGTGTCTAGGTGACCTTGGTCTTAGCATCCCCAGTCCTGGATTGTCTTCATAGATGTCTCATATGTCCAACCCCATGTATTGTGGCATGGACAGCTAATTTTTATTTAGCTTAGGCATTCCGTGGAGACAACCCCCTCTATCCTTAGTATTCCTACCTTTCAGGAGGACTCCTGGGGAAGTAAAAACTGTATTAGAAGTGCCTGTGAGCATAGGAGAGGGAAACAGGAGCTACTGCTTAAGAAGGGATGAGTGTTGGTTAAGGGTCATGAAAATTTGAAAATGATCATTGCTGATGGTTACACAGTATGGTGAGCATAATTACTATTACTGAATTGTATACACACACAAACGCATGTACACACACATGCTGATGAGATGACAACTGTCTTAAAAAGAAAGAAAAACAAAGACATGTGGGTTCTGGTCAGGTGACTGGGGTCTATTTACTGATGGGATACGTTGCAGCAGTAGCGACGAGAAATCTATGTCCATGTTCCTGCCTATCGCCCGAGAATAGGACTAATATTAAGAAAATTCAGGAAGAAAACATTTAGATAAAAGTTGGTATTAATCTATGTACATATATTTATAGGTTTAGTATTAAGGAACAGTGGGCCCTGCTCAAATACTCCCTCAACACAAGAACACTTTGTTCTAACAATTCGGCAGTCTGAGATGCTCACCTGCCTGAAACGATTGCTGATGACAATGGGTGCACAAGCAAATGTAGTGAAGAAAGCTGATGGTGCCCGGCTACCAAAAGATATAGCACCTGAAGTTGCTGAAGACAATGGGTGCACAAGCAAATGTGGTGAAGAAAGCTGATAGTGCCCAGCTACCCAAATATATATCACCTGAAGTCTTAAAGACCTGAAGATAAAGAAGCAGCCATCTAGCTGAGAGACCAAAAAACCCACATGGAAGAAGCACACTGGCCTGTCCCGACTAGATCGCTGAGGACAAAGTGGGTGCATAAGCAAAGGTTATAAACAAAGCTGATGGTGCCCAGCTATCAAATGATATAGCATCATGGGTCTTAAAGGCTTGAAGACAATCAGGCAGCCATCTAGCTAAGAAAAAACAAAGCCCACACAGAAGAAGCATACCAGCCTACCCCAACATGAATACTGAAGACAAAGCGGGTGCATAGGCAAATGCAGTGAAGAAAGCTGATGGTGCCCAGTTGTCAAAATATATAGAATCTGGGGTCCCATAGGCTGGAAGATTAAAAAAGGGGGCATATAACTGAGAAACAACTAAGCCCACATGGAAAATGCACACCAGCCTGTGAGATGACAGCGTTGAAGGGATCAGGTATCAGGCATCAAAGACCCTCCCCCCCCCAAAAAAAATCATAGCATTGTGAATGAGGGGGAGTGCAGAGTGGGGACCCAGGGCCTATCTGGGGGAAATTGGACATTCCCTTTCTGAAGGGCTGTCGGTAGGTGATGAGCCAGTCCAAGTGCAGTGTAGCAATGATGAAACATAAAATGTCCTCTAGTTCTTAAATGCTTCCTCCCCACCGCTATCATGATTCCAATTCTACCTTATATAACCGCTGGACCAGAGGATGTACACTGGCACAGATAGGAACTGGAAACACATGGAATCCAGGACAGATGAACCCCTCAGGAACAGTGGTGAGAGTGGCAATATTATGGGAGGATGGAGGGAGGGTGAGGGAGAAAGGGGGAACAGATGACAAGGTCTACATATAACCTCCTCCCTGGAGGACGGACAGCTGAGAACTGCTGAGGTGAGAGAGACGTTGGATGGTGTAAGATATGATAAAATAATAATGTTAAATTATCAAGGGTTCAGGGGGATGGGGAGCGAGGAGGAAGGGGAAAAATTAGCTGATATCAAGGGCTCAAATAGAAAGCAGGTGTTTTAAGAATGATGATGGCAACATACGTATGAATGTGCTGAACACAAATGATGTATGTATGGATTGTGAAAAGAGATGTATGAGCCCCTAATAAAATGATTTAAAAAAAGAAGGAAATGCCAATGACTAAAGAATAGATTATTTTAAATCTCTAAGAAATATAGATATGTAACATCAGCCACAAAACCCAATATGGACAGGGACGTGTGCCCTCTTGGGTGTTGAAGACAATTAGGGAGAGAATATATCAATGATGTGCTAAATGAGAAATTGGGACCTGGTAGCATGTTGCTATAGTTTATTGTGCCAGCCTGGCCAATAAACACAAGTAGGATTAACTGAAGGGCAGAGGGATAAATGGCTCGGTGAGCCTCACCTTGGTTGTTCTGTGCCTCAGTTTAAAGGGGTACACTACCTGTGGGATGCCTAGTCTGTGGACTGTGTCACTGTAAGTTGAGGTCCCTTTAAGCCCACACGATTGGAATGTTCATCTCTGGAGCTGGGGACTGACAGTTGATGACAGTTGGGGACCTGCCTTGCTGTTTGCTGCCTGGGTATATATAGCCCAGCTCTCTCTATAGAAGGGGACTGGCGCCTGGCAGCTCTCAAAACTTGAAGGACTGCTACTGTCTCACTGCTTTATAATTTAACTGTTAATTTCTTGTATTATCTATCTGTATATTATTTAATGGTTTATTTCTTGAATTATATATCTATCTTTATAAATATATTTATGTATAATTACTAGCAATCTGGTTTGTCTCTCTAGAGAACCCTGTCCAATACACATGTTAACAAGAAACAGAACAGATACTGATAGCAAGTTTTCTTAACCTTGCCCCCCCTGTCATTTCATCCACTGGCATTCACAGAGTCTCTGAGAAATTCTAGACTACAAAGAGCCGACTCCTAAGTAGCCTACCAGGAAGTGAGCACATATTCAAAACCTGGTGTGTTATCTTAGTTTACCCATAAATATGGGCAGGAAGTGACGGCTGTGGCAGGTGTCTCCTTGTAGAGAAACGAAAACCTGTGGAGAGCAGCTGTGATGGGTGAAGCCCTTGCAGGACAATGTTTGTGTTTTCTCTAGCGTCACCCTGAAAGGACAGGGACATTGCCAGGTTAGTTTGACACACCAGTCTCTGATCATGTCTTAAGAAGAGATGGCAGCTGATTTAGGATCATTTGGGGAGTTGATGTAGGCACATACAGTTGAATGTCTGTGAAAATCTCATGGTGAAGAGACTGGGCATTTTCTCTCTCTATCAGGGGTTCCGACATTTGATGCAAGGCTCTTTCGATACAACGGTCACTCCAGTCTGACAAGCAGGGGTCGTAATGGTGAGCAGAGTCCCATTCTTCCTGACCCCGAGGCCAATACCTAGTGCAAAAATGATAACTGTTCAGTTGCAACTCTTTCCTGGAATGCGGGACCCAGAAATAAGCAGACCCCAAACACTGATAAGGTTGTGCTGGAGAACTACATTCCAATGTCAAATCTGTGTCTGCCAAGAAAGGCATATTCAGAATCTATGGGTTTCTTGAATTTCCGCATGCTTTCCGCGCCCGCCCCCCTCTCCACTAAGATGTGAAAAGGTGCCAGTAAATACTGGCATGGCAAAAATGAATCACTAAGATGCCAGGAAAGCTGCCTATCCTCTCTCATGGTTTTACTCTCAAGAACATAAAGACCATTTTATTAAAGTTTTGCATTACTATGAGAAATCAACTAAAACACCCAAACCAAAAGTTAACTTCCTAGCAGGTCCTCTGCACAGCCATGTCTGGTACTGTATCTCATTCTTTGTCTTCACTCCATTGAGACAACGGTAGGCGTGGTTTGAAAAAGACTTTCTCATAATTTCTTCTTCGGGGATTTTTTTCCTTTCAGCAGAAATATAATTTGTTGCTTTATATTTCCTCATTGAAAAAACAAGCTGCATTCTCCAAACTTACAGAAAAATATTACCCGTACTTAAAAAAAACAGTTTATTGTCATATAATTCACATATCATACAATTCAATAGTTCTATCAAATCAAGAAGAGTTGTACAATCTTCACCACCATCAATTTTAGAACATTTTTTTGGCTCCTGTACTCATTATTACTAGCTTCTGATTTCCCTCCAACCTCTCCTGCCATACCTCCCAGGAACCATTAATCCAGTTACTGTATCTATAGATTTACCTCTCCTGGATTTCAAATACAGAATAACATTAAAAAACAAAACAAAAACTAACAACAATAACAAAGTAAAATATTTTAAAAATCTCAATAGAAAAGAAGGAAGAAAATATTAAAACTAGGACAAATCTAAAACGAATTAAAAGGGAGATTAAATGATAAGGTGTTAATTTGATACTGAGAAATGATATCTCACTCCTGTATTACTTTTAATGCCTTGTCTATAATCAACCCTTTGTCTATATTTGTTACAAATAGTTTCCCCAATTTATAATTTTGTTTGCTTGATATTAGACATAGATATTTTTGTTATAATTTACATAATATTTTCCTAGAGTCTTTATATTAATGCATACATATCTCAAAATTAATAAATGTCCAAAATGCATTAAACATTTTATTTTATTTCATACATATATTTTATATTGAATGACTTACTATATTTACCTGAATTTATTTCTACTTCAAGATATCATGGGATATCCTAAACAGTGCTAACCTAGTATTATCTGGGTAAATAAGCAATAATTTGCTCATTTAAATTGAAAAATTCAAGCATCATTTCTTGAATAGTTTTATGCTTTCTCATACATGTATGAGTGCCTATGAATTTGTTTCTCTAGTCAACCCAGAGTAACACAGGGATTAATGATAGGAATTATCCCGCAGGGTTATTAAATACTGTATGAAGAGAATCGAACACAGAGACTTCAACATAAAAGCTATCAATTTAAATTTGTTTCAGTCACCACAGAACATCTCTTTGCCCCCTCCTAAGATGTGCTCTGAAATCTTTCATTCTGATTGGGATTACCAGACAGTGAGGATGGCCTTGCCATCAATTAAAGCAAGTTCAAAATTCCTATAATAATGTTTTATAAGCAGTCCAAGTATCCTAGGGGATTGTGGAAAATGGATGGCACTTGGAGAAATCTTTTTAAATTTAGATTTTAGGATCTAAATGGTCCAAGCAGTCCTGTTTATGATCAGCACCAACATACAAAGGTGAGGGATGGGGAGAATTCTGCTTGACACTGTCCCCATTATTCTCCAAGAAACCTCAAGCGTGACTCCTTTCTTTGATGCTAGATGACAGCTTTCTCTGCTCCCCTTGGAGAAGGGAAAGATGACCAGGTGGCTTGGGAAGGCAGAGCTCCCCTGAGCTATTTGCTGGTGTCTCTGTAGCATCAGGCCAGACATGTCCCTTCTCTGGCTTCTTGTCTTACGATGTGTTCTCCCTGCTGTGTCTGACATCTCCTTATGAAAAAAAATCAATTTCTTTCTCTTACACAAAGAGCCCTAGTAGTGTCATAGTTAGTGGTCAGGTGCTAACCAAAAGAACAGTGGTTCGAATCTCCCAGATGCTTCATGGAAAAAATATTCCTGTTTTTGAAAAGATTACACCCTTTAAAACTCTGTGTGGAAGTTATGCTCTGTGTTATAGGGTTACTCTGAGCGGGTATCTACTCAACAGCAAAGAGTTTGGGGTTTCTTTTATATACTAGTAAAAAATGAAAACATCTCCAAGAGGGCTAATAGTTTCCTGAAATACCAAGAGTTTACTAGTGTTGACTGAAGCCACTAATGTGTACTTTAGAGAGGTGTGGACTAGGAGTATGGACACAGTTCCAGTGCTGGCTCAGGTGTTAGTCTCCCTTCTTGCATAAATCATAACTTCTTTGATGTTTGGCTTTCTAATGATTTCTACTATCTCTTTAAAAATATTATATTGAATTTTAAAAAATTTAATTTTACTGGGGACTCTTACCGCTCCTATCACAATCCATACGTATATTAATTGTGTCAAGCAGATCTGAACATATGTTGCCATCATCCTTTTCAAAACATTTTTCTTTCTACTTTAGCCCTTCGTATCAGCTCATTTTTCCCTCCCTTCCCCGCCCGCCTCCCCATGAATCCTTGATAATTTATATATAAAAAATTCATGTCTTACATTGACTGCTGTCTCTCTTTACCCACTTTTCTGTTTCTGATTTTTATTATTTCTTACAATGAGAATCACAATAATAGCTGACATTTATTGAGGATTGACTTTTTGCCAGGCACTGTGTCAATCCCTTTAAGTACACTTTCCTCACAATCACTGTCTGAGCTAGATGCTGTTAGGATCCCCATTTTCCAGATGAGCAAAATGAGACCCAAGGGTTAAATATTTGCCAGCAAGCCTACTAATTAGTGAATTAGTAACGTACAACAAGTCTATGCGAATCTAAGCGTGTGATCTTACCTATTTTGTTGTACAGTTATGTGATCCTTTTAAACCATAGGTTCTCATATTTACTTGGTCTATCTCCCCCTTTTCAGAAAAATAATTTACATAGCAGTCTCTTTGAAATTAAAAATTTTTGTACTATAACCCAGAATCTTGGCCCAGTAGAGTAGTGAATTATGCATTAGACTGCTAACCACAGGTGAGCAGTTTCAAACCACCAGTCATTTCTTGGGAGAAAGAGGAGTTTTTTTTGCTACTAGAAAGAGTTAACAGTTTTGGAAACCTATGGGTGCAGTTCTACCCTGCCCTATAAGATTACTACGAGTCTGAATTGACTCAATGACAGTGAGTTTGTTTGGAGTTTTTTGATCTGCTTTTGCAATCCCTGGATACCCTCTCTTCCCCACATCAGTCCAATGCCTTCCAAGTATGGCCCATTTTAGGAAACACTTTTAAATGATGGATATATTCTTTTCTAACATCCAGGTGAGAGCATAAAAATTTACTTCGGGAAGAATCATTGCAAATTAAAGAAGGCAAAATTTGAGATATTTGTAAACTTTTCCTAAATATCGCCCCCCCCCTTTCTTTTACCAAGACTTATCTATTTTCTCCCATCTTTAATAGTTTGATGAAACCAATCTTTAATTGGTTACATTTCTTAAAACTTCAAATTTAGATTGTGGATACTTTTAATATTTATCTGTAAAAGTCCTTCTAAGTACACCACTGATTACTTCTCCTTTTTATTTTGGCAAGTTCTTAGAACTGTGGCAACAGAGTCTGATAAAGCAATGGGAAATTCAACAGCAGGTTAGCAGAATTGGGAATCTTCCAAGTAGGTTGGAAGAATATTTTAATAGGATGTTTAATTGTGAGTTTCAGCATAGGTATGAAAAACATTAAATAAGACTAAGGTACAAAATTTGAAAGAAAATCAAGAACATAATAAAAGAGTTGAGTCATTGAAGTTAAGAGAGAATTTTGTGCCAAGACCAGTGTTTGTGAAGAAGCTGCTGCTGTGTTTCCAGTTCCACTTCTCCCCCCTGCAATGGAGAGGAATGTGTGTGGAGTCAGAGAGGATGTTTGACCCTCACTTCTGGACTACTGAGAAGAACTTCAAAGGCACTACTTGGAAACTTCTTGAGTTTGTCCCCTGTAGGTAGAAAACCATAGTAGACTAATGTTAGACTCTGGGTTTAGAAGTTTGTTCAACAGGGTAGTCTGATTTAATGTTAGAAATTTCTAGACTTTCCCTGGTGAAGAGAATTGTTCCTTGTAGACAACCTGTGGACTACACCTTCAAAAGAGAATTGTTCCTTGTAGACAACCTGTGGACTACACCTTCAAAAGAGAATTGTTCCTTGTAGACAACCTGTGGACTGCACCTTCAAAAGAGAATTGTTCCTTGTAGACAACCTGTGGACTGCACCTTCAAAAGAGAATTGTTCCTTGTAGACAACCTGTGGACTGCACCTTCAAAAGAGAATTGTTCCTTGTAGACAACCTGTGGACTGCACCTTCAAAAGAGAATTGTTCCTTGTAGACAACCTGTGGACTGCACCTTCAAAAGAGAATTGTTCCTTGTAGACAACCTGTGGACTGCACCTTCAAAAGAGAATTGTTCCTTGTAGACAACCTGTGGACTGCACCTTCAAAAGAGAATTGTTCCTTGTAGACAACCTGTGGACTGCACCTTCAAAAGAGAATTGTTCCTTGTAGACAACCTGTGGACTGCACCTTCAAAAGAGAATTGTTCCTTGTAGACAACCTGTGGACTGCACCTTCAAAAGAGAATTGTTCCTTGTAGACAACCTGTGGACTGCACCTTCAAAAGAGAATTGTTCCTTGTAGACAACCTGTGGACTGCACCTTCAAAAGAGAATTGTTCCTTGTAGACAACCTGTGGACTGCACCTTCAAAAGAGAATTGTTCCTTGTAGACAACCTGTGGACTGCACCTTCAAAAGAGAATTGTTCCTTGTAGACAACCTGTGGACTGCACCTTCAAAAGAGAATTGTTCCTTGTAGACAACCTGTGGACTGCACCTTCAAAAGAGAATTGTTCCTTGTAGACAACCTGTGGACTGCACCTTCAAAAGAGAATTGTTCCTTGTAGACAACCTGTGGACTGCACCTTCAAAAGAGAATTGTTCCTTGTAGACAACCTGTGGACTGCACCTTCAAAAGAGAATTGTTCCTTGTAGACAACCTGTGGACTACACCTTCAAAAGAGAATTGTTCCTTGTAGACAACCTGTGGACTACACCTTCAAAAGAGAATTGTTCCTTGTAGACAACCTGTGGACTGCACCTTCAAAAGAGAATTGTTCCTTGTAGACAACCTGTGGACTACACCTTCAAAAGAGAATTGTTCCTTGTAGACAACCTGTGGACTACACCTTCAAAAGAGAATTGTTCCTTGTAGACAACCTGTGGACTGCACCTTCAAAAGAGAATTGTTCCTTGTAGACAACCTGTGGACTGCACCTTCAAAAGAGAATTGTTCCTTGTAGACAACCTGTGGACTGCACCTTCAAAAGAGAATTGTTCCTTGTAGACAACCTGTGGACTGCACCTTCAAAAGAGAATTGTTCCTTGTAGACAACCTGTGGACTACACCTTCAAAAGAGAATTGTTCCTTGTAGACAACCTGTGGACTGCACCTTCAAAAGAGAATTGTTCCTTGTAGACAACCTGTGGACTGCACCTTCAAAAGAGAATTGTTCCTTGTAGACAACCTGTGGACTACACCTTCAAAAGAGAATTGGTTTGGGATTATTCTTAAGATCCTTTTTTTCAGAACTGGAAGAAGATGGCTTCCAGTTAGGTTTACCCGCCTGGAGCTACTGCTGCCAGACCAGAAATTTGAGAGGTAAGGTGTAGGGGACTTGGAGGTGGAGTCCTGAAATTAGAATTAGGGTACTAGGGTCTGTCCTAAACCCCACTTAAAAAAAATTCTCACTCACAAAGTGAACCGGGAATGCACTAAATCAATCCAGGCTCTGTGTACTGGGCTCTGGCTCCAGCTGAGCAGCTACCAGCACCCTAGTTTGGGGGTGAACAGCGATTTCCCCAGGCTGACGCCCAAGGGGACATAATCCCAGAGTGGAGGAGAACCTCTGAATGCTAGTCACAGGACACCACACCAGAGCTCCCTGTGCTGTTAGCTGCCTTGAGCTCATAGCCTGGGGGTCGGGTGGGTGGGTAGCCATAGATTTTGAGCAATTGCAAAGTCATAAGGAAATTGACCTGACATAGTCCAGGGGGAGAATTCAGTTCCAGTTTGCCAATAATAAAACAACCTCTCCCCAACAGCCTCAACGGAAAATCAGGAGAAACAGAAGACACTGCTGGAAGAAGTCATGAACCTAACGATGTGCATAGAAGAAGCAGACATTAACCTGCCACAGAAGAAAATTTTCAGAATGTTGTTTGGAGTCATACAGGATATGAGGCAAGCAATACAGAAAAGGGATAAAATGATAGAGGAGATAAAGGCAACCTACCAAAGGGTAATACAAGACTGAAGGGATGAAATAATAAAATCCAGTAGGAAATTAAAAGACTTTGCCAACGGAATTGAGCAGGCAGAGAATCACACCAGTGACCTAGAGGATAATCAAGCAGACCTCAGCAAACGGGAAAAGCAGTCAAATAAGACAATCAGAGAAGCTGAAGAAAACCTGAGAGCCATGTCTGATGCTATGAAGAGAGACAATATTAGAATAATTGGACTACCGGAACAAGACACAACAAAAAAGTCAACAATTTAAATAGTGAGGGAATCCTTAGAAGAAAACTTCTCCAGCTTAATAAATGAAAATCAGGCAACCACTCAGGAGGTCAAAAGAACACCAGCCAGACTGAATCCCAAGAAGAAATCACCAAGACATATAAGAGTTAAAGTATCCAACTATGAGGAAAAGGAGAAAATCATATGAGCATCTAGGGAAAAACAAATAGTCACTTATAAAGGTACCCAAATAAAAATATGTTTGGGCCTATCAGTGACACAATCAAGAAGAGGAGGGAGTAGAGTAACATATTCCAAAAACTGAAGGAAAATATGTCAAACCCAAGAATATTATACCCACCAAATTATCTATTAAGATAGATGGAAAAGTAAGAACTCAAAAAAGATGTAAGAGGAAAAACTCAAATAACACAAAAAAGAAGTCCAGCCCTACAAAAGAGCCTTGCCGATCCAGTATGGGTAGAAGATCAATACTCGCCGAACACAAATAAGAGACTATCACATAGAACAATTTCACCCAGAGGACGACAAAGAGAAAACAGTCCCCAAGATAACATTAGCTCAGTATTAGAAAGAAGGCCAGAATGAACCACACACACACAACACAAACTGATAAGATAGGCAAGTAGGAAAACAAAAGGTACAAGATGACATCACAGACTTCACAGATGGATGTAATAACACTGAATATCAATGGAATGAACTCAAGAAGTAAAAAGCAGAGGCTAACAGACTGGCTCAGAAAACAACCCATAGATCTACTTCCTACAGGAGACACATCCAAAGCTTGCAGACAAAAACAGGCTGAGAATTAAAGGCTGGAGAAAAATGTACCAAGCAACTGGCAATGCAAAAAAAAGCAGGGTAGCAATTTCAATCTCTGACAAAATTGATCTCAAGGTACAAACCATAACAAGAGACAAGGAGGGGCACTATATAATGCTCAGGGGAACAGTAGACCAAGAAGCAGTGAGTATTATAAATATATATGCACCCAATGAGAAACCCGGGGAATTCATAAATCAAACACTCCAAAGGATGAGAAAAGAAATCACAGGCTCAACAATTATAGTAGTTGACTTTAATATACCACTCTCTGAAAAAGATCACAGGGAAAGAAACTTAACAAGGAGGCTCTACAAACAACACAATTGGACGACTTGACCTGATAGATATTTTCAGCTTTCCATTCAAATGAAAAAAAAAAATCACATTCTTTTCAAGTCCTCATGGCACATACTCGAAGACAGACCACATTCTGGGACGCAAGTTGAAACTGAGTAAATTCAAGCACATAGAGATTATACAGATATAAGGGGATCAAGTAGGAAGAGAATGCTTTGAAAATGATGATGGTGGCATATGTGCAAATGTGCTTAACACACTGGATGAATGTATGGATTGTGATAACAGATGAAAGAGCCCTCAATAAAAGTATTTAAAAAAAAGATCTTTTTTTTCCAGGTGACATTTTTAGAGGGATCAAAACTCACATCATGACTGAGGGACAGACAACTTTGTGTACCTGAAGTTAAGACACCCTAGGAAAGAGACTTGTATAGGATTCTGGTTGGAATTCCTTAACTTAATTGTGGTGATAGGTAAGATAAGCTCAAATTGATGTATAACTTACAACGTAAGTGGCCTGTATTCTTCAGAAATATCAATGCCATTGTTGACAAAGGCTAAAGCATTTTACAGATTAAAAGAGATTAAAGAGACATGGCAACTAGATAATATAAGTGGTCCTGGTATGAAATTTGTACCAAACTGGCGATGGGGATTCTTGAGACATTATTGAGATAATTGACAACACTGAAATATGACCAGATTAAAATTTTAAATGAGTTCTACATTCCCTCAACTTGATAGCTGTACTATGGTTATACAAGAGAAAAATCTTTATTTTTAGGAATTGATGATGTATTTGTAGTTAAATGGACATGATGTATATAGTCTACATTCAAATTGTTTTATGGAATAAGCATTGTGTATATGTACTTTTGTAGAGAAAGTGAATGCTCACACAATTGTGGCAAAATTTAAACATTTCTGAATCTGGGTCAAAGTTATAGAGGAGTTTTCTCTGTTTTGTAACATTTTTTGGGGTAAATTTAGAATTATTTCAAAATAAAAGTTAAAGATCCTTCCCATGATCAGAAGTTTACTTTAATCCCTGCCTCCCTGCTTCCACTTCCATAAATACTCACTTCAGAAACCACAGGAAACCCCACACCAAACAAACTAAATCAGAGTTGCAGAACATGGCATCCAGAGACTGCTGTTTTCAGATTAAACACTCAGATGGTTCTTACATATGCTAAGCAACATGAGTTTAGAAGATTAAGGTCTTGGGGAGTAGTTAACCCCACTGGGCGGGGGTAGCTGCACCATGAGGGAAAGGTGGGAACCACAGGCGCTACCTCACAAAAGTGTTGTGATAATAGTGGTTGAGAAAGGTAATGAGATTCTCCTTCCAGCTTAGGGTTGGAGGCCTCAAGCTCAGAGTATTTTTTTAGTCCAACATTTTCCATCAAGAAGTGCAAATGACTAGTATCTGTTTATTGGATAACAAATCCACAGAACTCCGTACTCTGAATGCAGACTGCTTATGGTAGATTGACAGCGTTGTCCATTTGTGACTGAGTGAGGAGAGGCAGGACTTCTCCGTCATCTCCATGGAGGATATTTTTGCAGGGAATGTGTAAAGAAAGGCAGTATCCACGGGAGAAGACTGGATTCTGAGTTCTGAATTAGAGGTGGTTTGATACTTCAGATGTGCGGGTCTCTCTGAGTGGGGCAAAGGAACAGAAGAGAGAAAGAAAGAAAGATTGGCACTGGTGGCAACTTCCACACCCATTCAATTGGTCCAATGAAGCCATTTCCTGGACAAGAATTATAACTCCGCCCCATGCATATTCATGGCCACTCCCTGGAAATATTCATAATCCCTTCAGTTTACTTCAGAGCAAAGAATTGCAAATCCAACCACCCCATCCCCCCACTTTAAGGCCTTGTCCTAGCCCTGGTGGCTCCAGTCCCAGCTTACTCCTTGCTTGTTCACCTAAAGTAAAATTTTTTCTTGATCCAGTCTTCCGCTTTGATTTTTAAAGTTGTGCCAAGAGCTACTTGGGTGGCTGGTGCTACAATCAACCCTCTTGGAAGCAACAGTTAAGAAATCGAATGTATTGCATCAGCAAACCTGTTTCAAAAACTTCTTTCAAGTGTTATAGAGCCAAGATTTCGCTTGTGTCTGCTCTGGGTGCTCAGTCCTTCCCTTCTGGAACCATATGTAAATTCGAGATCCTGGAAGGCCTCTTGGCTGAGCCAGTTCTTCCATGGCTGCCTTGCCAGGGAATCAGTTCTACTAAAAGGCTTCACTCACAAGACTGGTTTGAGACTTTGTGATGCATATTTTCTAGAGACTTAGTTCACGGACACCTCTTCTGGGCGAGTTCAGAGGCCAATGGCTCTTTCTGCAAGTTAATCCCCAGTATTAATTTTAAAAAGAGGACAGTTACAGGCCCTCAAACATTTTTGGGGGGTCCTGTGTGTCTGAGATTAGGATGGACCTGCAATCCAATTCAAACATTGTTGCCTTTGGTGGCAACAAGCTTCTCAGAGATCTTCGAATCTTTTTTTTAAAGATAACTGAACTGAGCACTTTTTATTCTGACCCATTCACTATGCAGGGGATTCAAAATGTTCATGGAACAATTGAATTCGAAGATAAAAGAGCACATTAAAAAGCATTCCAGATCATACATGGAGGGGTTTATTGCAAACAACATGTTTTTAAATGTGTTCTGCAATGAGTTTATGGCTGCAGACAAATACTCTAAGTGATAAAGTTGTCTTGTTAAAACCAAAACTCACTGCCTAGTGGATTCCAACTCATAACAACTCTATAGCATGGAGTAGAACTGTACCTGTGGGTTTCCATGACTGTAAACCATTCCCGGAGTAGAAAACCTCATTTTACTCCCTTTAGTTTCAAACTTCTGACCTTGTTATTAGCAGCCCCAGGTGTAACCCACAAAACCACTAGGGTTCCTTGTCTTCTTAGGGTCCTTTTAAAAAGACAGGCCCAACAGTGAATTTTGTGGAGGTTGACTGGGCCAGTTAAATTCAAGGCAGAGAGACCAGTTTAGAAAGTTATGGTAACTATTTTTTAATTTAGTCCAAAGGTTACACTCACTAGTTTTCACTAAGGATCCAAGATAATCTTTGAGGCTTAATATGAAGAGTTTACAGAAAATTCAAAACTGCACGTGGTGAAGAAACTTTTCCATCACAGGAAACTTTCCCATCACCTCTCATTGTTAGAAGGTAGCAATTTCAGAAAACCTTACTCCATCCACCCTACAGCCTGACCTGCATCTTCAGACGTTGTCTTGTTACCTTTGGAACTCTGTGTAGGGTTTCTGAGACTTAAAATCCTTACAGGAACAGGGTAGCCTTATCTTCCCCCAAGGAGAAGTTGGTGGATTCGAACCACTAATCTTTCCCCACTAGGCTCCTTTCCTGCAAATTGAAAAAGAACACGATTTGAGCCCCTTGAGGATGCCAACATTTTTGTAAATAGAAGAGCATGGATTCTTCAGGGAAGGGTTAGAGAGATGGAAAGACCACCTCAGAAGCTTATAGACCTAGATCAAGGATATGCCCTAGAAGGAATAGCTTCACATTTTGGCCTTTTTGTTGAATGACATGGTGTTATTCTGGGTTGACTAGAGAAACAAATCCAGAGACATGCATATATACATATGAGAGAGTAATTGTATATTAAGAAAACATCCCAGCCCAATCCAGATCAAGTCCATAGTCCAATATTAACCCATATATCTGATATTAGTCCATAAATTCTTCTTTAGACTCATGCAGCTAGGCAATGATGTGGAATGCAGGAAAAGATCCAGTGGCAGTGGGAGCATTTCTGTGCTGGTGTGGATCTCCATGTGGCTCCTCCAGCTCCAGGGTTCTGGCCCCATCAGTGTGTCTCCATGTGGCTTCTCAACAGGAATGTATAGCAGAGAGCGTGGGTCCAGCCTCCAGTAAGGAAGACCGGAGTTTCCAGAATTCTCAGGAAAAGGCCATGCGATTGACAGGCTAGACTCCACTCCTTCACTCAAGTTGGCAGGAAATTAATAACTGCCACAGACATGTTCTATGATTTTTGTAGCAATACATTTAGACTCACCTGCATGTAGTTTTCTTTTTTTAATTAAAAGATCATTTTATTGGGGGCTCTTAGAGCTCTTACAACAACCCATACATCAATTATATCAAGCATATTTGTACATATGTTACCATCATTATTTTCAAAACATTTACTTTCTATTGAGCCCTTCTTTCCCCACCCCCGTGACCCTTTGATACATTATAAATGATGGTTATTTTCATATCTTACACCGACTGCTGTTTCCCTTCTTCCATGGTTTCTGTTATTCGTCCCCCTGGAGTGTGTGTGTGTGTGTGTGGTTATGTGTCGATCATTGCCATTGATTTCCTCCTTCCTCCCTCCCATACCCCCTCTCCCCTTCCCCATACCTTCCTGCTATAGCTACTCCCATTCCTGTTCCTGGATTCTGTGTGTCATAGATCTTATTTCTTATCTGTACCTGTGCACATGTGCCTTCATATAGTTCTTGATTGTCTATCACATGCCTAGAACCATTCTACAGTAGGGGGATCAAAAGTAAAGAAAACTAGAAAGTTCACTGCCATTATAAAGGCGTGATGCAGGAATGGGAGATAGGATAATAAATACATAAACAAATGCAGGATATCTATTGTGACAATAAACATAAGAAAAAAGTTAAAATCAGCGATAGTAAGTGGGGCTGGAGAGAGGGTGTTCAGGAAAGAAATCGTCTGATAATGTGACATTGGTGCAGAGACCCAAAGGAGGATGGGAAGCGGGTATTACAGATATATGTGGGAAGGACATTTCTGGAGAGAGAATACCAAGTGAAGTACCCTACCCAGTGAGCAGGCTTGGCATGTGTGAAGGTGAGCAAGTCCCAGGTGGTCATACAAAAGATGGGGGATGCAAATGGTGGGAGATGTGGCCAGAGGTGGAGCTTGTGGTGATGGGCTAGACCTGGCTGGCTGTTGTCCAGAATGGCTGTGTGGGTTTGTTCTGCTCATTGGAAGGTGTATGCTCATACACATCTCTGAACCTGCAATTTTGTATAATGGTACAAGAGCCTTATAGGCCATAAGGCAATGAGTTTAGAATTTACTCTGCGATGGGAAGCCATTGCAGGACGATAAGCTACTCTTTCCCATTGATGCCATCAGTCTGTTGGCAAGCAGAGGATAAGAGGGCACTAGCAGAAACAGAGAGACCGAGGAGGAGTCTGTTGTTATCCTGAAGAAGGAGGCCTGGAGCAGGGTTGTGTTGAGATACGGTTGAGCTTGGTGAATAGTTTGAAGGGAGAACTGACAGCATGGTCTGAATGTGAGGTGTGAGAGGATGGGAGACACAAATGATTGCTGGTGTTTTGAACTGAGCAGATGAAAGGCTGCAGTTTTCATAATAGCCAATTCAGCTCACTGCCACGGAGTCCATTCTGACTCAGAGTGACCCTATGGCAAGAGTAGAACTGGCTCTGTGGGTTTCTGAGACTAAAACTCTTTATGGGGGTAGAACACCTCATCTTTCCCCCACGGAGCAAGCAGTGCTTGCAGGCCTTTTACACTAAGCCACAGGGGGTGGGGGTGGGGGAGCAGGGGTGAGACTCATCCATAAGGAGGCTTCCCTGCTGGGGAACAAGAACCAACCTGGTGGCTGGTTGGCCATTGCCATGCCAGTAGGGAAGGAGTCGATCTAGCTCGGTGGGTAGTGGGTGAAGAAGGTGGCATGAAGAGAAAGGAAGGCATTAGACTTGGGCACGTGGCTTGAAGCTTGCAGCTAACCATTAGCATAAGCCATTGCCCACTCATTTTGCAATGTGTTGTTGCCAGATAATGTGTGCTTTGAGGAAACAGCGACCATTCGTGCCTTCCACCAGCACTTGTGGAGCATCCACTGGCTGCATGGCACACCTCTGTGCCTCATGCAAAGCATCGATCCCTTAGATCAGTGGTTCTCCCCCTTCCTAATACAGCTCCCCATGTTGTGGTGATCCTCCAACTATAAAATTATTTTCCTTGCCTACTTCATAACTGTAATTTTGCTACTGTTATGAATCCGGTGACCCCTGTGGAAGGGTCATTTGACCCCCAAAAGGGTCGCGACCCACAGGTTGAGAACCGCTGCCTTAGTGAGCGAACCCTCCATTTTCAGGCATCGTTTTTGTTTCATTGTAAGTTTTTAATAGCTCACATAGCTCATGTTTTCAAGGTTTCTCACAATAAAGTGTGTAGACAGGAATACTTTCCCTGACTTTTAAAAAAGATAAACGCTTCTACGTTGCTTTGTAACCCTTTGTAAAAGAGAGCTCAGCTCTGTCAGTTGCACAACTGAATTCAATTTATCTCAACACACAGGGGGCTTTGTGGGCGTTTCTAGATTCTGTTGTCTAACGCTCTAGTTTCTTCTATTCTTCAAGCACTCCAACCACAAGCATTTGATTAGTCAATTTATTGTTCCTTCACATTCCATTATTTGAATATAAAGCTCAGGGCGAAATACTTGAGTGCATTTTCATCTTCGAACTGTAAGATTTAAGACATGATCAAACTCTGAATTAAGATTTCAGTCAGTTGCAGTTTGGCACACACCGTTTGTGCATGCCCAGAGTCCCTCTGCCTTTCTGCAAATCTTGCTCTGCGGGGATTACGTATTTCAGTGGCCATCTTTTTGATTGGGTGCCCGATGTCATAACTGCGGCACAGAGTTTGGCTCCCCTGCATCTTGAGAAGAGTAAGACTTTTTTTTTTTTTTTTTAATATGATGACACAGGGCTATAAAAGCCACCAAGGAAGGGCTGGAGATACTAGTCCCGCCTCGCTTCCTTGATAACCGCTGGAGCCCAAGTGTCAGCAACTTTAAATGTAAACAAAGGGGAGCTGTCAGTGTGACCGTGACAGCGGGGGCTGGGGGGCTGGGGCGGGGGGGGGCGGCTCCCGGAGGCCGTTAAGGAGGTGCAGAAGGAGAAGCCTTGGAGGCTGAAGGGGGAGGTTCAGCTTCTTGGAGCTCTCAGGTAAAAAACCTGCGGAGCCAGCCAGGGAGTGCTTCTGCCAGACACCCGAGAAACAGAAACCTACGTACTCCAAATAGAGTCTCCTCTTGATTTTACATATCGATTTCATTTTATTAGTTCCGCTTTACTCCAACGCCGTCCTTTCCCTCGCTCAGCACACCGCGCACCACCCCTTCCCGCGCCGGCTCCCCCCTTTGCTGGCCCAGACTTCCCCTGGCTCACTCAAGTCCCCTCCTGCGCCCGCCCCGTCGCCAGTTCGCACCCTCCTCTCGGCGCTCCCTCGCTTCCCGGGGAGGGGCCGGTCACCGCACACACCGGGCCTCCTCGGTCTGGCTGTGGAGCGCCCCTCCCCGACCCGGGCACCCCGAGGCCCTGCCCGCGCCACCCCTGGCGTGTCGTGCACCGGCCCGCGTGCCACCGCCGTGGCCGCCCGGGTGGCCCCGTCTCCGAGTCGCCCCCGCCCCCGGGCCCCGCTCCGCCCCCGGCCGCCGCTCCCCGATTGGCCACCCGCCCCGGCCACCCCCTCCCCACCCCCACCCCGGGCGCCTCTCCTCCCCCTTCGTCCAATGGGCACCGCCACCTGGTCCCAAAACTCCCCCGAGGGGCCCGCGGGGCTCGGCCACCTCCAGGTCCCGCGGGGTGGCGGTGCGGGCCGCGGCGAGCGGGGCGCCGGGCTGGGAGGGCACGGCGGGCGGGCGGGGAGGGGACGGCGCAGGAGGAGGAGCAAAGGTGTTGGAGAGCAAACTTCTCAAGGGAACAGGAAACCTGCCGGGGACGCGGCGGCCGCGGCTCCTCGGCGGCCGGGCGGTGCACGTCGCGCGTGGCTGAGGCTCCGGCTCCGGCTCCGGCTCCGCTCCCGCCGGCTCCCGGGCCGGGCAGCGCCGCGCGCACGCTCCGTCCCCCCGCTGCGCGCTCGCCGCCCCGCGCCCCGCTGCGCTTCAGCCTCGGCGGCGCCCGGCGAAGGGCGCAGGGAAGCGGAGGGACGTCCGTCCGCGCTGGAGCATGAGGCAGCATGTCCGATAAAATGTCCAGCTTCCTCTACATCGGGGACATCGTGTCCCTGTACGCGGAGGGCTCCGTCAACGGCTTCATCAGCACCCTGGGGTAAGCGCGCTCGCCCTCCCGGAGCTCCGAACCCATCCACGTCCCCTCCTCGTGCCGCCGCGTCGCCCGGCCCCTTGCCGCCCAGCGTGGCCACGCCGGGCCGGGTCTGTGCCCGCGGACAGCGCCGGGCGCTCGGCTCGCTTGCAGGAAGCAAGCAACTTCTTACTCTCACATTCAGAGACACTTCAGAAAAGGAGGAAGTGATTCAAAAGCCCCAAGACAGGCCTGGCAAAGAAGTAGCTGGCGTCTCCAGGGGTTGTTTTCATTAAAAAGGGGGATTTGTTTTCCCTGCAAAGTAAAACGAAGCAATCCCAACCCCTTTCCTCATCTTTTTCTCGAGAGCTGTCTCAGTCCTGTGTCTCAGCCACTCGGTCCAAAGAGCAGCCAGTACCAGTCCGTGGCCTTGGGCATGAACCTCAAGCTTAGGAGTGTGGCATTTTCCTGCGTGCGGAGCTCACTGTCTCTTATTCGTTGAAGTAATTTCCTTTGGGCCTTGCCAACCGGAGACTCGCCTTGCTGTTGGGGGCAGCCTGGGGGTGTCTGCAGCGCTGTGACCAGAGGAGGTCTCTGCCAGCCTGCGGGGGTTCTAGAATTCTGACCTGCTTTCTCCCTTCCCAGGTCTTGGCCCACTGAAATGCTGACCTTCCCCTGGAAGTCAGCCAAGCGTAATGTACGGTTCTTGAGATTCGAGATTGATTTAGGAATGGGATAGATATAGTTAAACGGGACTTACTCGAAGGCCAGTATTTCTTAAATCTGTCTTGATTATGAATACAAGCTCACACCTTAAATGTACTCTGCAACTATATTTTGCTACACAGGTTTGTGGTTTTTTTAAAAATTGATACTTCTGCCGAGTTTGAGAGATTTTAGGCTCTGGAACTGGTATTTCGCTGTCTGGCTGTTGCGTTTTAGGCCATATGAAATGTCCTGCCTGGGTCATGACTTTGAGACATGTTGTAACGGAGTGCTTCCTACTCAGTCCTGGGATGTGGAAGTCACCAGTACTTCCAGACTCCTGTTATTTGTGCATTTCTACCAGTAGGTGAGGGAACCAACGGAGATTTAATTTAATCCCTGCACAATCAATAATATTTACCTATGAAGCTGAAGCATGGACGAAAAAAAGTACGGGTGGCAAGCACTGATGTTGGGTTTGTAAATCAGAAACTTCCATGGCTTTTGAAAGAATTACAAGCACAATTGAGTTTTGGCCTGCCAGCAACGTTTTGTAGATGAACTCAGCTCTTAAATGCTTCGTGTCCCGCATGTGGAAATTAAGCATGGAAGACTTTAGGACCAGAATGCCTAGGGTTCAGTCCTGTCTTCCCCCACTAACACATTAAGATTCTAGTGAGTTACACAAACCTCTCCATGCTTCCACCTCCTCTGGTCTGAAATGGGAGTGCTAGTGGATTCTACTTAGGGTTGTGGTGTTAATGCATAGCAAGTGTTTAGCACAGTGCCTGGCACATCATGCACACGTATGTAAGTATTAACTGTTATAGTAATTGCCACTACTGTGAGCAGTCATTATTTTTGTGGAGAAAATGATAAAAGGATTAGAAATAGAGTATAAAATCCATGCAAACGAAAGGCCATATTTTATAAGGTCCTGTTCAGCAATGGAATGGGTAAGCACAATATAAAAGAATTAGTAGCAGGGCAATGGAGGGTAAATCAGGAAATGAATATTTGGAAGTTGTGGAGTCGTTCACTACTCAGTTTAGAGATCAGGAAACTACCCCCTGGGAAATAATGTGCTGTGCCCCCAGAAACAGAGGCAACGCGTGCCACAGGCTGGAGCCCCAATCCCATCTCCAGGTTCCCAGCCAAGTGTGCTTTCCTTTGCCTGCATATCTTAATCTTTAGGTCTTGAGAAAATCAGCTTGAATAACATTTAGCATAGTTTATGTATTTTTATAAATAACTTATTTGCATTCACTGTTTCTTATTAGCATTTTATAAACTGACTTTCCTTAGAATCTATCGATGCGGCATATTATTTTGCTGCTAATGGGTTGGATGTTGTTGCAGATAATGTGACAAGACTTTTGGGTAGCTGGATTCTGAGATGATGAATGATCTTTAGAAATACTACCACTAGTGAAGCTTGGCTGATGTTCTTTCTCTAAGGCAGACTGCCCCGAGGTTCAGGTAATTTTACATTAGACCGTTAGAGCCCTTTCTTTACTTAATTCAGGACCTCTTTTTGGAACCCACCACAAGACAGTTACCGGTGAAAGACATGATGTGCTGCAGTACAATTCCTAGTCTTCACTGAAGAATCTGCAGCAGTTAATCAAGCAAAATGGTAAAATTAAAATTTTATATCTCACTTGACAAAGTAATGACATTATTACATCTGTGGGACATAAAAATGTAGCACTTTAATTCTTTAAACTCAGACAGCTCGGAAAGTGTGCTCTTTTTCACATAAAAATAAAACAGAAACTATTAATAATTTTATTAATGGGCAGTTTCAATCTCTGCTGTGTGCAATATGCAAATAATGTTGATGAAAATTTAAAAAACTAAGTTACTTTCAGAAAACATCTGCAACATTCTTTTTAAAAGGCTCTTATAATTCTTAAAGTAATCATTTCCTATTCTACATATTGAATTAAAAAGTTATATAAGAGGAGGAGTCAGGTGATGCCAGTTATCAGACAAGATTATGTCTGGGGTCTTAAAGGGTTTGCCTAAAACAAATGACCGTCTAAGGGAGCCATCAAACCAGTCAGGGCCAAAGAAAGTACATCAACCTAAGTGTGATCAAAGGATTTTTAACAAAATCCACGATCAGGGGAGGGGACATATTAGAATTTAAATTTTAAGCACTAGGTTTGCAAAAGGCTATGGTTTACAGTGAGAGTGCTAAATCCATTTTGAGTCTCTCCATAAATTCAGCCTTCACTGAGTTCTTACAGGCAGAGTGTGTTTGAAAGTAGATTGCCACTGACATCCCAGGGAGGGGTAGCCTTGTTTCCAGGAACTTGCCTGTGGGTGTCCTTGATGGAAACTGGGATACTAGAGTCTCATAGCCATGAACCATACCCCAAACAAGGTGGTCAGAGGGTCTTGAACCAATCTCGTTAGCTTTTGGCAGTGGTGTGCCTATCCTAATCATGGTCTCTTTATTGTTTCCATGTACTGCCTTTCGCTGTGATAAATCGATTGCCAATCATTGTTTTGATGAGAAGTTTCCTTGGTTCCAAGCTTTATATTTAGCTTCATGGCTGTGACTACTTTGGATACCATTACAACCTTATGCTGACAGCCTCCCTCATTTAGATGATTTTTCCCCCTTTGTCTAGTTTTTGTCTTATTTAAGACTTAATAAAGGATCTCTTAAAAAACACACACATACCAGAGAGAAAAGGAAGCTTGAGAAGATGATTTGTTTTCCTGACCTTAAGTCTTGCATGTGCCAAGACACGAGGATCTGCCCGCAGCCACTTGCAGTGCGCTGTGATTTCTCTGCTCCTTCAGCCATCGGGTGTGTATTTCTGTGGGAGTTCTCAGATAAGGAGCTAAAACTGAGTTATGACCTTAATTACCCAACCAGGCTATTTTATCAGAGCTTAAAGTGACAG
Organism: Tenrec ecaudatus; assembly: GCF_050624435.1. Lineage (NCBI taxonomy): Eukaryota > Metazoa > Chordata > Mammalia > Afrosoricida > Tenrecidae > Tenrec > Tenrec ecaudatus. The sequence goes on from NC_134535.1 coordinate 104,333,886, forward strand.
TATTCTCTGGGTACTCTTTTTAAAAAAAATTAAGTTTTAGGGTTATGTAATTTATATGCCATACAACTCAATACTTTAAATGTATTAAAAAGAGTTGTCCAGTTATCCCTGCAATCAATTTTAGAACACATTCTTCATTCTTAGACTACTTATTATTAGCTCTGTAGAGTGATTTTTATTCACAGGCTGGTAGTTTTGAAAGTTAGGGATTCTGTATATAGAATAATTTTCTAAAAGTTGGAGATGTAAAGTTTCAGTGCTTGAGAAAATATCCCACTTAATTTCTTAATGACTTAATTAAGTCAATGGGATATAATCATCTGACTTGCCTATTCCAAGAAATCAGGACCTTTTGAAATGATTAATACATTCATTCTGCTTAAAAAAAAAAAGATCTCTGAACAGCTATTTATTTATTTATTTATTTTTTAACGGCCATGATTCATTCCAATGGATCATGAAACCACACATTGTCAGGTAAAGTAGCATCATCTCCTCCGTTAACTTAAAGTATCACTGGTACATCTTTTAGTTTGCAAGTTAGGTTCAGTGCTATCAATTTGTGAAGCAGCATGTTAGTTATAGTTTCTCCTTATATTATTGTAGGGTTATTATTTATATACTCTGTGTACTGAAAACAGATAGCAAATTTGTAGTTGAATTTCCTTACTCTTCCAGTGCTGTCACTTAACTGTTGGACTGTCAACTGCAAGGTCCATGGTTCAAACCCACCAGTTACTCCGAAGGAGAAAGATGAGGCTATCTGTTCTGTAAGGATTTATAGCCTTAGAAACCCTTCAGGGTTGCTGTGATTTGGAATTGACTAGATGGCAGTGGGGTGGTTGCTTGGTTGGATGGTAAGTTGGAGGTTTGCTGCTAATGGTTCATACCATTTTTTCTCTTAAAGAAAAAAAACCCAAACTCATTCCTATCGAGTCAATTCTAATTCATAGAAACCCTTTAGGATCAGATAGAAGTGTCCCTGTGAGTTTCCCGCACTGAGTAGAAAGCCTCATTTTTCTCCCATGGAACAGCGAATGGTTTCAAACTGCTGACATTGCAAGTTGCAGCCCAATGCACACCTCTAGGTCACCAAGCTTCAACTTCTGGAAGATAAAAGGAGCGTACAGTTGTTTCTTCTTCACTTTCCGCCCCCCCCACTTCACTAGGGGGCATTATAAAAATGAATGAGAGAAACAAAAGACCCTGATTTATTTTAGATAAATATTATATATATATATATCAAAATCTATAGGCTAGGAAGATTATATAGCTATATAGATAGGAAAATTCAGATTATACATATATTTTTGCATCCCTTTTATCTTTCCAAAACCCCTATGAATTATACATGGCAATCAGAGAGGTGGATTGACAATATTGGCCTTGTATCTATTCATCCAAAATGATTTGTCCCACTGTCACATAAACCAGTGCTGAAAATTCAATTTACTCTTAGCTCTTCATTCACTTGACACTTTTGGTCGTGTGAGTTCATTTTCCGAATTCCCTTTAGGAAGGCAATGAATGAGAACTCCCCAGCATTCCAAGGGAATGCGTACAAGGCCATTTCTATCATAACACTTACTGTGTGAGTGAATTTTGGAGGCTCTTCCCTGGTATTCTTTGGCATTTAGGGTTCCATAAGAAGGCAGAGCATTTTTCAGCCGACAAAATCACACAGCTTGACTCTATGTGAGTTTAGTAGACCTTTCTGGAAGTCCCTTTGGACCAAGGATGTGGAGAATTTCCTTAGGCTCTGTGACCGAGCTTTTCAAGCTGAGTTCTCTGCCTGCTTCTTCCATCTCTAGAATCAGAGAAGCTTTGTTTCTGGAAAATTTGAATGCCCCAGTTGCACAGATTTGCATTTCTTCCTCTTTCCAGGGTTGTCCTTTAACCAGCACTATCTGATGTTTCTGAGGCCCGAATTGTTGCAAACTGAGGCACAGGATTGTTCCTCCCGGCTTGTGTGCTAGAGGAGGCTGGGCTCGTGTTTTCTAGTCTGCTTTTTCATGTGAAGCTCTATATAGACAATCTCCATCTTGACTTAGGAAAAACTGCCTTAAATCCTACTGGAGGAAGATGGTGAAGATATTTTAAATAAACGTTCGTTCTATGGGCACATTTTAGGGTTATAGTTTATATTTTCAGAAGGGAAGGAGAGAAAGTTTTTGAAATGCTACACTTTTAAATGCAGTATAATTTGCACCCCTTCCTTCCATTTTTTTGTATACTGGGATTTATTTCCTTTGTCACTTGGCATTTCATATTTCTGGGTATAGTAATTTGGGTATCTGGGTATAATAATATTTCTGGGTATAGACATCATGGAGCGAGGCGTGAACCTAGCAGAATTGCTGGGATGGGTAGGACAGTAAAATCAGTGAAAACTATCATTCTCCAATGACTGTATTGGGCATGGTTGAGGGGTGAATAACTGACTAGTGTTTGTACAGCTGTGTGTTTGTTCAACAGATTGTTGCCTTTGGCTTGAAGTTTCCTTTTAGGGATTACAAAGTACCAGTGCTCACTGTTAAGGTCTCTGAAAGTGTTAAGTGACCATCAATTGCTACAGTGACCTTAGAGCATCATAATAGTCTCTGAGCCAAAGTAACAACAGATTGGGTCCCTTTTGATTACCTACTGTGAGATTTTGTTCAACTCAATGACTTTTTCAATGCCTTTGTTTTCACATTCAATGAATGAGAGATGTGGGTTATACAGTTTATAATCTTGGCTTATTTCTGTAGATGAACAACACTGAAATTTTATTGATTCCAATTATAGTCCCTTGGATTTTCCCTACTAATTTTTTCCCCAAATAACATTTTGGATTCTTAAATGTTTGCACACATGATTGATTATCATCTTTTACTTGTTTACTTATGTTGTTATTATAGTTTAGGAATCTTACTGTTACTAAGACTGTTTGATGAATATTTAGAGTTGTATATGGAACAAGGAGTGGATACGGTAAACCTCTATTTTTGCATAGCTTGTAACTTATATTTAATATCTTCCAATAGAGCCTTTCCAACTAATAGCCATTAGTTCTGGCCATAACTAGCCATATAAGCTTATTTTGCCTTGATAATGTGGTAAATTATCTCAAATCTGAGTGGACATGTGTGTATGTTTGGTGTGGAAGAGGAAGATAATGTAGTCTTCAATGCTGAGTTGTTTTGGAAGTTCCAAGGCTGAGCAACGTAAACTGTTATGAAACTTGAAATCAGCTTGGGAAGCAAGAGAGCTTCTGAAGTGAACATAAAGACTATTTTAAGTAGAAAGGCAGAGTATTTCTTTAACCTGGAAGTGATGGCATAAACAGTACTTCATTTGTAGCCCAGTGCTCTTGAACGGATGCAGTCATTGGCTGAGGAGATGCTACCAGAACCAACCCGAATGAAAAAAAGTTGAGCAAAGTGGAAGGAAAACTAGAAAAAGAAAAATTGTGTGTTGAAGTCCTGGAATTGGGATACTGGGAAGAGGTGTGGTGAACCCTTTCAGGAAGCTGATATAGGAGACTGGGTTACTGCCAGGACTATGGAAACCAACTCACAGTCAAAGCAGGACGGTCGCTGGCATCTCTGAGTGGGCCACTGCACTTTCCAAAGGACCAGTTCGGAGAATCGTGTGCCATGTACCATGCCTGCTGCCCTCATTTTCTCTGAGGGAGGTTCCGTTGCTAGCAGAGTCTCCGCTCATCATTTTTCCTGTTCTTGTCTCCACACATTTTACAAAATTTCATCCATTCTCATTTTACCTCACTGGGCTATGACTCAATTGTGGAGAACTGGTTGGAAACTACATTTTCACCCATTCTGGCAGAGAACAACTTTCACTCTTCCAGTGTCCTCCAGTGCTTGGCTTTGATGGAATTGAATTTAGAGACAACTGCCTGGCTTTGTTCTAGGTTTAATAGAGTTCTTCAACACACCTCCCCTCACTCCTTCCCAATTGTGTTTTCTGTTTGGAACTGGTCTCATACAGATAGTAGGTAGGACCCATACAGAAAATAAACAGAACATTCTACATTCAACGTTTTCAATGTAAAATGATAAGCACACGGAATGCCATATATAAATATAAGAGAAGTAACAGCAGACTTTTATGGCAAATTTATGGTATAATATAAAGGTGAATATTACCCTTTGTATATCAGACCTTGGTAATGGATCACAAGATTATAATAACAGAAGCAACGCTTCAATGATCTTTTATTCGTTTAACAAAAAAAACCTATACCTTTGCAAATGCATTGATGCTTGCTTGTGTGTGTGCCTACCTAGCTATGTACTTCAATGTTGACTTAGGTGAGACCTTCTCATATGGAAAATTATATACATGTTGAATAATGAAAGAAACATTTTATAAAGCAGCAATGTTTTCACCACTCTTTGACCTCAAGTTCCCAAACCAACCCACTGCCATCGAGTTGATTCTGATTCATACTGATCCTCTCTGGGGTTTCTTAGGCTGCAAATCTCTACAGGAGCAGATAGCCTCATCTTTTTCCAAAGGAGTGACTGGGGGATTTAAAATGCCAACCTTGTGGTTAGCACCCCAAAACATAACCCACTGCACCATCATGGCTCCTGTCTACCATTCAACCATCACCATATACTTTTTGTTTGTTCCTGCACGAATTTTAGCAGAATTTATATTGCTTTCACAGTGAATTTTTTCAAACTGACGTGCTAGCATTCTTTGTGTCTCAAACCAGATTCTACTCAGACATGTTATAACAATTTAGTGCAAATCCATTTGGTGATTAATTATTTTGAAATCTTTGCATAGTCCCCCCCCCCCCCCCACCTCACAATGCATGCTTCCCATGAACTTTTTGAAGACCTCTCTCATGTTTACTTTGCTTAGACATCTATTATTTTTTATAGTCAGGAAAGTTAAGTAAAATGAAAGTGATGGTTCTAAAGATTTTTCAGTTTTCTCCTACTGTTAAGCAAACATTTATTTTTAAAATGCTTAAATAAAGCATTTGCCTGGTCATGGTCAGTGGAGGGAAACCACAACTAGGAAACTGCATGTTCATGAAATAGAAGGTCCTAGCTTACCATCATGGAGTTTGTTCTTGGCTACTACTGGTGTTTTAAAATTTATTATGAAGAAATATTTGTCTGACCAGTACGAATGAGCACTTTTAGGTTGTTGACACAACTCATGCAGTAACTTTGTATTCTGTTTTATTTTAGAAGTCTGCTTGACATATGAGAAATACACATTTTAGTCTATAACTGCCTTGCTCATTAGTAATCTCAGCACGAAGGACGAGGCCTCATTTGTCTGAACGTTCAGCCACTTTCTGTAGGCATTGGTTTGTTAGGAGAGTTGAAGTGCATTACATGTTTTTAAAATATCTTTGCGGTGTATGTCTTAGCTCTGTTAAAATTCAAATCAGAAATCCACTAACAATGACTATTATACAGTTTATGCCAAAATACACATTCTAATCTGTAACCTTGAATTCGGAACAATTCATTATCAGATTTTTCAGGAAGAAAATGAATACTGAAGCTGAAGCAAGTGCACACATTATGAGTTATGTCCATGTAACTTCCCTGATGATGCTGTTTACCTTGAGCGCATTGCAGATTAACTCATTCGTTGATCCAGCAGCTATTTATATTATACTGGGGATACCAGGGTGAAGAGACCCTGTTAACCGATTTTTAATTATTATCTCAAACACGTAATCTTCTTTGGAGAATTTGTAGAATGACCTTTGACTATGGTCGATGGGAGACATCAGTACATTTGACACCTCGTCTGCTTTCAGGGCTATAAGAGGCACAAGACCAGGAACTGGATCGTAAACCGTGCATGCTGCGTCACCCTGCATGGGGTCGCTGTGGAGGGAGAATCAGCTCCATAGCATACAACAGCAGCAGCAGCAGCAGCAGCGTGCCCAGTGCTTCCCACCGTTCCTGATACATGGGAGTGTCTAATACATTAAATCAGTGACGTACTGTGTAGGGATGGAAAGAAGAGTGGGACTGAATAACCATAGCATAAGGGGATTCTTTCTAAATGCCAAGAGATAAAGACAGAATCGCAGGCAGTCAGAGGAAGGCTCTCTCTGGGATGACCCGTGAAGGACTTTGTGGGGACGGTGGGAGTGAGGCTGTACTTTGCAGTGTGGTTATACCTCTGCTGATGCTGTGGACTCAGCACTGGACTGCCAGCCCCAGGGTTAGTGGTCACAAACCACCAGGTGTTCTGTGGGAGAAAGAAGAGTCTGTCTGTTCCCTTCAAGATTGACAGCCTTGGAAACCTTTGATCTGATTTGGGTTTGGGGGTTGAAGGATAATTAGGATATATATTCTTGTATTTTTTCCTTGCCTTAAAAAACTTGGTGAAATTTTAATATCATTTTTAATCACTTCAAAAACAGAAGTGAATAATTTGATATTATTGAAATGTGTAAAACATCTCAGTGTGCAAAACAGAGGAAATAATCCGAAGAACAGACTTTATATTTTTCAAATACAAGAGGTTTACATTTGGAGCGGATCCTCTCAGTGCATTCAGAGAAGCTTCCGTTCTTGTCATTTGTATGGAACTTGGTGAGACAGGTGACAATGAGGCTGGCTCAGCCAAGAAGAAAGTGTGCAATCCTGTGGGCGAATGAATGTGTGTATCCAGCACCCTTGGGCGTAATGATTGTACTCCTTCTTCTCAGCTCTTCCAAGCCCTGCTACAACGTAGATTTTCTTTATGAATAATGAACCCGTTTAGAGTGCTGTAAACAACAACCTGGCAAAGGATGCCCGGAGAAGTAATAACAAGGGCACCTTTTCATCTAAAATAGTTCTTAACATTTTGCCTCAGAAGCACACGACTGACTGTTCAGGATACCCAAGCGTTCCAACCTGGTGTACTACAGCCTGTCTGGTATATAGGGGATCCACCGTCCATTTATCCTTTTATTCCCTTTTTACCACTGATCAAGATCATAGATAGATTGCCATGAATATAGAGGAAGAATGAGGAGGGAGCAAAGCATCATCTAAATTTATATCTAAATTCTGAGAAGTCAGGCATGTGTGATTGAGGGCTTGTCTGTTCTGCAGGGCTTTGAACCAATGCTGTAATATCATAGAAGTCAGACTGTGCAAATGACGAAAAGCTGGACGACTGTTGTTGCTAGGTGCCATGGCGACGGCTCTGACCCATAGTGACCCCACGCACAACAGAAGGAAACCCTGCCCACTTCTGCGCATTCTGACTGTCGTTTCTATGCGGGAGTCACGGGGTCGGGGCCGGCCCTTGTTCGTTTTCACTGCGCCTCTACCGAGCATGATGACCTTTCCCAGGGACTGGTTTCAGACGAAGTCTCCCCATCTTGTTTCTAGGGAGCACTCTGCTGTCCTTCCTCTGAGACAGCCCATGGTACTTTCAATATTCTCCTCCAGCACCACAATTCAACACACGGATTCTCCTTTGGTTTTACATATTTAATGTGGACTACTACTATCTATCAGTTATTCAAGAGAATTCCTCAAACGAGTTTTAGAGAAAATGTAGGTATTTTTTTTCGAATGAACTAGTTTTTGAATATGTAGTCTTTTGAGACTTTCTTTTAGTTCTCTGTGGTAGTCATGACTAGGAAATAAACATCACTAAGGGCAGACACTAGTACCTGCCATATATTGTTGAAAACGGGTCTTCTAATTCTGTAAAGAATGGTAGGGATGATCAGAATTCAATATAAGAGTTTACTCCACATGACAGCAACCGAACAAATTAGATGACAAAGTTGTTGTGCTTTATGTGTAAGGATTTCAGAGAAGAAAGGGTTCTCCAACTCGTATCCCAATCCACATGTCGTTAGTTAGTTGCAAACAATACATGTTCTTGAAACGCTTCACAGTCAACAGGTCTCTCTTGTTAACCCAGCTCTCACTATCTGATCTCCCAAGTCAAAACATCTGTGCCTCACCTTGGGTGTCACAGTAGGACGATGTGCTCCGTGTTGTTTTCAAGGACTGACTTCTTGGAAGGAACTCTCTACGTTTCTGAGGTACTTCTGGGTGCACTCCAACCTTTTGCTTAGCAGTGCAGTGGGTTGACCGTTTTCACTGGCCCAAGGACGTCTTCTTCTTTTACAAATAGGATTTTGTTTTGTTGCTGTTGTTTGCAAGGAACAGAAACCATCTTTGGCTAGTTTGAGCAGAGAAGGCAATTTATTGTAAGGCTATTGGAGATGCTCCAAGACAGTGAGCGATGAACTGAATACTCAAGCGCCGGGAGGGCAAGAACCCAGGACTGCTGCGGCAATTTCAAGGGTGGGGCCTTCTCTGCGCCTAACTATTTATACACATGGCGTGACTCTATCAATCCCTATATGCTGTGTCTCTATTCTTAAATTTCAGATGACAGGGTGATGTGATTTGGGCCCCGATTGAATTTGATTAACATTTCTGTCCATGAAGGCAAGTCACAATGCCCAGACCTGGCTTTCAGGAAAATCACTGTGAGCAGAGTTCTGATTTCTGCCGATATCAGGGCCAGTGGGCTGTGCAGGAGAGAGAGAGAGCTATGAGGGCTCAGGCTTCAGTTAATGCCACCAGTTAGTAGGCGATTTATTGTTGCCTCAAAAACAGAACTATGGTGTGGAAATAATAATTATACCCACTCCTTTCCACAAGGTATTTTTAGAAATTTAAAGTAGCAGAGGTAAGGCTTTTTACAAACCATTATACGTCTTTAAGTATGAGAGAGTAAAAAAAGCCCTCACTGCCATCAAGTTGAATGCAATTTACAGTGAGTGACCCTCTGGGGAATGGTAGAACCGCCTCTGTGCGTTTCCAGGACTTCACCTCTTTATGAGAGGAGAAAACCTCATCTTTCTCCTGGGAAGTGGCTCGTAGTTTCGAACTACTGACCTTATCACTAGTTAGCAGCCCAATGTGTAAACCACTATGACACCATCTATCCCAGCATTCACGTGTCTACAGTATGAGTCAGTGTTTCTCGGTGTACTCGTAGAGCTGTGTAGTCATCACTGCAGTCCGTTCAGAGGACTTCCATCACCCCAAGGACACCCTGTACTCATTAGCACGCAGTCCTTACTCCTTTGTTGCCTCCAGCCCTAGCTGAATCCCAATTTGCTTTCTGTCTATGGATTTACCGATTCTAGACATTTCATAAAAATGACATCATACAATATGTGGTCTATCGTGACTGACTTCTTTGAGCATAGTGTTTGCATTCAAGGTTCATCCATGTTGCAGCATGTATTGGCATGTATTCTATTCTACTGGTAGGAAGGGCATGCATCACACGGTGTTTACCTATTCAGGAAGTGGGCAGTGGGCTATTTCTATTTTTGGCTGTCATGAATAATGCTGCTCTAAGTATCCGCGTACACTTTTTTGTAGAACCACTTTTTTGCTTCTCTTTGTTAGTAGTGGACTTGCTGGGTCTAATGTGAACTTAGCTTAAACTTACCCTCGGCATTCACTGCTACCATGACTCTGCCATTTCTTCACCAAGCCACCTTATCACATATACTATAATTTACTGATTACTATTGGCTTTTGTCTGTCTCCTTGGTGTGAATGTGTAATCTTTGACGGTAGGGATTTTTTTTGGTGGGAGTTTTTGGTTTTGTTTTGTTCAATGAACATTCAAAGTGCTTATCTTTAAATATTTATTAAATGAATACTTGTTGAAGTAGTGTACCTATACATATTTTCAAGTCACCAAGTAACAATATTGTGCCCCCTCAAGTAACACAGGCTCTGCGATTGTTCTTATTTATTAAATATTTACAACCTATATGGTAATTCTCCTGAAATGTTGGAAATCATCACTACACTGATAGTGCCATTAAATTTTATTGTAAACTATACTTTTAAACATACGATAAAACTGTGTGCATCCAGGTCAACGTAAGATAAAACTTGGTTACAGTTTAGAAAATTGTAATGCACATAGTATTATTTAGTGGTTTGTATCTTACAGCCTTATTAAAAACAACCTGGCCTGTCCACAAGATTGGTTTTATTTTTATGTGTGCAATGAGTCAGTTGGTAAACATTTTGTGAGCTCATTTCTTAGTTTAGGTCAGCACTTCTGTTAGTGGATAATGTGTAATATACATCTTGGGAGACGTCAGTGCATCAGCTGCTATTGGCAAGAAAACAGTCTCACTGGGAAGAATTAGCTCACATGAAATTCAAAGAGTAGTTGAGGAATTTGTGGAAGAGGACAAAAAATAACTAATAATTTTCCATCTTAAAATTTAGGAATAAATCTTTGAGAAAGAGTAATAGTCACTGAGTCACCTCCCCGAGAAGAATAAACGGTCAGTCTGTTCGTCTTCATCATTGACTTGTATTATAGCTGTTGATGAAGTCTATTACAGGGAGCTGTGGTGATGCAGTGGTTAAGAGCTTGTTGATGGAAAGGTCGGTGGTTTGAACCCACCCAGCACCTCTGGGAGAAAGAGCGACTCTCACAAAGCTCCCAGCCAAGACTACCCAAGGGAGCAGTCAGCCTCAGTCACAGGGAGTCCTCTGGGAATGGACTCCTTAGCAGCCGACAGCAGCAACCACAGATGTGGTGTCTGGTTTTGCCTGGAGCCCATTCCAAAGGAAATACATTTGGCCAATCTCTTGAAGGATTTGAGATTTGCCCATATTGTTATTGATCTGTATTCTTGGACTTCTTACTGGTTACAATGTTCAAATAAGGACTTCATTGAGAGAATGTTTGTATGTAGGACAGAAGTTGTATGAAAACACTCCATAGGTACAAATGACAGAGTTAGAAAGTATGATAATGCCATGATCTATTCCTTTTAGTGCCAACGTGTAGTAGTCCACTGTGATGTATGTTTGAAAATGCTCTCTATCTTTAGAAAGGTAGTTTTGAGGTGAAATAAGGAAAATATTATGAGTTTTGATTTATTTATGTAACACTCAAATTATTCCATTTTATGTGTATCACACCAAGAAAAGACAGTGACTTAAAAAACTATCTACTCAAATCACCACGTACAGCTACATCTCAAAGCCAAACAAAGTTAATGATTTAAGGAATAGTGACTAGTATTTAACTGCAGTGTTCAAGGTCATTGTGAGTACCTGGGATGTAACTACTTAAACATTTGCGTGTCAAGTAGATTTTTGGCTCCGACTCTGTTTTGAAAGAGGGCAATGACAGTCTTGTTTTATTTTTTTTATAATAGGCAGGTAAAGGAAACAAAGGAATATTGTTGTGGACCTAATATTTGTGACTAGAAATGATTTATGTGAAGTGGTATAGTGGGAAATGCGTGGTGTTGCTAACCACAAGGACAGCAGTTTGAACACACCAGCCACAAGATAAAGACGAAGTCATGAACACACCAGCCACAAGATAAAGACGAGGTCATCTGCTCCCGTGAGGACTTGTAGCCTCAGGACATCACATATGCAATTCTACCCTGTCCACGGAGTTGCTGTGAGTTAGAACTGACTTGCTGGCAATGAGCTGAGAGTGAGTAAGTCAAATAAAATCGCACAGTCAATGAGTATTAGCCACTAAAACTTCTACTGATTTCATCCCTCTCCATTAATAACATTTTAATAATAATTGAGAAATAATCCATATTTAACTTTCTCCTTTTATTTACCTGATGAGTTGCGATTTCATAGCTGAGTTCAGATTCTAAATCACCGAGAAAGGTAAGCCTCCTCTTCTCAGAAGTATAACTAAAGCCATTATTATCTGCGAGGGGCGAATCAAATGCTTATTTCCAAAGTCTTAGCTGCTGGAAAATCTCTCAGAAGGTATTTTAAATTATTATCAAGTTGCAAATGTAAGAGAACTTGGTTAACGAGGAAAATCTGAATAAAGAATTACTTAGGTAAATGAGCATGTAGAAATTTCAAGAGGCAGGAACTACTTTGGCAATAGACACCCATAAAGTATACCATAAACATTTTCTAAGGAATAGCTTAACATTTATATGACACTTATGTACACAATTTTTCCCTTCCAAAATAGAAGTGTGGAAATTGCATAGGGATTACTCACCGACCTCTTACAACAGGGAAAGAGAATCAAATGCCACACTCGCCCGAGTCTGATTCCCATGAGGCGTCCGTCAGAAATACCTCCACCTTGCAACTTCCTGTACTTATTCAGACACCAACTCTTCCTCTCGGTCAGGCCTGAAAATCTGTGGCAAGGGCAACACAGAACTCACAGATAATGCTCATGGTGATGGAATTTCACTAGGGAACTTAACAGGTTACAAATCAGTCTCTGATATTATTAAAGATCCAAGTCTTTAGACTGCAGTGACTCCTCGCAGGTGGCAGGCATGTCACTCTCCAGCCCTTGGCCTTTCAGCTAGATTACCTGCCCCTGCTCAGGCAAGTGGTATGAAGCTCCCTTCACACTGATAGGTGTCTAAAGGGCGTCCCACTCTGCAAGTCTACCTCTTGCCTAAAGGCATTGTGGTAGTCACCTAATCTGGTGTCAATTTAAGGATTAAGAGTGTAGGGGTGGAGTCTAGGCTGTCAATCTGGAGATAGCCAAGGAGACTTCTGTGTGGGCATGACCTTCTCCTGAGAATTCTGGGAAATCTGGGATGTCCTCCTTGGAGGCGGAAGACACTTCTCTCTCTCTCTGCTACTCCCTGGGAGACATTGAAGAAGACAAACCACATGGATGCAACCAGACCTCTGAAGCCAGAGAAGCCATAGAGAGACCCCTGCCAGAGCTGAGATCTTACAACGCCACTGGACCCAAAGACTTTCTACCCACTGGCTTGTGATTGTCCTGCATTTGACTTCACTGCATGTGTTTTGTGAGTTGGAACAGGACTTTATAGATTGGTGTCAGACTTATGGCCTTGGACTGGACTGGGTTGGGATGTTTTCTTAATGTTCAAGTCCTCTTGTATATAAACTTCTCCCTTATCTACACATCTGCGTGTCTATGAATTTGTTTGTCTAGTCTCCCCAGACGAACACAGGCATCTAGGGTTACTTGTCCAGTTGGCGGCTCTGTTATGCGAAGCTGCCACCACTACCACTTCTCCCCACAGGGAACTTGGACCTCTCTTGCGCTCATGGCTCTGCATTCTCTGTGGTCATGAGATTCTCTCCTCCCCATCCTGACACGACTCACTTTCTATCTAGCAAAATGGCAAATGGACCAATCCCTGGGTTAGAGCCCTCTGCACCTTATCTGCGTGTTCTCAGTCACTGGGTGGGAGTTACGAAGACTTAGACTAGAAGATGCTACCAGGTAATTTCCCGTAATCGCAGGAAGTTGTAATCATCCAGTGCTCTCCATATCAACTGCATGGTTTAGTTGGGAACTTACATCATTTAAAACCATGCATGTCAGTTTGAGCTTCTACAGGAGAGGTTGCTGGTTATTCCCCAAAGTTCATGTCCCACCTTTTCTAGACTAATAGAAAGATTTGAGTTTGTTGCCTCAAGAATAAAACCCACACCTCCTAGCCCTCCTTGTCGCTAGGTGTGGGCATGGAACTACACTCTGTGGCCAAGCTCCTCCACCCGAAATCCATCTACTTTAAATACGGGCATCCTGAGAAGAAGCCATCTTGGGCCATGTAACTGCAGCTAGGACAAACCTGGACTTGGGAGAGCCTCTAATCCTGGCTCTATTATATTCTAATAAAAGATGGAACTCAACAGGGGGCCAAGGGGCTGACCATGTATTCTCTATTAGACAATGGAAAGCCGTTGAACATGTTAGGAAGATTAGGCAGGGGTAAGGAGAAAGAATGGAAGAAGGCTGAAAATGGCAAGCCTAGGAGGATTCACAATGGTCACTTGAAAGGAGGGAGATAAAGTGGGGATGAAAAAGTAGCTTGTCAGCAGAATCCTTGAAGGAAAAATATGTATGTTTAGCGTTCCACTTTTGACCTAGAAAATATTTATAAATTATAATAGTCACCATTTATTTGGGGGGTTTATTACTTTTAGGAGCCATACAGTTTCTCTCTCATTTGCTTGCATTTGGATCAATTGTCCTTATGCGCAGCAGAACGTTGGTTCTTCAGGGTTCTGAGGTGCAGTCTTCTCTTCAGCCCCACAGGGTACCGCTCTCCCTTCCTGCCCTTTGCACACACTGACCCATTCTGACTCCTCCGATCATCCTAAGGTCCCTCTTGCCTTCTTACCACTGGGCTTTTTTGGATGCATTTCCCCTCTGCCTGGGGGATTTCCCTTCTCACCCTACATCATTCACCTAATTCATACTTACCTATAATCCAGCTCCATGACTCCTCTTCAGGAAGCTTCATCCATCCTCCCAGCTATGTAATATCCCCACAGAGCACATTTCAGAAACATGCTCACAGAGCACATTTCAGAAACTGTGTCACATTGGTACTTTAAATTTTATGATTCTGTAATTATTTGGTTATATTTGCTCTATTTGTTTATTATATTGTATATTTGCTTATATTTGTCTATTTCTATGATTATTTGATTATATTTTCTCCTCCCCCTAGACTTTCAACTTTGTCAGGGCAGAGCCCATGTATGGCTTTCTTCACCAATGTGTTTCCAGTAGCTTGCAGAGTGTGCCATATTCATGGGGATTCAGGAATATGTGCTGCGCCAAGTGGGGGGGAGAGACTCTTCTCAACAAATGATCCTGGAAGAACTGGATCTCTATTTGCAAAAGAATGAAACAGCACTCATACCTCACACCATATACAAAAACCAAACTGAAGTTGTATTAAAGACCTAAGTATAAATGCTATAACTATAAAGAGCATCATTGAAAAAATAGGAACAAGCTTACGGTCCCTAATATTTCCAAACATACTGGAAACCGTCACACTACAGGATATAAAATATAGGACTGGGACTTCTTAAAAATATAACACTTATATTACATCAAAATACTTCAAACGAGTAAACTGAGAACCCATAGATTAGGGAAAAATTGACAATAATATTTCAGATTAAGGGACAATCTCTAAAATCTATAGAAAAGTGCAACATCTTAGTAAGATAAACACAATCTAATAAAAAATGTGCAGAAGACATGAGAAGTTAATTTGCCAAAGATGAACTCCGGGTGGCCAATAGTCATGGAATCATACTTTTGATTCTTAGCTATAAGAGAAATGCAGATGAAAACAATGATGAAATGCTACCTTACACCCGCATTGATAGCAGAAAAATGGAAACAAAACAAAACAAAGCATAAACAACAAATGCTGGAGAGGACGTGGAGCTGTTGGACCACTTATATACTTTTCGTGGGATGGTAAACTGTGTAACCGCTATGGAGAGTAGTGGGGTGCTTCCTAAACAAATGGAAACAGAAATGCCGTATGATTCAGCAATCTCTTTATTCAGTATATATCCTCAAAGAAATAAAGAACAAGACACGAAGAGATATAAACACACTCATGCTTAGTGTGGCACTACCCACAACAGCCAAAAAGATAGAAACTGCCAAAATGCCCATCTGTGGAGGCAGGGAGAGATACACATTGGTTCATACACACAATAGAATTCTATGCATCCATAAAGAACAATAACGAAACTCCCAAACATCTCACGACAGGACAAATTTGGAAGACATTATTCTCAGCAAAGTTCGTTATTTCCATAAGGACAAATACTGTAGGAGACCACTATTATAAAAGAAGAAATCAAGAGAAATGTTTTCACAAAGAGGCAAGCTTTGCAGGTCATGGGGAGCCCAGGGTGAATGGGAAGAAAAGTGGGGGGAGAAAATCAAAAGAGAAATACACACAGGTAGGCACACACACACACACACACACACACACAGAGCACACGGACAAAAATAAATTAAAAATACATTTGGACACATGAACATTTTAGCATGTGGTTGAGATCTTGCTCTTTTGACTCAAACAAATCAAGTTTCAAAGTATGGCTACTCCACTTTTCCCCTTACTCTGATCGTTGGAAGTCACTAAATATTGAAGCCTCAATTTCCTTATTTGGAAATTGCGGTCATCATCTACCTTGTAGTGTTACCATGAGGATTCATGAGACCTGTGTAAAGTACAGGGCCCTGGTGGCACAGTGGGCTAACCGTTGGGCTACTAAACCAACCATTGAACCCACCGGCGCATCAAGGGAGAGAGATGAAGTAGCCTGTCTCCATTCAGGTTTGTAGTCTCGGAAACCCTGTGGAGAAGTTCTGTTTTGTTCTCCAGGGTGGCCAGGAGCCAGAATCAGCTGCCCGAGTTGATTCTGAATTGACCACATTGGCACTGGACTTGTTGTTTTGGTAGATGGCACACACCGTTAGATGCTCTTGGTGGCAACAAAAAGGTTGGATGTTTGAGTTCACCCAGAGGGACCTTGGGAGAAAGACTCAGTGATCTACATCAGCTCTTGAAGAAATTTGGTGCTTATATTTGACACACCAGAGGTTGCCAGGAGTCAGGACCACACAGCGACTAGTTTCTCTAAAGCACTTGGCAGAGCACCAGGCACATAAAACACCAAACCAAACCAAACCAACCCTCCAAACCCTTTGCCAACTCATAGCAACGTTGCAGAACAGAGCCCAATTTCCTCCAAACTTTCCCAAGGTTGTAAATCATTGTAGATGCAGACTGCTACATCTTTCTTCTTTGGAGGGCTAGTGGATCCAAATAACTGACCTTTGGTTAGCTGTGCAGGGCTGAACCATTGCACTGCCAGATCTCCCCACCAGGCACATTGAAACCGAACCACATCCACTCACATTGAGTCCATTCTCAGAGTGAAAATTGTTATGGGAGCAGATAACCTCATCTTTCTTTTGTGGAACAGCTGGTGGGTTTGAACTGCTGATTTTTGGTGCTTATATTGATCTTTTAGTGATTTGATGCATGCAGGTGATGTAATGAAAACACCTGAAGTATGATAACATTAGTAACTTAGAATTGCTTCGTGTAAACACCCTTATCATTCTTGACTAGAATTTTGAGTTTTGTTTTATTTTAAAGCCAGTATTTTAGTTGCTAATATTTCTTCCCTACTAGAGCACAGTGGTCTGGGGAAGCAATTTTATTTTATTTGTGGAAACACAACAAATGTTTGTCCTGGGACAATGACAAGTGTCCACTGAGTAGAAGTGTCCACTGAGTAGAAGTGTCCACTGGGCAGCTGGAGCTACTCTCTCTTCTCTGAGGTTTCACATTAGCCAGAAGTTCCTATTGCACGAATAGGTCTGATTAGCAAGAAACATTGATCACCTCTGGATAATCAATCAGTTAGCAAGTAGCCAAATTTGGTGAGGAAAATCTTGTTACGTTTCAAGCAGTGACTAATGAGGTGATGTTTGTTTCTCTTGGACATGTTACTGGGTTTTAGACAAAAAAATCAGAGGAATTGGAAGTACATAGGGAATGCATCTACTTCTTAGGTATACATAATATAATTTATTGATGATCTAGTCTGCGTTTTCTTTTGTTGTTGTTTGGTGTCCTGATGTTGGTTCTGACGTTTAGTGACCCTGTGAAAATACCTCGCCTGGTCCCGGGTCATCTTTAAAACTGCTGTTAAGTTTGACCCTGTTGTTGGAGCCACTGTCACTCAGTCCCTCTCGTTGAGAGTCTTCCTCTTTGTCTCTCGTCTTCTCCTTTATTAACATGTTGTCCTCCTCTAGGGACCGGGCTCTCTAAGTTATGTGGGGTGCTGTCTCACCAGCCTCTCTGCTAGGGAGCATTCTGACTAGACTTTTTCCCAATCTTTTTCTATAGTTATGCCATATTTTACTATTTTAGTATATACATGCACACAAAATATTGAAGCAACTTTTTAAAATTTAAAGCATTCAAAAACACTTCGCAGAAACCACTTTGAAAACTAATTTGAAAATGTATGAGAAAGTGGAAGCATGGCCTGGTTTTTGTGCCGTCTCTATGGTTACCGATCTGTTTGATTCCACTGTGTGGCTATTGCACAGTCTGTTCCCATTTAGTGGACTTATCTTTTAAAAGCGATATTGGGCAGTATTCTGTTGCGGATACATAAGATTTCATTGGGAAACTTGGGGGAGCAGGTTTGCAGGTTTCCTCCCTACTCTGTCGTAGTTTGGAAGCCTTTGTGGTATTGGAAATGCTGATGGAATATCTTCAGCATCACAGTTACATGAAAACCACCAATGGCCTGTAAACTAACAGTATTACCAGATGCCCTTGAACTGGATCTCACCCCTGGTGTCTCCATGTGTATCACAATAGAGCTCCACTCGATAGGGTTTTCAGTGACTTGTTTTGTTTTTTCTTAAACTTTTTGTAGTGAAACCGGTGAAGGTTTACAGAGCAGTTATGAGTTTTACATTCAATAATTTATACACATTTTGTTTCAACTCATCTCTCTCAGTCCCCACAGTGTACTATTAGGAGCCTTGCTGGTCTTGTAGGGGGTAAAATTTGGACTACCAACCTCAGGACCAGCAGTTCAAACCTACCAGCCACCCTGGGAGAGGAAGATGAGACTATCTGCTTTCACAGAGATTCACAGTGGAGCCTGTTTTATTTATTTTTGATCATCATTTTATTGGGAGGCTCTTACAAATCTTTTTTTGTTTGTTTGTTTGTTTTCTTTCTTTTTTTTGTTTTAACCGTTTTATTAGGGGCTCATACAACTCTTATCACAGTCCATACATATACATACATCAATTGTATAAAGCACATCTATACATTCTTTGCCCTAATCATTTTCTTTTCTTTCTTTCTTTTTTTTCCTTTTCTTTTTTTACATTTTATTAGGGACTCATACAACTCTTATCACAATCCATACATATACATACATCAATTGTATAAAGCACATCCGTACATTCCCTGCCCCAATCATTCTCAAAGCATTTGCTCTCCACTTAAGCCCTTTGCATCAGGTCCTCTTTTTTTTTTTCCCCTCCCTCCCCGCTACCCCCTCCCAATGTGCCCTTTGTAATTTATACATCGTTATTTTGTCATATCTTGCTCTATCCGGAGTCTCCCTCCCCCCCTTCTCTGCCGTTCATCTCCCAGGGAGGAGGTCACATGTGGATCCTTGTCTGAGCCCCTCCATTCAGCCACTGGATCAATCCATCTTCCTCTTTTTTGCGGCTGCTTTACAAAGCATGATGTTCTTTCCCAGGATGCATCTCTCCTTACAGCATGGTGAGAAGAAGTCTCAGCATCCTTGCCTCTAAGGAGCATCCTGGCCATACTTCTTGCAAGACAAGATTTATCTATCTATCTATCTATCTATCTATCTATCTATCTATCTATCTATCTATCTATCTATCTATCTATCATCTATCATCTATCTCTCTATGTCAGCACATGGTGCTTCCGATATTCTTCTCCAGAACCATAAATCAGATGCATTGATTCTTCGTCAGTCTTCTTTATTCAGTGTCCCACTTTTCCATGCATCTGAGGCAATTGAAAATGACATGGCTTGGGTCAGTTGCACCTTAGTCCTCAAAGTGACATCTTGCTTTCCCACACTTTACAGAGAGTTTGTACTCCAAGCCACACATGATTTGATCTCTTGACTGCTGCTTCCACAAGCAATGATTGTAGATCCAAGCAAGCCGAAATCCTCAACGACAATTTTTTTCTCCTCTTAGGATGTTACCTACTGGTTCAGTTGTGAGCATTTTGGTTTGCTTTATACTGAATAGCAATCCACACTGAAAACTGCAGCCCTTGAACTTCATCAGCAATTGCTTGAAGTTCTCCTCACTATTAGCAACCAAAGCGGTATAAATTTGCATAATTCAGGCTGTTAATAAGACTTCCTTCAATCTTGGTGCCGAATTATTCTTCATATAACCAAGCTTCTTTGATTATTTGCTCAGTATACAGATTGAATAAATATGGTGAGAAGATACAGTCCTGACACATACATTCCTGATTTTAAGCTATGAAATATGCCCTTGTTCTGTTTGTACAACTGCCTCTTGATCCATGCGCAGGTCCATGTGCATGAACACAATGTAGTGTTCTGAGATTCCAAGTCTTCTCAAGGTTATCTATAGTTTGTTATGATTCACTCAGGCAAATGCCTTGGCATAGTCAATAAAACACAAGTTCACCTCTTTCTGGTATTCTCTGCCTTCAGCCAATGATCTCCCTCATTCCATGTCCTCTTCTGAATCTGGCCTGAACCTCTGGCAGCTCCCTGCCAATCTGCTGCAACTGTTGTTGGGTGATCTTCAGCAAAACTTTACTTGCATGTGATATTAATGATACTGTGTTATAAATTGAGTATTCTATTGGATGACCTGTCTTTGGATTTCTTCCAGTCAGTTGTCCAAGTAGCTGTCTTCTTAATTTCCTGGCCTAGATGTGTGAGCGCTTCCAGTGCTTCATCAGCTTGTTGGAACATTTCATTTCATATTCCATCAATTCCTGGAACTCTATTTTTGGCTAGTGTTTTCAGTGCAGCTTAAACGTGTTCCTTTAGCACCATTGGTTCTTGCTCATGTGTTACCTCTTGAAATGGTGGCATGTCTACTAGTTCTTTTTGGTGCAGTGACTCTGTGTATTCTTTCTGCATTCTCTTGATGCTTACTGAGTCATTCAGTTTTGCCTATAGGATCTTCCAGTAGAGGCTTGAATTTTCCTTGAGTTCTTTTAGTTTAAGATATGCTGAGTGCGTTTTTCCTTTCTGTGTTTCTTATTCTAGGCTTTGCACATTTCAGTATAATATTGGAATTTGTCTTCTCTAGCTGCCTTTTGAAATGTTCTATTCTGCATTTTTACTTAATCATTTCTTCTATGTGCCTTAGCTGCTCTATGATTAAGAGCAAATTTCAGCATATTTTCTGACATCCACTTTGACCTTTTCTTTCTTTCCTGTCTTTTTAATGACCATTTGCTCCTTTCATGTATTAGGTTTTTGATGTTCTCCCACAGCTCATCAGGTTCTGTCATTAGTGTTCAGTGAAGCAAATCTGTTCTTGAGGTAGTCTCAAAATTTACGTGAGGTATAAAAGGTTGTATTTTGGCTCCAGTGAACATGTTCTAATTTTCTTCACCTTCAACCTGAAGTTACATATAAGCAACTGATGGTCTGTACCATAGTCATTCCCTGGCCTGATATTACTCCTAATATTGAGCTTCTCTATTGTCTCTTCTCACAGATGTAGTCAATTTTATTTCTGTGTATTGCCTCTGGGGAAGTCTCCATTTGTGTTGTTGAAAAAAGTGGATTTGGGTGAAGAAGTCTTTGTTGTTGCAAAATTCTATCATTTGATTTCTGGCTTCCTTTCTATCAATAAGGCTCTATTTTCGAGCTACCGTTCCTTCGTTGTTTCCAACTTTTGCATTCCAGTTGGCATTAGTGATCAATGCATCTTGATTATGTGTTTGATCAATTTCAGATTGAAGATGGTAGAATTCTTCAACTTCTTCATCACCAGCTTTGATGGTTGATGCATAAATTTTGAATAATAGTTGTATGGATTTGATTTGAATGTTGATAGATAAAATCTGATCACAGATTGCATTGTATTTCAAGATAAGTCTTGAAATGTCCTTTTTTAAATGATGAATGCAATGCCATTTCAACGAATTATTTCATTTCCAATACAGCAAGCCATATGATTTTCTGGTTCCAAATGGCCAGTATAAGTCCATTCAGTTCACTAATGCTTAGAATGTAGATTTTTTACTTGTTCCATTTCAGTTTTTACAATTTGCAGTGTTCCTACATTCATTATTTTTACGGTAAAAGTTCTGATTGTTAATTGATTTTTCCCCCCAGCTGTTTCTTCTCATTTTAACTGTGTCCCATCAACAAATGAAGGTCCCAGGGGCTTGCCTGGCACAAGATTTGCTCCATTCACATCACTTTAGTCAGCTCAACTTTGAGAAGGCAGCTATTCCTCATCATATTTTGAGTGCCTTCCAGCCTGAGAGGTTTACCTGGCACTAGCTCAGCCAGTATTCTGCTGCTTTTTAGAAGTTTTCAGCATCTGAAAATGTTTCAATTCTGTCCATAAGGTTTTCTGTGGCTAATTCCTCAGAAGTAGAACGTCTTCTTTCTTTCTTGTCTGTTCTTTGTCTGTAAGCTCTGTTGAAACTTGTTTATTCTGGTAACTCTGCTGGCATGCAAACTACCCGTGACATCGCTTCCAACATCAGAACAACACACAAGCCACCACACTATGACGAACCGACAGAAAAGTGGCGTCTAGTTAGCACATCTAGAGATAAAAATAAAATAAAATAATGCCTCACCTTCAAAAAAAAAAGTGCCCAAGCGATCTGTGTTGGAATGAGTTGGATAATGGGCCTGTTTTTTTAACTGAACACTCTGTCCAGAGGATGAGATATTCCGATAACAGAAGTGACGCCACTGTGACTGCATTCTTCGGTCAGGATCCCTTGCCAGAAGGCAGAGCAGTGGATGGGAAGTACGAAGTGCGTTTCCACGGCTTCCCAGGAGGATTACCCTTGAGCCTCATGAAGCCACCTTGACTACATCTTTGCAAACACCAATCAAGTTGAAAATTTGTAATTACTTTTGTTCCTTACATAAGAATAGTCTGTCTCTTGTTCACTATTCTTGGGCTTTGATATTAGGATTATTGTAGGTGGAGTCCACTTCCTGACCCAAAGGAGACTGATCTGAGTACTTTCACACCTGCTAGCGTAAAGTCTCAGTATGCAGACTAATGCCAATGAAGAAAATGGGTATAGTGAGGAGTCAAAAGAACAGACATCAGTGGGTTTATTGGACACAATTTATATCTCATTAACATTTATATTCCATTTTTAAAAAGAGGGGAATTTGTGGAACAAACTTTTTCCAAATAAGCATATTATTCATAAGTAGAGTTATACTTAAATGAAATTAATCCACAAAAGCATATGCATTCAAATCTTGAAAGTTATTGACCATGCTGTTCCTAATCACTCTCTTCTGTTTTTCATAAGCAGTAACACCATCCTTTGTGCTATATACTTTATTTGTTGATTGGGCTAATTTATTGTCTGTTGTGTTTTTCTGCACTAGAATGTAAGCTCCTTGAAGACAGTGTTTATTCATGAGTGTACCTCCAGTACCTGGCACATAATGGGGATATATATATATATATATATATATATATATATATATATATTTGCTGAATAAGTAAATGAATGAACAAAATTACAATTAGTGGAGAATAAATTATGCATTTAGGTGAAATATCTTGAATGGGGCTTGAAGTGAAAAGATTGGGTGAATATTGAAAATTGATATTCAGGGTGTTATTTTTCTGGTACCAATACTTACATAAGCCCCCATCAGTTAGTGTTGAGTCAAGTTTGACTCAGGACAGCCCTATGTGTCAGACTGCTCCCGGGGCTTTCAGTGATGGCAGTTTTCAGAATTAGGTTACTGTGTCTTTTGTCAGAGGCACTCTGGTTGACCTGAAACCTCTTATCACTCGGTTAGTTGCTAAGTGCTGTTAACCATGTATAGCACTTAGGGATACCAGTACTTGAGTGAACCAATCATAGCCCCAAATTTGTCCACCATGGTTTATGAAGGTGGAAAAGGGATTAGGAAGACATTTAGATTTTTGCCAATAACAATAGAAATTGGTTTCCTCAAAGAAAAGACTTCCATTTTAATGGAAAGACCTCCTGGGTTACTAAAGTATCCTTTTCTTATTACCTGAGCAAAACACTTTATTTTTTAAACTAAAGACTTGGGAGAGGAAATGAGACATTGATTGAAAAGTTCATTGATTATTAAAAATAGAAGAACCAATCTGGCTGAGTTGATTCTGGAAATTCCAGTATTTGGAGAAGATTAAAAAGGTAAAATACAAAGCAAGCCTACATCAAGAGGTCCATAAATGAAAGGAAATGTAACAACAAGTCAGGGAGAAATGTAACAACAAGTAAGGATTAAAGGAAATGTAACAAGTCAGGGAAAATGAAACCTTCCCCATCACAGCTCTTTTCCTGTTTCTCAATTCCAAGTCCTTTCCCGAAAACGTTTAGTGCTTAGCAATTGTTAAAGCAAACCTTGGAATGCTTGAGCTGGGAGTCTGGCCTAGCGACAGCCTCTGAGGTACCCAGCTCCTGCAATGTAGATTTTAGAGTGGCAGAGAAGAGGCTTTGCTTGGTGTGGGAAGAAGGGGAATTGAACATCCCTGCAGGGCTGTGCCAGGGAGGAGGGCATAAGAAACGAGGATGCAT
This sequence comes from Tenrec ecaudatus, assembly GCF_050624435.1. Lineage (NCBI taxonomy): Eukaryota > Metazoa > Chordata > Mammalia > Afrosoricida > Tenrecidae > Tenrec > Tenrec ecaudatus. The sequence continues at coordinate 104,358,046 of NC_134535.1, forward strand.
ACAGGGCAAATGGCAAGTCCCTGCTTTATGACATTTTTACATTGAGAGACAACTTAGTGGCTAAGCATACTGAATAAGGGAGGGAGCAAAAAGATGCCGAGCCTTGGTGGTTCAGTGGTTAAGCGTTCATGAGCTAACTTGAAAGGGTGTGAGTCTGAATCACTGTGAGGGAGAAAGATGAGGTTGTGTTCCCTAAAGATCTACAGCTGTGGAGACGGGATGGGGTAGTTTTAGTCTAGCCTTTGGGGATATGGTGAGTTGGAATTGACTGGAGGCTAAGAGGATTGTTTGGATGTTTGTTTTGGTTTAAAACAGATGCTATTTAATTAGTTTCGCACGGAAATATAGAACAGTACAGGAAACAAGCAAACCAGACTAGTATAATGACTTTGGGGAAAAGTTATTACAAAGAATACCAATTCTTCCAACGCATTCCATTACTTTGGAAGAAGGGGAACAACTATCGAAGAATGGGGTGGTTCTTTTGGTAATGCCAGATCTCACGCGAGAGTCAGTCTTTAAATCCGGGGCCTTTCTACAAACCTTTCAGACAGGAGAAAAGTAAGAATAGGTTATGAAGATTTTAAAATTCTTTATGATGGGGGATAATTCCTACTTACCCTGGCAGGAGATGCCATCTTCTTGTCTTCATGTGACCTTTCAGCGAGAAAGACCTTAGTGTAACATCAAGAAACAGCACACAGTTGGAGAATTGTTTATCTCCCAATGGATACAATTTTTCCATGTAATATGTAATTATGAATGGCATCACTTAATGTGCAAAGCTGAAAAAACAAAAGAGCTGAAAGCTGTGTTGAGAAAGTGTGACTGTACTACTAAATCTACATTTGTTCCTTTTAACATGTCCAGAAAGATAGGGCCACTATTAATGTGTATCTATTTCTTGATTATAAGTTGGGTTGGAAGCCATCAATTTGGCGAGATAATTGGACCCTAAAATAGGTGCTCCAAAGACAGTTACAAACCATTTTGGAGAAGCACTAGTCAAAGTCTGTCTAAAGCTTGACCTTATAAAAGAAAATGAGGGATGGAGGGAATAATAATAGCATGTACTTCAGAAAGACTAGCTGTACTCTTGGACCCAAATGGCTCCTAATAACATGGGTTTTCTCTTAACTCTCAGGGAGTTTATTGGGGGTGGGCATGCATTGGGTGGGGGAAGAAAGTCATGCCATTTTGGAGAGAATTGCGAAAATCTTACCAAAATGTCGAATCAGATTGCTTGTTGCTGGGGAGGCATTGCTTAGGGAAGAGTGTGGGTTGTGGTGATGTGTTTGAAGGTGCGTTGTTTGGGCAGAATAGTGCAAACAGTTCATCGTGTGCATTTGGTTACTTACTTGAGCCTCAGCTTCGTTTGCTGGGATGGCAAGTGGTTGAGAAATAAGGTGGTTTGAGTTAAAAGCGATTGCTCTTGGTAGCTAGGAGTGGAAACCTCCAGAATGAAAGTTACCAATTCACATTCTTGAGAAACATTACGTGGAAAAATGTGTCAATGAATTCACAGCTGTTTAGACATCATTGTCATTGTCAGTTGTTGTGATTGGCTCTCACTCCCCGGACTCATATAACATTGTGTGAAAATTTGCCTGGTCCTTAGGCATCTTTGGAAGACACCACATCCCCTGTTTTGTTTTGTTTTTTTGCACAAGGAAAAGCAGTGATCTTAGTTCCTGACACCCCTCCCCCACTCCTTTTTACCAGAGAGGTTTGGATCAGTATCAGTTTAAAAGAAAACCATTTTGCAGATGAAGAGAGAGAGCTTTAATTTGGGTGTGAAACAGAGATACCCCATCAATGTACTTCAAAAGAAGTTAGTCAGTGGGGTCTGAGCTCTTCAGCGACTACTTAAAAGAAGGGCAGTATGTGGAAGGTGACATCTTTTTTGAACTTGTTTGTGGAAAATTAATTCCTTTGGATTTAGAATTCTAAAGGTGAGGTTGCATGCCATCAAGTTTCTAACATTTAACAACTTTGATGAGTTTTCTACTTCCATTAACAGTCTTGGAAACTCACAGGGGCAGCTCCACCCAGCGCTACAGGGTCTCTAAGCCTCGGCATTGACTTGATGGCAGGGAGTATGGTCATCTAGAGGTATTGAGAATTTGCTTGTTGTAAATCTATTGTTTTTACCTGTATGAAGCGATAAGTTTGAGACTCTCAAGTTCAAATTAATGGTTAATGTGGTTATTGATGATAGCAAAGAACCCTGGTAGTGCAGTGGCTGAGGCACTGGATGAGCAGCAGTTGACACCCACCAGCTGCCCTGAGGGAGGAAGCAGAGGGTCTCTGTGCCTGTACCCTCAGAAAACTCCAGGCCACTTTTACTCTGTCCTATTCCATTTTGACCTATTGAGGACAGCAGTATTTATAAACTGGGCCTTTAAAGAGGTTGCTGAAGGAGAATCCTTTAAAAAATATAGGTACAATTATTTGTACCTCTACCAGTTATTGAGCATTATCGAGCTATATATCCACCACTGACAGCTTCCTAGGAAGATGAGCTTGTGTGAGATATGTGGAGAGGATGTATTTTTTTTCTTATTTTCTATACAATTCTTAGGGCACTAGTATTTGAAAAGATCTGCTCCCCAGCCTACATTGGGTTAAGGCACAGGTAGGGAGATTACTAAGGGTTCACCTCATAGGATATTTTATTTTTCAATTAATATTTTTAGGATATTTTAAAGAAAGAGTGATATTTCTGTGAAATGCCTGCAAGTTTATCTTCTCTGAAGAAAATTCTATGTTAAGGTTAAGAGAGTAGAATTTAAAGAAAAAATTTAAAAATTGTTTATTGTCTACTTTTTCCTTATGTACTTGGGGCTCATATGCCTCTTTGAGAACCTTGTGGTTATCACTTCCCATAACTATCCACAAACAGAATAATTTTACATGTATTTTGAGTGTATTTCTGGACATTCTCCTCTTCGACCCGTGCAATAATGTCTCTGACATTAAAATGCAGGTTGCATAAGGTCAAGGATTTGTTCTGTCTTGTGCATACTGGATTCCCAGTGCTTAGAACAGCCTGACTCATAAAAGGTTCTTATATTGATTGATTGAATGAATGAATCACCAAGTGAGAAAATAAATACTTATTATGGTATGAAGCTAGCGTGGAATTTTTAATTCCTTGCACTTTATCATGTTTATTTTGGCTAGCTATGAGAGTGTCATGGCTAGATTTATTTCTATGGAAAGGGACAGAGGGCTTGTGTAAGGGCTACCTCCTGGAGGGGGTTCTGATGCTGGCATCTCAGTTGATGACATCAGACTGCGCTCTCTCTACACCTCTTTCCCTTGTGAGTGAGTTGTTCCTCGGCAGACATTCCCACTCATGGTTGATCCAGGTTTTGACATGCCCCCAAATGCTTAATCCTTGAAGGAGTTAGGACCTGCAAACCCCCTCCCCCCCCTTCTTCTTCATGGTTCGTCTCTGCTTTGTCAAAGGCATGATGGCTGTCCCTGAGTTTAATATTCTTCTTTGGGCCAAGCACTGTGTATAGGGCTATGGGAGAGAGAGGGCCTGGGCTAAGTCACATACTCTTCCTTGTGGGGGAGAGCTCCCCTTGATTCTTAGTCCTGCTGTGGGGAGATTGAAAAGGAACATATGTCCATGACACCTTTTGCATACAACTAATTCACTTAGGGTGGTATTATGGACTTAGTATGTCAGGGGTTTATTCAGCATCTAGGTTTCTGGAGCTTATCAAAAACACTTAGTTCTCTAAAAGAAAGCCTCCTATCTCTCTTGCAGAATTCCTGATAAGACACAGGCTAGCATCTTTCTGGTGCTCTCAGTTTTTGGTCAAGTGGAAGGGAGAAAAAAAAAGGTGGGCATGATGTCTGACTCCCTCTAACTTCCAAAATGGGAAGGACGATCGAACTCTACTCCGGTGTTCTCCAAGCTGAGTTCTGTGAGGGTGAGGTCAGACCTGCCTCTCTCCTTCAGCTTTCCTTACCAATTGTGATACCAATGGTCCCTCATAAGACACTTTCTACTTCTCAGCTGGGTTTTATAATTCATTGCAATGTCCACACATAACTCATAGAACACACCCACAGTTATGGGGTTTATTAGGGGAGTTAATAGATTACAAATGCTCATATCCCTGAGAAGGCCCTTGTCTGGTCTTTGGACTCTTAGCCTCATGGCCCCTTGGCCTCAGCTCTGCTTGAGCAATGACCACAGGGTATTACACTTTGCTCTAAGTCTCAGTCCAAAGGGATTCTGCTCTAGTTCCATGGGTCAGTATATCAACCCTCCGCAATTAAGCTTTACTTGCTTACTTGCTTTGTGGGCTGTGAAGCTTACCACTCTGCCTCAGGCTCTGGGTCTTGGTTTTGCTGTTACTACTTCTCTGTCACTCCTCTGTTGTTATGCTATCTCCTGGATGGTGAGGTTCACTGTGCAGGGATCTTGGGGTTCAAAGGGTCTGTCACACCCCTGGTTCTTCTCTCTTGCTGGTAGTTAGATCTGACATTAGCAATGCTATCTCTTGATTCTGCCTTGAATTTATAGCAGTTCCCTGTTGATGTAAGCTGTTGTTTTTGCATTATCTTCAGCAAAATTTTACAACCATGTGATAGTAATACTATTGCTAGATAATTTACATATTCTCTTTGATCATCTTCTTTTGGAATGGCATGAATGTGAATTTCTTGGCCAGGTAGATGTATTTCAAATCTCTCTCTCTTTTTTTTAAATTTTAAACTTTTTGTTGTGAATTTGGTAAAAGTTTACAGAGCAGATAATCTGTTTACAGTCAACAATTTGTACACATTTTGTTTCAACTCATCCAATGCAATCCCCTTAATGTAGCCTAATTTGTCCCCATTCCTCTCCATGTTTCCTATTTACGTTCCTCCTTTCTACTTTGTCACTGGGTAAATGCTGCATTTTTTATCTTACTTTGTTGATTATGAGGCCGGGTTGAGTTCAGTTGCACACTGAAGGGTGGTTAAAGGTCATAGTTTTGGGATTCCTCCATTCTTGATTCAACCAGTAAGCATACTATCTTTTATGATCTTGACCTTTATTCTGCATTATCCTCTCACTTTATCCAGGACCTTCTCATGTCATCATTTTCAGAGTATCTGGTAGTGATAGCTGGGCACCATCTAGTTCTTTTGGTCTCAGGGCTGTGGAGACATATTTGTGTAGTCCATTTGTCCACTGGACCAATTATTTCCACTTTATTTTTCATCATTCTTTTTTCCTTTGGACAGGGGGAGACCAACAGCTGCACTTTAGATGGGTGCTCACAGTTTTTAAGACCCAACTGCGACTCACCAAAGTTGGATCTCTCATATGCCAAGTGACATTGGTGTCTTGGGAGACTCTGATCTGATGCCCAGGCCCAGCAACTCATTCCCTCAAGGTGTTCCGTTAGGTCTCACTTTTCATAATTTTGCCCCTATCTGCTTCACCACATTCATATATTTTTAGCAAAAGTAAATTCACATATATAAATATCCTCTATCAAACAAGTACATTTTATAAGTATACTCCCACCTCTACCTGTGTGTTAATACAAGCATCTACTTACAAATCACTGCGAATACAGGATTGTGTATATAACAGTGTTTGCTTCTTTGTCTTTTTCTTCCTTCCCTGTTCTTTTAATGACATGTTGCTTTCTTCATGCATGATGTCCTTGATGTCATCCCACAACTCCTCCGGTTTTTGGTCATTAGTGTTTAATGCCTCACATCTGTTCTTGAGATGGTCCCTGTGTTAGTGAGGTTTCTGTCAACTTGGATGGTCCAGGATCAAACATAGTGTAGTCAACTCCACGATGGGTTCTTCTGTGATGGGGCCAAACAGTTATGGGGAGAATGGGTCTCCTTAATGTGGTCGCAGCCTTGGCATGATTGAGAGAGTTTTCATTCATTCTGATAGCATTGTAGTTGAGGGTACAGCTCACTCCCACCGTTGGGCTTGGATCTTGTATCTGGTCCTTTGACCTCCAGTTATATCGCCTGCTGATCCCAGGAGCCATCAGTGGACTGCCCATCTTGGATTCATTCAGCTTAGCCACCAACCTGCGGTCTTCTGCTTCATCTCGCTGCTTCCTGCTCATCAGTCACTGCATCTACAGAAGTCAGGGTCATCCTGACACATGGGCTGGACTGACCTATGAACCAAATCTCTTCCGATATGCATACAAGTGTCACTAGTTTTGCTTCTCTAGAGGACCCAGCCTAACGCAGTCTCTGAATAGACTCAATGTCATACTTGATTAGTCCTACTTGATTATCTTTTCTTTCTTTCCAAAACCATTTTATTGACAGCTAATACAGATCCCATCCCATCCCATAGTTCAATCACATCAAACAGTATAGTACAATTACTTCCACAATTAGTTTCAAACTATTTTCTTCCTTCTTGAAATTTTTGATATTGGCTCCTCTTTCCCCCACCTCCCCCACCGTGCTCTGCCCCCCAGGAACCATTTTTCTACTTGTATCAGGTTCAGCTTGAATTGGCATATGTGCAATTAATGATCTGTTCTGCAGTCTGCCCATGCCCTTGTCCTGAGTGATAATATTGAGCTTCTCTATTGTCACCTGCCACTGCTGTAGTCCATTTGATTTCAGTCTATTTCATCTGGCTCCATCCACATGTACAGTTGCTAGTTATGTTGTTTAAACAAGATATTTATAATTAATAAATCATTGATCTTACAGAATTATATCATGTGATTTCTGACATTGCTTCTGTCACTAAGATGATATTTTTCAACTGCTGACCATTAAAAAAAATGATTCCAACATTTCTAACCACCAGTAATTATCAATGCACCTTGATTTCATGCTGGATAATTTAAGGTTTTTAGCAGGTCATAAAAATGGTTAATTTTCTCATATTTGGCATTTATGGTTGGTGTGTAGGTTTAAACAGTAGTCATCTTCAATGGTCTTCTTTATGAGTATTAACCCATCATTGTCAGCTTTGTAGTTCAGAGCATATATCTCACAATTTTCTTTTTCATAACGGATGCAACACCGTTTCCTCTTCAAGCTTTTCTTCCTGGCACGGTAGGCCACATGATGATCAGGTTCAAAATGCCAGCACCTAGCCGCTTCAGCTCACTACTGCCTAAGATAGGAGCTTGGGTGGGACATTGTTTAAGTGTTCGGTTGCTAACTGAAAGATTGGCAATTCATCCATGCCGGAACTCCGTAGGAGAAAGGCTTGGCAAAAGCTTCTCCGGGAAATATTATAGCCGAGAGAGCCTCACGGGACAGTCCTGCCCTTTCACACGGACTTGCTGTGAGTTGAAATCAATGCCATAGCCCCCGGAGCAGCACTGCTTAGGACATAGATCCTCAAAGGTGTCATTTTACTTGGGAAGACATTCATTTTTCCTCGATTCTTACCTCAAGCAGTTTATTTTCTGCTTAATGATGGATGTTTGCAGCTGACTCCCAATGACTGCTGCAGGAGTCCTGGTGTTGCCATGGGATGAGGTCTATGGTTCAAGCCCACCAAGTGTTCCAAGGGGAAAAGGCGCGGCCGTAATCTGCTCCTTTCCAGACTTCCAGCTTCGGAAAACCGACAGAGAGTGTCTGAGTCAGAGTTGACTCAGGGGAAGTGGATTTGGCTTTTTAAAAATTGAATGACTGTTTGCAAAGGTTTCTTCATATTTTCAATTGTGCCACATCAGAAAACAAATGACCTGAAGCCTCCACGCCACCTGTATCGTGAAGGTCAACTCTCGTTTGAAGAGGCAGATTAGCCTCAGTCGTTTTGAATGCCTTCCAACCTCAAGGGTTCATTTTTCAGCACTCTATTGGACAATGTTCTTTTGTGGGCCACACAATTTTCTTTGGCTGGTTTATGGAAGTAGCTTGTGTTAGTCTGGAAGGTCTTCTGAAAGCTGCCTACTGCGGGTGAAATGGTATTTGAGGTATAGGTGGTATGGATGGCAGCCTCATGGTAGCACACAGCCTTCACGGTATGGCAGACTGACAGAGGGGTGAATTTCCACCCCCCCTCCATATGATTACCTTTAAAGGGAGAAGTGCCTGTTATCTATTACCACTCTTCAGTGCTTCTGTGTTATTTTCTTAAATAGGACAGTGCTGGTTAATGGAGTTCATATTAATGAGTGTTTATATTAATGGCGATGCCAGGGGTTAATGTGCTCTTCTGCTAACTAATAGGTTGGCAGTTCAAGTTCACCCAAAGGCACAGGAGAAGAGATGAACTACTTCCAAAAGAGCAGCCTGAAAGCCGCACAGAGCATGGTTCTACTGTAGCACATCAGGGACAGTTCTTTTTCACTTGGATTGCTGAGCTGGTCTGCCTGCTTTCTGGGTCCCCAACTTCCACTGCTGTACATTGCAATTCAGCAGCCAGAAATATAAAAAAAACCAGATCATCCTGACCCTTCAATGCCTCCTCTCACTCAAAGTGAAAGCCAGAGTTTTTACCGAGATGCAGGAGGCCCTGTAGCTTCGGGGCCACCCACACTGTGACCTTTCTGATCTTTATTTTTGCTCATCTTTCTCCCTGTCAGCCTCCTTCTCAGTCTTTAGACGTGCTCTCTATGTTCCGTGGCAGAGTATTTGCACCGTCCATCCCCTCTGTCTCATGCATCCTTCATCTCCTTTAAGGGTGTTTCCTTTCCAAATAATATTTTATGTTTTCTCTTTTCCATAGAATGTATCCCTTAGAGCACTATGTAATTTGTGGATTTGTTCTGCTTATTGTTTACCTCCTCTGTGCCCTTTCATGAAAGAAGCTTGGTTTTGCTTGCTCTCAGGCCAATGCCTACCGTAGTATCTGCTCAGTAAATATATGTGGAATGAATGAAACATTTTATGAAGAAATTTAAATGCATTATGTTCTGGAAGTTACTATCTTACTAGTGAACTTCTTTTTAACAACTAAATGGTAATAAATAATAATGATAGTGAAATGAAGAAGCTAATCATTATGGATAAACACTTATAAATATGCTGGCTATGTATAATAAATAACATTAATGATGATTGTGTTGGCAAGCCTTCATTGAGTATCAACTTTATACTAGGAATTTTGTATTACCAGATAAATTTAGTTCTCAAAGCAACCCTGAGGTTGAGGTACTATTATCTCACTTTTTTCAGTTAGGCCAGAGAAATAGCTCTCAACATCACACCTTAAATATAGGATAGATACATTTGCGATATGGAGATTTTAAAGAAAGAGCAGTATTATTTAGTTCGCACTGTCCCTATTGTAGTGGAAGCCAGTGTTTTTCTTCAGGGACTTCTGTTTATGGCTGTGATGACTTATGCGTGGGGGTTGTGGATTGGAAAAGAAAGTAGCCTTGCCTTGAGAGCTGGATTCATTGACTGACTGATCAACAGGGTGACTGCCTCCAGGGGTCAGGAAGCCTCAACCTTGCCCAGGCTGGAAGCAGGTTAATAATTCAACGGACATATGTGCGTGCTGTTCTTTCCAACCACAGAAATTCCTGCTTGCAGTTGTTTTCTTTGACCTGTACTTTCAGGGGCTCTCCTTTCAAAGGTCACGTGAGTTATTTTATTACCTCAGGTGAGAATTCATTCATATCATCCCGAAGGAGCACTTTCTGTTCTTTAATTAAAACTTGCCAGAAGTGGGTATGCCTATCGTTTCTAATGAAATTAGACGATTTCTAGTGACACAAATCAGCTGGGGATGATTTTCTTTGTGCACAGAAATGACTTAAAATGACCTTACATCCCGTGGCAACTTTGTTATTTGTAACCCCCTACTCAGTCATACTAAGCCACCTTTAACTCCATGGTTGCTGCAGTGCCTCTGAAGGAATTATATACGAGAACTGGAAAGTTGTTTTGTTTTTGCTTTCCCCTCTCCTGGTCATTCTTAGAATGACCCTAGTTGCTGGTGGACTCAGCATTCAGTCATGTATTTGCTTGTCGCATTAGCAAGGTATATTTTATGTGCTCCAGCGTTCTGGAAGCACACTTCTAGTTTCCCACGCTGTAATGATTGTGGGAATTGGCTTATAGTTGCCAGAAAAGTCTCTTGGGAATTGGCCTATGGTTGCCTGGAGTTTCTCTTGCTAACGACTTCCTCTTAGGTATGGGACTCTTTCATGTCTGATTTGGCGCTCAGATTCTTCTCTTTGTGAAGATGGTAGCAAACCCAGCATGGAAGAAGCAGGTCCTTACAGCCAAACGAGCGATCATCAATTGCCTTGTGCTTTGAAGCTTTCAAAGGAAAGAAACATTTTTTTTTAATTAATCTTCTGTCCAGGTGTTTTCCTGATTGGATTATTCTTTGAGCTTTCTTTTAGCCAGTCACCTTCTAGAACGCATAACTAAACATTCCTTTATAGTTTATTAGGACCTCTGGTAGCATTGTGGGATAAAAGTTGAACTGCTAACCACAAGGTTGACCGTTCAAATCCACCATTGGCTCCTCAGGAGAAAGATGAGCTGTCTGCTCCCATAAACATTTACAGTATCAGAAAGTCTATGTAAAACCACTGCGAGTTAGATTTGACTTGATGGCTGTGAGTGGTTTCGTTATAGTCTGCTGAGACGATGAACTGAAGATGAGCGATTCCTGCTATATCGTCAACTAAAATAGGAATATTTTTCATGTGAATCAAGTGGTGGTATTTCAGACCATCAACTCTGAACAATTCGACCACTCCACCCCGTCAGTATTCTACAGTGTAATTTTCTCCCTACACCCTGATTTCTCTTCTGGTCCATGGTTTCATCTTTCTTTTGCAATTTGTTTGCCTTTGTGGTGCATTGAAGTAACAATTCACTGATTGAACACTTTTTTGGGGGGTCTGCGTTTACTGTGAAAAGGATGCAAAGATTAAAAATACTGCTGCTCTCTCCAAGAAGCTCGCTCTCTTGTGAATATCCAGTTGGAGGAATGATGTAATAAGTTGAATGGACGTGTATCAAGTATGGCGAGATTATAAATGTAGCTCCCCGGTTTCTGAGGATATGTCACTGGGGGGCTTTCAGCCAAACATGAGTTCAGTGTGAGGTAAGAGAATACTATATGTATATTTTAGTACTGTAAATTTAGGTTATATTTTAAAATCTATGGAAAGCATGTGATTTCGAAACAGTTGAGAGAACTGATATATTGATATCACACTTGGATGTTTTTCCAGTCAGTGAGTTTCACATACTTCCATTAGGAGTTACGTGTTTTATGTCCATCCATTATACCAGGGGCTTGCTAAGTGTGGGTTTCAAAGCATGCATCCTTACTAATTTTTGACTCTTTGCTCTATCGGTAATTAAAAGTTGTGTTGAAATTTCCTACTATGATGGTGAATAGGTTAATACCTTTCAGTAGTTCTGTAAATTTTGTTTTATATCTTTGAGGCTCTTCCTTATAATTTTAGAGTTGTTCTATTTCCCTATAGAACTGAAATACTTCTCATTATGGAATAGCCCTCTTTTTCCTGAAAAATGTCCTTTTTGGGGGTTAAAGTCTATTATTGCTCTACTATTATAATTGTTATCAGAGCCTCCTTTGATTGATTATATGTTTCTAGTAAGTCTTTTCCCATCCATATACTTTAGGCATTACTCTTGTAAATAAAATATGACTAAGTTAAAAAAAATCCGGTCGGCAAGTTTGTCTTTTAAATGACAAATTAAAAAATGATTATGATTATATTATATTATATTTATTATATTATATTATATTATATTATGTTATGTTATGTTATATTATATTATTATATATATCCCTGCTACTGGTTTTGGATTTTGCTTATTTGTTTGTTTTTTTGATGTGAGGAGCATTTGGAGTTCTTTCCCCCAGGTCAGACTGTTAATCAAGATTCTATTTAGAGGTTCTGTAAAGATTGTGTAACAGTGTATGACAATAAAGTTCTGATTTGTGGCAGTCAGGGGACTGATTTTGCCACCATGACAATGCACCTGCTCACGCAGCCATCTCAGTGTGCCAGCTTTTGGCAAAAAATAGCTCGCCTGTCTTGCCCAGCACACCTTACTCACCACAGGCCTTGCTCTGTGGGGCTTCTTTTTGTTTCCAAGATTGAAGAGGGACATGAAGGACAGTGATTTGATGACATAGAAGAGGTGAAGAAAAAAACGAGGGAGGTGCTGTCAGCCACCCAAACTGATGAGTTTAAAAAGCGTTTCCAAGAATGGAATCGCAGATTTGACAAATGCATTCAGTGTACTGGAGAGTACTTTGAAGGTCACAGAGATGTTTCGTAAAAAAATTTAAATGCATAGCTTTGAAAAAGAGTTGCGTTTTTGGGGCAGTACCCCTCATATATACTCAATTTCTATTGTATCAGTGGTCCCTTTGGGCATTTTGTTATACAAAATATGGGTGTAAAGGCAATTGATATTTTATTTTCCCCCTTACATAATTCAGAACAGTAGAACTGTTTAACTCTGACCATTCTCTTTTATGTGACCATGTTATTTGGTGTTTTAGTGTTGCTCTTTTAAACATCCATGCTTGTCATTATTATTATTTCAGACAGACAACATTTAGATTGATTCAGATGTCTGTTAGCTTGCTTTTACACCCCTCACCTTGTTCTTTCTTATACATGGATGTTTCTGCTGAGATCCTCGATCTTCCCCTAGAACACTGTCACATCCAAGGTCGTTTAGTGAGATCTGACTGCCAGTTCATTCTTAGTTTTTACTGACCTAATACGTCTCCATGTTACTCACGCTTTTCAAGGTTATTTTTGCTGCACATGCAGTTTCTGCTTGTGTGCTCAACTTTCTCTCAGCGTTTGAAGAAATGATTTTGTTGTCTTCTGGTTTGTAGAACAGATGCTGAGAAGTTTGCTGTTGTTTTACAAGTTGTTTTACTACTTGTTTTACAAGTCTCCTTGTGTGTGTATTTTTTCCTACTAACTTTCGAAACTCATTTACACACACACACACACACACACACACACGCAAAGCTTTAAAATTCAGTGGAAAAGAGCATTAAAAATAATAGTAGTATTCCATGAAGTGTTTGAAGCCTCTGTATATGCATATGTTTGTTGTTGGCCTCCGTATATGCATATGCATATGCTTGTTGTTATGAGGCGTCATCAAGTCCACTCCCATCCTTAGTGTCCTTGTGCGCTACAGAACAAAACACTGCATGGTCCCGAGACATCTTCACAATTGTTCCTATGCCTGAGCCCATTGATGCAGCTATTTTAAATGCATGTGTACATGTATGATAAACATATTGTGCTTTCTGTATTTCATAATCTTTTTCAATATTCCTTTCCTATCTCCATTTGCTCGGTTCTCTCCTAGGATGCCCGCCATGTACACCTGCTGTGGATCCACCTTCTACCCTTTCTGGCTCTTCACTCTCTTTCATTTCCCTGTCACTCGTTGCTTCTGCGTCACTCGGAGTCATTTCTCAAGAACTTCCTTTCCAGTTATTAATCGACAGTGTCTAATTTATGAGCTTAAACCTGCTCATTTATTTCAACATTTATCATTTAGAGAGTTCTTTATCAAATCAGCCTGGCTATTTTTAATGGGCTTTTACTTTATGCTGTTTTAGAATACTTATCTTTTATTTGATGATAGGCACTTTATATCTTGTAGCTGAAAATGATATCTGCTGCCCCTAGGACACTAAATCTTCATCGTGTTGTTTTTTCAGACTCTCAAGCATAGTGCCTCTCCCCCTTGTATTACTAGTAATTTTTTCAAAACATATTTGAGCAATTTCTCTGGATTTAATTTGTAGTGTACAACTAATCAACTCTGTACAGTATATCAAAAACAAGTGTCTGAAGGTGCTGGAAAGTGAGAGGGAGCAGGAACCCCATGAGTGGCGGTGAGTGGGGGTGGCATCGGGTGGGTGTCTGTACTTGGAAGACACTAGGATCGGGTGAGCTGCCCATTTTTCATGGCCTTTTTATGGCGAGCACACTCAGAATGGGGCCAACCAGGTGGCTACAGTTCGGATAGCAACCACAGTCTGGTATTCATGAACACCTGGCCTGAACTTTGTCTAGTGAGTGACTTGTACTAGTGCCACTGACTTTCTGGCTCTTTGCAGAGCATTGAGAACTGATAGCAGTAGTTCATGCCATCGCTGCCAACACCGAAGGGATTGATTTCAACTAGTATTTATTGTTCTAAATTGCTGTCTAGCTGCCTCTGATTCATGGCAATGTTATGTATATAGAATGAAATGCGGCCAGATCCTGCACCATCTTCAACATGTATAAACAACAGCAGCAGCAGCAACAACAACAACAACAACAGAATCCCACCTAAAAAGCCTAAACTTGTTGCTATCGAATTGATTCTGACTCCGGATGACCCATGAGTAGATCTGTTCCCTAGGGTTTGCTTGTCTGTGTTCTGCTCAGAATCAATTTGATGGAAATCAGTTGTTGGGTTATTTTTCAAGATGTACCAATACACCTAGTGTACTGTTTATGCAAACTATTTTTATTCTGAATACATATGTTGATGGAGATTAATTGTATCTTTTTACCAAGAAAACAAACAAATCCTGGAAATATTTTTAATACTTAGGGCAAGCACAATCCCAACTTTGGAAGGAATCAATATGAGAACTATTAGTAACAAACCAATGCAGGGTTTAAAACACTGTATGTATAAAATTAAGCATAATTTTAACATTTAAGCTGAAAATATCTACATTAGTAGAAATAATTATTGTTGAATTAAGGCCCATCTTAAATGTCACTGGCTTGTAGAAGGGAAAAAAAATGACATTTCGAATATGGCCAATAAAAGTAAACTAATTCCTCTTGTCACTATCGACAGGCAAAATGTAAGTACAGCCCCGAGTAAACTGGGCAAACTGTCTCTGGTTTGCATTTCAAGTTAGAACATTTTCTGGAAGAAAGTTTGCAAAGAAATTCCTTCCATCTTATCGGATTTAAATTGTTTGTGACCTTGTGCATGGGTGTTATCACAGGACCTGTTAGATATATGGTGTGAAATTGGCTATTAGTACCACCTAGTGTATCCTGTCAGGTTATCCTAAATTATCAGAGAAGTTAGTTGCCATAGAAACATGCATCTGTAGTCTTGATGTTGCCTTCTTATGTGGAAAACCTGAATATCAGTAAGTGGGGGAAAAAAACCCCTATATTACAAAAAGGCAGGATCTTAACTTTTCTGAATACTATCTCTAAAAGCTGGGATGAGTAAATGGAACAAAATAAAATATAAGCCATTTGAAAACTACAGACTAAGTAGTTACACTTTCAGGGGGTACTATCATGTGACATCACCCACTATGACTCCTAGCCACCCTCAACAAACCATCCAGTATGACTCCTAGCCACCCTCAATAAACCACCCAGTATGACCCCTAGCCACCCTCAATAAACCACACAGTATGACTCCTAGCCACCCTCAATAAACCACACAGTATGACCCCTAGCCACCCTCAATAAACCACACAGTATGACTCCTAGCCACCCTCAATAAACCACACAGTATGACTCCTAACCACCCTCAACGAACCATCCAGTATGACTCCTAGCCACCCTCAACAAACCACCCAGTATGACTCCTAGCCACCCTCAACAAACCACCCTGTATGACTCCTAGCCACCCTCAACAAACCACCCAGTATGACTCCTAGCCACCCTCAACAAACCACCCAGTATGACTCCTAGCCACCCTCAACAAACCACAGTATGACTCCTAGCCACCCTCAACAAACCACCCAGTATGACCCCTAGCCACCCTCAACAAACCACCCAGTATGACTCCTAGCCACCCTCAACAAACCATCCAGTATAACCCCTAGCCACCCTCAACAAACCACCCAGAATGACTCCTAGCCACCCTCAACAAACCACCCAGTATGACTCCTAGCCACCCTCAACAAACCACACAGTATGACTCCTAGCCACCCTCAACAAACCACCCAGTATGACTCCTAGCCACCCTCAATAAACCACACAGTATGACTCCTAGCCACCCTCAATAAACCACACAGTATGACTCCTAGCCACCCTCAACAAACCACCCAGTATGACTCCTAGCCACCCTCAACAAACCACACAGTATGACTCCTAGCCACCCTCAACAAACCACCCAGTATGACTCCTAGCCACCCTCAATAAACCACCCAGTATGACCCCTAGCCACCCTCAATAAACCACCCAGTATGACTCCTAGCCACCCTCAATAAACCACACAGTATGACTCCTAGCCACCCTCAACAAACCACACAGTATGACCCCTAGCCACCCTCAACAAACCACCCAGCATGACCCCTAGCCACCCTCAACAAACCACCCAGTATGACCCCTAGCCACCCTCAATAAACCACCCAGTATGACCCCTAGCCACCCTCAATAAACCACCCAGTATGACCCCTAGCCACCCTCAATAAACCACACAGTATGACTCCTAGCCACCCTCAATAAACCACCCAGTATGACCCCTAGCCACCCTCAACAAACCACCCAGTATGACCCCTAGCCACCCTCAATAAACCACCCAGTATGACTCCTAGCCACCCTCAATAAACCACCCAGTATGACTCCTAGCCACCCTCAATAAACCACACAGTATGACTCCTAGCCACCCTCAATAAACCACACAGTATGACCCCTAGCCACCCTCAATAAACCACCCAGTATGACCCCTAGCCACCCTCAATAAACCACCCAGTATGACTCCTAGCCACCCTCAACAAACCACCCAGTATGACTCCTAGCCACCCTCAATAAACCACCCAGCATGACCCCTAGCCACCCTCAATAAACCACCCAGTATGACTCCTAGCCACCCTCAACAAACCATCCGGTATGACTCCTAGCCACCCTCAATAAACCACCCAGCATGACCCCTAGCCACCCTCAACAAACCACCCAGTATGACCCCTAGCCACCCTCAACAAACCACCCAGTATGACCCCTAGCCACCCTCAACGAACCACCCAGCATGACCCCTAGCCACCCTCAACAAACCACCCAGTATGACCCCTAGCCACCCTCAACAAACCACCCAGTATGACTCCTAGCCACCCTCAACAAACCATCCGGTATGACTCCTAGCCACCCTCAACAAACCACCCAGTATGACCCCTAGCCACCCTCAACGAACCACCCAGCATGACCCCTAGCCACCCTCAACAAACCACCCAGTATGACCCCTAGCCACCCTCAACAAACCACCCAGTATGACTCCTAGCCACCCTCAACAAACCATCCGGTATGACTCCTAGCCACCCTCAATAAACCACCCAGCATGACCCCTAGCCACCCTCAACAAACCACCCAGTATGACCCCTAGCCACCCTCAACAAACCACCCAGTATGACCCCTAGCCACCCTCAAGAACCACCCAGCATGACCCCTAGCCACCCCATGTGACCTCCAGGCCTGTGCCACTCTCACAATCACGGCTCTTTTTGAATCCACTGTTGCATCCACGGCACCAATCAATATCCTTTGGGCCCTTCCTGTTTTTATCTGACCCATCCTCGAACAGAACCTGGTTCATCAAAAGCTCACGACACAGACTCTTACCCTCCCAGATTCTAAGGAACATTGCCCTTGTACTCTTCCCAATACAACCCATGTTCTATGCCAGCACCATAATTCACATGCATACATTCTTCTTTGGTCTTCCTTATTGCCCGGCTTTCCCATGTATACAAGGCCACTGAAAGTAGCATGGCTAGGTCAGGCACATCTTAGTTCTCAAAATGGCATCTTCGATTCTTGACTCTTCAAACAGGTCTTTTACTGCAGATCTCCCTAACGTGGCTTCTGGGGGTGGTCATTCTCAATCAAATGCTCAACAGTTCTGTATTGTCTACATTTATCATGTTGCTTATTGGTCAAGTTGTGAGGGTTTTTGTTTATTTACGTTCTGGTGTAATCCATATGGAAAGCTGTAGTCTTTGATCTACATAGGTAAATGTTTCAAGTCCTCTACACTTTCTCCAAGGAAGGTTGTTTCTTCTGCATATTTCAAGTTGTTAATGAACCTTCCTTTCAGTCCTGCTGCTATTGTCTTCTCCATATAGTCCAGTTTCTCGGAGCATTTATTCAACATATAGATGGAATGGTAGAAGGGTTCAACCTTGACTCTCAACCTTGACTCACACCTTTCCTGATTATAAACCACACAGTATTCTCATGTTGTGTTTGAAAGACTGCCTCTTGGTCTATGTGCAGATTTTGCATGAGCAGTTAAGTGTTTGGGAATTCCCATTCTTCACCGTGTTATCATACTTTGTGATAATCTACACAGTCAAATGCCTTTGCATGGAAAATAAAACACAGGTGAACATCTTCCTGCTCTTCTCCGATCTCAGCCAATATGCATCTGGCACCAACAATAAGATCTCTTATCCATATCCTCTTCTGAATTTATCTTGAATTCTGGAAGTTCCCTGTCTGTGTACTGCTACAAATGTTTTTGAATTATCTTCAACAAAATTTTACTTGAGAGTTTTATATATATATATATATGTATATATATATGTATATATATATATATGTTTTTAATTGGCATATAATTCACACATCATAGAGTTCAATAGTTCAATCATATTAAGAGTTATGCAGTCATCACCACAATAAATTTTCTTCTTTCTTGTAAGTATTGTTATTGGATCCCCATTTCCCCCCAACCTCCCTTGCCATGTCCTTAGGTAATTATCCAGTTCTGCCTCTACAGAGACAAAGTCCTTTCCTGGATTTGGTATCCAGAAAAACATACAAAACAAAAACAAGAAGCAAAAAACAAAACACTCAACATCAATGACAAATAAACAGAAAAACCCTCAATAAAAATAAGGCAGAAAGCATAAAAAATCTGAACAAATTTAAAATGGGTCAAAAGGAAAATCAAGTGATGAGGTGTTCTATTTTAATTTAGCTGCATCTGCCATGGTTGATTTCACAACGCTCTCTGTCCGACAGCAAGGCTGTTCACATCCCTGACTGTGGCCAGAGGGGAGTCACTGGAGGCTTAAGTATTGTGGGAACCCTGAAAATGCAGTTTGGGCTTTCACTGTCCACCATAGTCTTGTACAATGCTTGAATGTTCTATTAATGAGACTGTAGAATTTTCACATTGGACAATTCAGAAGCTGACTATCACAAGTCAGAATAAGTCTTTGTAATGGGCACGAATATGGATTTTTTCTGGTTTATTGGCCAGATTTGTATGTTTGTTGAAATATCCAAATTGATAATCTCTCAATTTCCGAAGCTTTGTTTGTCACCATAGCCTTCAGTGCAGCTTGGGTCTCATCCTTCAGTACGATCTATTGTTGATCAGATGCTACTTCTTGAAATGGTTGGACTTTGACCAGTTCTCTTTAGGCATAGTAATGGTGTATATTCCTTCTGTCTTCTTTGGATGTTTCTTGCATGGTTACATATTTTGCCTCTAGCATCGCTCAATATTGCAACTTGAAGTTTGAATTTTTTTTCAGTTCTTTCAGTTTGAGAATTTCTGAACATGTTCTCTTTGGTTTTCTTACTTCAGGTTTTTGCACATTTCATTATAATACATTATTTAGTCTCCTTGAATCATTTCTTATGCTCGTTTACTTCATCATGTCTTCCACTTGCATTAGCTACTCTGTGTTCAAGATCGAGTTTCATAGTCTCTTCTCACATCCATTATGGTCTGTTCTCTCTTTCCTGTCTTCTAAAATTATCTTTGGATTTCTTCTTGCATGATGTCCATGATGTCATCTTTGGTCATTAGTGTCCAGTGTATTACCTCTGTTCTTGAGATGGTTTCTAAATTCAGGTGCTGTATGTTTAAGTTTATATTTTGACTCTCACAGACTCATTTTAAAGTTCTTCAGCTTCACCTTGAATTTGCATATCAGCAATTGATGGTCTGTTCCTCAGTAGGCCCTGGATTTGATCTAACTTGTGATAACCAGCTTCTGCATTGTCTCATCCACAGCTGCAGTTGATTTTGTTCCCCGTGTATCCTATCTGGTGCGTATGTAGTCAACGTTTGTATAGATGTTTGCAATGAGTAAGTTATTGGTCTTGCAAAATTCTACCAGGAGTTCTTTGGTGTAGCCAGTCTCATCAAAGTCATGCGTTCCATGCCCCAGTGTAAGAACCATGTGAGGAGGGTGGAGGACTGGGCAGAGTCTCAATCTCTGGTTCGTGGGGTCCATAAGAGTCACGCCTGACTCCACAGCACCCACAAGCAACAACAATCCTTCTTCTGTTTCTAAATTTTGTGTTCTAACCGCCTCTATCAATGCATCTTGAATGGTGCTTTACCAACTTAGACTGCAGAAGTTGGCCACATATATTCAATTTCTTCATCGTGATTGGTGTGCAATTTGCTTGACAGTTGTGTTAAGCGCTCTTCTTTGTAGGTGTATGGACATTGCCCTATCAGCGACGGCATTGCTCTTCAGCATAGATCTTCATGCCAGCGATGGGACGCCGTTATCGTTCAATGAGCCTACCATAGTAGACCCTATGTTTTTCCTATTCAAAATGTCCAATATTGGTCCATTTCAGCTCGTTAATACCAAGCATAGTGATTTTTGGTATTTCATTTTATTTTTTTTAAGATTTGTGGCTTCATATTCTGTCTATACGCCATTCTGATTATTCATGGATGTTTGCAGCTGTTTCTTCTCCTTTTGAATTGTGCCACATCATCGTATTAAGGCCCTGCAAACCTGAGTCCGCATCTCGTTCTCAGTCATATTTTGTGTGCTTTCCAACCTGCGGGGCTCACCTGCTGGCACTCTAGCCGCGTATTCTCCACTGCTAGTCATACAGTGCTCAAGGGCTGCTTTTTCCCGACCCTGAGGTCCGTCTGCCTTTCCTGTCTTAGTCCAGAGGCTCCTCTGCAGTCTGTCCACCATGGGTGTTGGAAACACCAGTGTCATAGTAACAGGTTTGCCATGACAACATGACAAACTGACAGCAGAGCAATGCAATCTCCACACCAGAGTGCATAAAATCTGATGGATGGCAGGGTCTGCTACTGGAGGATGATATTCTGAGCCAACTCTGCTGCATCACAAAGCAAGATAAAATACAGGGGAAACTACAAAAATGAGGGAAATGACATCAAAACTGCCCCAGTTAAAAAATGAGGCACAAGGCACCCTTCGATAGCTCAGCTGGTAGAGCGGAGGACTGTAGGTTACACAAGAAAAAATGAGGCACAAAGAGGTTACGTGAAAACACAACTTGGAATGTGGAGTTAGATCAAAGATTATTATTTTTTTTTAAATCACCTTTTTAAAAACATTTTATTAGGGGCTCATACAACTCTTATCACAATCTATGCATATACATACATCAATTGTATAAAGCATATCTGTACATTCTTTGCCCTAATAATTTTCTTTCTTAGATCAAAGATTATTAAACACATTTTCCTATTAGTATTCTGGTGCTGCTTCTAAATGAAGGCGTTGGAAGGAGCAAAATGCTCTAAGGAGGTCCTGGGTCTGTGCTGATGGTAGTTGACCAGAGGTGAGAAGAGAAGGGGCATTCTGGACAAGAAGCCAGATGGTTGCGTTTGAGGGAGAAATTTCTAGGGTCATCAGAGTGCAGGTCCCAGTTGGGGAATAAAGCTATCTGTGATAGAGTTCTGAAAACGTTAGAACGTCCCTTCCAGTCTTATGTCCGCTTCTTGGCTGACTTTTGTGTTTGCTGTTGAGATGTAGGGGTTCTTTAGGTGTCCTAGATAATGAGCCCTTAGCAGCTATATGAATGTGGTTCCTAAATGTTTTCTCCCGCCTGGAGTTTGTATTTTTGCTTTCTTTATAAATTTTGGATGTATCTTTAAAAAGTTGAATGAAGTCTAACTTATCTATTGTTGCTCCTCATGCTTTTGGTGTCATCGCTAAGTGCACACTGTCAATAAATGAAATCTTTTATTTTACCTCTGCTTCCTTTGGAAAGGTTTATGGTTTTAATCATTGATCCACTTTGAATTAATTTTTTGTATATATTTTTAGCTATGCATCCAACATCTTTCTTTTGCATGTAGATATGGGATCTTAATTTGATTTACGCTTTGCTGATTCAGGGTTTTTGCAAAATTTTTGCAGTTGGCTTTTTCTTATGATTCC
The DNA here is from genome assembly GCF_050624435.1 of Tenrec ecaudatus. Classification (NCBI taxonomy): domain Eukaryota; kingdom Metazoa; phylum Chordata; class Mammalia; order Afrosoricida; family Tenrecidae; genus Tenrec; species Tenrec ecaudatus. Next base: position 104,380,136 of record NC_134535.1, read on the forward strand.
TCATATATTTTGTATACTAAATATTTGTAGTAAATGTTTTCTCCTAGTTTATAGCTTATATGTTAGGGAGGCTGCTAGCATTGATGGATTCTTTCTGTTCATTTATAGATTTCTTTCTATTCATTGGGTAAGCAGACTCTCCTCGTGTACAACTATGTCACTTCTTTTGAGAAGATGTGCCTTTTGCCACTGTATGACCTTGCCAACAGAATAGGAATATAGACTAAACTTCAGAACTTGATTATAAATCAAGAACCATTGTTTCATGTCCCAGTGCACACACACAGTGGTCACCCTAGTCTTCTCTTTACATTGTGAGATAAAGTTTATTGTGCCAACCTGGCTGATAAACACATGTGGGGTTAATTGAAGGGCGGAGGGATAAATGGCTCAGTGAGGAGCCTCGCCTTTCTAGTTCTTGGGTCTCTTGCTTTGTGATGGTTGCACCAGGGTGCAGTTGCCTTAGCCAGTTCCCTACTTCAGCTGACAAGGCTCACTTCCTGCAAGGCACCCTTGAGGAGAAGCCTCATGAGCTTACCTTGATGCAGCCCTGGGTGCTGGAGCAGCCGTGTGGAAACCCCTGTCAGCGCTGAGATGCTTACATGTTCACTGATTCAGCTTTCCTCCTGCAGTCGGCATCATTGCATGTGTTTTGTGAGACGGAGAAGGAATTTGTGGATTGGTGTCGAACATATGGGATAATGTTGGACTTGTGGGCTTGGGATGTTTTCTTGATGTACACTTACCATTTATATAAAACTCTCTCTTCTACATGAGTTTCTGTGGATTTGTTTCTCTAAAGTACCCAGACTAACACATATTGTCTGTTGACTATTTGTCCACCAAAATAATTTGGAGATGATTTTATCACTCTTTTCTTCTCTGGCTGGTTTTATTGTTTTGTTTCATATTTTGCTTTCCAGTTTGACTTAAGTACTTCTTCCCTATCCTCTACTCACAACAGGAGCCAATCAGACAGCCTTCTAAGTGTGTTGCTGTTTTACTTATCACATGTGCGTCTTTAGCCTACTTGGTGTTGCTTTTTTACGTTGAAGGAAGGTATTGCCATTTTCCCATATGGATAGCCAATTGTTTTAGCATAATTGAACAGTGCATTATTTTCCTGTTTTAATGTATTGGGGTGTGGATTTCTGTAATTTATGTATCTGCTTATAATATGTTACACTTCCTAGTTCTGCACCATTCTGTTCAGATGCTTTCTTTTATTATTTCTTTTCTATCTATGTGTTTGAATCTCTGAGTAGACATATGCTAATCTTTCTCCCTATCATATTTTCTATTTATTTGTCTCTTTGAGCTTCATTCTGGATAATTTATTTTTTATATTTCAGTAATTCTCTCCCTTTTTGTCTGATCTACAAAATTAAAGCAGGCATGCATTATTAGTGAAATTTATGAAGTGCTTTTGTACACCATACTAATTTGTAATCTTAAATTCAGCTAAGGGTGGCATCATAACTTGGTGATGTTTTTACACTGAAACAGTCATCAATAGAAATCAATTAAAGTTTCAATAAAAGTATTAGCATATCTACTGTACATCTATTATCATACTATACGTATGGAGTATAAAGGATAAGCTTAACATAGTTTAATGGAAGGTAGAAGCATGATCTTTGGTCTTCCATATGTAGGTCAAAGCCCTGCCTCTGCTATTACTTGCATATTACTTGCTATTTCCAAACTGGGAGAAAAATGCCTTGTAAAGTTGTTTGGAAATTCATCATAATGATACTTGGGATATAATAAACTTGTTATTTTATAGGAAAAATAAGCTGATGTCTATGAGGCACTTGTAGAATATCTTGTAAACTAGTTAATGCCCTAAATAAAAAATGCTAGCTAGCATCAAGTCAATTCTAACTCATTGCAACCCTATAGGGACAGGTAGGACTGCCCCTGTGGGTTTCTGAGACTAATTCCTTACAGGAGTAGAAAGCCTAATCTTTCTCCCGTGGTTTTGAACTACTGACCTTGAGGTTGGCAGCTGAATACATAATCACTGTGCAGCAGAAGACCTCTTTTTTTTCTATCTTACTTTTATTGGGGGGCTCTTGAATCTCTTATCCCAATCCATACATTCATCCAGTGTGTCAAGCACATTTGCACATATGCTGCCATCATCATTTTCAAAGCATTCTCTTCCCACTTGAGCCCCTGATATCAGCTGCCCATTTCTTCCCCCTCTCTCCCTTGCCCCCCTCCCTCATGAGCCCTTGATAAGTTATAGATTATTATTTTCATATCTTACATCATCCTTCATCACCCCTCACCCACTTTTCCATTGTTTGTTCCCCTAGGAGGGAGTTATAGGTTGATCCTTGTGATCAATTCCACCTTTCTCCCCCATCCTCTCCTAATCCTCCTGGTATCGCTACTCTCCTTGTTGGCCCTGAGTGGTTTATCTATCCTGGATTCCCTGTGTTGCAGGCTCTTATCTGTAGCAGTGTGCATGTTCTGGTCTAATCCGGTTTGTAAGGTAGAATTGAGGTCATGATAATGGGGGGAAGGAAGCACCAAACAACTAGAGGAAAGTTGTGTGTTTCATCAGTGCCGTACTGCACCATGATTGGCTCATCTCTTCCCTGTGACTTCTCTGTGAGGGGATGTCCAATTATCTACAGATGGGCATTGGGTCTCCATGCCCCCCTATACCCCCATTCACATTGGGTATGATTTTGTTCTGGGTCTTAGATGCCTGATACCTGATCCCATTGACACCTCATGATCACACAGGCTGGTGTGATTTTTCCATGTGGATTTTGTTGTTTCTGAGCTAGATGGCTACTTGTTTATTATCAAGCCTGTAAGACCCCAGACATTATAGCTTTTGATAGCTGGGCACCATCAGCTTTCTTCACCACATTTGCTTACGCACCCATTTTGAGAAGACCTCTTTAAAGTGTTAAAAAGCAAGGATGTTACTTTGAGGACTCAATTGTGCTTGACCCAAAGCCCCACTATTTTTAATCTCCACCTATACTTGTGAAAGTTGGACACTGAGTGAGGAAAATCAAATAAGAATCATTGCAATAATTGGACATTGAATGAGGAAAATCAAAGAAGAATCATTGCAATTGAATTATGGTGCTGACAAAGAGTATTGAAAGTACCATGGACTGCTAAAAGAACCAACAAATCTGTCTTGGAAGAAGTGCAGCCATAAGGCTCTTTAGAAGCAAGCATGGCGAGTCTGTTTCATGCGTACTTTGGACATGTTTTCAGGAAGAGACCAGTCTCTGAAGGGCAGCATGCTTGGTAAAGCAGAGGGCCAGTTAAAATGAGGAAGGCCTTCCTTAAGTTGGATTGACACAATGACTGCAGCAATGGGCTCAAAGATAACAGTTGTGAGGGTGACCAGGACCGGGCCATGTTTCACTCTTGTTGTAGATAGGGTCTGCATATGTCAGCATCAAGTGGATGGCACCTAACAACAACAACAACAACAACAACAAGGCCATGACTTGGGAGAGTTAGGGGAAGTGGGGAGTTAACAACGATGAGCACAAAAAGAAACTGTCCTGAAAGCGATTGTGGTGATGACTGCACAACTCTTCTTAATAAAACCGAACAACTAAATTGTAGGATATGCGAAGTATATTCCAATAAAACTTTTTAAAAAAAGATTTATAGTCTCAGAAACCCACAGGGGTAATTTTACCGTGGTCTGTAGGGTCACTATGAGTTGGAATCAATTTGATGGCAGTGTGGCAGTTCGATTTTTTGTCATCTTGAACTTGTGTAGGGGTGGAGTCCAGTCTGTCAATCAGGTTACAGCTTGATGATGCCTCCTGGGAGGTTTGGTCTTTTTTTAAGTGAGATACCGGGGATCCCTCCCTGTCTCCTTCTGCCTTTTTGACTTTCTGCTTGCTGGCATTCTGTGCCTGGCCACCAGGGCAGCCCCAAGTAGGCCACTCGAGCCTGAAAGTTGTCATTGCCCTGCCATGTTTCTGCTGACCTTGGATTCATGTGACTCTGTAGCCGCTGGCTTGTGATCTTCCTGCACCTTGCTTCACTTTTAGGTTTCACTGGGCTGGGGTGCCTTCTAGATATGATTACATCTCGGTATAAGTTCTTCTTGCACATATATGGGTGTCTCTGCTTTTATTTCTCTATATAACCCAGCCTAACACAATCGGTACCAGGAGTGGGGTGGTTCTAGAGCAGCAGTTCTCAACCTGTGGGTCGTGACCCCTTTGTGGGTTGAACAACCTTGTCACAGGGGTCGCCGGGTTCATTACAGTAGCAAAATGACAGTTATGAAGTAGCAATGAAAATAATGTTATGGTTGGGGGTCACCACAACATGAGGAACTGAATGAAAGGGTCCCGGCACGAGGAAGGTTGAGAAGCACTGTTCTAGAGGAACAGATCATGAAGTTGGACAGTGGCGGCTTTTCTGACCTGTGTCTTACGGCAGTTGGGTGGGGTTGGATTTTCCTTCTCCTTTGGATACCAGATATGGCCGTATGGTTTCCTCGGTTGCTTTCTGGAAAGGGCATGGGAAATAAAAGTTTTGATTCTTAGACACTATCTTTGGTTATTCCTACCTGAAGTGGAACAGAGGAATGTAACGGATAGTGAGTTGAAGCTCAAGGAAGTAAGGCGCCTTTTGAATTTTCCTGAGACTAAGCCCTTGTTGCTTAGATAAAAAGGTGAAGAGAAGGCCAGGCAGTGGTTTGATCCTGCCTGAGATAAAAGGTCGTATGCATATTAATGGAAAAGTTTAGTTATGAGAAGTTTGAATTTGATGCTTTGAAAAGAATTGCATTTAGGACCTGGCTATTCTTGGATTATAATTAATTCTCCTCCTTATTGTTATTGAATAGGATTAAGGTGTAGATTATCACAAAATTATAATTGTTAGGCATAGAATATTTTTATTTTGTTTCCATATAGAGAATAAGATTTAAATGGGCTGGTGTATTTTCAGTTGTCCTCATTTTAGTTTTATCCCGTTATGTGTAAACATGATTTTATCATTGTCTTTGTTTAAGGATCTTGTATGGCTAAAGAGTTGTGTACAGGTGTCAAGTTGACAAGGAGTGGTCACAAGCTCACACCCTAATACCAGCAGTGAATTTGATTTTGGTTTCTTGTTCAGTGACATAAAATTGTTAGCTCATAATTGGCTGTGATGGTAACACCACAGCTGATTACAACAGTGCAGTTCAGACCACCTCACTCCCTTTCCCCTGGACAAGACCATTCAACATCCACCGGTGCCTCATTGAGGTGAGGTACCATATCGTCGCTGTTGGTAGACTAGACTGTGAAGCTAGGCTACTTAATTTGAATGATGAACATCTACTAGTTGTGTTTAATTGTACTCTGCCGCAGTTTTCTCCTGTGTAAAACGACAGTGGGGGCCTGTGAGAGCATACCAAGCTCCTTAGATGCCATCTGTATTAGAGAGAATGGAAGAAGAATAAAGTTTTCATCCCAACAAAAGGAAATGTGTCTACTATAATTCCAGAAGGAATGACTGGTATTAAAGAGGAAAAATAGTTGGGAGGGAAATTTTATTTATTCGTTGAATCATTTAACAAATTTTTATGTAGTATTGACTGGAACTCATTCTAGTAAAGGCCAAGAATACGTGATAAACAAGATGATTCAGCTCCTGGCTTTATGGAACTTGTAATGTATTGGAAGATTGAGCACATTAAGCAAGCACATGTGTTAGTAAGTGATGGGAAAGATGGAGTGGTCCATCTAAAATTCATTTTTGATATTAGTAATATATGAAAAATGCCAAGTGATGTTTTTGGGTGTGTTCATGAAGGGGCTGTTGGGGAAATTGTAGATATTATTGTAAAAATTGTTTCAATAGCTGTTTAATATATGCATTGGTGGTCATACATATTTTTTTATATCAGATTTGTGCTTCATCCCACTGCTTTTATACTTTCCCTCAATTGTCTCCAAACTCAGTTCTAATTCTCTTTAAGAAATGGGTACACGGAACATGACAAATTCTTAGAGTTAGAGTGCTCATTATTACACTTTGATCTATCAGATAATTGACTCAGGGTTGCTATGAGCTGGAATTGACAAGATGGTAATAGGTTTGCTTTTATGGGGATCAGATAACTGAGAATAGGCATCGTGTTTATATGAATTTGCTACCATCTGATTTGTAGCTTTAATTTTCCCCATTTGCCTCGATGGGGGAGCCCTGCAGGTAGGTAGTTTGTGACACTCACCGGAGTCTGGACGTGCTTATGAGGAAACGGGCAGTTAAAAGGAAGGAGTATAATGCCAGAATTTCTTTCTGCATATTTTTTAACAAATCATTTTATTTGGGGCTCTTACAGCTCTTATAACAATCCATACATCAATTGTATCAAGCACATTTTGTGCATATGTTGCCATTATCATTTTCAAAACATTTTCTTTCTGCTTGAGCCCTTGGCATCAGCGCCTCTTTTTCCTACTCCCTCTCCTAACTTACTGCATAATTTTCATGTGCTCTAAATAAGATGATTTTTTTGGTTTATCATTGTATGTTTTGAATTTTTTTAAAAAAAACCTTTTCTTTGTAGTTCGGGTGAAAGTTTATAGCTTGTTTTGGATTCCTAACATGCCTGCGCTAATTGGAAAAGCTGACCTTTCTCCCACAGCATTTCAATTTCAATATTATGTTGTGGCCTCCTCAGGGCTATTTGAGCCTCTTGGATCCACTGTTACATGCTGAACTTGGACACTGGGAAGCTTGCATTTGCTTATTCTTGACCGAATATAACTTCCTGTTTCTAAGAAAACAGTTTCTAAGGACCTTAAAAAAGAATTTTTTAAAATGCCTGGCAGCATCTGCACAACCACATTTTAGTAAACCAGTGTGAATGAATCAGACATAAAAGAAAATATACCCACATTAAAAACAAAACAAAGAAAAGCAAAGGAAAAAGAAAGAACCCTAGTACGTGACCCTATTAGCATTCTGCGTCCAGAAAGCTGGATTGCATAGAAAATTTAGTGATGTTTCTGGTAACTCAATAAGCCAGGAACAAAAGTTTCATTTCATTCCAAGGTGCCATCTTATCGCAGAGTGGGATTTGCTCTGTGCGGGAGTCGGTGCCCACCAGTGAGCCTGGTAATACAATTTAACAAGTGCAGAAAGCTGCCGCCTGGACGCTTCTCTTCAGATGAATTCACGTGCTTGGAACTAGTTTTTATGCATTCCCACCATATTTGAAAACACAGTCTTTCCTCTCAGTGGAAACAATGAACAGCACTGCACCTCTGATGGAGCTTTCGCTTCAAAGTGATTTCAGGTCAGAGGTTTTGCTTTTCTTTTGAGAGTGTCCTAGAAATCAACTTCTGGTAAATATTTAAATTGGGATTAAACATGTTTTTGTAACTACAAAGGCAGTTTATTCACTGAGCTAATATTTGTTGAGCACCAGCTATGTGACAGGCACTTTTTCAGAACAAATAATAATATAGTGAGGAATAAGACAGACAAGTTTTGTACTTTCATTGATTTATCAAATACCTATGTAGCCATTAGGCCATTTAATTTAAAATATTAGATCATTTAATTCTGCTATCAATGCTATGAATTACATACGGTTATCCTTATTTTAGCAATTCCTGGGTAGTGTCAACAGTGAAGCAAGCACCCAACCACCTAGCTGAAAGGTTGGCAGTTCAAACCTACCCAGAGGCACTTGGAAGACAAGCTGGTGATCTACTTCTTCCAGGTTACACCTTGTCAGACTCCTCTATCCAGGGTCAGATGCAGGCATAGGAAGACTCTAAGCACTGGCAATCTGAGGTGTCTCCTTCTCTGTTTACTCACACATTTGAAAGGGCTATTTGAGTTACCCACGATGTGACTTCTTGTTAAATGTGACTCTGCTATTAATAGGAGCAGTGCTCATGTGTTGGCCTGTTAACCATAAGGTCAGCAGTTTGAATCCACCAGCCCCTCTGAAGGAGAAAGATGAGGCTTTCTACTCCCACAAACAGTCCCAGAAACCAACAGACACAGCCCTACCTTGTCCTATAGGGTTGCTATGAGTCAGCATCAACTCAATGTTAATGCATTTTTGGTACACGGTTAATGATTGAACATGAAAGTGATGTATGCCATTTTAACAGAATGAGACAGGATGAATTATAAAATTCTTACTGTATGCCACATTTCCTACAAGAATATTTCACATATTCTCTAACAAAAGAAAAATGGGTTAGTGGCCTTAGCTGTTTCAACAATCAATGTAAAATCTGTTGTAGCTCCCATAATGAGAAATTTACTTTGATCAATTTTGCTTTAATTGGCTCATGCTTTAATTTTGATCTTTGGCGATAAATGCTATAGTTATATATGAACAAGAAATAGATGTCATAAAAGAAAATTTAGTGATTATAAAAATATGAAAGCAAATAGCTATATTTTATTTTCGGATAAATCTTTAGAATGCTATACTTTTGATCGCCAAGGACAAACGGGTACATAAGCAAATGTGCCAAAGAAAGCTGATGGTGCCCAGCTGTCAAAAGAGATAGTGTCTGGGGTCTTAAAGGCTTGAAGGTAAACAAGCGGTCATCTAGCTCAGAAGCATCAAAGCCCACATGGAAGAAGCACACCAGCCTGTGCGATCACGAGGTGTCGAAGGGATCAGGTATAAGGCAAGATACATATTTTAAAGCAATACTTTGCTGATCTATTTGACAAATATCAGGAGTGTACTCTAAAGATGAGCTGCAATATTAAGCTCTACTCATTTTCTGAAGCTAGTTTATTGAATTTTATAACTTACTAAACTTTTTATTCATTGTGCATTGTTGTAGCATGCGCAGTGGGTTGCCCTGTGCTAAGGTACTATGACTTGCAAAAACATGGATTAAACTGAGTAACAGGTTTCAGTAAACCACCTACATTTCCATTTTGCTGAACCCCACTTAAATTTTGCTTGAAGAAATCACCCATGTTCAGTGATTGCTACAATGACAGCAACCACACATTGCAAAATGGCGTTCCAGGATCAACCTTCTGTACTAGTTTGTGAGATTCTTCTTAATTCATGAATTAAGCCACAGGTGTATCTTCAGTTCAAATAATGACAGCATATAATCTCTATGAATTCAACTGTTTTCATGGTTATCCATCCTAGTTGAGTTGTGCTAATGATGAAATCTCTCTGGAACGAATTGAAAAATCATTTAGGATTGGATCATTTTCCAACAAAACACTTAATGGAGAATATAGTAGCCACTTCCTTCTGTAATTCTCACCTCATTTTTGCACCCTAGAAATGTACTCTGGCTACATTGTGTCTATTGAACTTTATTTATCATCAGGAAATTTTCAGCAAGAAATTTCAAATGGTTCACTGTTAACCAAGACCTGTGTCTTGTGCAACAGAAATAAGAAGTGAAACACACTTGATGCATAAATTAAAACTTTTACATTAGATTAATATTAATAATTCTAGTGTTTCTGACACTTTTCTAGTAGTATTATACTGCATCATTAATCATGTTACTATTGTATTGCATGCATGCCAGATTGTGTCTTTGTGCATACTCAAATAGTTTGAAATTAAAACTATAAATATTCTTGTTTTCAGACCTTAGAATATGCTTTCTTTTTAAGTGCTACATGGTTAAAAAGTAACTCCCTTCATGGAGGAGGCAAAGCTGTGGTGTGATGGGTTAGCAGTGAGGGCCAGCGGGGGCTTGAGCAGGGCCCTGTCCCCCAGATCATTCTAAAGACCTGGGTGGGTTTGTACAGGGCATTTCTCTCCCTACCCTAGCCCTCTCCGACATGGATGGTTGGGCATTCAGTCCCTTCATCAAGCCCTTTGGGATTCAGAAGAAGTGGAGCTGGTCTCCTACCTAGAAGTAAAAAATGACCAATCAGTGGGCCCTGTGGAGGCTGTGTCAGACAGGATCTTTTGGTGACTGTTCTAGTCGACATCAAGTTGATCTTGGACCCTTGTAGAGCAATCAGCGAGGCCAGGGAAGAGCCAGAGCCAGTGCAGGACTCTGATGAGCTGATCCCCTGGGGTACCTGGAGCCACCATGCAGCAGAGGGAGAGGCCCCAGGAGGTCCTGGGTGTGGAGGTGTGCTCAAGCAGCTAAGTGTAGTTGACAGTGACTGGTACCACAGTCGTGGAGGATGCAGCCCGAGGGCAGTCCCATTGTATCCTCGTCATTGTCTTCAACCAAGCCATGGGCCAGGTGATAGCAAAGTGTGAAACTGGCACTGATCTAATCATGAGGATGAAGCCACGGTGCTGGTCCTCTACATGGTGGCCTCAGGCGGTCGCTCATCGGAACCAGCAAGGATGAGGGCTCCTTTCACCTCTGAGCAGCCACCTGCACTACCCTTGGTTAGAGGGATACCTGAGTATTCATGGGATGCTAACAGGAGGTTCTGCGTCCCCTGCCTTCTCATCTGGGTGGGCGGGGGCAACAGTCCGACTGAACACAGACCTACTCGTAAGCTCAGCTGATGAGACAGAGTGCTCCTGGCAGACCATCTCTGCTGGTGCTTCTGCAGCAAAGTTAAGGGCTCTCTTAGTTTGGCAAGGCCTGCCTCATTGGCATTTTCAACCTCTTTCCTGCAGCCACGTCTGCTGGAAGAATATCTGGACATTGTCGTGAATTGTTTTCCCTCTCAGTTTTTGAGCCAGCTCGTCCATGTGCTGGAGACGGGTGACAGCCTGCACTGCATCTCAGTTTGGAATGACCCAGTCTGTGACCACACCGCTGGAGACCCGGCACCCCTGTACGGTGTGGAGACCATGCCCGGACCAGGCTGGAAGTCCCTGTAGAAGGAGGAGCTTGAGCCCCACTGGCCCAAAGCAGAAAAGCTTTGGGACTGAGACCGGGGCATGTAGATGGGGATGGCCCAATAAAGCTGAGGTGGAGAGTGCATCATCCCTGGCATTTCCCCATCCTACCATTTTGGCTTTCTGGGTCTCAACATGACTGGCTATTTCTATGAGGCCTACATCAAGCAGTACAAGGTCAACATGGTTCCTGGTGTCCAGCTTTGGAATGTAGACATTCTGAAGAAGGAAGCCTGAGAAGTGGAAATTCCCTGCCTGCTCTGTGAGGCTGAGATCCTGGACCCCAGCAGGAACCTGTTGTGGCCTTTGTTGAATGGAAAAAGATGATACCTTCACCGCCTGGAGCCAGCTTGCTGAGTGCCCCATATGTGGGACGTGGCTATGCTTGACAACCACCAGGGCCTATGGAAGTTGTTTTGCAACAAGAAAACCTTCTCAGCCTCACCCAATGGGATGATGAAACCATCATCAGTCACCTCAATTTCCCTGGGCCCACCCCCAGAGGAGGACAGGAGGAGTGGGGCCCCGGGAGCTGCAGAGCAGATTTGAGACCTCCGCCAAGACCCTGCAGTCCCAAGACCCTGCAGTCCCAAGACCCTGCAGTCTCAGGCGAGCCCTTCACCTTGGCGTATAGGATTTTGTAGGCACCGACAGGGGCTGGGACTGGTTTGTTTTCTTTTTAACATGCGCCTTAATGACTCGCTCTATGGGGAGGGCTTCTTCGCTCCAGTGTTCCTGTTCTTGAGTTGGAGGTCTGTTGATTGCCTTCCTCGCCGGGGACAGGCAGGATGATATTGAGGAACTGTTGGGATCCCACGGCAGCTGATCCTGCTCTAGGAACACCCTTTCTGTCCCAGACCTGGCTCAAAATTTAACCCATGTGATGACTCCCTGGAAACCAGAGACCCTGGAAACTGGCCAAAACCTGGGGGGGCCTTGCATTTGTGTTTGGATTGGGTGTTGTCCAAAGGGAAGGGTAGGCCTTTACTCAGGAAACTGCTGCGTCCACCTGAAGGACAAGCCTTGATGGGTCCCACAGCCAAAACAGACTCCCTGGAAGACCCTCAGACACTGGACTGACTCTGCTCGGTCTCTTTTTATGTCCAGGTTTCCAAATCTGAATAGTGTGCCATTGATTTAAAAGGGAGGGGGGGGGGACAAAGTAACCTGATTGACTCGGTTGTTGGAGTTTCTTTGATCTGTAACTGGTGTTCCCATTGATTGCTTACTGATGTACTTAATTGTGCCAACCTGGCCAACAAACACATGTGGGGTTAGTTAAAGGGCAGAGAGATAAATGGCTCGGTGAGCCTCGCCTTGCTAGTTCTTAGGTCTCTTGCTTTGTGATGGTCGCACCAGGGTGCAGCTGCCTTAGCAGTTCCCTGCTTTAGCTGACAAGACTCACTTCCTGCAAAACATCCCTGAGAAAAAGCCAAATCAACCTACCTGGGTGCTGGAGCAGCTGTGTGGAGACCCCTGCCAGCACTGAGATGCTTACACATTCACTGACTTGGCTTTCCTCCTGCAGTTGGTGTCATTGCGTCTGCTTTGTGAGATGGAGGAGGACTTTGTGGATTGGTGTTGAACATATGGGTTAATGTTGGACTTGTGGTCTTGGGCAGCACTGGGTTGGGATGGTTATTTTTGATGCGCACTTAACCTTTATATAAAACTCTCTTTTACACACGAGTTTCTGTGGATTTGTTTCTCTAAAGTACCCCGACTAACACACTTACTAAGATGCACACAAGAGCTGTGTACCTTTGTTTGTATACCCTTGTGCTTGTATCAGAGCAAAAAGCACTGCCGGCCGACTGGCTAGAGTCACTGGGTGAGCAGACATGGATGTACAAGACATTCTCTTAAAATTGGTCGAGACCTATTAACTGTTAACATCATCTCTCTTTGCGCAGTCACTCCTCGTGTTGGATCCAGTTGCTTATTAGGTGAATGTCGCAAAAGGTATAGGCTTGAAAGCTCATTTCCACGTTTGTTTACTAGAGGGAGATAGTACACCTCCAGGTAGCCTGCTGAGATAAGGAGTTTCAGTTACAAAGGGGGGAGGGACTACGAGAGGCAGATGCCACTGAAGGTGTTGCAGAGGTAGGGGCCTTCTAGCCTAAACAACCTTGTATGCGGGTGACCTCCTAACCCGGGGTGTGCTTTGGTACCAGCAGGTGCATTCTCAGGGACCGGAGCCAGTATCAGGGTCCTGCAGTTCACTGCCCGTTCCCTTCGACCTCTGTACTCACTTTTTCTTGTGCCCGTCTGCTTGGCATCTAGGGATCGTTGGTTTGTTTACCAGGTGCTCTATTTTGTTGATGCCCCGGGCATGTGTGCTATCTCTAGAGTAGTTCCTCTCTGCACAGTTGGAATCAACTCAACAGCAACGAACCCCATTAGTCCATATTGTACAAGGGCGAAGCAGGAGGTCCAGTGTCACTTGGCTGGAAAAGGGTCTGAGTGTTTGAAGGCGTCAGAACTATCCTACTTGCTGCGCACTCCACACACCTGATCTCATCTCTCCTACCTTGTGTTATCAGTGAAACCAAGCACGATGTATTCTTTATATTGGTATGTGTAGAGGTGTTTGTATGTGGATCTTTTTTAACATATATGAGCCTATTGATTTGTTGACACTAATGTTCAAAATATAATTGCTTTCTTGGCCAGTGGCTTTTATTTTGGGATAAAACTCAAAAGCAAACTCACTGCTACCAAGGTGGTACTGACTCACCTCAACCGTATCGGACAGAGTTGAACTGCCCTCGTGGGTCTGAGAATGAAGTTCTCATGGGAGTAAAAAGCATCGGCTTTCCCCTGTGGAGCAGCTGGGGGTTTCAAACTGCTGACCTTGTGGTTAGCACAACAACCACGCCCCTAAGGCTCCTTTCTTTGGGGATAGAATTAGATATAGTTCTACAGTGTTCTGTTTTTTATCTATACCATGATTTAGCCAAGCAATTTTATACCATTTAACCTTGCTTTGTATTTTTCAAGTTCATAAGCCTTGCTCTAGTTAGCATGGATACAACCAAATCTTTCTACCAATCCATGATCCTTAAAAAAGTTTCTTAGTTAAGAACATTATTACAATTTTGTGACCACTTCTACAATGTCCACATTTTAGCTTGTGTGTGTGGACATATTTCTGTTGACAATGTAAATATGCTTTTTCTTCTAGGTTGGTGGATGACAGATGTGTGGTACACCCAGAGGCAGGGGACCTGACCAACCCTCCCAAGAAGTTCAGAGGTAAGAAATACATATGTTTGACTCTGTGAGTTAAGGGGAATTGCTTTTATGTCTTAAAGTAAATAATGTTAGAACTTTATTTAATCTGACATTTTCCATTGTGAATATGTCCACTAAAAAATCTCTAAAATTTCCCCCATTATGTCTCCTTTTTGATGCATTGAAGGCTTTACAATGAGGGAATAATTTCAAGGGTTTTTTTTTTTTTGCTATAAAACAGTTTACTTGTTAGAAAAAGTAGCTTGATAATTAACTGTGAAAGTTCCCCTCCCAGACATTAAATGCAGCTGTATAGCACACACACACACACACACACACACACACACACATTTAGTGTGAGTTGTAACTTACAATGTTTCTTTATGACATTTTCAGAGAGTGACAGTGATGTGTTAGCCTTGCTTTGGAGGGTGTGGGATACCTAACAGTTGTTTTTAAATTATTTCCTAAGTGTAAGTATAATTTTCAATGTAGCTTGATAATCTCCTTAACTAGGAAATTTGTCACAGTAGGAGATTGATTATAAGGACATTGTTATGAAAGAAGATTAGTGGACTCTGTAGAGAATTATAGAAACCCCAAACCAGGAATTAAGAATGCATTCAATTCAATGCCATCGTTTGTATGTATTTGCAGTAATAATATTTTTTAAAACAACATTCATTTGGAACTCTATGGGAGCATTCATTCTCACAAATGAATAGTGAAAAGCAACTTTAATAAGTTTGGGAGACCGGAGAGACAGGTGAAGGGATTCTCCAGAGCCACGCACCCAAGTCAAGATGTGTGAGACGTGTCACTTGCTGCCCTGGGAAAGGAGAGCACTAAACTCTGCCCCACCCTGTTCTCATGTCCCGAGTGTACACTAACCCACGAGTTCAAGAGCCTATTTGTTTACTTTCCCCTAGACTCAGAATCTTGCACAGAGAGTGAGGCGCATGAGAAACTCTCTCAGTTGGGCTGGCCACTTTGCGTAAGAGCTCCATATTTGTTACCAAGGGAGACATTGGGATACAATAGATGCAGAAGGTACCTCCTCTCTTGTGCCCTCGTTGAGAACCACCAAGACAACCGGTAGTGACACTGCCCTACCCCAAGGCAAGTGCGGTCTTGTCATGGTGAACATGCTCCTGTCAGGATGCACTCACACGAGGACGAATGTGAGGCAGAGCCAGCACCTTTGACAAACGAGCTCTTAGGAACAAGAACAAGAGCTTATAAGAAAAGCCGATCAATACTATGCACAACTTGTGTGGCCTCAACTTACTGCCCCAGAGTTAATTCCAACTCATATCGACCCTGTAGGCCAGAGTAGAGCTTCCCCTTTGGGTTTCTGGGGTTGTAAAATATTTTTGTAGATCCTCTCACCTGTCTCTCCAGGACTCCTCTTTCTTCGGAGGAGTGCCTGGTGGGTTTGAACTACCCAACCAAAGCTCTTTAATTAGGTGTTAGATGACTTAAAAGATATGAGAGTAGAAAATCCTAATGGAAGGCTAGCAAGTGAAGAAACCCAAACCCGTAAAAGTTAAGTATACTCTGACACATGGCGACCTTGTGCGTTACAGTAGAGGGTTCTCTAATGCCTTTGGGTGGACTTGAATCTTTAGGTTAGCAGACAAACACAAACCATGAGTGCCACCCGGAGACTTAATGAAAGAACAGACGACATTGAAAACGAACAGGTAGTTCGAAAAGCAGGAAGTGGCATATTACATAAAGATGAGGAGAGAATTCGTTCTCTGGAAAAGAGATAGGAGGGACTCACTCAGACCGTAGAACAAAGAGATGTGAAGATGGAAAATGTGAATGAGTCACGAGAGGTTTGCAGGAAAGACCGAGAAGCTTTAGCAGTATCCAATCAGACTGCTACAAGGTCAACAGTTTGAACCCACTAGCTGCTCCGTGGGAGAACAATGAGGTTTTCGGTTCCAGGAAAGGTTTATGGTCTCAGACCCAAAGGGGCAGTTCCACTCTTCACTACAAGGGCGCTATCAGTCAAATGTGACTCAGTGGCCATGAACTTGAGAGTTTGGAAGAGAATTCTAGAAAGAAACCTAAACAAGAACAGGAGAGAAGCAACAAATAAAGAGAATGGTGTGAATTTTCCTCAATTTGAGAAAAAAAACTTTTTAAAAACTTAAAGAGTTCAAATCTGAAACCCAACCCAACCCATTACTTTCAAGTTCACTCCATTTCATTGCGACCCTATAGAGGAGACTAGAATTGCCCCCGAGGGTTTCCAAGTCTGTAAGGCTTTAAGGGAGCAGAAAACCTCATCTTTGACCTTCGGAGTAGCTGGTGGCTTCAAACTGCTGGCTCTGCGGTTTCATAGCCATACACTCGTGATTGACCTGTAGAACATTGAGACAAAGAGATAAAATATAGAGGCCAACAGGCAAGGCCGTTGTAACCTGAAAAATGATGGGGTTCAGGACCACTTTTCTGGCTGTGTCATAGTAAATAGGTTACTTAATCACTTTGAGCCTCCACGCATTTCTGTCTTGGGCCCGTTGGAGTAGGACTGGGCCCGAGATTTTGTGAGGCGTGAAGTCTTCTGTGAGAATGTGTGTGTGAATGGTGCTATTGTGAGTGGTTGTAGAGTCAGTCCCTGGCTCCTGGCGACCTCGTGCACAACGGAGCAAATCACTACCTGATCCTGGGCCAGCCCCATTGTCGGTTGCAGATTGGATCATGGTGGTTTTCAGTAGTAGACAGCCAGGCCTGTCTCCTCAGTCTGTGCTGGCCTCGAAGCTCTAATGAAGCCCGATCAGCATTGTAGCAGCTCGTAAGCACCCATCGACAGGTGGGTTTTCACTGTGCACGAGGTGCATTGGTGGGAAGTGGCTCCCCAGGGCCCTTGTATGGAGGAGGAGCCATCGGGACCTGAGATACACACGGTGCTGGTTGCTGTGGAGAACTGCTCCATTGAGTCTTCCAGCTTCTCACCTTTGACTAGCAGATTTCCACTCTCGGCCTGTCTTTGAGGTGCCTGGGCAGTGGCACGGTGTCTCTAGGCATGCGTGTGTATGTTGTGTGTTTGCGGGTGGGGTCGGGGCAGCATTCAGAACCTACTAGTGGACACAAAACTGACTGCCTAGAACATTTTTTGCGGTGTTTCATCAGAAAGTGATTATTTTTTATGAAAATATCCCTATGGTTAATCACTACAACCGAAACATTTTTGTAAGACTAGCTTAGAAGTTGGAAACAGGCCCGAGCCTGCTTTGGTTCCAAGGTCAGACGAGATTGGATGCAGTGACCCTGATGGCGTAGTGGACCACGTGTTGACATTCTAACCACAAAGTTCTCATTCACTACCATCGTGTGAGTGGATTCTGATTCACAGCGACTCCAGAAGACAAGGCGAACTGTCCCTGAGGCTGTCCGAGACGGTAACTCTTTGTGGGAGTAGAAAGCCTCGTCTTTCTCTTGGAGTTTTGAATTGGTGATCTTGTGGTTAGCAGCCCAATGCATCACCATGATGCCACATGGTAGTTTGAAGCTACCAGCGGCTCCTTGGGAGAAAGCCATGGCTTTCTGCTCCTGGAAAGACTTGCCGCCTTGGACACCCCCACACGCACTATTGAGCAGCCACCTGCTCAGGCAGGGTTTTTGTTTTGGAGCCACCATGCTCCAGTACCTACAAGGCTACAGCTCTGTGCTAATCTGCTCATCTGACCGTCTGCCGCTCGAGTTAGAGCTGCCCTTATTTTGATAGTTGCCGATTTTGTGCAAATTTCCATAGTTTTAGCGACCATTTGGTGGGGATTAGTATTTGGGAATCTATATCAATAATTCTTTTGAGGATTAAAGGAACCCAAATTTAGTTTAATTAAAGGAAAAGGAGAAAAATTATCTAAAAGCTTCTGCTTAGCGGCTAATAATATTGTAACAATGTAAATCAGTGGAGAAGGATTTTAGAAAACAGTGATGCTAGAATTCCTATAATCTAAGAAATAGTATATTTAAGAACTCTACAAACATATTTATCACATATTATTTTATGATCAAACCGATCATAAGCATAGCCGAGGATTCTATATGGCCTGTATAAAAGGAAGCCCATGGGGGCGGGGATGGGGGATGGAGAGGGGGCACCATGAATGACTGTACTGGTGACCGCAGCCTTACTGTCGTCACCGTGTGTAGGTGGGTCCAGGCTGGCAGCATTTCAGTTAGCAGAGAAGTGCTTACCATCTGCACTATGCAGGCGCAAACACACCTGCCTCCACCCGGGCCTTAGAGAAGTCAAAGGCATTACTGTGAAGTCATGGAAACCGTGTATTAGGCTGAACTATCCAACTGTGAAGGTGTCATTTCTGGGGACATATCTTCCCACTGGGTCTGTCTACCTCTGACGGGGGCGTTTCCGTTTGGGAAGCCTTCCCCAAAGAAGGCTGTGTTCTTCCACTTAAACCGTGGAAAAATGGCGGGTTTAGCATCCTCAAGGGGATCCCAGTTGTGTTTCCTTTACATGTTCTTCGAGTTGCAGGAACAAAAAGAAGTCTGTAAGTTAAAGCCAGGGCTGTCGTGTACACCAGGTAAGGTTTCCCGGTGCAGTCCTCGTAGGCAGCCCTTGCTACCTGGAAAGCAGGAGCAGCTGGATTGTAGTGAAGGGAAAAATTCCTCGGTGCCACTTCCCTGGCCTTTTTCTCTCCTACACTCCTTTCAAATGTCTCGAAACTTTTTAATACCATGCTCCTGTGATTGACCTATGTCTGAGACCATCTATGGAGATGATCCTTTAGGAATAATAGCAACATAATTTCTGGGCGACTTCTCTGTCTTGAATTTAACTAGCCTCCCAGATACTCCTGAAAACCACTCTTTTGCCTAGACCTTTGTTTCGAAAGTCCTCTAATGAGCCTACGAGCCCTGTAGTGAGTTACGAATTGGGCTGCAAACCTCAAGGTCAGCTGTTCAAAACCACCAGCAGTTCTGCAGGAGCAAGATGAGGCTTTCTTTTTTTCTCCCCAAGACGAATCTTTATACTCCCATGAAGAGTTACAGTCTCAGAAACCCACAGAGGCATTCCCCCTTGTCCTATTGGGTCACCATGTGTCAAACTTGACTGGTTGGCAGTGAGTTTGTTTTTGCTTTTGTAATGATAAGGAGACATGCGTCTGATTAAGAGGATTGTCTACAACTAGCCATTGGTCTCGGTGGTAAACTGAAAGACATTTTGTTGGATAAACCTTGTGCGTGTGCCTGGAACCCTGGTAGCCAGACTCATGGACTTGCTAGTGTAGAGCTGCTCTGACTGGGAATCGACATGACGACACCCAAGGACAAGCTCAGCAACCAACATCTGTACATGTTGAACTCCTTGAGGGCGGGGCTATGTGTGAGTCTTTTTGTGTATCCTTGGCATCGAGCTCTGTTTTTAGTAGACATCCCCCAAAATTGACCTTTGTTGATTTTGGATAAGAGATCCAAATTTCCCTGAGATTATGTGATAAAGTGTGGTTCTCAGGGATACCCAGGCTTCATTCACAAGCTTAGTGAACCCCTCTACCCCCAACCCGCCTGGCAGTGGGAGGGATTAGTCTTATACAGATAACCCTTTAGAGCAGTGGTTCTCAACCTTCCTCATGCCGTGACCCTTTCATACAGTTCCTCATAAACTTATTTTTGTTACTACTTCATAACTGTCATTTTGATACTGTTATGAATCGGGCAACCTCTGTGAAAGGGTCATTCGACCCCCAAAGGGGTCTCAACCCACAGGTTGAGAACTGCTCTTTAGAGTTTATGGCCATCTTTTATCTTTTCTTCTTTCCCAGGAAAGTGAACTGTCTTGAAAAGCCAAGATGACCTTAATGGAGGGTACTCTGGACTAACAGCTCTGTAACCAACCATTAAGTGGTTATATACAAATACTTGGTCTCATAGTATCCAGTTGGCACCATTTCAAAGTATGAATCATGGTGTTAGGTGCTCTGTTCCACCCTTGGAAGTCTGGCTTTTCCTGTAGAGCCATGTGCTTCATGATGTCTGGACACACACACACACACACACACACACACACACACACACGCCTCTGATCCCTCAAGGATCTAATGGAGTTCAGAAATCCTGAGCAAAGAATGGCACACAGCAAATGCAACACCTTCCTAAATACAACACTCTCATGTCTTGTATGCAAACTGACTGCGCTGCGAGACAACCAGAATCAAACCCATTGCTGCCCAAGTCACTTTTGACCCGTAGTGACCCTACAGGACAGAGAAGAACTGGATTCCCAAGGCTGCAAGCCTTTCTGGAAACAGAAGACTCTATCTTTCTCCTTCTGAGCATCAGGTGCATTTGAACTGCCTATTTTTGGTTAGCAATCAAGTGCTTTAACCACTTATATACCGCCAGAGCTGCTGTATAGCATATATATATATAAACCTTAAATATATGATAAAAGCTAAACAACAAAAATCCAAAAACCCAAGCCACACTGCCCCTGAGTTGACTGCCACTCATGGCAACCCTATCCAGGGTTTCCTGGGCTGTGCATCTTATAGGAGCACAAATACCCATCTTTCTCCTATGGCATGGCTGACGGGCTAGCCGGCCAACACTTACCTGGCAGTGCCACAGGCCACATCTTGATAGTTTAATAAAAAGCTATGTGACCGGCTCATGTACATAATGTATTATTGTGCTTTCTAACAAGTCTACTCTGCAACAGTGTACGCGTTAATTCTCATGCATTCGATCTCATGGATTGTGCATCTCTTGCTTGTGGTAACATTATTGCTCTGTTTAATTTGCTTTTGAAAATATTACTGTGAAGTGCATCGTGACCCCGAAAGCGGCAAAACCAGTGTGAGTGAGAGCAGCAACAAGAGGGAAAGGAGAGGTTTCAGTTCAGAAATGACACAAAATGTTATTAAATAATGCAAAGGTGAATGCTTTTGCTGGAGATCTAGCAAGATCTTACTCAACAATCGCGATGATCCTCAAAACCAGGATGCCTGATCTGAGCTGTGACAGGAGAGGCTCAAGAGCAAGCTACACGTGCTCGTGAACCTGTGAGAGGAACACTGATAGTTACAGCCGAGAAATTTTTTCAATAACTTATTTAGGAAGCTTATTCAAGATACTTTAAAGAGAGAGTGAGAGCGGGACCCGACTATGATAGGTTGCTCCCCTAACATCCCATTTCACTTGGGCTGTAAGCAGTGCATAACCGTAACCTGATGCAGGAGGCTCGTCTGCTCTCGTTGTCTACTTCTGGTCTTAGACTCAATGAGTCATTGGACTCTGCTCATCACAGGGAGATCCTTCCATATGTAGGACTTGTCATTATCAATTCATTCTTTCCTATAGTTTATCTTTGCTTTAAACTACTCTGCCTGAATCTATTTCCCTTGGCTTTAAGGCACATTGCTCTTTCACAGAATCACCACCCCTTTGTTTCCAGGTTGCTCTGCCAGGTTTCCAGAACAACCCTCCTTCCTGTTACTTGTGTGATAACAAGTAGAAACAAGAACAACTCAACAGTTCAGCTACTCCTTAGTTTCTCTTGCCCCAGCAAGACAGCTGGCAGACTCAGGTGAACTGTGAATATTATTTGTATTATTATCCTTTACTTGTGTATTCTAAGATGTGATCACGTGAATCAGAACTTTTAGAGCGGCATTTATTTAAAGAGCAAATCTAGTACAACAATTCCACCTTTTGAATGAAGAACTGAAGTTCCAAAAAGGCTACAATGATTTTCCCAGATAGCAATAGTGATATCATGGAATGCTCTTTTGACTGCATCACATCGTCTCACGTTAGGACAGAGATGAACAAGCTTCCATAAATAAACACTTCCAAAGGGCTGTTTAAAGACCAGCGGGCCATCATTTTTCAGTAGAAGATAAACACGCAGACAATATCAATAGCAACCTAGTGGCTTTATCTTAAGTGAGCTTACAAATCCTCTAATGATCAAATATTATCTATTCTTAAAAGATAGATTTTTCATTTGAGACTACTTTTTGATAGAAGAATTGTAAAGGCAGTAAGAGAGTTCCTGTATGCCTTTCACTTAATTTCCCTTCTTTAGTTTAACAACTAACATAGGATCACATAACTGTGATACATTTATCAAAACTAAGAAATTGACATTTTCCCTACTGTCATTGATTAAGGTCTAGATTTTGCCCAAATTTCACCAGTTTTTTCATTAATGCCCATATCCTGTCCTAGAATTTCATTCGGGATGCATTTTGTCATCTTGTCTCCTTGATCTTATCTGGTCTATTATAGTTTCTCACTCTCTCCCTTGAGCGCGCCTACCCCCGACTCCCCCCTTTAAACATCTTGATACCTCTGAAGAGTAGGAGCCAGGTGCTCTGTATCTCAGTATGGGTTTCTCTGATATTTTCCCTGATGACTAGATAGAAGTTAGGACATTTGAAGGAATTCCAAACCAAACTGCCCTCATTGCCATTGAATGGATGCTGATGCATGCAGAGCCAGAACTGCCTTTTGGAGTTTCCGAGCCTGTAATTCTTTATGGGAGTAGAAAGCCCCATATTTCTTTCTCAGAGAGGGGCAAGTGGTTTTTAAACTGCTGACCTTGGGGCTAGCAGCCAGACTTGTGACCCCTGTACCACAGGGCTCCCGAAGGGACCACAGGGTGGTGTAAATGGTTAAGCCTTAACCAAGAGGCTGGCACTTAGACCCTCACCCAGAGGTGCCTCTGGAGATAACCCTGGTGATTGGCAACTGGTGCTTTTGTGGTTTCTGAGAAGAACGTCATGGAGGGAGGGTCAGTGCTCGCCTCATGATATCCCATTAGGGGATGTATCATATCCACATGATTTATAACCAGTCTTATGTATAATTGCACTGTTTTCTCACTTATTTTAGTGAACCTCATATTCCTTTTCTTCCTAGTTCCTTTATTCATCGACATGACCTTAATGTCTACAATGTTTTCCTTAGTATAAAGTTCATGAAAAACATCTATGTATAGGGTGTATTTTTACAGGGGTATTTTCTTTTAGGAGCAGAAGCTGCCTTAAATGAAAGCAGGAGAGTCTCCAGGTTCTTCTTTCCCTCTCAGGGTGATGCAATCCAGATGTCATGGAGAACTAGGGAGCAACCTTCCCGGGGAGTCGTAGGAATAGAAAATGGGTCCTCGTGTTGGTTGCTTAGATACTTTCTAAGTTTGGACCACTTCATCCCGAAGATTTTCCACTCCAGGGTCTATAATTGTTCGGCACCAACAATTTCATAATCTCCCGAGACCACCAAGTGGCCACTTCTGGCAAGTGACAGGCTGTTCTGAAGGAACGGATCAGAGCGCTTCAGAAAGTGGCACATAGTGCAGTGAGATGGCGCAGCAGACACTGAAGAGCTGGGACTTGGGGAAAGAGTGACAAGATCATTCACCTCAGTTCCTTCTCTTCAGGCATTTCAGACAAGGTTGGATCTCACCAACCTGCATGGTACATGCTCAGGCACATAGAGAAAAAAAGGATTCGTTGAAATGGAGAGTGTTTTGTTGGGTAGTAGTTTTGACCTTTTATGTAGTTGAATGTGTCAGTCTTCCATAACACCTCCTCCACCAGCTTAACAATTGCTGTATAGAATTTTCTCAGAGTTAGTATCTGGGTAAGGTTTTGTTTTTGATGAAGATTTAAACTGTTGCAGATTTGAAACCAGCCAACCTTTATTGAGCATTTAATTTAAACTCCATTGTGCTTCCAGGGACCCGGGCACAGTAGTGAAAGTGCTCAGTTGATAACCCAAGCTCGACTGTTCCACCCACCAGCCTCCCACGGGAGAAAGTGCGACAATCCGCGTCTGGAATGATCTTTAGCCCCGAACCCCAGGGGGCAGTTCTCCTTGCTTAGAGGGGGATGCCATGAGCTGGAATCAACTAATCCACTTGATGGCCTTGACTTTATTTCCCCTTCTTTTTAGTTTACAGTGTACTTGGGCTTCCCATGCTTATTGGTCTGCACAGTAACCCGTGTTGTAGATATTGTTGCTATCCCGGCTTTGCAGTGGAGCAAGTTAAGGATAAAGAAGTTAAGCAACCGTCTAAGGTCGCAGCGCTCATGAGCAGTGGGACTGGGACTCAAAACAAGTTTGACCCCAGAGCTGTTTGTTTTTAGCCACGAAGCCATGCTGTCTTATTGGTCTGCCCTCCTATAAATTCCACCTGTTGGTCTTGTAAAGTCACACCGCTTACATCTAATCCCTCTTCTACACAATGGTCCTTTAAGTATTTGTTTAGAATGATCATATTCCTGATGATATTTTCTTCTAAGGCCCTAGTTGCTTCTTTTACCTGCTGCCAGCTGCACATTCTTCAGTGATTTCTCTAAGTTTTATTATTCTGCCTTGTTTGTTTGTTCTCTATTTAGGCTCCTGCTAGACGGTTTAATTTTTAAAGGGGTCCTGAAAGAACATTTGAGTGTAAACTGATGATAATCCTCTTCTTTTTCGGATGCTGCACTTGAAGTCCAAGGGTCTGGACCAGGCTTGCCAACTCACATGGTGCTGTTTGTCAACCCAAACTGCTGCGTCTCCTTCACTGGAATCGCTGAACCTTCTCTCCCCTCCTCCTGTGCTGTATAAGTGGTTCTTTGAAACCAAGAGAACCTGTTATGTTTCCACTTCTTAGCATTTGCTTTTTGTTATAGTGTGCCAGTCTTTTATTGGACCTTAACACATCCAAATGATTTATTCAAGACCCAGTCTCATGACATGGCAACCTCAAACCACCTGATGAAAGGTCTATGTTGTGATAGTCTTGTTTCATGTGCTGTTCCAACATGGTTGCATATGCCGCAGGAGTATTTGCTTGTGCAAACCAGACTCTGGAAGTAATTCCAGGAAGCATGAGGGAGGAAGTGGAAGGGAAGGAAGGTTAGTAAAGTGTGTCCTAATACTGACCACAGTGGGTAACTGGGACCCGAGTCCAAGAGCCAACCTCTGAGAAACCATGCAGAATGTGCCTCACAGTTACTGGTCCCAGGCTAGCAAGGCTGGGTCAACTTCCACGCTCTGCAGATTGAGAGTTCCCACTGGAGGCTTAATCGCCCCTTCCCTAACCTACTTCTGGGTGCTCCTGCATGCAGCTGAGAAGGTTGCCTAGGTGTCAGAGAGAGAAAGCCCTCATACAGACAGAGAGAGAGGGAGGAGGGTGAGGTGGCAACCTGCTGGCATGTTGGAAATTGCACTGTAATTACTTGGGCTGCAGGGCACACAGAATGGGGTATCAATTCCATCCATTACAAAGGCCGAGAATATGCCTTTAGACCATCTGTGCATGCTCAGAAGGGGCATAGGCTTCTTTGTTTGAGAGAGCCAGGAGTGCATGACGACATGGGCTCCACTCGATTGGTCTTGTGCTCTGTTGAATTTCCAAGGTCAAGCCCAGTGTTTTGCTTGTTATTGGTGCTGAATTCATTCCACTTCTGGCATCAGATACTCTTTTCATGTTGTACATGTTCCATAGCATGCCACAGGGCCAGCTGATTTGTTGTTTCAGATAAAATAATGTGTAGACCTACTAATTTCTTACAGTCTAAATTTTTGTAGCTCCAAATTTAAGCTCATTGGTTTCAAAAGTTAAGTCTAACTTAGGTATTTATAGTGCGGCTAGTACAGGGCTTAAAATTTCATGGAAAATTGGGATGAAAACATAAGGGAATTTTTCAATGAACTTTTTGAAGCCCCCTTATAGAGAAGGAAAAAAAAGATTGGATTATTTACTATTTTATAATTTTTTTGACCCTCAAAGTAGTTTAGGAAATTGTTGGATTTTCAAGCCAGCCATGGCATGGTTTATTCTAAAATACCTTTGAAATTCCTCAGTTGAATGTGTTGATCCTATACATGTGTGGTTTGTCATATTGATAAGCCTCTACTGTGAATCCCCATTATTAAACTCTAAGGAGTAGTTTAAATTGGATAATAAGTTTATTCTTCCCTGTGAGGTTTTAGAGAAAGGTCACAGGATGAAAGGAGTTCTTCTGCCACTTTGCTTTTCCTGCTGCAGCCAGTCAGGGTTGTAGAAGTGTTTGTACTTTACAACACCGTAGTGGATCTCGTGAAAAAGCTTCTGAGGTTCCGAGTGGGAAAATAGGACTGTTTTGGAAGTCACATGAATTGTTCTTTTTTTTTAAAAAAAATCATTTTACTGGGGCTCATACAGTTCTTATCACAATCCATACATACATACATACATTGTGTCAAGCACATTTGTACATTTGTGGTTATCATCATTCTCAAAACATGTGCTTTCTACTTGAGCCCTTAATATCAGCTCCTTGTTTTTCCCCCTCCTTCCCTACTTCCCCCTCCCTCATGAACCCTTCATAATTCATAAATTATTATTTCATCATATCTTTCACTGTCCGATGTCTCCCATCACCCACTTTTCTGTTGTCCGTCTCCCAGGGAGAAGGTTATAGGTAAATCCTTGTAATTGGTTCCTGCCCCACTCTCTAATCCACCCTCCCTCCACCCTCCCTGTATCGCCACTCTCACCAGTCCTGAAGAGATCATCCATCCTGGATTCCCTGTGTTTCCAGTTGCTATCTGTACCAATATACATCCTCTGGTCTAGCCAGATTTATAAGGTAGAATTGGGATCATGATAGTGGGGGGAGGAAGCATTTAAGAACTAGAGGAAAGTTGTTTGTTTTGTCGTTGCTACCCTGCACCCTGACTGACTCATATCCTCCCCACAACCCTTCAGTAAGGGGGTGTCCAGTTGCCTACAGATGGGTTTTGAGTCTCTGCTCTGCATTCACCCTCATTTATAATGATATGATTTTTTGTTCTTTGATGCCTGATACCTGATCCCTTCAACACCTTGTGGTCACACAGGCTGGTGTGCTTCTTCTATGTGGGCTTTGTTGCTTCTGAACTAGATGGCCACTTGTTTATCTTCGAGCCTCCAAGACCCCAGATGCTATATTTTTTGATAGCCAGGGACCATCAGCTTTCTTCACCACATTTGCTTATGCACACGTTTGTCTTCAGTGATCGTGTTAGGAAGGTAGGCGCCCACTGATACTATTTTTAGTTCTTTGATGCCTGATATCTATCTGGTCCCTTCTACACCTCGTGGTCACACAGGCTGGTTTGCTTCTTCCATGTGGGCTTTGATGCTTCTGAGCTAGATGGCTGCTTGTTTATCTGCCAGCCTTTAAGATCCCAGACACTATATATTTTGATAACTGGGCACCATCAGCTTTCTTCACCACATTTGCTTATGCACACATTTGTCTTCAGTGATCGTGTTGGGAAGGTGTGCATCATGGAATGCCAATTTAATAGAACAACATGTTCTTGCATTGAGTAAGTGCTTGAGTGGAGGTCCAATGTCCATCTGCTTCTTAATACTAAACCTATAAATATTAGCACATAGATCTATTTCCCCATTAAATATATAAATATATTTACATATGTACATACCTGTATTTAGACCCTGTAAATACCCTTTGTCTCCTAGTTCTTTCCTCTCACATGAATTGCTCGTTAAGGCAGCACTCACAGAATGAATTGTGTATCTAAAATGTGAATAATACATGAACTCTGGCTGATTGGTTATTTCAATTGTGAGGTTTAATTCTCTCAACAGCTAGTTTTGTTTTAAGATTGAATGATGAGAAGAAAATTAGCACTTAGGATAGGTATGGTTTAGTCATGTGTCCATAGGGCAGTTTTCTCAAGCTTTAGGCTGATGTGTAAAAGTCTTCTTTTCAGTGTTGTGTGTGGAGTTAGTTATGCGTGTAAATTCCTTATAGGTGCCAGATAAAGATATCTATTCTTGCTGAGTATTTTAATAACAAAGACTAATCTTTCCCAGAATAGAATAGTCCTAAATATCAAAATTCTGAGTGCTTACAATGACCTTTCTCTATATTGTCTCCATTTAATTCCTAACAGCCTCATTTTACACATGAGAAAACCATATTAAAGGAGTAAAGTGATATGCTTCAAGTCATATAGCTAATAGTTGGTGAGGCAGGCTTGTTTGAAGCTTTTTTTTTTAACATTACAAGATCTTGTATATATTTAGCAGAGATTTATGAACTTCTTACTGCAGGCAATACAGTGTGTGAACTAATTACTTTGGTTCAAATGAGCTAGAAATGAATGCCACCCTTAAAAAATTATAGTCAAACGAGGGAGATAAGATATGTGCATAAATAATTATAAGACAATGTAGTCAGTGATAAGAACAAATTAAAAAGATACAGTGAAGGTGTTGTGGGAGGGTGATTTTATTTCTTGTAATGAGAGATGAGGAAAACTGCTTAATTAAGATACTATTTGACCTGTAACCTGAATGATTTATACCTGTAAGGCAGGAAAATCTGGGTTTCTCAGACCTAATATGCACCTTAAGTAGTTCTTAAGATAATAATTGGGTATGCAATGCTCCATTATCTTTCTTCTGTAGACAGTAGTGAAATGTTTGATCTTTTGAGTATAATAGTGAGATGAAAGAGTCGACATTACCCCAATCAATTCAGTCTTTTGTAGGGCATAATAATGACCAGAGGTGTAATCTGCCACTACTGCTACAAATAACTAATGTTTATTCAGGTTTCTCTATAGATTTTCGTCCTTGATGAAGATCAAGGATTGCAGCCTCCAGTATAGATCGCAACTCAGTGTCAAGAAAACCAAGGTCCTCACAACTGAACCAGCGGGTAACATCATGACACTTGGAGAAAAGACTGAAGTTGTCAAGGGTTTCATCTTGCTTGTGTCTGGTCAATGTGCATGGAAGCAGCACACGAGAGATCAGGTGACACGTTACGTCCACTGAATCTGCTGCACAGTCCTCTTCCAAGTGCTAAAAACCAAAGGCATTATTTTGAGGACTAAGGTGTATCTGACCCAACCCATGAGATTTTTAAATGTCTCATACGCATGTGAAAATTGGATATCGAATAAAGAAGATTGAAGAATCGCATTTGAATTATGTCTGTGCTATCCAAGAATATTGAAATTAGTACGGAATACCAAAGAACAAACAAATCTGTGTGGAAGAAACACAGCCAGAGTGCCCTTAGAAGCAAAGAGGGCGAGCCGTGGTCTCACGTACTCTGGATATGTTATAAGGAGAGGCCAGTCCCTGGAGAAGGACATCATGATTGGTCAAGTAGAGGGGCAGTGAGAAAGTGAAAGATCCTCTACACTAGTGGTTCTCCACCTTCCTGATGCTGCGACCCTTACTACAGTTCCTCATGTGGTGGTGACCCCCCCGACCATAAAATTATTTTCAGTGCTACTTCCTAACTGTCATTTTGCTACTGCTATGAATTGGGTGACCCCTGTGAAAGGGTCATTCCACTACCAAAGGGGTCGTGACCCACAGGTTGAGAACTGCTGCTTTACAAGCTGGCTTGACAGTGGGTGAAACAAAGGGCTCAGACAGAAGAACAATGGTGAGAATGGTGCAGCAGCATGGGTGATGCTTTGCTCTGTTGCACATAGGGACACTCTGAGTCAGCACCAACTTGACAACACCTACCAACAACAATAACAGCAACATATCTCCAGTAAAGTGGCCTGCTGGTGAAATGAGTGAATCATTGGGCTGCAGCGTGGAAGGTAGTGGTTCAAGCCCACTAGCTGCTCTGTAGGAGAGGCATGAGGCTGCCTCCTCCCATAAAGATTATAGTCTTGGAAAACTTACAGAGCAGCTCAGCTCTGTCTCGTAGGGGGCTAGGAGTTGGAATCAGATGGATGACAGTGATGTTTTTGTGTGTGTTCTATATTCAGTAAGATTCTAAGTGGTTCATCTACCAAAGAACAAACAGATCTGACTTGGAAGAAGTACAGCCAGAGAGTGCCTTGGAGGCGAGGATGATGAGACTTCATCTCATGTACATTGGACATGTCAGGAGAGACCAGTTTCTGGACATGTTAGGAGAGACCCATCTTTAGCTCAGAGTGTCTGGTGGTCTTGAACTTCTGACCTTGCAGATTGTAGCACAGTATATATACCTTGATCGAGGATATTTTCACATCGATGTTTGCCTTTGCTGCAACTACATTCATGAGTGTGGTGGAGCATATAGGGGATAAAGTTCTGAAAACTTTTTTAGGTAAGTAGAATGATGAAAATCTGATGTATGGAAACTATTAGTCCAATGGATTAACAGACCACACAGAGATCTGTCTCCACAACCATCAGATCTGGAGAACTAGATGGGACCTGGCTACCATTACCAACTCCTTTGAACGAGATCCCATTAGAAATTCATGTTGTGTTGCCGTTGTTGTTAGGTGCCATCTAATCAGCTCCAATCCGTAGTGACCCTATGCATAAAGATCGAAACACTGCACGATCTTGCTCCATCCTCACAATTGTTTCAATGCCTGAGCCCATTGACGCAGCCACTGTGCCCGTCTAACTCATCAAAGGCCTTCCTCTTTTTCCTCACCCCTCCACTTTACCAAACATGATGTCTTTCTCTAGGGACTGGTCTCTTCTGAAAATATGTCCAAATTATGTACGATGAAGTCTTTCCATCCTTGGAAGGAGCACTCTGGCCTGACTTCTTCCAACACAGACCAGTTTGTTCTTTTAACAGCCCATGGTGTTTCTATTATTCTTATCCAGCACCCCAACTCAGTGTGCTGATTCTTCTAAGGTCCAACTTATTCAGTGTCCAACTCTCACCCACATAGGATGCAATGGAGAACACCATGGCATGGGTCAGGCACACCTTAGTCCTCAAAGGAACATCCTTGCTCTTCAATGCTCTCAAGAGATCCTGTGCAGCAGATTTGCCTAATGCAATATGTCTTATGATCTCTTGATTGAGGCTTCCATGAGAATTGATAGTGGATGCAAGTAAGACAAAATCCTTGAAAACTTCAACCTTGTCTTCATTTATCATGTTGTCACTTATTGGTCCACTTGTGAGGATTTTGGCCTTCAGGACATTGAATTGTATTCTGTATGGAAGGCTACAATCCTTGTTCTTCATCAACAAGTGCTCAGTCCCTTCTCACTTTCAGTAAGCAAGGCTGTGTCATGTGCATACCTCAGGTTGTTAAGAAGCCTTTCTCCAGTAATCCTGATGCCACACTTTTCTTCATATAATCCACGTTCTCTCGGATTTGCTCAGTATGAGGATTAAACATGTATGGTGAGAGGATGCAATCCTGACAAACACCGGGCAGTATTCCCTTTTTCTGTTTCTACAATGTTCTCTTTCTCCATCTACAAGTTGAGAATGAGCACAATGCAGTATTCTGGAATTCCCATTTTTCTCAGTTATCCACAGTTTATTATGGTCCACACAGCCCAATGCCTTTGCATTGTCAGTGAAGCACTAGTAGACATGTTTCTGGAGTTCTTTACTCTGAGTCAGGACCCATCTGACATCAGCAACCATACCCCTTGTTCCATGTCCTCTCCCGAATCTTGCCTGAAATTATGGCAGCTCTCTCTTAGAAAGTCAGAATGGAAGAACATTGTGAAGCAAAAGTCATAAGAAATGATGTAAAGATTAGTTCATTTTACTGAGATTATGGTTTAAAATAAGCAAAATAGTTTAAGGAGGAAGGTAATGGTATCAGTTCTCTATTTCTATGTAAACAAATATTAAAAAAACTAGCTTTAAAAAAAATCAAACCATGGGTTTAGCTCATGAGTATGAGTGTTGGTTCTTCTTTTCTGAGCTGGGCTGACTGATCTCTGCTGAATTTGTTCTTGTATCTCTGACTGCTTGGCAGCTGGCTGGTTTAGGATGGTCTCATTCACATATCTGTGGGCACGTTGCTGGTGGGTTGACTTGGGCACATGCCAGATACCTTTGCATTGGGATAGTGTGCTCAGAGTAACAAGTATGGGCAAACCCCAATATTTCAGCACTTTTTCAAGCAAGTGTAGACAAATTGATGGGGGAAGTGGAAAGTTGTATTTCAAAGGGGCATGCGTAGAGGGCTGGGAAATCCTGGGTGCTCTGGCGTTTATCACAATAATGAACTTGGTTTTATGTACTTGTGAGCCATACATGTCAATCTCAACCTTGTTGGATATATTGGCTTGGAGCTCCGGAGAGCCATCTACATGGAAAATATAGGTTTTAAAAATACATATGTACTTGTGTGATAGTTACATATTCTGTTGTCAATTTGAGAATTAAGAGTGAAGGGGTAGAATTTAGCCTGTCAATCAGGTCGCAGCTTGATGACTTCATTTGGAGGCACTAAGGAGATAAATAGCTCTCTGAAGGTAGGACACACACATACTCCCTGCAAGACATTTCTCGTGACAAGCCAGATGGAGCTACACTGATGCAGCCAGAGTCTTGGAGCTGGAGGAGCCACTTGGAGACCCCTGCCAGTACTGAGATGCTTACACTGCCACGGCATCCACAAGACTTTCCACCCACTGGCCTGTGATCTTCCTGCATTCGGCATCATTGCATGTGTCTCGTGAGTCTGAAGAGGAATTTATTAGACTGGTATTGGACTTAGGGGCTAACATCGGACTTATGGACTTGATCTGGACTGGGCCGTAATGTTTTCTCAATATTCAATTGCTCTTGTATATAAAGCTTTTTCTTATACACATATGAGAGTCTATGAATTTGTTTTTCTATTCTACCCAGACTAACACACTTGTTTTAAAATTTAAGTTTGAAATCATGAGATAGGAAGGACGCATTGAGTTTGAAAATAGTGGCAGGAGGGGTGAATTTGTCCAGCTCAAGACAAAAATAGTACTAAGGTTGGAAAAAAAATCTGAGGTGGTTAGAAGCTCAGTTGGTACAGCGCTACTTTGTCAGTTTCACGGGGGTGGGGGGGTGGGAGATAAGATCCCTCTATTTCTGTGATATTTTTACCACTCTCAAGGCTGGTTTTGAGGAAAATGGAAGATAAATAGTAGTTACTAAGGCTCTTGACCTCTCTGTGCCCTTGTAAGAAGGCCCCTAGGGAGGTCTTCTGACTCATAGTGACCTTATAGGCCAGGGCAGAATGGCCCCTGTGGGTTTCCCAGACAACAAATCTGCTGAAGTAGACAGTCTCATCTTTCTCCCTCTGAGCGGCTGGTGGTTTTGAACTGCT
This sequence comes from Tenrec ecaudatus, assembly GCF_050624435.1. NCBI lineage: Eukaryota > Metazoa > Chordata > Mammalia > Afrosoricida > Tenrecidae > Tenrec > Tenrec ecaudatus. Next base: position 104,413,266 of record NC_134535.1, read on the forward strand.
CACCTTGCAGTTAGCAACCCAGTGCATATCCACTACCCTGTCAGGGCTCCACTTGATGGCAGTAAATTTGATTTTTTTGAGTGAGGTCTTTAGATATTTATACAAGAAGGGGAAAGAATGATCCATGTGATAGTATAAAAAGTACATTTTGGCCAGTTTTAATCAAATGTTTGCCATTTAAAATGATCATAGAAGTTAGAATCTTTATGCTATGCATCACATGTGCTATGTACATCACAAACATATTTATGTTTTTCTGGGGTTCCCTCACACATATATGAACTCTTGTCATAACGTAGCATCTAGAGCACATTGTGGTGAGACACAAGGGCTGTTTGTAGAACTGGAACTATCACACTCAAAATACTCTGCAGGGAATTATTTGGTAGCTTTTTTTTTAAAGCAGGTATATTTCTTTTATTAATTTTTAAATAAAAGAGAATTTTATTGGGAGCTCTCAGAACTCTTATAACAATCCAGGCATCAAGTGTATTGAGCATATTTGTACATATGTTGCCATCAGTATTTTCTAAACATTTACTTTCTATTTGAGCCCTTGGTATAGTAGCTGTTTTAAGTAAACTATTTCCCCACAAAGAGCCCTGGTGATAAAATGACGAAGTGCTCAGCCAATAACTGAAAGTCGGTGGTTCAAACCCATCACCCACTCCATCCACTCCCTGGGAGAAAGATGAGGCAGTCTGCCCCGGAGATGGATTTGCAGCTTTGGAAACTGTACGGGACAGTTCTACCCTGGTCTACAGATTGCTGTGATTTGGATTTGACAGTAGTGAGCAGCAATGCCGTCCCTCCGCTCCCCACTCTCTGATCTTGCAAGAAGACATTGTTATTGTCTGTTGCGGTCAAGTGGGTTCAGACTCATAGGGATCCTAGAATGAACCACTGCCCTGCCCTGCACCACCCCGCCATTGATCTTGTGTTTGAGCAAGAAGACATTAGGCGCATTATAAAAGCTAAATCGGTATGAGTATGCATGAAATAAGATTGTGCTTCTAAGGTTTATGGTAGGTGAGTTTTACTTGTTTAACTCTCTTGTCGCCATGAACAAATTAACCAGTTTTATTTTGCTTATGAAAATCTGTATATCACCTCGTTGTTGTTAGGTGCCTTCGAGTAGGTTCGACTTTATAGTCACCTTATGCACAACAGACCCAAACGCTGCTTGGCCCTGCACCTTGCTCACAATGGTCCTATGTTGAGCCCATTGTTGCAGCCACTGTGTGAATCCATCTTGTCAAGGGTTTTCCTCTTTCACTGTCCTCCACTTCACTAAGCATGATGTCCTTCCCAGAGACAAGTCTCTCCTGATAACAGACCCTAAGTATGTGAGATGAAATCTAGCCATCCTTACCGCTAAGGTGCATTTTGGCTGGACTGCCTCCAAGGCAGATCTGTTTGTTGTTTGTTTGTTTTGGCAGTCCATGGTACTTTCAGTTTTCTTTGCCAACACCATACTTCAAATGCATTGATTTTTTTAGTCTTCTTTATTCATTGTCCAACTTTCATATGCATATGAGGCCAATGAAAATCCCACAGCTTAGGCAAGCACATTAGTCCTCAAAATAACATCCTTGATTTTTAATACTTTAAAGATGTCTTGTGCAGCAGATTTACCCAATGCAGTGAGTCATTTGCTCTCTGGACTGCTTCTTTCATGAGCATTGATTGTGGATCCAAGCAAGATGAAATCTTTGACAACTTCAACCTTTTCCATGTTTGTCATGATGTACCTACTAGTCCAGTTGCGAGGATTTGGGTCTTCTTTACACGGAGTTGTGATCCACACTGAAGGCTGCAATCCTTGATCTTCTTCAGCAAGTGCTTTAAGTTCGCCTGGCTTTCAGAAAGCAAGGCTGTGTCATCTGCATATCACATGTGGTTATGTGAATTAAAGCCTTCTTTTAATTCTGATTTTTTTCATACAATCCAGCTTCTCTGATTATTTACTCAGTATACAGATTGAATAAATATGGTGAAAAGATACAGCCCTGTCACACACCATCCTGATTTTAAACCATGCAGCATGTCTTTGTTCTGTTCACACAACTGCCTCGTGGTCCATGTATGGGCTCTGCATGAGCACAGTGAGCTGTTCTGTGATTGCCATATTCTTATGATCCACACAGTCAAATGCCTTAGTATAGTCAATAAACACAAGTGAACATCTCTGTGCTTCTGGCCAAGATTCATCTGACATCAGCAATGGTATTTCTTATTCCATGTCCTCTTCTGAATCTGACCCAAACCTCTGGCAGCTCCCTGTCAGTGTACTTCTGCAACATTTGTTGGTACTCTTCAGCAAAGCTTAGTTCTATATGATATTGTTCTATAACTTGAACATTGTTTTGTGTCACCTTTATTTGGAATGGGCACAAATATGGATCTTTTCCAGTTAGTTGTCCAAGTATCTGTCTTCCGGATTTCTTGGCAAAATGAGTAAGTGCTTCCAGTGCTTCATCAGCTTGTTGAAGCATTTCATTTGGTATTGCATTCGTCTGGAGTGTTGTGTTTGGCTTATCTTTTCAGTGAAGCTTGGACTTCTTCCTTCAGTACCTTTGATTCTTGCTCATGTGCTACTGCCTCAGATGGTTGAATTGCTACAAGTTCTTCTTGGCACAGTGACTTTGTATTCTTTACATCTTTTTTTTAATGTTTCTTGCATCATTCAATATTTTGCTCTGTCAGTGTTTCAACACGTGACAGTTGAATCTGTCAGTGTTGCAACACGTGAATCTGTCAGTGTTGCAACACTGTCAGTGAATCTGTCAGTGTTGCAACACGTGACAGTTTTTTTCCTTGAGTTCTTTCAGTTTAAGGTATGCTGAGCATGTTCTTTGTTTGTGGCTTTCTAACGAGGTTTCTTCACATTTCATTACAATGCTGTACTTTATCTTCACTAGCTGTCCTTTGAAAATTTCTACTCACCTTTTTGACTTCATCATTTCTTCCATGTGCCTTAGCTACTCTATGATTAAGAGCAAGTTTCAGAGTCTCTTCTGACATCCCCTTTGATCTTTAAATCCTGTCTTTTTGACGATCTTTTGCTTTCTATATGTATGGTGTTCTTGATGTCCTCCCACAGCTTAACAGATCCGCTCTCATTAGTGTTGCAGAAAATCTGTTCCTGAGATGTTCTTGAAATTAGGGTGGGATAGAGTCAAGGTTGTATTTTGGCTCTCATGAACCTGTTTCAATTTTCTTCAACTTCAACCTGAACTTATACATGAACAATTTTGGTGTGTTTCACAGTGAGTCCCTGGCCTGGTTGTACCTTCTGATAATGAGCTTCTCCAATTTCTCCTCTAACAGATGTAGTCAGTTTGATTTCTGTGTGCTCCATCTTGAAAAATCCACGTGTTTAGTTGTTGGAAAAAGGTATTTGCTATGGAAAAGCCATCAACCTTACCAAATTCTATCATGTGATCTCCAGCTTTGTTTTTATCAGCACGACCACATTTTCCAACTATTGTTCTTTCCTCCTTGTTTCCAACTTTCACATTCCAATGGACAATAATTACCAGTGCACCTTGATTGCATGTTTCATCAATTTCAGGCAGCAGATGTTTGTAGAATTCTTCAATTTCTGCAGCACTAGCTTTAGTGGTTGGTGCATATATTGAAAGATAGTTGCATTAGTTTGATTTTCTTGTATGTGGACAGACATTCTATTACAGACAACATTGTAGTTCAAGATAGAGCTTGTTTTCAACAGTTCTATTGGCAAGTAATTTACATATTGTATAATCCAATAGTTTAATCATTCAGTTGTATCATGGAGACTTGTATAATTACCCCTACATCAATTTTTTTAAAGAACATTCTTCCTCCCATGGTTAAATTGTCGCCAAGATGTATTATGCAGCCATAATCTATTCTACTGCTCACTCCCCCCTCTGTCTTCACCATTTACTCCAGAGACCCCCTCACCCTCCCCATCATCCACTCCCATCCCTGCATTCCCTGTAACCTCTTGTGTCAGTTATGTTCATTATACATTCACTCCGTGTGGTTGTGGTTGCTACATAATTTGGTGTCAATTGGGATTTGAGAGGATTAAGAGGGAAGGGATGGAGTTAGTCTGTCAATCAGGTCATAGCCAAAAAGGCCTCTGTATGGGAATGGCCTTCCCCTGAAAATTCTGGGAACTCCTATATTTCCTCCTTGGAGACTGGAGACACATACTCTCTCTGATCATTCCCTGTGAGACATCCCTGAGGAGAAGCCATATGGACTTACTCTGATGTAGCCAGAGCCCTAAACCTGGAGAAGCCACATGGCGACACCTGCCAGAGCTGAAATGCTTACAATGCTACTGGATCCATAAGACTTCCTACTCACTGGCCTATGATCTTCCTGAATTTGGCATCATTGCATGTGTTTTGTGAGTCTGAAGAGGACTTTATAGATTGGATTGAACATATGGGCTAATATTGGACTTATGGACTTGATCTGCATTGGGCTGGGATGCTTTCTTTTCTTTTCTTTTTTTTTTTTTAACAATTTATTGGGGCTCATACAATTCTTATCACACTTCATACATATACATACATCAATTGTATAAAGCACATCTGTACAGTCTTTGCCCTAATCATTTTTTCTCCTCTTTTCTTTTTTTACATTTTATTAGGGACTCATACAATTCTTATCACCATCCATACATATACATACATCAATTGTATAAAGCACATCCATACATTCCCTGCCCCAATCATTCTCAAGGCATTTGCTCTCCACTTAAGCCCCTCGCATCAGGTCCTCTTTTTTTTTCCCCCTCCCTCCCCTTTCCCCCTCCCTCATGTGCCCTTGGTAATTTATACCTCGTTATTTTGTCATATCTTGCCCTATCCGGAGTCTCCCTTCCCCCCCTTCTCTGCTGTCCCTCTCCCAGGGAAGAGGTCACACGTGGATCCTTGTAATCAGTACCCCCTTTCCAACCCACTCACCCTCCACTCTCCCAGCATCGTCCCTCACACCCTTGGTCCTGAAGGTATCATCCACCCTGGATTCCCTGTACCTCCAACCCTCATATGCACCAGTGTACAGCCTCTGTCCTATCCAGCCCTGCAAGGTAGAATTCGGATCATGGTAGTTGGGGGGAGGAAGCATCCAGGATCTGGGGGAAAGCTGTGTTCTTCATCGGTACTACCTCGCACCCTAATTAACCCATCTCCTCTCCTAAACCCCTCTGTGAGGGGATCTCCATTGGCCGACACTTGGGCCTTGGGTCTCCACTCTGCACTTCCCCCTTCATTTAATATGGTATATATATACATATACACATATATACACATACATACACACACTTATATCGTTTTTTGTGTGTTTTTTTGCATGATGCCTTATACCTGGTCCCTTGGCACCTCGTGATCGCACTGGCCGGTGTGCTTCTTCCATGTGGGCTTTTTTGCTTCTGAGCTAGATGGCCGCTTGTTCACCTTCAAGCCTTTAAGATCCCAGACACTATCTCTTTTGATAGTCGGGCACCATCAGCTTTCTTCACCACATTTACTTGTTCACCCACTTTGGCTCCAGCCGTTGTGTTGGGAGAGTGAGCATCATAGAGTTCCAATTTAATACAAGAAGGTATTCATGCATTGAGGGAGTGTTTGAGTAGAGGCCCAAGGTCCTTCCGCCACCTTAATACTTGACCTATAAATATAGACACATAGATCTATTTCCCCATCCTCCTATATATATTTGCATGTACATGTCTTTGTCTAGACCTCCATGAATGCCCTTTGACTCCTAGCTCTTTCTTATACACATACAAGTGTCCATGAATTTGTTTCCCTAGTTAACCCAGACTAACACACTCCTCCTGTGCTTCACAACTGGGAGACCCAACAGAAAGCAATAAAAAACAAAATCATGAGGTGGTAAGGATAAAAGCACATTAGTATACAGACAAATACACAAATAATGCGTACGAAAGGACAGGCTCTCAACAACATTCAAAGAGCCAGGGACGACATTTCTGTCATGGAACCAGTAAGAGGTACTTACTCCCAGAACATGTTCAGGTCCTGTCTATAGGGTGGTGATCTGGCCATGTATCAAGGTTGATCCAGCATAATCAAGATCACAATGGTCTCTGCCTTTTAGTAAGGCTTTTCGAGACTCTTGACTGTGGCTAGAGTGGATCTGCCAGTGGCGCAGCCTGACTAGATACTCTGCAGATGGATTCGGGGTGCCCACTGTCCCCCATATCCCTCCACAAATTGGGTATTCATAAATTTTTGCTCTGATGCTTTTCTCCTCACCATATCAAAATTTCATAATTGCCATCTCTGAATCACATAACTAGTGTGCTTCTTCCACGTGGGCTTAGTTGACTCTTTACTTAGATGACTGCTAGTTTGAATGCAAGCCTTTAAGACCCCAGACATCATTCCGATTGATAGCCAGGCACTATGTGGTTTCTTCACCACACTTGGCTATAGCACTCTTATCTTCAGTGATCATTTCATGAAGGTGAGTATGTAGCAGGGCCATGATGTGAGTACTAACTCTTTTTAAGTTGGAGCTAAGATTTAGTGGGCACCCCAAACCCTTTCCTTGAGCTATGCCTTTTAATATTATTTTTAATTTGCTGTAACTTGGGAGCCAATACATGTCATAAAATTCCATAATTAAGCCATGTCAAACATAATTGTGAAATTCCTTCCATAATCATACATGTTTTCCAAACCATCCTTTTCCTTCCTGGACTTCTTGACATCATCTCCCTCTTATCTTCCCCACCCATCTCTATCCCCCTTCCCCCAAACCCCTGTTATAGTTTCTTTCCCTGTAGGCTCAACACCCCCGAGTTTCATTTACTGAACAATAAGGCCACAAATAACACAGCTTCAAGAGGGCGAGCCCCATTGGTGATGCACTTCTGAGATACACCCTAATATAAACAAACATAAGCAGAATATAGCAGAATGGCTGTCACAGGATTGCTGGGATAATAATGTTTCTCAGTACAGCATAGAGGGTTGGTGTATCAAGACCTTGTTTATTCACCAACCAACCGTCCACCGCTCTTGGTACAGCAGTCTTTTTCTACCTCAGATTCAGTGTTTTCTGGCTTAAGTCCTCAGGTTTCAAGAGTATATCCATGGTCGAATCCAATTTACCCAGTGGAATTCCCATTTGGGATCTCACCAATGCAGCCACTAGAGCATGACATGTACCCCGAAGACCAGTGTTCTGCAGCCTGGGTTCCTGGTTCACTCCCAGACACTCTAGGTCAATTCTGCCCTCCTGCTGCATACCACTAAAGACCCTCCCTACTTAGTGACTCTCCTTCTCAGACTCTCCTTCCCCTACTTGCCAGTAAACTCCCCCCTCCGCTCCCCTACCAAACAGACATGCACCTATGTTCACCCTGACTTGACCAACCCCTCCCCCCTCTCCTGTGCTGCCCCTCCCTTCAGTAAGCCTCTTATCTCTGGGACAGGGCCACCTCCCTCTCTGGAGGACCTCAACCCACATCCACATGACTAACACTCAGTAGACAGCATCTCACCCCTCTCCACCAACCATTTGATCCCAGCTGTCGTGAGGTACCTTCTGGCCAACTGACCTACACTATAATTATCTGGAGTGGATGATGTGCGTTTCATTGGCACTGGTCCAGGTCTTTACCAGGATGTCTGGTTTCCTGCCAGAGAACTGGAGGGCATGCAAGCTTGAACTTGTGCCCTTTCTGCTGCTCGTTCCTACTGCAGTGGACCCATCTAGTATTTGTCATTTTGTGTGTGACTAACTTCAATCAGCATAATGTCTTCCAGATCCCTCCACGCGTTGAGGTGTTTTATGCTTTCACCACCATTTCCAGGGATGCGTAGTATTCCATTGTGTGTATGTACCAGAGTTTCCTTACCCACTCAAAATAGATCTTGAAATGTCCTTTTTAATGTGAATGCAGCCCCATTCCTCTTGATTGTGTCATTCTCAGGTTAATAAACCATATGATTTTTTTCATTCAAATTGTCAATACCAGGCCATTTCAGCTCACAAATGACTTCCAATTTTCCTATAATCATACTTCGTACATGTCAAGTTCAGATTATTAATTGATGCTTGTAGCTGCTTCTCCTCATTTTAAGTCATGCCCTATTAGCAGATGAAGGCCCCAAAGGCTTTGCTTCCTTGAGCTTGATTCCTTCCATGTCCGAATGGTGGACTTTGGTTTGAGAAGGCAGCTCTTATTCAGTTATAATTTGAGTGCCTTCCAACCTGAAGGACTCCCTTTCTGGCATTATCTCAGACAATTTTCTGCTTCTATTAATTGGGTTTTCAGTAAACAATAATGTTTTTTTAAACATTGGATAGCAGTATACAGGGTTTTCAGAGGCTAATTCTTCTGAAATGGGCAGTATGTTCTTTCTTGGTTGGCTGGTCTTAGTCTGGAAGCCCTGCTGAAACCTGTTCATTTTGGATGACTCTGTTGGTATGTGAAATACCAGTGATGTAGCCTTCAGCATCACGGCAACACACAAGACACCACAGTATGACACACTGACAGACAAGAGATGGCGTATCCCCTTACAACGTACAAATTATTAACCTGAAAGCTCCCACGAAGGGCGATGGATAGAAGGTTGATGTGCACATTTAGTTGTCAAGTGAAGTCAACTACCTTTCTTAACAAAGATGTTGATTTAGTGAGTGAGCAGTTTAGAGAGCTGTGATCTTGTGGTTTTAAAAGCAAATAGAGCAATTTCAACACGAAACCAGCAGTGCTGGAGGGTGGCAATATTTGTTCTGACACATGCTTGGTAATCCTATGGAGACTAAGTGTTTTCAAGAATATAATAAAGAAACAATAAATAGTCCTTTAAAGGAGAGATCTAGCCTTAGTTGCAAATGTTCCACCAACCCACACTTCTGCCTAAGACTCTCGTGAAGTGATTCATGCCCTGAAAAGGACATTGATGGGTCCTCAGGAACTTCTGAGTCTTTCTTGACCCTTCTCCATTGCACTGCTACGTGCCTCTGATTAGCCTCTCTCCTCTCTCGCTGCATACAGCTTACACTACGTCTCAGAGGTGATTAAGCACCAATTCTCAAGAACTATGAAGAACTAAGAGATTATATGGTTACTCAGAGTGCTACATCTTGAAAGTACAGGCATAAGTAAGCTAACCATGACTTTCAGATGAACATTATCCCATAGGGCAAGGCTTCCGTTTTGTTCAGGATAAGACTACAGACATCTGTCCTTCTGGCTCTACTTAAAAGCATAGTACTGCATGAAGAACGAGTGTCCCTATAATTGCTGTAGGAAGCCTCACAGGTATGCAGCTTGACTATGATTGTATCTGCATAATTAAATATTTGGCTGCGAGTAAATATTGGTGGGAAGGAGTTCAACAAAGGTAACTGTGGAGTTATATTGAGAGGTTGTATCATGTTATGTCATGTTGGCATAGGGAAGCAAAAATCCACTACCAAAAACATCTTGTTAAAAAAAAGTGCTAAAGAACAAGATTGTTCCTTACTTTTACTCTAACACTGGGGATGGGAGGCACTGTTGTAAAGACTGCTTTAGAGACGCTGCCTGTCCCTTCCTTCAGTGCCTAAAGTTCACCAGTGAGCGTAGGCTCAAGGTTTCTTCACTTTATTTATTTATTTTTGGTCTAGATTGGTTTTTTTTTTAAAAACATTTTATTAGGGGCTCATACAACTCTCATCACAACCCATACATATACATACATCAATTGTATAAAGCACATCTGTACATTCTTTACCCTAATCATTTTCAAAGCATTTGCTCTCCACTTAAGCCCTTTGCATCAGGTCCTCTTTTTTTCCCCCTCCCTCCCCGCTCTTCCCTCCCTCATGAGGCCTTGATAATTTATAGATTATTATTTTGTCATATCATGCCCTATCCGGCATCTCCCTTTACCACCTTCTCTGTTGTCCGTCCCCCAGGGAGGAGGTCACATGTAGATCCTTGTAATCGGTTCACCCTTTCCAACCCACTCACCCTCTGCTCTCCCAGTATCGCCCCTCACACCCCTGGTCCTGAAGGTATCATCCACCCTGGATTCCCTGTGCCTCCAGCTCCTATATGCATCAGTGTACAACCTCTGCTCTATCCAGTCTTGCAAGGTAGAATTCGGCTCATGGTAGTTGGCGGGGAGGAAGCATCCAGGATCTGGGGGAAAGCTGTATTCTTCATCGGTGCTACATCGCACCCTGCCTGACTCATCTCTTCCCCTAGTCCCCTCTGTGAGGGGAATCTCCATGGACCAACAAATGGGCTTTGGGTCTCCACTCTGCACTTTCCCCTTCATTCACTATGGTATTTTTTTTTTTGGATGACTTATACCTGATCCTTTTGGCACCTTGTGATCACACAGGCTGGTGTGCTTCTTCCATGTGGGCTTTGTTGCTTCTGAGACAGATGGCCGCTTCTTCACCTTCAAGCCTTTAAGACCCCAGACACTATCTCTTTTGATAGTCGGCCACCATCAGCTTTCTTCACCACATTTGTTTCTTCACTTTAAATGGCTTAGAAATACTGCGTTAGTCAAATAAAACTTTGGCACTTGGAGACTGATTAGTAAACAAAGACAATGGGAGCGTTTATTGCATCTATCCTGTGAGCTAGTTAGCATGATGTATAGTAACCAGACAAGCTGGAGAGAGTCCTGTGATTGCCACAAGCCATAGGAGATGGTCACTGTCAAGTATGAATTAGGCAGCATCAGAAGTCTTAGGAAGAAGAAATGGGCATAGTTCACCAGCCTGGGAATCCCCGGTGCTGTCCCAGGTGGGTTTGTAAGATCAAATTATTTGATAATATTACTAAGATTATATTTTCATTTTTTGCTCTCAGTCTTTCTAGTGTGATAGTGCAATTTCTATGACGACTAATGGAATGTGTGTCTGAGCTTTTTTGTATTTACAGAAATCTCACCTTCAATATCTAATACCATCAATAGAGAAATAAACCACCTATACAAAATCTCTGTGGGATACTATTTAAGATTGTGAATGAGGTGGTCTTGCGAGCACCACGTTTGAGAGCGGTTGGCTAGAGGAACAAAAAAGTCAGAACAAGGGATAGGAGGGTCATCCGAGCTATGGTTGAGAGCAATGCGTCTCAAGCTTAATGCCACCAAGTCAATTCCAATTCACTGCAAGCCTGTAGGTCACGGTAGAGTTTTCTGTGGTTGTGAATCTCCCTTTGAAGCACCAGCCTCGTGGTTAACAGTCCAAGGTGCCATCTACTGTGCTACTAAAGCAGCGGGTAGCCAAGGGATAGCTAACTGTGGGCACGGAAAGCCATCTAAGTCAGAGTCACCAGGGAAACTAAGGCAGGACAAAACCTGGGCGGAGAAATAGCTTCATTCTATGCGTTCTCCGAGGGTCCGCTCCACTTCCTAGCACTGCACTGTTAACAGGATACACCTTTGATTATTGAATCAATTAAAATTTACTTGAAGATGTTTATGGTGGTATTATTTATAATGGAGCTACTGTACATATATATATATCTATATATATGAAAGCAAGATGAAGATTTAATACGTCATGATGCATTCCCAAATGAGGATTTTGTTTTTTAGTAATATTTAATGATATTAGAAAATACGGCAAGGAATAAAGCTTAATGTGAAACTGATTCCAACCTATAGCCATCCTGCAGGACAGAGTAGAACTGTCCCATAGGGTTCCAAGGCTGTCATTTCACGGAAGTCGATGGCTGAATCTTTTGCTCATGGACTAGCTGTAGCTGTGCGTTCAGACTTCTGACCCTTTGATTAGCTAACTGGAGCTTCTTAATTCATTTTCAGGTAATCTGAAATAATTGTACCTGGATGATCATATATTTTGATAAATGGCTGATTCTCTAAGAATATAGACCAAAATGATAATAATAATTAATATGTTTAAAGAGGTGGGGCGTTGTTTTAGAACTCTCTTCAGATTTTTAGAATTTTTTTCCCCTTTAGTGAGCATGTTGCAGCTTGATTTTTGGGAAGTACATATACATAGCCTTCTAAGCTCCCTGAGAAAGTACTTGAGTTCATACCAACAGAGCCTTCTGTCCAAGGTTCAGGATTGTTGTATTTCTCTGTGGTCTGTGTGATGCTGCCTGAGGTCTGGAGGAAGGAGAAGCAGGTGGGCATTACAGGCAGGTGGACATTATGGGTGGGCATTACAGGCTGAGGTGGGCATTACAGGCTGAGGTGGGCATTACAGGCTGAGGTGGGCATCACAGGGGCCATTATAGGCTGAGGTGGGCATCACAGGGGACATTACAGGCTGAGGTAGGCATTACAGGCTGAGGTGGGCATCACAAGGGGCATTATAGGCTGAGGGCATTACAGGCTGAGGTGGACATTACAGGTGGGCATTGCAGGAGAGGCAGGTGGGCATTATGGGCTGAGCACTCTGCCTATCAGAAGAAAAATACAAATCCAAGATGCAGTTTTAATTTGTACTGCAGTGCTATGAATGCTCCATGTGAACCACTGTACCCAACGCCATGCTCCGAAGGAGGCCTGCTGCCATCCTGGAAAGGACTTGAAAGGAGAGAAGGAAGGAATGATGTATCCGCAGTTGTCTTTACTCCTTGCTGTCTGGAATGTGCAAAATACAGGCCTTCAAAAAGGAGAGAAATAATAATTCAAAATGGATAATACATGCATTACGTATTCCAAGTGTGTACTTGACACCCACGATTGGCTTGTATGTTTTCAGTGGTTTGAATTCCCTAGTGCTTTAGGAAATGAAGAGACCTTCGTATTCCTATTTCCTTTCACTCTCTTCCTCCCTTTGGAGTAATAGGCACTCTTCAAGCAATTGTAGGAGCCCCGTGGCTCTGTGGGAAGTCAGACAGGGCGGCCTACCCCTGGGAACAGTTAGTCTCGGGAACTCACAGGGCCAGTGCTGCTCTGCCCTACAGGGTCACCATGAGTTGGCATCGACTCACTGGCAGTGAATTTGATTTTTGGTTTGTGGCACTGTGGCTAGACATTGGTAAGTTAACCCCAAAGTCGGCAGCTCAAACCTACCAGCCACCCAGTGGGACAAAGATGAGGCTTTCTGCCTCCATACTTACAGTGTCGGGAACTCTGTAGAGGGTCAATAGGAGGTGGAATCAGCTACATGCCAGTGGGCTCCATGTTTTCAACTTGGGGGCATTTAAAAGCAAAGGACCACCTAGAAATGAAAAGTGAACCCTAGAATCCAATGTTGTTCTAATACTCTTAGGAAACAAACAAATAAGCATGGAGGCAAGTTTTCATGCCCCCAGGCTTTACCATGATTCTTTACAGACACCACCCCAAACACCACCAAAATCACAAATGCCAAAAGAAAACAAAATAGATAGACCAGATTACATCCAAGTAAAACTTGTGCTTCAGAAGACACCATCCAGAAAGTGAAAAGGCAGCACATTACTCTAATATGAACCCAGAATCCAGACTCTAGAGAGAAGTCTTATGTGAAAAAGACAAAGCTTACCCTAAACTCACTGCGATGGAGTCGATATCAGACAGAGGAGAGCTTCCCTGAAGGATTTCTGGGGCTGAAAATCTTTACAGGAGCAGAAAGACCTTTCTATGTCCCATGGAGTGTCTGGTGGGCATGACTCTTTGACTTTGTGGTTAGCAGTCTACCTGTCAGTGACCCTCGGGCTCCGATAACTTGTAAGAACAATCCGTTACTCTGAGGAAACATCCACAGACTTTACCAAATCCCCAGATCTCATGGCTTGTCCCTTCTCGCTTGGTTTCTGGGGAGTGGTGAAGTGAAACCATCCAGCCCCTGTGAGGGAGAAAGACTGAGTGATGTGCTGCTAGAGAGATTATAACTCCTGGCCTCCATTGAGTCAATTCTGACTCTACCGGCCCTAGCAAATAGCCTCATCTTTCTTCTGCAGGGTGGCTAGTGGGTTTGAACAACCTGCCTTATGGTGAACAGTCCACTGCTCATCCCACAGTGCCACCAAGGCTTGGGAAATCCTATCAGGTGCTTCTGTTTTGTTTCATACGGTTGGTATGAGTTGAACGTTGACTGGGAGGTACAACAACTAGAAAACTAACAGATGCTCCCTCCTAGCCTTTCTCTCCAGGAGTCTTCTTCTGCCACACCGGGGATGATGTGAGACACTCCTTCCTAAGTTCTTCAAACGAGCCAGTCCTTCCTAATGGTTGCTGGTGAAGTTAATGCATTGTGTAGATTTATGGATTTTAATATATAATGGATTCCTCATATAGTATAATGAATAACCTATTCCTGAGGTTTACTTCTTTCCAGAACCCTAGTTTTGTTTTCATTCTTCCTTGGTCTAAGGGAGGGCTGCTTTTTCTGAAGTGGGTGCGCGGGCCAGATGGCTTGGGTTTCAGACCCTGGCTCTGCTGTTTACTGGGAATGTGATTGAGAGGATTCCCAGGCATACTGTAAAATAACCTTGATAATGACACCTTGGAATGATTTGAAGATTAGATCAAATAAATTACATAAAGTAACTAGCCCAGTCACTAGCTCAAAGTAGAATGCAATTCTATCATCATTGTATTATACTCAGTATCCTATTATAAGGAATCAGAGATAAAGACATTAAGATAGAATCCTCCTTCCCTTATCTGCCTCCCTTCTTTCTGGCCTTCTTTCACATGCCTAATTATTTTGGCTCTATCTTGGTAGTTTCTGTTGACCTTGACCTTGCTGTGCTTTTTGATTCCGCCTTAGCAGGGACCTGAGTGGCAGAGCTAGCACTCCTCACTGACAGTTCTAGATAAGAACGATGTGGTGCTCACACTTTGTTCCTGGGATACCATCTTAGTCTTCTTTATCACATCCTCCTTCAGTCTTTAATCACTGTTGGAAGAAATTCTTCTCACCGCTCGTGAGGAGGTTTGGATTTGTATATGTGTTGGTGTTTAGAATTAAGTGCTGCACTTAATTTGTCTAGATTTGCTTGGTGTTTGCAAAATTAGTGTCGTTTCTGTAGGTAAGCTATCATTGACAACAGAGTGATATGCCATAATTTAAATAGCAGCTGTTGACGGGAAGCAGGACGAAACAATCTACTCTTTCTCTCCCTGGGCTGGTGGTGCCGGGATGCCGTGAATACTGTATTTCAGGACATACCTGAGTTTGCTACTGGCATTTGATTTGCATGAGCAATGATAAAACTGCTCATTTGAATTCATTTTCAAATGCAATGCACGGTAGATTCCTCTAAGAGAAGTTTGAAACAGCAGCTGTCTTGCTATGTAGAGGTGGTGAGTTCTTTGTGTGTTGGTTCATGCCATGGATTCCACCATCCCTTTCATGGGGGCAAGGATATTTTCTCTGAAAGGTGAGAATTTATATGTGACGTGTCACGCATTTACTTGTAAAGAAATTGTATTCATTAAACACCTTGTAAGTGGGGTGCGCGGTAATAGACAATGGAGGTCCAATTGTAAAGAAGCAATTGTCTTCCTGGTAATAAGGGCCTGTCATACCTAGGTTTTGCTTGGTCTTTTGACCTTGGCTGGGTGTCAGGCAGGGTATTTTTCTAGGGACTGTGCCTCAAGAATGATCACCATCTAAGTGCTTCCTGGGAGTTCAATAAGATCGACACAGGTGGATTTTTATGAGATCAAAAATGACAGTTGACTATATCCTTGCTGTTTCACACTCTGTTTTACTGTGACATGTGCTAGCCCACCGGGCATGGTTCTGTCTTTGTAAAGGGGAGTATTGACATTTCTCCAGCCTTTGTGGGTTGAGTAATTTAGTGCCCAGTCACCTAAGTTTTGAAGATTTACAAGTTATCAATTTACGTAGTATATGGAGATGTTCTACACAAGTATAAATATCTTTTCAACAGTTTTAAATTCTATTCTACTAACTAAAATAATACTATCAATAGAATTACTTTATGCCTCAGGGGGATGCTTTATGTTGTACTACCACAAAATGATAGAGATGTCTCTGAAGTGAATTAGGAACATATACACCATAGAGACATGAGTGGATTTTGAGCTCTCTCTTGATTGTAGCCCTAATATAAGAACAATTGGTTCTTGTGACATGGCCTTATTTGGTGCTCACCCTCATGAGGAGGTCATTGAAGATATGGGTGCTGCAGAAAAGTGGGGTGAAGAAAGCAGATGATGCCCAGGTATCAGAAAAAATAGTGTCTTGAGTCTTAAAGCCTTGTCTCAAAACAAGCAGTCATCAAAATGAGGAGTCAACTAGGTCCACACAAATAAGCACTTTGCCCTGTGTGATTCAAAGATTATAAATAATAAAATCCAAACCAGGAGAGGGAACAATATCAGAGCCTATATTCTAAACACCCAGTTTGTGGAAGGCTACAGATGACAGTGGACGCCCAGATCCACTTGCAGGGCTCGAACGTGGAAGCACTCTCCGGTGAATCTCCACTGACAGCTGTGGTATCAGATAAAGAGCTCCGTAAAGTAGATTTTAGCAGTTGTCCTTCGACTGGCATGGGACACCTTGTCATTAGATCTCCCTTTTAAACAATTTTTTTTAGTAAATCATTTTATTGGGGGCTCTTACAGGTCTTATCACAATCCATACATCCATTGTGTCAAGCACATTTGTACATATGTTGTCATCATCATTCTCAAAACATTTTCTTTTTACTTGAGCCCTTGGTATCAGCTCCTCTTTTTTTACCCACCTTCCCCCACCCTCCCACACTCATGAACCCTGGATAATTTATAAAGTATTTTTATTTTCATATATATCGTCTGCTGTCTCCCTTTACCCATGTTTCTATTGTTCATCCTCTGGCGGGTGGGGGGCGTTGTACGTCTATCGTTGCGATTGGTTCTCCTTTCTCCCTACTAGAGCTCCCTTTTGAGCCATGTTGAATTTATTCTGGTTGTCTATTTCCTTTCTAATTGAACTTTTCTTTTTTTCTGTCTGCTTTATTTGGCCATTGCTGCTGGGTCCTTTTTTGATTTTGTCTTAATTTCGTGTCCAGGGAAGTCAGGCTGGGCGGATCTATGGGGGCAGCAGCTGGGGGCACAGAAGGGGAGGTTAGGAGGAAATGAGAAGTCAACAGCAATGGGAACAAGAACAAAAACAATGCTGTAATGTTGATTGTGGTGATGAGCACACAACCCTTCTTCACCGGACTGAACTCCTGAATTGTGTGCTATGTTAATTGTATCTCAATGAAACTATTGTAGATTGACAGTTGCCTTAAATGACTGTTTTCATGACTGAAATAGAAGTTTTATGCAAAGTATAAGAATCAAGTAGTCATTATTGGCACCCACCGAGAATGCAAGTAGAAAAGCAGGTGCAAATAGTCTGAGAAGCAGCTTTGTTACTGGAGCCTGACTTGCAGTAACTTGTAACACAGGGTAGCGCTGCCCCATTGACTTCCCAAGGTAATCTTTCTGGAAGCTGGCTGCCACATCTTGCTCCTGCCGAGCAGCCGGTGGGTTAGTAGCCAAGAGCTTACGCCAGCACTCCTTCATCTCTAGCAGCTACCCAGAATGCAAACTCACCGCATTGAGTTCTTTCTGACTCATCGCGACACTACAGGCCAGGGAAGAGCTGCCCCTGGGATCCTGAGACTGTCGCTCATTATGGAAGTTGAAAGCCCCTCTTTACTCCTTGGAACAGCTGGGGTCAACCTGCTGCCCCTGCAGTTAGCAGCCCTACCGAGCCGCTACCCTGCGGGCGCCTGACCCCAAGCAAAGAGGGCGCCAACATTTGAAGATGGTTTTCAAAATGGCTAGTGTGAAATCTTTCCCAATCTTTTTCGAGAGAATTTTCTAGCCTTTTCTTCCACTCCTGCTGTACTGCCTGAAACTCCCCAAAGATGTGCATTTTGGGGGCACCTTCTGCTACCTGCTCCCTTAGCAAAGCCATCCAGGGACTCTGCCGGTTGACTCAGAATCGACTCCGTGGGCATGGGTTTGGCCCCGGTATTCTGCTGTTGTGATGACTTCGCTGTTTTCCTCGCGTGAGAAGTGACTGACTGTAACCTAGGGCAGATACCTCCACTTTCCTCGTTTTTAAAAGTTAATTGTATCGTTCTCATAGGATTTCTTTATAGAGTAAGTGCAACAAGATATGTAACGTTGTTAGCCGGGCATCTGGGAGTATTGGTTTAGTTTCTTGATGGAATTGAAGACTTTCTCTCTATTGCCCTGGACCTCACCTCTTCTGGGCACCCCTTCCTAGCTCCTCTTCTTCTGCCCGAGGGGTTTTGTCAGCTTTCTTCCAGAATCTTACATGCTGAGACACGACTGGTCTGGCCCAACTGCTCTACGTCCCATTTTGCCTGGCCCAGTGCTGGCTTTCACCTACTGTACCAGCGTAAACTGACTCACCGAATTTTCTTTTATTTTTATTGTGATTCACTATAGATGACAACAGTTTTGCCATTTTGACAGTTTTTAAGAGTTCCTTTAATCTTTAAAAACATCCTGGTTTCGAAATAGAGGGCATGATCTATTACTCACTCACCACCAAACATAAAGGATTAGTGTGTGGGCCGATTTTGTGAACAAAGGCCACCTCTTAGGCCATGTGCAACTTGGAAATTGGTGCTATTCAGGTGAAGTTGTTAATCTCTAGTTAGTAATCCAGCTGTTACTCAAAGAGAGTGGTTTCTGTCTATAAGGAAATGATGGCCAGACCAATGAGTGGCATACCGTCAGAGCTGTGTCAGGTGTAAGAGGTAACTTAATAAACAGAATCTTACCTTACTTGATTGGTGGTCTGGGCAGTTGGAGTCAGTAACCATGGTACGTTGGCTTGACTGGTAAGTGCCTACCTGGATTGCAGAAATAAAAATCAAGAACTTATTGGGAAGCTAAATCTGTGATTTAACATTCAGCATCATGCTGAATACTTTTTAAATGAAGAAAAAAGTTGCATTTGGTCGGAGATGAAGCGTGCTACAATTACATACACTAGAGCTCTCAGCAGGAGTTAGAAAAAGGTCTTGTTCTGCATCCAGCCCTCCACAAAGAGTAGAATAGTTTCTTGTTCACAGAATTGTTTACTCAAGACAGTTGTTCCTTGTCTTGTGGGTTGGCTCAACTCTGGCCTTGCTTTACCCTTGTTGGAACTGTAATACATGTTAATCAGCAATGCGATGATTATTCAGGCAGGGCTGGGGGAAAAAACCAACCGACTATGAATAGGGATTCATGCCCGTTTTCTGCACTTTCAAGTGGTTTTAATAGCTCTGTTCCGGAGTCATAGTATTTGTAATTAGTAGTTCATTTAGGGAGTCATAGAACACTCATGTCATAATAAAAAAAGGGGAGATTACATTTTTGGTATTTATTCTTTCTTTGGGGATATTTATGAGAATCAAAAGCATAAGAATAGAATAGTTGACGCTTTCATTTCCTCACACCTGTAGGCTTGGCTTCCTCAAATGAACTTCGTATTTGGTTTTGATCCTCAGACCTAAAGGTTACAGTACTGCCACACTAATTCACACCAAGAATCTTTATTTCCTCTCCTAGACGCAGGAGCAGGTGGTGAATACAGTGGGATATATCGCTATTTCATTGTTCCCCCAGGGAGAAAACCTAGTGATTGAAACGGTGATTATTAGTTAGGAAAAATCAGTTCTGACTTAAAAATGGCTGTGATTCAGACTTGCCCATGAGCGCCTGACACTTTCCACTATGGAGTGGGCAGTGGCTGTTCTCTAAGATTCTTGTGGGCAATGTGTTGGAATGGTTGCTACTTTGGATCATTTTTAATTTATTAAAAGTCTCTTTTTAATTTCCTGACTTGGCCATTTTCAAATCCGTGCCAACTATTCGTGAATTCAATTTCTTCCTCTCATTTCCTCCTTGGCTTTTTAAGCAGAGCACAGGATGAATGCAACAGAACAACTTAACAAGGAATCAAGGCCCGGCCTTTGGAGAAAGGTCGAAGGTGTTTGCATACATGTGGTAGTGTACCGCGGCGTGCTAGCAGTGAATCACACTTCTTTTAGACACATTTCGCCGTTTTACAAGCACGGATTTCCTTAGGTTTTGCTCTTCGCCACTTTCTTTCACACTGTTAAAACTTTGCCATTCTTAAGACTTAGATTGTCAGCTTTGTGCAGAAAGCCTCTAAGGTTTACATTCCCAGATCCTTCGAATGCTCTCAGTTTCCCTGTGGGCTTCCCGTGGAAAATGGTAGTTTAGAATCCTGTCTACTGTTTATGAAACCCCAAACTTATTAACTGTTAAGAATGCCAGTCCTCATTTAGTCTACTCAGGCTGAAAGAAAGGCCTTAGTTTACCTGGAACTATTGAATGTGCCATGAACTTCCAGAACAAACAAATCTCTCTTGGCCTAAGGACAGCCAGCTCGCTCCTTAGAAGAGGGCATGGCCAGCCCTTACTTTGGGCATGTGATCAGGAGGGACCAGTCTCTGGAAGAGGATACCAAGCTAGGCAAAGTAGAGCAGCCGTTGAAAACAGGAAATCCTCTCCATGGGATGGGTTGACACACTGGCTGCAGTCGTGGACTCGACGAGGCGGTGACGGTGAGGCTGGTGCAGGACCAGGCAGCGTGGTGTTCTGCTGTGCAGAGGCTCACTACACGTTGCAACCACCTTTATGGTTCCTAACCACAACAGCCAGACAACATGAAATGCACATGGGCCTGAGGTAGAGAGGACAGCTACTCTCCAAACAGGACAGCGGCATTCTTTAAGGAAACAGAAACTGCAAGGGAAGCAATAAAACGAAAAACCAACCGCACGGCCATTGAGTCAATTCTGACGCATGGTGATCCTAAACGACACGTTAAAACCACCTCTACTTGTTCTGGGAGCAGAAGTGCTCGTCTGTCTGCAGAAGAGTGGACGGTGGTTTTGAACTGCTGACCTTCCAGTTAGCAACTCAAGTCGTAACCGACTACACCCCCAGAGCTCCTGATGAGAAACAATACCACCAGTTGAATGATGTTAAAGGTGTCGAGTAATTTTGGATGTTTTCAGAGCTGAAGGCAGACTATGAAATTATGGTATTGAGAACAGGAAAGAGAAATGGAAAGCAAAATTCATGAAATTCCTAATTTGGAATTTTAAACATGTGCGTTTGTACGTCCAATCGAAATGTCTCACATAAAACAATATAGCCATTAGAAACTGGCAACTTGGAAGACTGATTACCTGTCTTTTGTCAATTGCCAGCATTGAAGTATATAGTTAGCAAGAAAAAAGTGATTTTTGTGTGAATTTGAAGGGAAGTCTGGGCACATGTTTTTGTTTACTTTTATAGCCATTTTTGGTAGCTACTAAGATAACTAGACTCAAGTTAATTAAGAAGATAAACAAAATAACATTTTGAACGCACACACATCCACTGATGAGAAAGATCTCTGCGCTCTGTGGAGAGAAAGGTGCAGACAACAGTGCGCTCATTTGAAATACTCACTACTTAATTTGACTGCTCCACCAGCAAAACACTTGTGAGCTTGGCGCAGACCCGGCAGCGAGTCGGCGAGCGCTGAGAGTTGGGTGTGACTAGATGGCCCCTAATGGCAGCCACAAATTACCACCCCTCTGCCTTTCCTCCCGGGGAGATAATGGTCAGCGATACATTAATCATAACAGGGCCCAGATAGATGAAGCAAAAATTGCCAGATTCAGCTGGTGGAATTCTCAGCAAACTAGGGGGTGAAGGAGCCTCCCAATGAAATCTCCCCGAAACTCCTTTCAAACTGACGTGATTTACCAGTGCGGCTTGGAAAGGAGAGACACCACCAAGTGAGGGCCAAGCTGAGGAAAGACGTTTAGACATTTTCGCGAATTGTCACGTTGTTTCTACTCGTTTCCTATTCAAACACACCCCCCGGGCTTCCCGAGTGCCATCGAAAACACTAGCGCTGTCTTCTTTAAGCTCGGCGCGTGGGGGGCTCGGGCAGACAGAATGGGTGTATTCTCTAGGTTGCTCCATTGACACGCACATTTTGTGGGTCTTCAAAGCAGCCACTAGGCAGAGCCACGCAGCAGCTTTGTGTGTGAGCGACTGTGCCCCGCGCGGGTCTGGTGGATTTGAGTTGTTTGCTTGGGGTGAATGTGGCGAGCCAGGTGTTTTGCATTTGATCGCACGGTGGGCCCTTCCTGGTTAGGTAGTCAGGTTCTTCAAAAGAAATGGCCTCTTCCGTCTTTGAAACGGAAGAATCAAAGAACCTGTGTGTGCTGCCGAGACCCAAGCCAGTTTGAGCCAGTGTTTGCTTGTTAAACAGGTCAGGGTCACGTGGACTTCTAGCATCTAGGGTGTCTTCTGGAAAGGATGAGGGTCAAACTTTTCGATTGGTTGGCACTGAACATATTTCCAATGCCACTTTCTATGCCTAGGAATGATTCTAAATTTTGAGTTGGGAGGAAGAAACCACTCTGATGTCATTTTTTGTTTTATTTTGTTTTGATGTAGCTCAACCCGAAAACACAGCTTTCTGTCGTGCAGTTAATTCTGCTGCATGTTGACGCCGTAAGGACACAGTAAAACTGCCCCCCCCCACCCCCCGGGCGTGGGAGTTTCGAGACAATCCGCCCCAATGGAGCACACTGCCTCCCTTCCTCCTGAGGAGCAGCTGGTGGGTTCCAGCGAGGGCCCTTCTGCTGACCAGCCTGGCCTTCTAACCACTGGGCCCCGAGAGAGAGACGCTTCCAGGCTTTTTGATAATTTTGACAAGTAATGACCACACCATTGTGACCATCACCCCTTTCTCATCTCCCTCTCCCCCGTCCTCGTTCTCTTTTTCTAAAGTCACATATTTTCTAAACTTTGCTTGCTTAAAATGTGATTTCCTTACAGATTTGCGTGCGCGAAGGTTTTATTGAAGAGTTTCTTCTCGTTTTTTTGAAGCGTTAGTTCTGGGAAGGAGGGTCAGCTCCTTTTCCAAGCAGCGAGAGCCAGCTACTTGATAACTTGCAAGCTTGCAAGCAGGTAGTGGGACTTGGCAGCTTCTGTTGCAGAACATGAACCCCTAGACCGTTTACCAGATTTTAGCGTGGCCACAATTCACGTCTCAAATAAACTTGTTTGTGTGGTGCCCCGGGGTTGCTTTTGCGTTTGCCTGGGTTTGAATACACAGAGTGGGGACCTCACAGGTGCAATCAAAACTGGGCAACAGAGGAACCTGCTCCCGTTTAGTGAAGTCACAACTGCTTTAGGCCTGAGTTTATTCATGATGAAAGGGAAGAGAGCTCCAGGGCTCTTTCATGTCTCTGCATTTTCATCTAGCATGCCGGGAGCGCGGGAGGCCTGTTGTTTGTCCTTCCTGGGTGACTTCAAAGCCTGTTCCTGCACAGCTGCTGCTAACCTGTGGGCAGGATCGGCCTCCTCGTGACCCATTCACAGGAGGCGGCTACCTGGGGAGTATCTTCTTACTTTTATCTGTAAAAAGTTGCCCAACATCATTTGCCTGGAAAAACTCTTACCAAACAGTATTTTTGTCTGCAAATGGATTTCCCTTTTAAGATCTCCTAAGATTTGTAATACTTTCCCCATAGGACTAATGCGTGGTAAGACAACCAAGAAAAGACAGTAGCATTATTTAAAAGGAAAAATAATATGAACAGGATACAGTTAACTATAGGTTCGTGGGACTGTGTCCTATACCTTTCTGCTTACATGATTTCAGTGAGCCACGTTTGTTGTGGACGTTTCCGATGGTACTGAAAGCTATGGGTTTTATCCAGCATTTAGGAATGAAATAACGGATGGTTCATTCCTCCCCCCTGCCCCACTTATTTACTAATGCATGTATTCATTCGTTCAAGAAACAGTCATTGAGCACCGGGCGGCTAGCAGATGGGGATAAGTGTTCCGTGAAAAAATAAATCCGGGTTACCCTGCGTTCCAGCTGGGAAAGGGTTGCTGTCCTTCCAGAGCCTCGAGGACTTGCACAGATGCCTGAAGTGGGAGAGTGAGTGGATTGGGTGGAACCCTTGGGACGCAGACGTAGCAAGGCCACAGGCTCTGAAGAAGAGGGGCCCCGGGCAAGTGTAGCTGTGGTGCAAGGAGCCGCTGCACCCAGTCCAACAGGACCTGGAGTGAGGGGAGAGGGGGGACAGGTTCCCAGGGCCTGGAGGCTTTTACCTCCCATGACATGCTGCCACTGGAGTGTCCTGAGCAGCGGTTCGACTGGAGCGGACTGTGTCTCACAGGCTCACTGGGCCTGCCATGCAGTCCCGTGCAGAGAGGCAGGGGCGCACAAGGAGACTGGTTAGGAGGCATCGTGGTGATTTAGGTCAGGGTGAGGAGGTGGTAGGTAAGAAACGAGACTCTTAAAGAGAGAGTGTTTGTAGTATTTTATTGTGTTTTTGTTGAAAGTTTACATAGCAAAGCAGGTTCCCATTTAACAATTTTGAGTGATATTAGTTCAATTTTTCCACAATGTGTCAACATTCTCATTGTTTCCATTCTGTATTTTACATTTCCACCAATTGAGCTTTCCTCCTTACCCCCACCTCTCCTTCCCATCCCACCGTCTCATCGTTGTTTAAGGGAAATGTGGTCTCATCTATTGAAGTTGATTTTTTTTAAGAACATAATGCTCACAGCTGATGTTTTTTTGGAAGCTAATCTGTTATGTACCTAAAAGGTGACCTACAGGAGTGTTTTCGATTTCAGTTTTAAAATGTGCTTTAGGGCAACAATCTTGGGATGCCTTTGGCCTTTCTTGGTTCAGTAAGCCTGGCCCTTTAAAATGAATTTGTGCTTCGTTCTACATCTTTCTCCCATTCTCTCTGGGACTAGTTATTGTGCACCTGTTCAGACAGTTGGAAGGAGTAACTGAGCTCCCGTAGTTCCTCTGATCTCAGGATCATTTTTGTGGCATAATGGCTTACAAGTTGAGCTGCTAATGGCATGGTCAGCTGGTCAGCCCGACCAGAGGACTCTACAAGAGAAAGAGGCTGGCTACTCCGATAAAGATTTATAACCTCAGAAACTCAAGGGGTAGGTCGACATTGCTCAGAAGATTGATATGAGTCGGAATTGACTCAAGGGCAGAGGTTTCGGGTATCGGTTCTGTATAATTCTTCCTTAGTTGCGGCTTTCGTTTCTGTCTTTTCCCTTTTGCTCTAGACGTCTTAGGTGGCTGCTCACCTACTTTAAAATCCCAGGGGCTCACCTGTGATATACCGATTGAGTTGTTCCACAACTAGGGTCTTAAACCTTCAAACTCAGTCAACCAATCCTATGAGGTGTCGGATAATATCTCGGAGTTGTCTGAAACTGCACCCCCCTTGCCCTTTTTTATGTGAGGGAGTTTCAAAAGGTTTGTGGGGAACTACCATTATCTTTTAACTTAACCTTTACAGAAACCCTTTAAAACCCACTTGAATACATGACTATATTTGGAGCACACACAAACATCCATGTCTACACATACAACTCTCCATGCATATGTGGACACATACTTACAACCTTCTCTGCACATGGTTGTAGACGGATGCCGAGGTAATTGCACAGAGCTTTTGGTTTCTGTCTCTGTTCCTGTAAGCTTGTATATGATGTCGCTGCTGTTAGGTGCTGTGGACTGGGCTCTGGCTCAGTGGTCCCGTGTATGACAGAATGAAACACTGCCCGTCCCTGCACCATCTTCCCAATTGCAGTGTTTGGGCCCATTGTTATGGGCACTCTGTCGTCATTTTGGGAAGGGCCATCTTTTTTCTTGGCCTTACTCTACTCCCAAGAATGCTGTCCTTTTCCATCGAGTGGTCTCTCCTGAGAACATGTGCAAAGGGTGTGAGAAGGACTTTGCGAGGATTGACCACAGTGCCCCCTATTCTTGTCCATTTTTCATAGCCATCATAAGGCTTAGCCAAGTTGCGCACACGTCACGGGCATTGGGTATTGTCACGGGGGTGCTGACTCCCAGGCCGGCGTTGTCAGCTCATTAGTCGCAAGGCTTTCTTCTCCCCCAAAGTTTTATCGCCTTGGGAATGCGAAAGAGCCATAGTAGTTCTGTCCTAGAGGGTTGCTATGAGTTGACGTTGACGTGATGGTAAACAATTAACTTGGGGTTTTATTATCTAGAAATTGATTTCCCATCTCTACCCCATCCCTGCTAACCATCAAAGAATGCTGTTTTCTTATGTATATCTTTGTGTTCTGTAGGTATATATGTATGTGTTTTGTATATGTAAAAGATTCTGCACCCCCCCACCCCCCACCCCCCGAATCTTCAGGATCGCTTTCTACTTAAAAAAGTCTTTATTTACACAAATATTTAAATTGTGTCCCGTTCATCTAATCTGCCTCCATTTGTGTATGCATTTGTAATTTTAAAAGTCCACTTCTAAAGAAAAATGGGCCTCATAGTTGTTTCTCTATTAACCTCAAGTAATCTTGTAGTTTTAACTTAAATATTAGGTCTTTAATCCATTTTGAGTTCATTGTTAGGTACTCGATGAGATATGGGTCTGGTTTCATTTTTCTGCACATTGATATCCAGTTTTGCCTGTCCTGTTTGTTAGAGAGACTGTTCCTCCAGTGCCTGGGCTTTGACACCTTAGCTGCCCGTAGATGGACGGATTGATAGCCGGTTATTCATTCTCCTCCTTTGGCCTTCGTCATTGGACCAGTACGATGCTGCATTGTACACCGTGGTTCTATAAAACCAAACCAAATGCACTGCCATCGAGTCGACCATTTTATTTCCCTTTCTTGCCCTGGCCAGGGCTTCCAGTACAACACTGAGTAGGGGTAGTGACAGTGGGCATCCTTGTCTTGTGCCCATTCCCATAGAGAGCATATTGGCTGTTGGGTTGGCACATGGGTTTTTAATTGCTTTGAGGAATTTTCCTTCTACTACAATTTTGCTCAGCATTTTTTATCAGGAAAGGGTGATGGATTGTATCAGATGCCATTTCTACGTCAATCGAGATGATCATGTGATTCCTTTCTTTTATTTCTGTGATGAATTACATGGATTAATTTTCTAATGTTGAACTACCCTTGTGTGCCTATTGTAAACCTCACCTATTCATGATTTTCAAAAAATATGTTGAATTCTGTTGAGAAATTTTGTATCTATATTCAGAAAGGGATATTGGTCTGTAATGTTCCTAATTGTAGGGGATAGTTTTACCTGGCTTTGGTATCCGAGTGGTGCTGGCTTCATAGAATGAGTCAGAAGGCATTCTTTCTTTTTCCTAGTCTTCAAAGAGTTTGAGTAAACTTGGTGTCAACCCTTCTCCGAATGACTGGTAAAATTTCTCTGCCAAGCCTTCAGACCCTGGTTCTATTTTAAGGATAGAACTTATAGGGCTTTTATGATTTCTGACAAAAACGAACGATGGCAGTGAAAGATGACTGCAGGGGTTTTAATGAAGACAACTTGAAGGGTGGCACTAGAGAGCACTGTTGTGTGGGATTCACATATATTAATCCATTGCCTCATACAATAATGCTATGGATTAGTTTTTTTCTTAAAAAGAGTCTGCTGAAATAGTTTATATTCCATAAAATTCATAAACCTTAAACATACACTTAAAGGATATGTCTCCATGTCACAGCCACCCAAATCAAGCTCTAAAACATTGTTAGTACCTCAGAAGCTCCTTCACGCCCGTTCCTTATCAGTATCTCTGCCAGAGACAACCACTGTATTTTACCTTCATCATCATCGAGTAGTTTTGTCTCTTTTGGAACTTGTATAGATGGAATAATTTAGCACCTACTAATGTTTTTACTGATTTTTGTATTAGGATAAAAATCAGAGATCATAACAACTTCTTCAAAGTATGCTGTTTCATGGTTTTCAGTAAATTCACAAGACTATGCAAGTCATCAAATTTCTGAACATTTTCATCCCCCCGTCCCTCCCCCAAAGTAACCACATACCCACTAGTAGTCACTGCTTATTGCCCACTTCTAATGATGTGATTTCTAACCCTCTGGATTCTCCTGGTCAGGACATTTTATATGACTGGAATCTTTGTCTAGCTTCTTTCACTCAGCATCGTGCTCTCCTGGTTCACGTGTGTTGTAGCATGCATGCATCGGTATAGTCTTCCCCTTGATGGCTGACTCGTACCCCATTAAATGGAAAACCACATTTCGTTTACCTATTCATTAGTCGCTGGACATTTGGAAGGTTTCAGCTTTTTTTCTTTGCTATTATGAATAATTCTGCTGGGAACATTTGTGCACAGCATTTACATCCATGTGTTTTTAATGTTCTTGAGTATTTTCCTGAGTTGGAAACTGTTCTTGTGGTTGGCTTCTTTTGTTCAACATTATAGCCGTGTAATTAATTTATCTTGTATGTACGCAGTGCAGCAGTGCTCCATTCTTTTCCACTTTGCTGGAGTCCATTGCAGGCACGTGCCAAAACTGGTTGCTTGATTCCCCTAGTGATGGGCGCATGGGTCGTTTCCAGTCTTGACCGATGATGAAGAATACGCTTTTGGTCTGTCAAAACCCTTCTTTACCTTGGGTGCGTGTGCAGAAATGGAGGTGCTGGGTCAGTCACCTTCCTCGTTATCAGGTTTCTACATGATTCTGCCGTTTTCTGCCACGCTTGCTCGTGCTGGTGCTGAGCATTCCCTGCGTGGAGCAGTATTCCCAGAGCAGAGGAAATGTGCATTGTGCAGGCCTGCTCTGGGTCATGTCCCTGCGTGGACACACACCTAGGTTTGGTTTTTCTTCTTATCCTCCCACCCCCTGGCAACTTTGGGAGCCCTGGTGGCAAAGTGGCTATGCATTGGCCTGCGATCCTCAAGATCAGCTTTTCAAAACCACCAGCCGCTCCGAGGGGAGAAAGATGAGGCTTTCTAGTCCCGAAAACAGTTACAGTCTCAGAAACTCAGAGGGGCAGCGCTCCCCTGCCCTAGAGGGTCCCTGTGGGTCGGTATTGACGTGATTGCAGTGAGCTCTCTTTGCTTTTTCTTAAAGGCAATTTTGAGCAGTCATTCCCTCTTCGGTTAATCACCAGAGTTCAGCTGCCGGTCTGCAACTGCGTGCACTCTTTGTACTGTTCCAGGCTTGATTTAATGCTCGCCTAACACCAGTGGTTACGACAGGTTTCTGAAGGGTATTGATCTCTCTTAGGGGAAAACCAAAAAATAGCTATGAACCCTCCCAAAGACAACACACCTGCAAACGCACACATACTCACACACATTTTTATGACCTCCAGGGAGTTTATGGCCTTTTATGAATCTCATTCACGAGGTCACGCTTCCTCCTCTTTAAGGCCTCGTGCATGGAAACACGATGCCCTCCTCTGGGAACTGCTCTCACCGCACTGCATCTCTGAGTACCTGAGATGAAGTTTTGCCATGCTAAAATTTAAAAAATATCATTTTATTGGGGGCTCGTACAACTCTTATCACAATCCATACATCCATCCATGTATCAAGCACATTTGCACATTTGTTTCCACCATCATTCTCAAAACATTTGCTTTCTACTTGAACCCTTGGTATCAGCTCCTCATTTTTCCCCTCCCTCCCTTCTCCCTTCTCCCTCACGAACCCTTGGTAATTTGTAAATTGTTATTATTTTGTCATATCTTACACTGTCCAATGTCTCCCTTCACCCACGTTTCTGTTGTCCGTCCCCCAGGGAGGAGGTTATATGTAGACCCTTGTAATTGGTTCCACCTTTCTAGCCCACCTTCCCTCCTCCCTCCCGGAATTGCCACTCTCAGCACTGGTCCTGAAGGCGTCATCTGACCTGGATTTCATGTATTTCCAGTTTCTATCTGTACCAATGTGACATCCTCTGGTCCAGCCAGATTTGTGAGATAGAATTGGGGTCATGATAGTGGGGGAGGAAGCATTTACGAACTCAGCCTCACTTGGTGGACTATGTGGAGAGCCCCCATTTTTTAACAAATCATTTTATTGGGGGCTCTTACAAATCTTACAATAATCCACCATTCAATTGTATTAAGCACACTTGTACGTATATTGCCATCAACATATCCGAAACATTTTCTTTATCTACTTGAGTCCTTGGTATCAACCCTTTTCCCACCCTCTTTCCCCCACCCTCTCAGGAATCCTTGATCTATTATATATTATTAACCATCCTAATTTTTAAGAAGCATTCTGGCTCTATTTCTTCTAACACTGATTTGATTATTTTTCTGGAAATCTATGGAATAGTCAATATTATTCAGCAACATCAAAATTCAAATGCATAGTCTCAGTCTTCTGTTTTTTCACATGCATATGAGGTGATTGAAATTACTATGGCTTGAGCCAAGTGAAAAATTTGCATTTAAACACTTTAAAGAAGTCTTCTATTGATTTGCAAAGCATATTTCTTGACTGCTTTCTTGGCTGCTTTCTTTAATTTCTTGACTGCTGCATCCATGTGCATTGATTGTGGATCCAAGTTTGATGTTTTCTCTGTATTGTGATGTTGTGGGTTTGTACAGTTTTTTGTTATCCTTATGGTGAGATGTAATTCATACTGAAGGTTAGTTATTGATTATCATTAGTAAATGCTTCAAATCCCCTTCACTTTCATCCGCATAGCACAGATGGTTAATCAGCCCTTCTTCCATCCTCATGCCATGCTACTCTTTGTACATCCCAGTGTCCCTGGCGATTTGTAAATAGTGTGGCGAAAGGACACATGTCGAAGGCACAGCTTTCTTGATTCCAAACTGTTCAGGATCCCTTCGTTCTGTTTGAACGCTTGGCTCTTACTCTGTAGAGGGTTCTGCAGGAGCATAGCAAGTGCTCTGAAATTCCCACTCTTTACAGTGCTGTCCATACTGTTTAATGATCCACAGTCAAGTGACTTTGCATCGGTAATCAGTCACTAAACCTCCTTCTGCTATTCTTTGCTTTCAGCCAAGATCCATCCATCACCAGTGGTATCCCGCATTCCATGCTCTCTTCTGAATCTGGCTTGAAATTTTCAGTTACCCGTCAATGGACCCTTGCAACCATTTTTGAATTATCGTCAAGAATATGTTACTTGTGTCTGATATGAAAGCTTAATAATGTCTGCATTCTCTTGGATCTCCTATCTTCGGAATGGACATAGATTTGGATCTTGTTCATTAAGTTGGCAGGATAGCTGTCTTCCAAATTTCTTGGCATGTATAGACTCACGAATGCTTTCGGCACTGTTGCAGTTTTTGGGTGAAGCATCTCAATTGGAATTCTATCAATTCTTGGAGCCTTGTTTTTCACCAGTGCTTTCAGTGTAGCTTGAATTTCTTTCAAATCTATCAATTTGTGATCATATGTTACCTCCTGAAATAGCTCAATGTCGACCAGTTCTTTTTTGTATAGTGAGGTACCTTCGTTCCATTTGCTACTTTCTGGTTGTTCACACTGTTGCTGATAGAGCCCTTCAGAATTACCACGTGAAGCTTGTATGTGATCTTCACTTCTTTCGCCTTGAAAAATGTCCACTCTGTTCTTCCCTTTTGGTTTTCTACCTTCAAGTCTTTTCATATTTCGTTAGCGTACTTTGTCTTTTTGAAATCTTCTGTTCACCTCTTTTGCTGCACTATTTCTTCCATTCAGTTGAGATACTGTATACCCACGAGGAAGTTTCGGAATCTCCTTTGACATTCATCTTGCTCTTCTTTTTCTTTGTGCGGACTTGTGCACACCTGGCAACGGCAGTTAGAACCTCTACCTCTGAAAAGAGTTACTTTTCCTGCGATGGGAGCCTTATTATTTGCAGTTTGACTAGCATGGGAGAACGTTTCTAAGTATACAGTTATTCATTCCTGTTAAACTACTTAACCAGAGACGAAATGGTTAAATTATAGATGAGCTGGACTCTCCCTAGCTGAGATGGACCACTTTGGACCACTCATGTCATCTAGGTGGGATGTCCTCCTCCCATCTACTCCCGTCTCTATTAGCCCTGACTTCCTCAGGCCTTGGCTGCTTACTGTCCTGTCTCATTTTTTTTGGATGAAAAATTGGGTGCCAAGTTTCAATGAACCAGTGTGGACTACATAAAGTAGATAATTCAATAGCTCTTTTCTAAATGTTGTTTACCAAATACTCTGATCACAATGGTAGCAGAGGTAGGATCACCATGATGCTTTCTCCTTGAGACAGAAAGTGACTACAGCTACATTAGACAAATCAGTATCATGTATGAAACTTTGCTCTAAGTTTTTTATTGTAAGAACACATTAGGGCTTCATCCAGGAGGCTTGAACTACATTTAAAAGATACTGTCATGAGGTAAGCTTGAAGTCCCACTTTCACTTCATTACAATTTTTTCAAATATGTAGTCCATAATAAATTCCATTTTCCTTTAAAGATTAAATTTTTCCTTGAAAATGCATTGGTTAAAAATATTTACAAAAGTAACACAGAATACACATTTCTACAACACTCATTCCCACGGCTTAAGAATAAACAGTCATAACCATTGCTAACAAATTGTTTATCCTCCAAGATTTTTATCAAGTGCATATGAGCAATTTATAGATGTGCTTCCTGGAATCCCATCCTGCAGGCAGACTTCTCTTTCCACGATGAGTAGTTCACAGTTTCTCCCGCGCAACTGCTGGTGGTTTCAAACTGCTGACCAGGCAGATCAGAGCCCACGAAACCACTGCACCACCAGGGCTCCTCCTGATGGCCCATCAGTCTCCTTAAAAATGAAAGTACCTTTTCAAGCAATGCAGAAGAGGTTGTGGTTGTTGTTGTATTACGGGCTGTGGCTCATTTGACTTGTGAAGAACGTTCACAATGAGGTGACTTGATTGCTACCTAACAGAATTTGGCTCAGTTCCCTGCACTTCATGTCTCTCAAAATTATTTGGTGATGGGCTGATAAGGCCCACCCAGGGGTGTAGCAAGTCGCTCTGGTGAACCTAATGAGATAGATTTTCCTACACGCAGGTTGTTGAGATAATGTTGAGATTTAGTTCAGAAAGCGAGGGAGCCAATGCAGATGTTTGGAATCATTTCCAAAGGACTTGTAGAGGCTCTGACTGAACTGCACCGAGACCACCAGCCCGCTGAGATTAATGGCTGGACTTTACTAAAACACATCAGAAATGCCATGGTTTTGACTATTAAGAGTAATACTTGTATGGATATTTGCGTACAAGGTTTGACACGGTATGCTTTATTTCTCTTTGGAGATGCCTTAGATTGGGAGGGCTGTATCATGGTAAGTAGAGGTTGAGTTTTCAAGAAACTATAAAAATGTTTTCCAAAGAGGCTGTGCCATTTTGCATTTCCACCACTAAAATCGGAGGGTTCCAGTTGCTCCCTGCCCTCACTAACAAATGATATCGTGACTCTGTCATTGTAATCTTGCCAGTGGCTGTGCCGTGATGCACAGTTCTGGTTTTAATTTGTGTCTGTCTTCTGAGCAGTGACTCCGAGCACATTCTCACGTGCTGTTGGACTTCCTTAAATCATGTTCGCAAAGTGTCATTTCAAATATCGTTAGGGTGCACGGCATTGATTGACTTATAAGAAGACGGTGATACCTTATAAGTACTTTACATTGGCAACTTAATTTTCAGGTAAATTTTGAGAAGAATGCATTCAAATAAAGTCATGCTATTGTTTGAAGGACAGGCAACATCACCTTATCTGAAGACAATGACAATGCCATTTTGAACACAGTTTTATAATCTTGAAAAGGGAAAACAGCAAGGTGGGAAGCTCATCAAAAGGAGGAGAAAATATTGGGAACACAGTGAAGTCAGGCTGTAGAAGGGAGAAATGATTAACAATGAGAAAGAAAGGGAGACAACCCAAAAGAGAGACGGAATAAGAGAAAGCGTAATAACTGGAGGGAAAGACTCACAAGTAAATGTAAAATTTTCGAGGAAAAAGAATAGATATGAAAGAGAGGTGGAGACTGGCCTCTCCACTCCCCTCCCCCCCAAAAAAAGCCAGGAGAAGCAAAGGCCACCATTGTTGTCCACGCCCTCTCACCTGGGCACCAGCTCCTGTGTCGGGGCCTCACTGTGCCCTAGCTCTCACGGTTAGCCTGGCTTCTGGAAGCCGGACCTTTCGTCTCACTGTGCCCTAGCTCTCACGGTTAGCCTGGCTTCTGCAAGCCGGACCTTTCGTCTCACTGTGCCCTAGCTCTCACGGTTAGCCTGGCTTCTGGAAGCCGGACCTTTCGTCTCACTGTGCCCTAGCTCTCACGGTTAGCCTGGCTTCTGGAAGCCGGACCTTTCGTCTCACTGTGCCCTAGCTCTCACGGTTAGCCTGGCTTCTGGAAGCCGGACCTTTCGTCTCACTGTGCCCTAGCTCTCACGGTTAGCCTGGCTTCTGCAAGCCGGACCTTTCGTCTCACTTTTCTGGTCATTATTTTACGGCTACCTGGTGAAACACTCAAAGCGGTGGGGCGGTGCCCTTTATACATTCATTGTATAAAATCACAGACACTGGATTTTGAATCCTCTCTCTGCCACTGTATGACTCTATGACCCTGTGAAGAATCAACCTTTTCCACTTCAGTTTCCCCATCTGTAAAACGGGGGCACAGAGGAGTAGCAGCCACGCAGTTTCCTATGATGGTTTTACCGGAACGAACCCAACGGCACAGCGTGCTTGGCCAAGGAAGAGTAGCTGCTGTTATTTCGCATGTGCGTAGTGGGAAGGGCCTTCGTCCCAATGCCTTTCATCTTTGACTACTTGTCCCTTTTCCTAAAATCTAGGAGTGTCTTATAAAACTAGAATACTTCTGTGGCAAAACATCACAGATGCTGCATCGTACTTCGAGAACGCAGAGCCATAAACACATCTGTGTTTGTTCATCTGGACTGTGCAGTTGGGAATAATAATGATAAATATTCATAGAGCGCTTTGACTTAGAGCACTTCATGCAGGACTGGCAGATTTCTAAAAGTAGAAAACAGCCGGAGTAAGCCCGGAATTTCCTGATTGGTGGCCTAGCCATACGCCACATCAAAGCTGGTTTGATAAATACAGCTGACCCAGGTGAGGAGCCTGAGCTTTCTACCGGTAAGTGCAGGGCATGAACTCTGGCCCTGTCTTGACACCCGCCTCTGCCACAATCCCCACTGTACGACAGAAGGTCACCTTTGCAAGGTCGTTAGGAGTCCCCTGACCTCTTTTCCCAGGTCAGCGTCCTTCTGCAGAATTTCTCATTTGCCTCTGCTTGAATGCTACTGGTGAGTTTATTTGCTTCAGATTTACTTTTATTTTTTAAATATTGCCAGTGGCTGGCAAGTTTTCCTTTGCTTTGAACTAAAGTTTGTTTTGACCCTGGAGCATTATCAGAAAAAGCAATTTCTCCCCTCTTTCCCATGCAAAGCTCTGGTGGGGTAGTGGTTTCGTGTTGGGTTGTGACCTTCAGGGTCAGCAGTTTGAAACCACCAGCGGCCCCTTGGAAGAAACACAAGGCTTTCTACTGCAGTAAACAGTCTCAGAAACACTCAGGGGCAGTTCTACCCTGTCCTGTAGGGTCACTATGAATCAGAATGGCAGTGAGCTTGCATTTTTAAAAAAAAATCATTTTATTAGGGGCTCATACAACTTTTATCACAAGCCATACATACATCAATTGTGTGAAGCACATTTGTACATTCATTGCCCTCATCATTCTCAAAACATTTGCTCTCCACTTAAGTTCCTGGCATCAGCTCCTCATTTTTCTGCCTCCCTCTCTGCTCCCCTCTCCCTTATGAACACTTGGTAATTTATGAATTTTTCTTTTGTCATATCTTGCACTGTCTGATGTGTCCCTTCACCCACTTGTCTGATGTCTCCCTTCACCCACTTTTCTGTTGTCCATCCCCCAGGGAGGAGGTTATATGTTAATCCTGTTTTCGATTCCCTCT
Source organism: Tenrec ecaudatus (assembly GCF_050624435.1). Lineage (NCBI taxonomy): Eukaryota > Metazoa > Chordata > Mammalia > Afrosoricida > Tenrecidae > Tenrec > Tenrec ecaudatus. The sequence continues at coordinate 104,449,027 of NC_134535.1, forward strand.
TTCCACCCCACCCTCCCTCCACCCTCCCAGTATCGCCACTCTCACCACTGGTCCTGAAGGGATCATCTGTCCTGGATTCCCTGTGTTTCCAGTTCCTATCTGTACCAGTGTACATCCTCTGGTCTAGCCAGATTTGTAAGTGAGTTTGCGTTTGTTTGTCACATGCAATGCTTCAGCGATGTGAGGAGGATCTTGACCCTTCTGTTCGTGCTGTTGGACAACTCTTACTGTTTCTTATTATTCCCAGTTCTTTCTGAGTTCTGATTACTCTTCTACTGACATGTTTTCTATATCCTGCCACTTTCTCATTTGCCCAGCTCCAGATAGAGCTTAATTTGTTAGGGTGTCACTTCAATGTGGCACCTCTAATTTTGTCTCATACGTGGGATGTACATAACTGAGCACAATAATCAGGGTGTTTTGCTCTTCTTCTGGTAGAGACCTCCTTCTCCATTTGATGGCCTAAACTGGTTGCATCAAATTTTCAAGTGCCTCATCAAAGTATTCCTCTGTTACATTGAGGGTGATTGTGCATTCCCACCCCCTAAACAGGATACTCTTCACAGTGAGAGGGCCACGGTTAATATTTAAGCTGGCATAAACCAGAACTGTCCTGGGTACACAGAGAGGGAGAATAACTTTTATTTTAGTATACTGAATGGGAGCCTAAGATGTAGACTCTAAATTAAACAACAACAACAACAACCAAAACTGTGAATGGTCCTGGGTCTCCTTTTAAAAAAAATCATTTTATTGGGTGCTCGTACAACTCTTATCACAATCCACCCATCCATCCATTGTGTCAAGCACATATGTACATTTGTTGTCAACATCATTCTCAAAACGTTTGCTTTCTACTTGAGCCCTTGGTATCAGCTCCTCATTTTCCCCCTCCCTCCCTGCTCCCCACTCCCTCACAAACCCTTGATAATTTATAAATTATTATTTTGTCATCTTACACTGTCTGAAATCTCCCTTCACCCACTTTTTTTGTTGTCCATCCCCCAGAGAGGAGGGTATATGTAGATCCTTGTAATTGGTTCCCCCTTTCCACCCCACCCTCCCTCCACCCTCCCATTATCGCCACTCTCACCACTGGTCCTGAAGGGATCATCTGCCCTGGATTCCCTATGTTTCCAGTTCCTATCTGTACCAGTGTACATCCTCTGGTCTAGTCAGATTTGTAAGGTAGAATTGGGATCATGATAGTGGGGTGGGGGGGGAGGAAGCATTTAGGAACTAGAGGAAAGTTGCATGTTTCATTGTTTTTACACTACACCCTGACTTACTCATCTCCCTGCTTTGGGTCCCCAGTCTGCATTCCCTCTCATTGACAATGATATATATTTTTTGTTCCTTGATACCTGATCCCTGATCCCTTTGACACCTCGTGATCACAAAGGCTGGGGTGCTTCTTCCATGTGGGCTTTGTTGCTTCTGAACTAGTTGGCCTCTTGTTTACCTTCAAGCCTTTAAGACCCCAGAGGCTATATCTTTTGATAGCCGGGCACCATCAGCTTTCTTCACCACACTTGCTTATGTACACGTTTGTCTTCAGTGATTGTGTTGGGGAAGGTGAGCATTATGGAATGCCAGTTTAATAGAGCAAAATGTTCTTGCCTTGAGGGAGTGCTTGAGTGGAGGCCCAATGTCCATCTACTACCATAATACTATAAATATATGCACCTATATAAACCTATAATTATATGCTGCACATAGATCTACCGTATATACTCAAATATAAGCCAACCCAAGTGTAAGCCGAGGTACCTAATTATTACCTGGGAAACCAGGAAAACTGATTGACTCAAGTATAAGCCTAGGGTGGAAAATGCAGAAGCTATTGGTGAGTTCCAATAATCAAAACAAATGAAAATAAAATTACTAAAAATTGAGACATCAGTGGGGTAATGTAGTTAAATATTTATTTTAAATAAAAACATATATAAAAGGGCAACAAGTCATTTAACATTAGTAAACCAGCACAGTAAGTGGAAAATAGGTTCAACAAATACAGTAAGGTATCAACAATGACACTTTAAGAGTACTATTCCCTGAGCTCAATCAGCAGCCAAGCTAAAATGTAAAGAGTTAAAATCCTTCAAAATGGATTCCTCCTCATCATCATCCGTATCCCAGTGCAGAGCTTCAGCTGGTGTGAGGTCATCATAGACGCTGTCCTCACTGAGATCGCCGTCATCACCATCACTGCTGTCATTTTCATACAAAGCGCAGTCTTCACTGCCATCCATAGCATTACTAATACCACATTTCTGGAAGGCACGTCACACCATGTCTTCTGGAATGTCTTCCCATGCATCTTGAACCCACCTTGCTATTAACTCTATGTCAGGCTTCATGAGATTTCCTCCTTTTGTTAGTCGGGCTTGACCAGATGACATCCATTCATGCCATTGGCCCGTGTATAAGCCGAACCCCAGTTGTGCTGAAAAACTCGGCTTATACATGAGTATATATAGTATTTCCCCATCATCATAAATAAGTTTCTTTACACATGTACATACTCTATAAATGCCCGGGTCTCCTTTGCATTGTGCATGTCAACAATTTCTTTTTTTTCCTCAACCTAAGTTAATAACATTATATTTGTGCTTGTTAAAGTTTGTGTCGATATTTGTTCTGGGAAGATTATTTAAAAGCCAAGATTATTATCAGCCAAATGAGATGCTCCTCCCAAGTTTGCCTCATCTGGAAAATTGATCAGCAGCCTTCCTGTCTGTTTATGTGTGCACATGTTGGTAATCTAAGAGGTGCTGGTCCTAGATCCTCAGCATATATCTGCTTCGTCCTTTAGGACGTTAGTAAGCGCCACGTGATAAACCGAGAGCCAATATCTTAAGGGTTTGCATTTTAATAGAGCACTTTCAGCATCTGTAAAACCTTTCAGAGAAGAACGAAGAGATGCCTAAGGACTGTTTCTCAGGTAACTTGGCAAGAGACTCCCTTCTACAGTTAAGGTCTGTGGCAGATGATAGGTGCTGAGGATCAAGCTGACTGCAAATGTGGTAACTCTTGATAAGGGCACCATATGATAGGCAGGTGTTGTGGCACAGTTAGAGAGGAAAGTCAGAGTTGGAGGAAAATCAAGGAAGATATTTTGGGGCAGGTATTTTTCTGGTGGTGTAGTGGGTTACACATTGGATCGCTAACTGCAAGTTCAGTGGTTCAAAACTACTAACAGCTCCATGAGAGAAAGGTGAGATTTTCTACTCTTGTAAAGATTTGCAGTCTTGGAAACCCACAGGGGGCAGTTCTCCTCTGTCCTACAGTGTCTCTATGAGTCAGACTTGACTCAATGGCAGGGAGGTTTGTTTTTTGGCTCCCTAGTAACTTCCATTGCAATTAACCATGTAAAAATAAGTCTATAACAAAAAAATCCCTTTCACATTTCAAAAGTCATTCATAGACTAAAGAGCAGATCCCCCAGGATACATCTTTTCTCTTTTTGACCACAAGATTTCATTATATATGAATTTGTGCATATATGCAGTCCTGAAGAACAGTGCATATCAGGCATTTTTATTGCACCTCCTAGTAAGAAATACATTTTGCATTTTTATTCAATATGTGTGAATACACCTGTATGTCAGAAACAAAAGCTTCTTGAAAGTGTACTTACTACTTGTAATTCTCATAAGACCCTTTCTTTCTTTCTTTAAAAAAAAATCATTTTATTGGGGGCTCGTACAATTCTTATCACAATCCATACATTCATCCATTGTGTCAAGTACATTTGTGCATTTCTTGCCTTCATCATTCTCCAAACATTTGCTTTCTACTTGAGCCCTTGATATCAGCTCCTCATTTCCCCCCTTCCGTCCCACTCCCCCCTCCCTCATGAACCCTTCATAATTAATAAATTATTATTATTTTGTCATATCTTACACTGTCAAACGTCTCCTTTCAAGCACTTTTCTGTCGTCCATCCCCCAGGGAGGAGGGTATGTGTAGATCCTTGTAATCGGTTCCCTCTTTCTACCCCACCCTCCCTCCATCCTCCCAGTATCGCCACTCTCATCACTGGTCCTAAAAGGGTCATCTGTGGATTCCCTGTGTTTCCAGTTCCTATCTGTACCAGTGTACATCCTTTGGCCTATCCAGATTTGTAAGGTAGAATTGGGATCATGATAGTTGGGGTGGTGGTGGTGGTGGAGGAAGCATTTAAGAACTAGAGGAAAGTTGTATGTTTCATTGTTGCTACCCTGTACCCTGATTGACTCATCTCCTCCCACAACCCTTCAGTAAGGGGCTGTCCAGTGCCTACAGATGGGCGTCGAGTCTCCACTCTGACCCTTTTTTTTCTTATTCCATCCCAACCCATTCAAATGAGAAGACCTTTGAGTTCAGTTGGTTTTCAGTTTGAAAAACAGTGCTCTAAAGTTGTTTGCCTTCAAAATTATTTAAAGAGGTTGGTGCTGCATGATGATGATGATCTTAATAAAAAGCTAGTCTTATCTGGGCAGTAAATCTACAGTTATAATGATGAATAGGATTTGGTAGGCTTTTTTGTTGTTGTTGTGCTGGATAAATCTCGCTCACAAAGAACTTAGCACAACCAACTGATTTTATTTCAGATCTCCCATAGGAGAAAAAGTAATTAATATGGTACCCGGACAATGACTAGCAAGCAATTCTTGGATCTAATTATCACTGTTACAGAAACTATAACTTATATAAAATGCACATATCTTTCTTTAGACTAAAGAAAATTACATGTAGGCCAAAAGTTATCATTGCTGCTCTAAAACTGTTTTTAAAAGGCAAGCCTCCCTCTGTAATGTTTCACTGGTAGTAACAGTGTAATGTGTTCAGCTTTTAGAAAATTATTATTTTGAATGGAAGGCTTAAGACCACAAAGTTCTTTGCTTAGTTGTGCTTGGTTTGCTACGTCACCGTTTCTATCAGATCACAGTTACAGATAGTCAGATACTCTCGCTCAGTTCTCTCGCTGATCCTCTGGTCGGCATGGCTTCAAGTTTGGAACCGGAGAAAGTTAGACTCTTGTGCTCTGCGTTTTAATTTCAGTGTACCCAGACACTGTTTGCTTGTTTTAATTTGACTTATGGCTTCTAATAAAATATGAGGACGGGCTTGGGGACAAACTGCAAGAGAATTAGTCTGTCTTCGATTTGTACATAGGCAGATCTTCAAAAGGATTTGAGTCTCTGATTATTATGATTCTTATCTCAAAAAGTTTGCCGAAGAATTAATGAGGCAACTTATGTGATACTACACACCTTTTGATACTACAGAAATAGATGATATATTTATAAATGCACATAGAAATATATGTATATTGTATAATTATTCTTTATATGAATATTGTACTGTGTGTATACATTTCCTTTTTTATTAACCTGGTTTTTATATAATGGATTAAGACATTTGTATGCTGGTTTGTGACTCAGTTTATTATACTCTTGATTATTGGTACTGGTATGGTACTTCAAAAATGGGAAAATTAATTAAAAAAATGTTCGTTGGGATCTTGTGATACAAATTCCCCGTATAACTTATGTAACGACTACCATAATGCTACACATTAGTCCTCGAGAGAGGAATGCAAGTTGGCACTAATGCATTTGAATTTTAGTTTTCCTCCCCCTTTGAAATGTACAAAATATAGTCTCATTCGTTTGTGGGTATTAAGCCATCAACGTATGAGTCAAACAGTTAAAATCTTTGTGACTGAGATTTGTAACACTCCTATTGATCTCCTAACCTTTATTTGATTATTTATACTCCTGCTACCTACTTCCCAGGAAAAACCATTAATTAATTTCTTTTGAAGTATTGCAACTGCTTTGTGTTTCTATATGTATTCATCATATTCCTCTTGAAGTACATTATGGTGCAAGACTGTTTTTCCCTACTGTCTAAACTTGCTAAGTACCTTAATAAGTACTTTAATAAAAGCCTTGACAATTCCATTTTAGCTGTGTAAATTCACCTCTATTCTGAGGAAAGAAGTGTTCTTATGATTGTTAATAAAAATAGTACTCTTAAATAAATACTACTATAATAATCAAGTAAAAGATGAAGTACTTTAAAGGTGTCCAGTGGACACTACGTTTGGGTCATTTCAGAACTCTTGTACAGAAGCTCGGGTAGCTTTGTTTTCAAGGGCCTCAAGTGATCCTTGTGGAGTTATGAACGACACTGGCCTCACACGAGTCTGGCAGACGTGTCGCCAGATGATCCCATTGTATTGGGGATAAACACTGAATTGGGCTTCACATTCCAGCTCAAGTTTTTGTGAACTTAAGCAAAGATGCAGTTTCTGGGTCTTGAATGGAAAAAATGATTCTCCCTAACGTTCATGTTGGTTGTGAAGATCAAGTGCTGTTTGCATAACTACTCCTTATAATATATACATAACAGTAACCTGTAATGAGCTTGGTAGAGGTCGTATTGATATCTGTATCAATACATCTAGAGGGGCACATACACTCAGAGATCAGTCAGTATGCTAGCCCTCCGGGTATGGTTGAATTTGTTCAAATTCATGATTTATTTTAATCTCCGCATTCCGTGACGAAGGACTTGGAATTTTTGTTCCTTTATCTCGACTAAGGGAATGCTTGGATTTTATCTGAGGCCCTTCGAGTGTTCACCTTTTGGCAGTCTATGAGCTTGTTACTCAGAATGGCCATTTCTCTCCCTCTCTAGTAGTAAGGTCGCTGGTTTCCGCCCCGAGCAACCTATGCTGCAATCGTCACGGTTGTCAACCTGCGTGTTATGATGGATTTCAATGCGCACGTGCAGATGCTAGCACATGCCTTTTGTAGTCCTGTAGAGAACGTGGTACCTTTGAGCTACTTCGCCTCAACTTGCCAGAGGCTGCCATCCAGGCGGATAAAGAGATGGTTTGAAATAGCTAAGCGCCAAGAAAGCAAACAATATAACACGCCACACCCCTTTTAAAAGCCTGTAAACATAGAGTTTTATACAAATATCACATAAATTCAGGTTATGATTTTTCTAGTAAATGCAAAAAACGACAACCAAAACCAACCACCACCCTACCTTAGAATTACTGTGAGATTTTCAGCTAATACCTCTCTTTTGATTAACTTCATTCTCATTGCTAGTGGCTTAGTGGTTGCTGGTTGCTTAGTGGGCTGCTAACTGCAAGGTCAGCAGTTTGAAACCACCAGCTGCTCTGTGGGAGAAAGAAATCCCTTCTCAGAAATACACAGAGACATTCCTACCTTGTTCTGTAAGGTCACAGTAAATCACCATGGACTTGATGGCAGTGAATTTTTTTTGAGTTTGAGAGTTGCATGTCTGGAGGTCCTGTCTGTCTGTCTGTCTCCAGACATAGGTGATGTCTTCTGACCACTTTCTACTTTATCTTTGGAGGAGTCCTAGCTTGCTCTTCAGCTACAGAGATCATTGTCTTCTCCAAACTCCCTTGCATCCTCTTAATAGCAGGAAGAAGACAAAGAAAATCCCCAGAGCATCCCTACCCACTCTTTCTCCTCCTGGAGGTAATAAAGCCTTGGAGGCCATGTTCCCCATACTCAGTCTGAGGTCATTTCACAAGCTGCCCTGAAAGAGCCCCTGTTGACTCCTCTTCTGTGACAGGCACTTGTTGAATATGCCTTACTTCATCTAAATCTTTAAGAGGGAGAAGAAATGAACCGGGTTTCCTTTCCACCATTACCAAAGGAAGGGGCTGCCCAAGATGTGGGTAACTTGACCTTTATAAGCTCCTGAGTGGCGCTGCAAAGACAGTTTCTATGGTACAGAAATGGAAACCACCCCAGATACAAATACTTTAGAAAGTGATTTTATAGGCACAAGGCAAAGCATTGTAAATCTCTGTAGATCTCTCTGTAGATCGTAAGTGTGTTACGTGGAGGTTTAGACTGGTTTCCTGCCAGGTATAGCTGAAATCTCATGGGACGGTTAGGCCTTGGACTTGAAGTTTGACGTGTTATAAACTCTAATTCTGCGGCAAGTCCATTTGCATAGCGTCCATACATCTTCCCTCTACTTGCGTTCAGAAGCAGGCAAAAAATACTACCCATTCTTTCCAGTTAAAATGAACATGTGTGGGATGCTTCATTTCCTTCTGTATTGGACAGGGTTCTCTAGAGAGACAAACCAGATTGCTAGTAATGATATATAAATATATTTATAAAGATAGATATATAATTCAAGAAATAAACCATTAAATAATATACAGATAGATAATACAAGAAATTAACAGTTAAGTTATAAAGCAGTGAGACACTAGCAGTCCTTCAAGTTTTTGAGAGCTGCCAGTTACTAGTTTTCTTCTGTAGAGAGAGCTGGGCTATATATACCCAGGCAGCAAACTGCAGGGCAGGTCCCCAACTGTCATCAACTGTCAGTCCCCAGCTCCAGAGATGAACATTCCAATCGTGTGGGCTTAAAGGGACCTCAGCTTACAGCTACACAGTCCACAGGCTAGGCATCCCACAGGTAGTATACCCCTTTAAACTGAGGCACAGAACAAGCAAGCCATTTATCCCTCTGCCCTTCAGTTAATCCTACTTGTGTTTATCAGCCAGGCTGGCACAATAAACTATAGCACCTTCCATAGGTGTAAACACTAACCGGTGTTCTAATTCTAAGCCATTGTCTTTCTGTTGTTGCCTGGTTGGCCATGTCAGATCCTGTCGGACGACTAGCCTCTCCTGAACTTCTGTAATCCTGTAAAGGCTTGGCCCTACAACTGAAAGCTGATCTTTGAAAAAAATGCAGCTCCAATGACCTCCTTTGATTTCTGCTTTTGAAGCTTGCTTTGTGAAGCAAACTTTCCTTTTCCTTGAGTCTTGAAAAACAGCTGAAGCCATTGTGGCCACCTATTAAAAAAATCATGCTCAACCAATTTCGAGTTGGAGAATCCCTTAAGCCTTTTTGTTGTTGTTGTTGTTGTTGTTGTTGCGCATTTGCACGTTGGTTGCCCTCATCATTCTCAAAACCTTTGCTTTCTACTTGAGCCCTTGGTGTCAGCTCCTCTCTTTAAGACCTTTTAGTAGCAGTTTATTGACCTCTAACTTTTAGAGAAGGAGGGGATTGTGGTTATGTGTGGGGGTAGCCAGCCCCCCACAACTAATCACGGGTTCAGTAAGTGCAATTGTACGCTTGAGATACAGGAAGATTAAAGTCCTAGAGAAATGGAAGAGATGAGAGAGAGTAACAAAGAAGTCAGACACATTTCATGGTAGCATGCTCACCCAGCTCCTCTTGGTGGCACATGAGGTGGTGGGGGACGAGAGGGCAGGAGCGAGCTCTCGTGAAGTTTTATTTCAAACCAGAGCTTCTATCTCTTTGGGGCATGCAACTGCTCTGATTACAGATCACGATCTACATCATAGGAAGGGGCTGTAACAGAGGCAGTACAAGCAGTCGGAGGGGGATAACCGAGGGGTGGCACACAATAGTAAAGGGAGGGAATAAGGGTGCATATGTGGCAAGATGGGTGGACCCTAGTAGCCTAATATATTAATAGCCTAACCTTAGTCATCCTCAAGTGGTCCCCGGCTTGCCTTCGGGCCTCCTTCAAGGGAACAATGTCAGAAGGGAGGGGCCATAGTTAGGGTGAGTCAGGCCCTAATACTTACACAGTCTGGTGGCTGTGGACACCCTTAAGGAGAAGAACCGCTGAGCTGCTTCCGTTGCTCCCCTCGTGTCCAGTCATTTGCCACGTGTAGCAAGCAGCTAGGTTTGGCATATAGTTGGGGAGACAATTTGGGAGAATCTTTCTGTATCCTGCAGCTATGTATTGAACTGTTAACTTCAAAGGTCAGCGGTGGAAAACCACAGGAGAAAGACTAGACTGTAACCTGGTACAGAACTGCTGGCGCACGCACTCACAGGGTCAGTGCTAGCCCGTCCTGCAGGGGCGTTAGGAGTTGGGATCCATGCAATGGAAGGGAGTTGGAGATTTCCAAGCTGCCGGACGAGCTCCACGCTCCGAGGAGAGAGTGTAGGCTCTGAACTCGCTGCGTTCCCGTGGCCTGGAAGGGTGGCACCTCCAGCTGTACGGTGCTAGTGACTGTCTGCAAGTTTGAAAAGGTCTCACAAGGGGATAGAAAATGCTTTCCCCGTGCTGTTCTATTTGGGGGAACTTTATACAAAAACATATCGGCGTGGCATGAACCAAAGGAGGAAACACTTTGTTGCTAATTGGGCACTTTTTTGGGTGTGTGCTCAGGTTGAATCAGAGAATGCTGCATTTTTTGCTTCTCTCTGCTGAGCATTCTGTAAGGGGTTAGTCATCTCTTAATCTCGGTGAAGCGATTGCTGACAGAATGAAGCAATATTAGTAATAGTGCCTTACGTTTTTCATAGGGCTTTAGAGTTCACCGAGTATTTTCACACAGATTATCTCTGTGCACATCTCTGCAGCCCTGCAAACGAGGCCTGGTAGATAATCAGACAGAATATATGGCTAGCCCAGAGCCAGCATATCTGTTTTTCTGAATGTGCCCTAAACGAGACACAGAACTGAAAACACATATATACACACCTGCACCTATACACACGTACACACACACACACACACCATCACTACCAACAACAGTAACAACCAAAGCATCTGTGCAGAAAACGACTGCGTGTGCCCTTCCTTGTCTCCTCTTGATCCCCATAGTGGTAGGAGGCCAGCTCCCACACGTACTCTAATATGAAATGGGACGGAGCTTAAAAACAAAGGCCTGGAAATGAGAAGGGCATGTGCTCTCCCGGGGCTGGGACCTCCGAAGCAGGGAGTGGAGGGACTGGTGCTCCTTTGGGCCAGGCACACGTTCCCTTTCCTTCCTCAGCCTCCAACAGGGGATGAGCCTGTGGGCTCTGCGTGCTTCTTCATCGTATGTCTAGTCCCTGTCACACTGTACAGGCCCCGTTAGGATCCTCGCCATCTGCCGTGCAGCAGGGTAGATCCTTCTGCCCTCGCTCAGGTCATCTTTCACCTGGTGCAAGAGCCCACGACTCTGATCGTTGGACATTTTCCACCGGATAAAGTCCAAGCCCCTTACCCCCAGCCTCAGGCAAACACTCCATTTTCATCTCACCACATGGCCAGTTGTCTGGAGCGGGGACTGGCCCCTTAGCCTTCTTTTCTGCCTTTCTACCAGCTGCTCACGCAGTTTCAAATGCCCCTCCTCTCTGAACAGTTGAACCCCATCCCATGCCCAAGGGCTGAATTAGTCTTGACTCTTCAAATGTTAGCGTGTGGTTTCTCGTTCGGGAAGCTTCTCCAGACCTCCCCTGGTGAAGCTGAAGGTGCCACAAAGTACCTTCTCCAAACTCCAATGTGAAATGTGAAGTCAGAGTGGGTCCCTCTCCTCCTTCATCCCGTGAGCTCTCTGACGACAGCGCCTGTCTTGGCACCAAGAGCACACGATCTGGGCCCGGGGAGGGGCTCCTGTCAACATGGGTCGGCTGAGCATTTGCCTTTACTTCATCAGGACCTCAGTCACGGTAAAAAGGATTGGCCTGGGGACACCCAGTCTGCTTGTTAGCTCGTGATGTCTTTGACGGGAGGTGTAGAACTCAGAACTAAGTCTCTTCTTTATCCAGCAAGCCTGCCGTTCACTCAGGGAACGGGCGTTCCTAGCACTTTGTGGTCATGGAGAGGACAAACTGTTTGCTTTTGGTTTTCATTACATAAATGTAGACAGAACGATAGACTAAGGATTCTATAGAGTCAATTCTATGTGAACATGAAACAAGGTGGAGTCTAGCCACTTGTCTAAGGAGGGATGGCCAAAGGCGTGGTCCCTACTAAACTGCCAGCACCTGCTTTAGTGACATCTGTGAACAACCTATTTATGCTTTAAATAGATATATGGAATGTTATAAGGGCTGTAAGAGCCCCCAATAAAAGAATTTTTTTAAAAGTCTGTATGCTTTTCTTTGTAGTTGCTGGTACTAGGGGGCTTCAAAAGGTTCATGGAAAAATTCCATTATCTTTCCAATTCCATTTTATTCCCACATTTTTTGATGCCTCCTCTTATATATGAAACGACCTTTTTCATTGCCATTGAGTCAATGCTGACCCATAGCAACCTTATAGGACAAGGTAGGGCTAGTCCCCTGAGTTTCCGAGATGGTAACTCTTTATGAAAGCAGAAGTCCCATCTTTCTCCCGAGGAGCTGATTGATGGTTTCAAATTGCCAACCTTGGGAGAGCAGCCCAGCATGTAACCATGACATCAGCGGGGCTCCTGAAGTAATCGCTAGGAGGTCGACAGTATGCTGCCATGGAGAACGGTGTTTATATCTATTTCTTTGATCACCACATGCATATGACAAGTGGTGATGACCAATCTTGTAAGAATCACATGGTCTCTCAGCCTATGTTTCACAGTTGGAAATTGTCTGTTTTCAGCTACCAATAGAATGTTGTTTATTCATATGAGTGGATTATGCCAGAATTTAATCTATTTTCTATAGGGTGTGTATGTGTGAGAGAAGTCAATAGAATTTGTGCTATTAACTATAAGCCATAGAACCCCAAAATTTCTTTTGTGTTTTCTAAATTTGTTAAGAAAATTCACAGTCATTCTCTGATCTTTTCTGCCATTCAAACCACAAGGAACAGATTTGAAAAAGATTAAGGACAGCATTTAATTTGATAATTAATGTTACAGAGAAAAATAGAACTTGAACATGCAAGGTAATGGAGAAAGAATGTGGCCAAATTGGATATTTTTAATTTAGTGAATTTTATTTTTGTGGTACTTATTTGAGAAATGAGAATGATTTAAAATTCTAAAACCTAACTAAGGCACATTTTAAAAATAATAAACCCAGGCCATGTATTTTTTGATGTGTGTGCAAAAATGAAAATAATGTTTGGATTATTTATATTACTAGTCTTTAGCGGCAGAATATTCAGAATTGTCCTAAGCATATAAAGTTATTAGCATGTGAATGACTTCCATTTTGTTGTTTTGCTTTTCCATTACACCACACTGCCTGTCAGATTTCCACACTGTATTGGTCCTGCGTGTACACAGACCGGAAGTGATAGCTTTGAGAATATGTAACTATGATGCCCATAGTGATTGGTTGTGATTCCTGCATCACTTTGGCTATCGAAACGACACATCACAAATAAGTAACAATTGTGCAAGGCCAGCTGCAGCAGTGACGGGCATTTATCTCATTCTGTATATTTTCTTTCTTTTTTTGGCCGAGATAAATCATTTTATCACTGTAGGAAAGGGCAGGTCTCTCTCTATGTATGTAACATTAGTAATACAACATAAGAAAAAAGTAGGGGAGACAACAAAACAAAAACCCCACAGAGAGATCTGGATGATTCTGTTCTAACCTGTTCATAAAAAGGTCCTGCATCAGAAATTCACAATTCTATCCACTAATAAAAATGTATTTAGACATGTACAGAAGTGGGGAGTTTGTTTTAAAATTGCTTGTTTTTTCTTTTTTGTAAAAATATATTAAAGGTGAATAGAAATCCTCTCTACCTGTCCCTTATCCAGTTCCCAGCTCTCTGCTCGGGAGTGGGCACCAAGGCAAACCTTGGTCACTATCATCTCTATCCATTTTCAAAGACCAGGTCACTCACACCCACAGCCTTCGGGCCTCTTCTGATGCATGGTGACCCGATAGGGCCAAGTGGAACTGTCCCTGTGGGTTTCTGAGGCTGTCACTCTTTATGGGAGTAGAAAGCCCGCCTTTCTCCCATGGAGTAGCTGCTGGTTTCAAACTGCAGACTTTGTGGCTCACAGCCCAGTGCTTAACCACTGAGCCACCAGGGCCCCTTAGCTATCATTAAGGGGTATTTAATTGCCATGGGAATACTGACTTGATTTTTTTTATAGACTGCACTGGCTATGCGCTGCTTTAGTTCACCCCCACCAATGGAGAGGGTTCGTTTTAGCTGAATCTCAAAAATTACTTGAAAAGGATGTTACTGTGGGGATTCAAGCATTGGCTGGGGAATGGAGTAGATGAACTTGAAATGTTCTTTATAGTCATGAGTTTCAAGAGTTTGTAACACACGAGACTGTGTGGGGGGGACCTAAAGATGCTGGTCTCCTTAGTTACAGTGTTTTTGTTTGGTTGTTTTTTCGTAGACTGCCTTTTCAAGGTGTGCCCCATGAACCGGTATTCTGCCCAGAAGCAATATTGGAAAGCCAAGCAGGCCAAACAAGGGAACCACACAGAAGCAGCCTTGCTGAAGAAGTTACAGGTAGGGCAGAGCTTTCATCTACCTGGGCGAGGCTGGGCGGACGACAGCAAGAACGATCTCGGAGCTTCCTAACTTTGAGTCTTACCTGACACGCCGAGTGGGCTAGATGTGCCAACACGTTGAGAGTGGATGACAGCTTTAAGGTCAGGGTGTGACCATTTTCCCCCGGTGTGTGACACATTCTTGCTAATTTGTGCATGTGCCTGGTGCAGTCAAATCTTCACATCAAAGTGAAACTTACTCTGAAACTGTTGGAATAGCACATATGGGCCTTTTTTGCTGGGCATCACGCTCTATTGCTTTTTCACCCTGAAAAACTCTAGAAGGAAGATAATTTGTTGTTTCTGTTTTGGCTGACTGTAAATTTGATAGCACTAAAACTTTTTTTATAATCATTTATTTGGGGGCTAGTACAACTCTTATCACAATCCAAACATACATACATGTGTCAAGCACATTTGTACATTTGTTGTCCTCATCATTCTCAAAATATTTGCTTTCTACTTGAGCCCTTGGATCAAGCTCACTTTTTCCTTCCTCCCCTCTCCCCTCTCCCTCATGTACCCTTGATAATTTATACATTGTTTTGTCATGTCTTACCCTCTCTGATGTCTCCCTTCACCCACTTTTCTGTTGTCTGTCCCCCAGGGAGGAGGTTATATGTAAATCCTTATAATTGGCTCCCACTTTCTACCCCACCCTCCCGGTATCACCACTTTCACCATTGATCCTAAAGGGATCATCCATCCTGGATTCCCTGTGTTTCCAGTTCCTATCAGTACCAGTGTACATCCTTTGGTCTAGCCAGATTTGTAAGGTAGAATTGGGATCAGGATAGTGGGTGGGTGGGGGAGGAAACATTTAAGAACTAGAGGAAAGTTGCATGTTTCATTGTTACACTGCACCCTGACTGACTCATCTCCTCCTCGTGACCCTTCTATAAGGGGATGCCCAGTTGCTTACAGATGGGCTTTGGGTCCCCAATCTGCACTTCCCCTTCTTCACAATGGTATGATTTTTTTATTCTTTTATGCCTGAGACCTGATCCCTTTGACACCTCATGATCACACAGCCTGGTGTGCTTCCATGTGGACATTGTTGCTTCTGTGCTAGATGGCTGCTTGTTTATCTTCGAGCTTTTAAGACCCCAGATGGATAGCACTAAATTTTATGTGTTATTAAAACTCCTGTTTTTTTCAGAATCGAAACGGTATTTTGAGACATTGAAATTTACTTATCATCCAGGTTGGTTTTTCTAGCCACAGTTGTTCTTACAGTGATCCTCTATGACCAAAGGGTTGGTGCATTTCGTAAATGTCAAGCATACGAGTGGCCTAGGATGCTGTGCTGAGTTTCCTTTAAGCATTAAAATGTAGTAATGATCACACTGTTTTAATAATTTGTTTTAATTATCTACTCTCCGTGTTCTCAACCTCTCAAAGCATCCTAAATAAAATAGCCAGTCTATTTTTTCATGGTCTCATTCTTTGTCCCTAGAGCACAGCTTGACAGACATAGGTGTTTAATAATGTACTTATATTCTTGTTAATGATTGACCTTGGTGTACGATGTTTACGATGTTTCCACACTGACTGCTTAATAATCATTTTTATAGCATGCTGCAGAACTGGAACAAAAACAGAATGAATCAGAGAATAAGAAACTGTTGGGAGAAATTGTTAAGTACAGTAATGTAATACAAGTAAGTCTCTAAAGAATTTATGTTCTTCTAAGAAAAGTGCATTTGGTTTGAATGCTAAATTGTATCAAAATCTTTGGAGAGAGCAGTTTGCTATTTGGTGGGAATCACTGATAAGGTGATACATGCAGTTGGTATCAAGCATACCGTTTTACATATTTGGCACAAGCCTACTGGGTATATAGAAGTAATTTAACTGGATATATTCAAAATTAGACATTATTGTTATCTTTGAACAACAAAGGATGAGGAAACAACTTCTAAAGGATAGTCGTAAAATAGCCCTTTTTGATTAAATGGGACTAATTTATAACTAATATGGAATTTTATCCTTCCGTTTTAGAAAGAGGGAAGTTTCAAATGGCACTTTTCAGTGGAAATTACCCTTGGGTTGTTATTGCAATTTCAATGCGTATGCATACTCTGATTGATCTTATCTGCATTCCTTTCTTGTGCTTCATTTGATGACTTTGGCTTTTTCTATGCGTATGTGTTAATATGCGCCCCACCTTGTTCCCAAGAGAATGTCAGATATCTTTAAAAATACACACCACAAAACAGATAAAAAGGAAGCCAGCATATAAGGCAGCTCAGTCCGAGAGGCATTGACGGTCGGCTGCAGAAGTGAGGCATGTTTCTACGGTCCGTGCCGCAAAGCTCCACAGCCGTGTTGGATGTCTTTCTGTTGCTCCTTCCCCATAAGGAAAAGATGACATGCTACCGCATTCACACACAAAGTCCTTGACATGGTGCCCGGTCACCGTTACCAGGAATAAGGCCAGGCTTCTCTGTCAGCACGTACAGAAGAGGGCACTCTTCCTGACGGCACCTACTACACTGAGGCTTTTGAAAATAATGTTCCCTGATGTTTTGTCATTGGCCATTGGGAAAGGGCCAGGACAGTCGAAGCGGTTCTCTGATGGGGCAAGAGGGGGGAGCCAGGGTTTGCAGCCCCCTGGATATTTGATTTAGTGATGACAGGTAATACAGAACCTGCTCCTTGGTTTGGGGCTACATGTTCCTTGGACTGAACAAGGTTTCTCAACCTGTGGGTCGCGACCCCTTTGGGGGTCAAATGACCTTTCCACGGGTCGCCCGATTCATAACAGTAGCAAAATTACAATTATGAAGTAGCATCGAAAATAATTGTATGGTTGGGGGCTCACCACAACATGAGCAACTGTACGAAAGGTCACGGCTTTAGGAAAGTTGAGGACTACTGGACAAAGCTAAACCGAACCAAACTTACAGCCAGTGTGACTTATAAGACTGTAGAACTTCCCCATAGGTTTCCCAGGCTGTGATTTTAAAACAGGCAGACCCCTAGATCTTTCTCCCATGGAGAGGCTGGTGGGTTAGAACCACTGACCTTTTGGTTCGCATCTGAGCCCTTTAACCACTGTGTCACAAAGACTCTGTCCTTTGGGCAATACCCCAAACAGATTGTTTCTCTCCCCGAAGTTTGGTTAGGTCTTACGTCGCAGCAATTGGAGCTTATGCTCCTTCTCATGCACCTGAAGTGCAGGTGCCTGTGTGGTCCGGAAGGGGCCAAGTCAGGGCCTTTAATGTTATGGAGGCCAGAGGTCTGGGGTCAGTCCCCGACAGCTCTCTTGAGTCTCTGGTAAAATGAAGATCAAGGGTATGACACTGACCTGTTTCAAAGATGGGGAAATATTTTTCAACTAAAGAACTGTTTGTTTGTTTTTTGTGAGCTAAATTTCCTTTTACATTTTGGGTTTTAAAAGGTATTTCTTTATGACGTGATTATAAAAACAGACAAGAGGATGTCTTGTTTAGCTTTTCCTTCCTCGGTTGCGCCTGAAGTCTCCAGCACTCTATTTACTTCCTATAGCTTTGGAGCCGAAGTCTCCCAAGGTTAATACACACAGCTGCTAATGGGCAGTTTAGCAGCTTGGGTCCACCTGCCGGTGCTTGGGCGGAAAGGCCTGATGAGCCGGGGCCAAAGCATAACAGCCAGCCGCCCAGCCCTCCGTGGAAAGCTCTGTTGGATGCAGTTCTGTCTGCTCCATCTTGGGTTGCGCTGAGCAGAGTGGATTCAGCGATAACCGGAAGAGGCAGCCAAACCAACACTGCGAGAGATTCGTGCCCTGACCTTCAAACACGCTGAGAAGAATGGCCCCTGGGGCACTCTGGCGAACTTGCTGAGCCGGTTTAGGATTCACTTTGTAAGTGAAAGCCAGCTGGCCTCCTCAGGGAGGCGGAGTGTGGGCATGCACACAGGTGGGCATCGTTGATACGACCCACCCGGCTGGAACACCACCCCAGTGCCTCTGTGCTGCTTTAGTTGCTTCTGTGTTTGGAGCTGAGCCGGGACTGCCAATAGAAGTAGTTTCAGGGGACAGCTGCTGGTCTTCTTGCGAAAGGCAGATAAACCTCATTCAGAAGTGTCCCTCATGTGACCCCTTTCTGGAAAAGAGGAGTTGGGGGGTGCAGGTTGAGGGGTAAACGAAAGAGGACAAGATAAACAACTCAGGAAGCGGGTGAGTGGGAAGTATGAAAACACCCCCTTGGTTGGTCTCCCCTTAAGGCTTGTTGTGCGGGTGCATAAGAATGTGTGCCTCAACACATCAATGTCATCAACAGAGGAGATGAAAGAAAACAAGTGGTCATGCCATCTTTCCCCTACAGCTGCTGCATATAAAAAGCAATAAATACCTGACCGTCAACAAGAGATTGCCCGCTTTACTGGAGAAGAACGCCATGCGAGTGTCCTTGGATGCTGCGGGCAACGAAGGGTCTTGGTTCTATGTTCATCCCTTCTGGAAGCTGAGAAGTGAGGGCGACAATGTAAGTAAAAGAGAAAAGTGGGCTCCCAAAGAAAACTGTTCTTTATTAACAGGAGACTCCAGAAAGTAGCAAAAAAAAAAAAATTGCATCTTTCATTTGGCAAGACATTATTTGTAAGTTAATTACATCCATAGGTTAAAAATATTTATTTATCAAGCAACTAGGTTCAGAGGTCATAAATGGACAATGTTCAGATTAATTCAAGATTATGTTTCCACCAAAACTTACATGGAAAAAACTTGTTAGTTGTCATTGAGTTAATTCCGATTCCTGGGGACCTAGCTTGCTATGGAGCAGAGCGCCTCCACAGGGTTGGTCTTGGCTGAAATCTTAATGGGAGGCCCTGAGTAATGCACAGGTTAGTGGTTTGAACCCACCCGGAGATGGGTTCTGTGGACATTACAATCCAGAAAACCCTAGAGAGCAGTTTTGCTCGGTAACTCATGGGGCCACCAGGGGTTGGAGCTGACGAGTTGGTTTAAAATTACAATAAGCAAGCGAAAACCGAACCCAGTGGATCAGCGTGTCTTGTCTCTTGGGCCACCATTGGGTCAGTTTGAACCACGAATCCTTGGGTTCGTATTGGAACACAAAGCCTTTGTACCACCTCTGACCTGTGAAAGAAGGTAGGAAAAACTTAACTAAGGCTTTCAAGAGAAGCAGAGTTTGATTCCTTGCTTAAGAAGACAAAGAGTAGCTGTAAGGGGAGTTATGCTCATGAATATGCATCTGCCTCCTTGAATGAACAGAACAGTGAATTATACTATGTTAATAGCTGCACTACAGTCAGCTACTTACAATAATCTTACTGCATGTGTACCACATGAAAATCCCAACGCCCATTGTCCTGAAGTCCATTCTGGCTCATGGTGACCCTGTATAAGAATTCCAAGGCTGTGGATTTTTACAGGAGCTGATTAGCCGCATGAAGGGAAGTTTAGGTGGGCTTGAACCCCTGACCTTGTGTTCAGCAGTTTGACACTTACGTGATAGCACTGCCATGAGGAACTTGCATCTGCTCATCAATTGATGTTGATGACAGTTTAAAAGTTGTGTGTACTATGTGTCATGCAAGTTTTGTAGTTGCTGAAATACGTTCTGCTACTTTACAGAGTAGATGATAATGGAAAAAATTATGTGTAATGATTTGGCACGATCAATAATTTAATATTTTTGCATGCTATAAATAAAGTAATCCATGACAATCCCTAGCATAGGAGTGATGCTCAGTAAATGCAGGATGAAAATGGAATACTTAATAACGTTCCTAAATAGGCCACCTTAAAAATATTGGGTCAGGTGGTCTGCAATAATAGTTGAGTTTCTTTTGTATCAACAAAAATGAAAAGCAATATAAAAGTGTAATTATTCTGATGGGGATTTTTCTCAATACTTCAGTTGCATTTTTAATATGCTGTTTAAGATTATTTCTTATCTTAGAAAAGTCTTTTTTATAGTGAATTTATTTTTCCAGTGAATTTTGAAGTCCAAATTCAATGCCACAGGATGCAAGCTTCTTGGTTTAATTTGGTTAATAAATTAACTGGTGATACCCTCCTTAGGTAAGGTTTGGCAGAAGCATGGCATGCAGGAATGCAATGCACTTAACACTTTGTGTTGGATTTATTAAAACAACAGCAGCCACAAAGCATCATTTTTTTTGGCATTCAGTGATGTGTGCCGTGAGCATGATACCTCTTTTTATTTTGGTAGATAGTTAATTGCAATCAACTCTCACTTATTCAGCGACTGATGATGTAGCTTGTGAGTAACACATATCCCTGGATGCTCTTTCTCGCGGTGCCTGTTCTGCGCCCTGGCTCCTCACCAGGAGGATCCTGTCTGTAGGTGGCCAATAAAATCAAACACCCAGAATAAACACAACCTGAGCCCCTGTTCTGGAGGAAGACCATTCAATGATTGGGTGTGTTGGGGCTTTTCCATTAGCTGTGGATGTTAGGAATATTTTCAATTTGTTGCCTTTCTATGCTTCCAAATGTTTTTACAGGGTCACAGAGAGTTGAATGTAATGAACTATTTCACATAATTAGGAAAGAAAAAAAAGCACACTCCAACACGTCATCTTGGTCAAAGTGAACACCTTACTTGTTCAAGTACAATATAGAAGTCCTCTTTATGTAGATGTGCCCAGTGAAGCATGGCTAAAACAACCTTCCACTTTGCTTTTTGCTGAAATAGCTCACTCTTCTAGTTCGCCACTGTGTGGCTTTCGTATGTGATTAAGTGTGTTGTGAAAGCACAGACACCCCCACAGCCCTGTACGTGCCGCGGATATCATTGTGATCCTCACTCTCTGTCCTAGGAAGAGGTGGCATTTTCCTAAAATACATTGGGTTTTGTTGAAGACACGGGGAAATACAGATGGTGTGTAAGAAGGGATCCACTTTCTGTTGATTTTCCTTTCAAGAGACCTCATGTTAAAGTAAAAGGAGAACATTGAAATGTGTAGGTGACTTTTATAATGATATTGAGATTTAGCGATTCAGTAAATTATGATTTAGGTTGTAATTATGCAAAAAGATCTTTTATGATCTAGATGAAATGCAAGAACGAAGCTGATGATATAGCTTTGGGGAAAAGATGCTCCTATGCCCAGAAATCAGTGGTCCTTAACATTTCAGAAACTCTTATGTGATCTGTTTTCAGGGCTCTGGGGCATGGATAGTTGTGGACAAAAATGGATTTATGCATTCTCAACTTTTAGTTGTAAAGCAAGACTTTGCTTATTCAATAGTTAAAAAGTTGCTGGGGCAGTCATGAGCCAAATATGTAAAGATTTCATATCCATTTATCTTCCCATGATTGAATATTTAATTTTTCACTTTCAATCTTGATTTAAAAGGACATTTGTTATTTACCTTGATGGCAGATTTAAAAGTGAGATGAGATCAGATATGATTTTAATGATTGTGATGACTGAGAGGCCATTTTAACTCCCAGAGAAAGGGCTTCTTCAGCTAACATGCCTTGAATTTATAGGCAAGGTCGAACTGGAACACGGAGTTTTTGGTCCTTGAAGTTCTTTTCACCATACTTAGATCCCTGCAGGAGGAGGAAAACTGCTGATGCGCAGATTCATTTTCATGTGTGAACTGAGGAGACTGTGGTTCGATCAGGAGTGTATCTCCTGGTGAGACCTGGCCACATGAATAACGCTAGTAGCTAGAGGGTTAAACTGCTCGCCACTATCATTTAGAAAGCATAATTTTATGTTCCTATCATTTGATCTGTGAATAAAAACACTCGAAGATAAAAGTGGACCTTTTTAAGATAACATGAATGAGCTCAATCACCATGGGCTTGCTTCTTTCCATCATTCTTCCTACAGCAGATTGGAGTTTGGGTTCAACAATGGAGACCAGGGGGAGGGAGTGATACTATTGCGGGTGTTTAAGATAAGCAGCCATCAGATGGCTGACGTCTAAATGATAGACTTATTTCAACAAGCTCACCCCCACCTCTCGGCTCCCTAAATCCAGATGTCATTCGAATGTTTGATAACATCTGAAATTAGAGGAAAGATCAAATTTACCAGATCTGGTGAGAATAAAAAAGTAAAATCTTTTCCATGGGCACTTGGATTCCACCATTTATGTAGACTGACTGTGTGTGTGTGTGTGTGTGTGTGTGTGAGAGAGAGAGAGAGAGAGAGAGAGAGAGTGAGAGAGAGAGAGAGAGAGAGAGAGATGCATTTTTTCTATTTGCTGTATTCATGGCTTTGGATTTTGTGTGGAGGGACAATAGAATGGAAGACTACCAAGAAAAAGATCTACATGATTATATGATCATTTATCAGAAGACACTTCACTGCAGGGACAAAAAGAATTGAACTGGACTGTGTAGGAAGGACAAATGGGCCATGCGTCAGGGCACTAACAAGGACTCTTGAATAGTTATTTTTAGCTTCAAATCTAGCACCACAGGTCTATGTAGCGCCTCACCTGCCACGTACCTGTCCTTCCTAGATTGTCGTGGGAGATAAGGTGGTTCTGATGCCAGTGAACGCAGGCCAGCCGCTGCACGCCAGCAACATCGAGCTCCTTGATAACCCAGGATGCAAAGAGGTATTTCCAAGACGCACGAGGACAGATTTGTGGACTTTTCTCCTGAAACAGAAAAATAAAATTTAATTGTACTCATGAACATGATCCCAGTTGTGCTAATTAATCAAAATACATGCAGTGAATGATTAGCTCTTGTTGTTTTCTAATAGGCCCTTGAAGATTTTTATATGAAAATCACAACTTTGTGATTGCCCCAAGTTGTTTCTTGTTCTTCTGTTACTATTTGAAACAATAGGTTCTAGCATAGAATGCAGTTTATGGTCTTCTAACTCAATATTTCATCATTAATAGGTGAATGCTGTTAATTGCAACACGAGCTGGAAAATCACCTTATTCATGAAGTTTAGTTCCTATCGAGAGGATGTGTTAAAAGGAGTAAGTATGCTCTACTCAGAATATTTGCTGAAAAAATTGAAGGTAGTTTTGCTGAACTGGTAGGTACAAAGCTCATGTAATCACTGCTGTTTCATAATTTAGAACTTTCACTACCAACCTTAAAAAGATCACTGTGAATGTTTCACTGTGAAATGAATGACAGTCATTAACGAAGTAGCTAGCAGATAGGGACACCTGTTTCTTATGCCTCTATGTTCATAATTTTTTGGGGGGTGAAATACAGCATTCTCCACTTGTTTTTCCAGGGTGATGTTGTCAGATTGTTTCACGCAGAGCAAGAGAAGTTTCTGACTTGTGATGAATATGAGAAGAAACAGCACATTTTCCTTCGTACAACCTTGCGTCAGTCAGCCACTTCTGCTACTAGTTCTAAAGCACTTTGGGAAATAGAGGTATGTACATATTTTTGGCTTTTAATACATATTTAGGGGAAAGATGGACATCACTAGACTGGTTGATACAGTCTTATTGATGTAGGTCTCGTTTATGATAGACTCATAAAATACCTAGTTTTTGATTCAATTTGCACTCCTTCATTTCAGCAACTAATTTGAAAAGATACTACTTTTTTTACTTATCCTGTCTGTCTCCCCCCTACCCCGCCCACTCTCTCTCTCCTCTCTCTCTCTCTCTCACACACACACACGTGTATGTTATATATATACTTAAAAAATTCTAGGGAAAATTCCACTATCGTTTAATTCAACTTTTCTACAAATTTTAAATATTTCCTCTGTGTGTGATTCTCTCTCTGTATGTGTTCACACGCACAAGTCTATCTGTGTCGCTGTCAGGTGCTGTCAAGCCATTTGCAACTCACCGCAGCCTCAGGTGGAACAGAACGTACCACCTTCCTGCTCGGCTCCGCGCCTCACACGTGGTCTTTTGCCTGAGAGCCTATTGTTGCAGCCACTGCGGCAGCCCATTGCATCCAGGGCTTTCCGCTCTTTTTGCTGCCGTTCCACTTTGCCAAGCAGCATGCCCTTCTGTATGTAGAGGACAACATCATAAGTATTTTAACATATAGATAGAATTTACACCTGTTTGTGTGTGCCTGATAGTTTTCTTTAGGTTGTGAACAACTGTAGTTTAATAAGGGCACATACATGGTTTTACCTGTAAAAATCCAGTGTGAAATGTCAAGAGTGATCAGATTAAAAGCCATGTATGAGCTCCACATGGCATTGGAGTGCCGATTGAGTCGGGTGACCTATTTTAGGTAAAGACAGTTATCAGAACTACGCAGTCAGCGAAGAGAACACGTAAGCCTTGTAAGGGTGCCATTTCTGTTACAGTCAGGGTGTACGCATAATTAAGAAGTTATGCATCCTCTAATTAGAAAATGCATTTCTAAACATGTTCATATGGGACTCTTATTAAGAAAACATAAGATACAGACTTTTCTTTAAAGGAGTTTTTTAATGCCAGGGGAGTTAAGATGTGCAACATCACCTATGAATAAGCCAATACCTTAAAATCCATTTTGATTTATGGCCAACCAGGCCTACAGCAGTGATTCTCAACCCTGGCACGTAATTTACTTCCCTTTTACAACACATAGTGTGTGACACTCTGTATAACACCCTATGATAAAATGTATACGTTTATGATAAAAATTACTTATTATAATGCCAACATCCTAATATAAAGAAGAGGTGGACAAAATAACTTATATCGATTTCAACACATAAATGAGTACTTTAGATGAGACAGTATTTAAACCTATCTCGATTGGATACCTTTGGATTTGCAAGACGTGGAAGAGGGTCAGAAGACATTCTGGACAAGAAGTCCAACATATGAAAGAGCAGAGGTAAAGGTGGATCCCTAAGTGACGTCAGTGTTAGGAGAAGCACCAGCAGAGCATACTTCTCTGTACATAATGAAGCATACGAGAGGGGGAAGTAATCATCCTTGAAGTAGGGATAACAAGGCAAATGACATGCTTTTGAAACGGCAGCCAAGTGAGGAAGTTGATGTGTCTGCCAGTGAGCTGAGCCTGACTCATGATCAAAAAGCAAACAACAACGCAAGTTACTGTGTGTTGATTCTGACGCATGGTGACCTTGCGTCCGTTAGCAGAACGGTGCTCTCGAGGGGTTTGGAGTGGCTTTGATCTTTCAGAGGTCGACCAGAGGTCTCACTCCAGAGGTAACTCTCAGCGGATTCAGGCCATGAATCTTTCCGTTAGTAGTGAAGATTTTCCATTTGCAATGCCCAGGGACACCGTTGATAAGTGTAACATCGGGATAATTGTCCATGTTATGACACAACTTAACATAGAGATGGACTAGTACACAGAACATGCCTTCTGTCCTGAACCCACTACATTTGAGACCCACCTTCAGCCTTGAATGCTCAGTGCTTCAGTAATGAGAGAAGCTACAGAGCAATTATGAGCTTAAGATAAAAAGCAACAATTAGCCAAAACAGAGAGGATTAAAATATATATATTTTGCATCAAATGCTTATAATCGTGCTCCACAAACTTAAAACATGTATGATACGATGTATTATTTTGCAACATTATTAATGAAATACAGTGGGTTTCCTGCCTTTCATATGCGGCTGCCTACTTCATGAGTGGTCTAAGTCTGTTAAAAGAATTTTTACATCTTCTTTCCTGTTATTTGCTGTCAGTTTTAAAGCTTTTGCTGTCAGGGTGCCACTGTGCTAAAACCCTTTCTGACTTCACGTGTAGATGGACATAGTCGGACACTCGGGACAGACGGAACGCAGACCGTAAATACCTCCCAACCATTTAGGCTTCCGCTCCATAGTCTTTCTCTTCTCTCATTTTCATATAACTTAATGCAAAAGCTTCTTTGTGTGCTGATATCCTGAAGTATTACCGATTGATATTTCTGTTGGTTTACTTCTGAAGGAGATTTGAGGGCGGTGGTGTGGATGTGAGGGGCTTTCTCAGACAGGTTTGGATCAGGAAATAGAAATCATTCCGGTGTTTCAAGCAAGGAGGTATTCATGTAGGACCTTTGTTTTCCATACGACTGACAGGATTATATGTTCCCACATGACTGACAGGATTACATGTTCCCATACGACTGACAGGATTACATGTTCCCATACGACTGACAGGATTATATGTCCCCATACTGACAGGATTATATGTTCCCATACGACTGACAGGATTACATGTTCCCATAGGACTGAAAGGAGGAGGAGATATAGGCTGGCAGTTATCTGAAGATCAGGCCCTGCA
Organism: Tenrec ecaudatus; assembly: GCF_050624435.1. Taxonomy (NCBI): domain Eukaryota; kingdom Metazoa; phylum Chordata; class Mammalia; order Afrosoricida; family Tenrecidae; genus Tenrec; species Tenrec ecaudatus. The sequence continues at coordinate 104,475,453 of NC_134535.1, forward strand.
AGGAGACACTTTTGTTTTCTCTGAACCTGCACACTTGTTTCTACACGTGTCCCATGGGCTCCTCCTCCTGGAAGCCCTCTCCCACTCCAGCATGTCGGCTCCTCAGCACTGGAGCCGACACCCCCTCCTTCCCATTCTCATGAAATGCTGCCCTACTGGCAAGGCTTTGCCCCCGTGTTACGGAGAGGGCCTTAGGAATGTGAATATGGTGCTGAGTGCTGACATAGATGTAGTTCACGCCGACAGTCTTGTGAACTGCAGAATCTGTTATATCTTGAAGGAGTCCTGGTGGCATCACGGGTTGGGCTGCAAGGTCAGCAGTTTGAAGCCACCAGCCACTCTGCAGCATGGGGCTTTCTCCTCCCATAACAATCTGCCGTCTCTGAAACGCACAGGGCCATCTCTACTCTGTCCAACAGAGGTTGCCAGGAGTCGGCCGAGACGCAATGGTAGTGAGTGAGAGAATTGATATAGTATCTTGGCAATTGTCCACTCTCTTAAAAAGTCCTAATATAGAAGTAATCATCCCTCCCCCCAATCTGAAGAAGAAGAAGAAGAAGAGGAGGAGGAGGAAGAAGAAGGAAGAGGAAGAGGAAGAGGAAGAAGAAGAATCCTGCTGGTGTAACAGTTAACTGCTCAACTGCTGACCAAAAGGTTGGTGGTTCTACCCCACCCAGATACTCGATGGAAGAAAGACCTGGTGATCACAGCCTAGAGATCTTGGCGTGTGGGACAGTTCCGCTGTGTTGCCCGGGGTCACATGAGTTGAAAATGGGCTTGAAGACACCTCACAGCAGCAGCAACGCCCCATTTCCCCAGTCTCTCAGAGGACTCACAGGGTGCCGCACCACGTTGTGCGGCCCACTAATGTGCCGGGTTCCAACTCTGGGATTCCGTGAATTAACCGCTAGCAAGTCTGCACAAAACTTCTGTGTGACCATCCAAAGATGACATTAGATCCTCAGCTGTCTCCAGGTCACCCTGTAAGCAGTAAGAGTTTGAATAAGGTCAAGATCACAAGGACTGGTGCGATTAGCAAAGGGTTTGCAGAAGAAAGATGCGTGAACTAGGCCTTGGGGGATGGGTGGGCTTTCCACCGCAGGGACAGGATTTTTGTAAGACTTCGTAGTCTTTGGAATGCTTTCATACTTGCTATCATATGGTCAAATATGGGGCTAGAGGAAGACAGAGGGCTAGAATCCAGCAAAAGGCATCTTTGCTGGAAATGTTATATACCAGGGGGCCTCAAAAATCTTGGGAAAATGGGATGAAAAGATAGTGGGATTTTTACTGGAGCCCCCTCATAGGTTAACGTTCATAATTTCAGGCAGGACCTCACCCCCGGTTTAAAAAGGTAATTTGCTGAGCAACAATAATGAAAAACTCTCCCAATTCACAGATACACTTATGATATTTAATCTTCACAGCGGTGATATGAATTAACCCCATCTTGTACATTAAGAAACAAGGCCCTGAGATGGTAAACTACCTGTCAAAATCACACCATAGCAACTGGCTGAGCGAGGATTCAAACGCAGTCACCTTTGGCCTGTAAAACCTGTGTGTTTCTACGGTATCATGCCGTGTGTTATCACCAACTGCATCAAGGTCTTCTAGTGGTTTCACCAGCAGCTCACTCTCATGGTTCAGCCCTTGGGATGAGGCCAATGTTAAGGACAAGTGTCAGAGGGCATGCCGTTAGTCCAAAGCATACAAGGAAAGGCCAGACATTGAAGACCTTTGCGGTTCTTCAGGCTCTCTGCCAGGCTGGCTCATTCACATGCATCTTCCAGCTTTCAGATTCAACATCATCTCTACATAGTAGGTACTGCAGCTTACTAGTTTAAAAGTAGACTTCTCTAATTGTTCAATCAGTGTATTCCTTCTCTTGCACTTTCACATTTTATCTATTTCTTTGCTGGTTTCCTCTCTTCACCATTGAAGTGAAAGATCTGGTTTTAGCCATTGCTAAGTCTTCACTGCCTGCACGAGTGAAGACGTGGCAACTACTCAACTGTCGTCTGTTGAGTGAGTGCAGGGGGACAGGAAGAAACCCCTGATGTGTCCAGTTTGGGCCTTGGAAACACGTATTTAGGCATAAGGCTGTGTTCGTAGATATAAAGCATGAGCATCGTGTATGTATTGAATTAATGTAGTGAATGAACTGTTATTAGAACACATCTCTTGCTCTTTTATTGGGAATTTCGGTTTTCTGCCATGGTGTACTTTCATGAAAATCAATGGGCTGCCAGGCCACCATGCAGAGAGGACAATTATGTAAACTGTTGCCATTTGCTCGCCAGCAGTGGATATCATGTAGTCCTTACTGTCCATGTTCTCTTTGTCTATAGGTGGTGCATCACGACCCATGCCGTGGGGGTGCAGGGCAGTGGAACAGCTTGTTCAGATTTAAACACCTTGCAACTGGAAACTATTTAGCTGCAGAGGTAAGACCAGGGGACTTAGTGAGGTTGCGTTCTCCAAAAGATGCTTTGCTTGTTGTGATGGTCATTACATAATTCTAATGACTGCCTCTATGTTTCACATTGGTACATAAAGTATTGTGCATTTGTAAGCAAGTCATCAAAGTGTGAAAGTAATGTTTTGCTGAATAATGGAACAAAAGCAATACCACCACCAACGCCCGAGAGCTGGTTCCCTGTAATGTCAAATGGAATCTGATTAGCATATGTATATAATGTGGTCTATAATGCATGTGGAGCGTTTACATGGATCAAGAGGTAGTTTTGTGAACAGAACATGGGAGGGCATCCATGGGCTGAAATCAAGCAAGGTGCGTGTCAGGGTTATATCCTCTCACTATAGTCATTCAATCTGTATGCTGAGCAAGCAGTCAGAGACTCTGGCTTAGATGAGGAAGAATAGGCTACCAGGATTAGAGGAAGGCTTATCAACACCCTGCAAACTGCAGATGACACACCCTTGCTTGCTGACAGTGAAAGGACTGGAAGCACTTGCGGGTGAAGATGAAGGATTTCAGCTTTCAGTGTGGATGGATTACAACGTAATGCAAAGAAACCTAAATCTTCACAACTGGAGCACTATGATTAACATTATTATGCATGGAGAAAAGATGGAAGTTGTCTAGAATTTCACAGTCTTGCTTGGGTCCACAATCAATGCTCATGGAAGCGGCAGGCAAGACGTCAAATGACAGTACATTGAGTAAATCTGCTGCATGTCTTTGAAGTCTTCAAAAGCACGGCGAGAACTTTGAGGACTAAGGAGTGATCCAGGCTGCAGTGTTTTCAGCTGCCTCGTAGGCATGTGTAAAGTCGGCCCCTGAAGGAGCGAGCCTGGAGAACCACTGCATGTGAACGATGGTGCGGGCGAAGGAGCGGGGCAGCCCCATGGACCGCCAAAGGAACAAACACACCTGGCCTGGCAGCAACACAGCCAGAATGCTCCTTCAGCACGAGTGTCAGACTTCTTCTAACATACTTTGGACTGGCTATCAGGGGAGACCAGGCCCTGGAAAGGACGTCCTGCTCGCTAAGTAAACCATAAAGCAGCACAACTCGCGACAAGATAGATGTGCACAGCAGCAGCCACCATGGTCTCAGACCAAGAGCAAGCTCAAGGGTGGTGGTGTTCCTTCGTGTTGTGCGCCCGGGGCCATACACTGGCTACGAAGTGGAACCTAGCAACCGAAAAGGTTTACCTTAGCTTTTCTCTCTCAGAATGTCTGTGCTGGAGACTGGATCCATTGGTGCTGATGCAGCAGAGTCCCAAGAGTTGTCTTGTCTTCACAGCCACGCTTGCTGGTGGGGGGCTTTTGTCATGGAAGGCATGAAAGAGGAAGAGTTTTCTTGTGAGAGACCGAGTCATCCTAAAGCTGTTGATGGAAATGGCGAAAACACACCAAGGCCTTTCTCCACTCCTGCGTGTTGACAGACAGAACCAACATAATATTAGTTTAAAACAGAATTAATTAAATTGTGGTTATCTACTTAAAGAAGAGTCCTGAAAATATCCTTTTAGATGAATGAAAATATCCATTCATTCTACTCTTTTCAACTTCTTTTCTATTTTAAAAAATAATTTCTTCTGGGACTTTAAATGAGAATTTCTCTTGGCATTTTTTTCTTATTACTTTCTAGTTTGGGGCTTTGGAAATGAGGAGGGGAAAGGAGGTGGGGTCAGGAGTGAGGTTGAAGCACTGGGGAGAATAAGGTGTATGGAAGGGAAGTGGATTCTAAATTTTCTCAGAGTGTATGACTATGTGAATTCTTTCGCCCTCTGCATCCTATTAATCTGCATTAGCGTTCTTCACGGCACTCACCACCATCTGCCTTGTGCACTGTGTTTATTTGCTTATTAAGGGACTCTGTCAGTAGAATGCACTGGAAGCCTGTGTGCAGGGCTGTTGCTTGCTCATTACTGCGTTCACAGTGTCTGCAGCAGGTCCCGGGACTTGGTTAGAATTCCACGGACATTTCCTGAATGAATGATGACTACCTATAAAGACATTATTTAGGATTCTTTAAGCTGAGGGGAAATCTCAGGATTTGTCAACAGCATTTGGAACCTGTTTGGGGTAAATTCATTTAACTAACTTCCAGAATTAATTTCTAATTTAGTTCTAACTCCTTTAGAAATAAGGATCATCCTAATATTTATACAAAAAGATTAATGAGATAATTAAATGAAGTAAAGTGGTTGGGATGATGTGTGGCTCCGGGAAAGCACCCAGTAAATTATTCTGACATGATTAATGGTATTTAATATGCAATCCCATAGAATTTAGGCCCACTTTGATAAGTTTCTGACGTATTATATACTGCTTAATGAAATTAAAGGCAACTTTGCAATTTATGGTCTGTTTACACACTAAATGTTTTGAGGTAAGTTTTTTTAAGTAAACTTTTGAAGCCCCATGGGAGGAAAGTTTGTCTAAAATATGAATTAGAGAAGCCCAAGAAGATGTCCTATAAAAGATAAGAAATTAGGATTAAATTTTCTTGAATTTTCTTCCTGATTCACATTTGAATCAGTGTTTTTTTTAAAGCTACTAATGTTCCGTAGCAAACAGAACACTAGTTTCTTTATTAATTTCTATAATTCAAACTCATCATTGATATATTCAGCTTATTAGATGATTACAAATTAAGATGTTTATTAACTTTACTGGAAACCTAAGTTCTTTTTAAATTTTAATTTTAGAACATTTTCTTCTTCTGTTTTTATAAATCATTATATGGGTGGCTCTTACAGATTTTATAACAATCCATATATCAATTGTATCAAGCGCATTTGTACATATGTTGCCATCAACATTTCTAAAACATTTCTTTTCTATCAACTCCTCTTTCCCCCCACTCCCTTCCCACCTTCCCACCCTTGTGAATCCTTGATAATTTATAAATTATTTTTATTTTCATATTTTACACCATCCTCTGTGTCCCTTCACCCAAGTGTCTGTTGTTCATCCCTGGGCAAGGGGTGTTGTACGTTGATCATTGCAATTGGTTCCCCCTTTTTCTCCCTTCTCCCTCCACCTTCCCCCTACGCTCATGGTGTGACTACTCTCATTATTGATTTTGAAGGATATTTCTGTCTGGATACTCTGTGTTGAGAGCGCTTATGTGTACCAGTGTACATGCTCTGGACCATGATAGTGGTTGGGGGGGGGGGGGAAGGAAGCACTAAAGAACCAGCGGAATATTGTGCGTTCTGTTGGTTCTATTCTGTACCCTGGCTGGCTCGTCCGTTCCTTGTGACCCTTCTGTGAGGGGGTGTCCAGTTGTGTACAGATAGGCTTTGGGTCTTGAGATAGTTAAGGTGTATTGTGCCAACCTGGCCAATAAACACATATGGGATTTATTGAAGGGTGGAGAGATAAATGGCTCCGGGAGCCTCGCCTTTCCTGTTCTTGGGTCTCTTGCTTTCTGATGGTCAGACCAGGGTGCAGCTGCCTTACCGGTTCCCTTCTTCAGCTGGCAAGGCTCACTTCCTGGCAAAACATCCCTGAGGAGAAGCCACATGAACCGACCCTGATGCAGCCCTGGGTGCTGGAACAGCTGTGTGGAGGCCCCTGCCAGCACTGAGATGCTCACACATTCACTGATTCAGCTTTCCTCTTGTAGTCAGCATCATTGCATGTGTTTTTGTGAGATTGAGGAGAACTCTGTATATCAGAGTCAGACATATGGGCACTGGGTTGGCATGCTTTCTTAATGTACACTTATCCTTTATATAAAACTCTCTCATTCATATATATATGAGTTTCTGTGGATTTGTTTCCCTAGTATACCCAGACAAACACAGGTCTCCATTCCAACCTCCCTCCTTCATGTCGAAAGGGTTGTTCAGTTTGGGTCTTCTAATGTCTAACACCTGATCCCATCGACACCTCCGGATCACACAGGCTGGTGTGTTTCTTCCTTGTGGACTTTGTTGCTTCCCTGCTAGATGGCCACTTGTTTAACTTCAAGCCTTTAAGACCCCAGACTGGCTATCTTGTAATATCCAGGCACCATCAGCTTTCTTCACCACATTAGCTAAACCTAAGTTCTTGATACATAAATGAATGCATTTAAAATTGGAAAATAGTGTTTAATTTCTTCCCTGAAAAGAATCTAAAGATGAACTCTTCAACTTATTTTGTCTGTTAAAGAGTCTCAGTATATTTAGTGGACTTTTTTCCCCCCACTCCACCCCTACTTTTATTGTTTTATGTGGTAAATTTTTAAAAATGGGAGATGGGAGGAAGAGAATTAAGCATTAAAGATGTATCTGAAAACTAAGAATGTCTTTTTTTTAAAGGAATGTATCTTCTGACTGATTTTGATGAGTATAATGAATGGGTGCTTCTGTGTAGTCTTAGAACATCAAAATAAATATTATAGTCACAAAATATTTATGAAATCCCTAAGTTGAGGTTGTATGTTTCCTGTCAGCTAACTCAGACCAGATCCCGACATAGCTTCAGTTCAGTGATTCAGCGGGGTTCTGCTGCTGGTAGGAAAGTGCCCAGAGGGTGGGAAAATCACAGTGATTGTCGTTACTATTACTTGATTAAAATTTTGACTTCCAATCAGGAAACAGGTGGGCGGTAGCTTATGAGAGCAGCTGGAAAGCAATGATTATCCTTTTAACCTTCTGGTTTAGAAAATGTCCAGCTACTTGGCTTTGAAGAATTCTACCATCTAGGGTAGAGCTAGCTCGTCCCCCAAGTTTTCAGAGTTGTAACCCCTAGCACAGTTTGTGGGAGTACACTGTGGGCTTCTTAGGAAAGGCTGTGTGGCTTTCATTTATTTTCTTTTGTTTTTCTCTTTAATATCTACATATAAAAATAAAAACAACACACAAGGCACACATAGTGGGATTTTGAGGAGGCGTGTATCAGGAAGTATTCTGTTTGGAGTTTATAAAAAGGGCTGATGTCATACAACCTTTACTCTGCTGGACTGCCAGTCAGAAATACTGCTCCTGGGACTCCAGTTCACCCACTCCATGGGTTTATTCCAAAGAAAGTGTGTGTAGACATGGCTCTGGGATCAAGGGTGGCCGTAGACTAGATCTCTCAGTAAAACACTGGTTTTAGTCTCAAAAAAGGTCCGCTCCAAAGAGGGTTTCCTAAGCAAGGTCCTGGGCCTGTTAAATTCCAGGCAGACAGGTCAGCTCAGATGATTTTGAGAGTGTTTTGGGGATCCCAAAGGGCTCATCTTGATAGCTTTTTTCTAGAGCCATCGTAAGCACTAATTATGAAGGAGTTTTAGGGAAATGGAGACCTACATCGGTGAGCGATTTCTTTTTTCTATGGCAGCAGCGCACGTGCTTACTCTCCGAGAGGCACAGGCGCTATCCCATGAGAGGTTTGTGTGAAAATCATCTGAGAAGCCTCATACTATGCACCCTCTGTCTCTGATACTGCCCAGCGAGAGCCTTTTTGCTCCTTAAACTTGTCTTTTAAAACATGTGAACATGTAAAAGGAACACGGTTTGAGCCCCTCGCGGATGCCATTTGGACGTGGCTGGTCAAAGGGATCAGACTTAAGACGGATCCCCAAAGCCAACCATGCAATGATTCTGACCCCGTCATTTCTTAGATTCTGTTCTATAAGTGAAATAAGGTTTAGAAATGGACCCTACTCAATTTAAAGGTGTTCAACAGTGTACTGCCTGACATCAAGTCAATTCAGACTTGACGAGGTAGACAAAGTGGCCCAGACTGCTCCTGAGGGTTTCCAAAGAGAAGGCAGCCTCATTTTTCTCTATTGGAGTGGATGGTGGGTTTGAACTCCTGACTTGGCAGTTAACAGCCCAATCGTTAGCCTATCATGTTATCACTACTCCCCAAACCAAGCCCACCACCACTGAGTCAATCTCAACTAATATTGACCATAGGGTTTCCAAGACTCTAATCTTTATAAGAGCAAACACCTTCATCTTTCTCCAGTGGAGCAACTGGTGGGTTTGAACTGCCGACCTTGTGGTTAGCAGCTCATCACCTAACCCACAGTGTTACCAATTCTCTTTGTAGCAGTTTAGTTTTATGGCATGCCAGATCTGATTTTGAGAAAATACACTGCTAGAAGCCCATGCACAAATGTGGAACAAAGTACTCAATCAAGAACCAGGTGATCGAGACGTCTGGGGGCTTTGGCAGCTAAAGCACCGCGTGGTGAAGTGACTGTTAGTGATGCTCACTGTGTGTGAGTAAAGTGGGCCTTATTAGGCTCTCTGCCTGCAATGTCAGTTTCCATGCGCCATATAGGAAGGGGGGGGTGAAGGTTAAAGACTCACATTTTGGGTCTCTAAGTCATAGCATGACTTTCAGCACACTCACCGCAGTTTTTTCTAGACGGTCTATGCATCTTCCTTCATTGGTACAGCGCGTTCATAACCACGACTGTGGGAGAGAATGCAATCTGATCATCTTTGGAATTGGACACTACAGGAGCGGTGGTAAATAGTTCGTCCACAATCGTGGCAAGAATGACTCCAGCCCCACAGTTTATGTTCCACTGCCTGCTATTTTCATTCCTTGGGTATTATTTAAGCATAACTCTTGATTATTTTTACCAAAACATGATAAATTGAGTAATATGAGATAATTCTTATGGACTAGTGGTTAAGTGCTCAACTGCTGACTGAAAGGTTCCTAGTTCAAACCCACCTGGTGGCTCTGCAGCAGACAGGCATGGCAGTGTGCTCCTGTAAAGGTTTACAGCTTTGGAATTCCTGTGAAGGCACTGCTACGCCGCCTGGAGGGGTTGCTCGGAGTTAGAATGGCTTGGTAAAGATTTCACACTGCCCTGAGGAAAGACAATTTTACTTTTTTTTTTTTTTTGCAGCTCAGCAAAATTTCCACCAGATGGCAGTAAACACTTAGTTCCTAACCCTTCAATAGCCGTCAGATTTCATTAATTAGGTACATACTTAGTACTCAACCTGCACATTAGCTTAGAATTTTATATGTAAAGGGCCTGGCTTGTATGATTGTGCACATAAATGTACCTGTATACCTCTCAAACACATACACGCGCATAGACGTGCACACGCACACACGACATGATATTTGTAAATATAAATGGTGAAGCTCATTTCTAACTTCTTTTCCTACTAGAATTATTAATCCGAACAACAGATTGTTCCTGCAATGCCAGTTATTGATAGGAGAAACACACACATAACTACTTTCAAATGCACTAGGATGCTTTCATGACGCTCATGTTATATATCATGTTATATCTGGGGTCCTTTGATGGCTCCAGCAGGTCACGCTTTGACACTAGCCAAAAAGGCGGTGGTGCCTAGGGAGACAGGTCTGGCAAAATGCGGCAACAGCACAGTGGGGCCGTTCTGCTTTACACCCATGGGCGCAGAGTTAATAACAGCGGGTAGAGTTATGACGCCCGCACCGCCCCCTTCGCCCTGGAGTTCCGATGCATTCAATGGCAACAAAAGCAGCATTCTGAGTAGCAAAAATGATCAGAACCCATTTCGCTGCAAAATGAATGCACAGTATGGACCTCACACTCCGGGTCTCCTTGCTCTCCTGCTGGCGGCTGGTTGCAGGCACTCTTTCATTTGACGACCGGACAGCCGGACTTTCTCTGAGCGGGGGTGTAGGAGCACACTCGGTCCCCTGCCACCCCTGCTGTGATCTCTTCAGAGGTTTGTAGTGGTGCTTCACCTGCCTGTAGTGGGCTGTGAATGCAGTTTTGAATATCCCATTGACGTCTGAAACACAGTAATTTTTATCTATGCTCCACGGATTTCCCTACCGAAATGTGATTGAACAAATTATGATAGCAGGTCTTAGCGAATTGAGAATGACAATGGGTGCTTCCCTCCCACCCACTTTATGTATTTAGGCTCTGTGGTTTCTCTCCGCACACCAGCTTGCACATTTGTTTTCTCCTCTCTACTCCAGCGTGATTTGTCTGGGCCCAGAGCCATGCCACTCCGTTGCTCCTACCTCTTTCCTTACCTGTCCCTGCCTGCTAATCACCGCCAGGTGAGGACTGATGAACCCTTTCTGCACCCGTCTCCCCTTGATACGCTGTGACGGCCAGGTTAAGTTTCCTGTCAACTTGATGGGCTCTAGGGAATCCTGCCCAAATCCTTCTGAACGGCATGCAAACTCTTCAGTCTGCAGTAAGCTTCCTAACCACCTTGGATCCCACCACTTCCCGAAGGCAGGAGGCCGCCGGGCGACAGCAGCTAAGAGAAGTTGCTTTGGGTCCTCTCCCACTTGTGCTTCCTAATCCTACCTCTTATGATGGTGTGTATTTGCCCAAAGTACCTAATTGTATGTGCTCCAGGCGCCTCATCCGTAAAGTGTGACTAAGAATTCCTGTTTACTGGGCTATTGTAAGGTTAACTGTGTTCACCTTTAAAAACATATGAAAGGTATTCGATAAATGACATCATTGAATGTGACTCTCGACAAGCCTCATTTTCCCACCTGAATAACATTCACTCCCCTGCCTGACCAGGCTCCCTCACACCCTCGTCCTCTCTCTGCCAGTTAAGATTCTACGCGTCCTTCAAGGCTTATCTCAAAGGCTACCTTTTCCATGAATAATTCTTGAATAAATTTGCCCACCACAGATTCCTTTTTCCTCTGACCTATATTATTTATAAATTATTCATTCCTTCCTTATATCTCTTGTCACATTCTATTTTGTATTACAGCTCACTGTATTTATATCTTATTTTCTCTCCTAGATTTTAAGTCTTGTGGTCAGGGACCATATCTTCTTTGTCTTTGCTAAAATACCATGTGCCACAAGGCTTTGCCATTGTAGATGTACTATTAATATTTATTGAATAAATGATTGAATAGCATATTCAATCTCTCCAATGCCAGTTTATAATTTATTTTTAATATAAGGAAATCTCTGAGCTTCAGAGCTGCTGTTTTTTCCCTTAGCTTTAAATATCATCTTTCTTTCTATTCATCCTTAGTTTAATTAATTCAATAAGTAGTATTATTAATATTTTTAGAGAAGGAGAGCAAAAGCATAATGTAGAGTAGATGTCATTCAACCTTGGAATAGTTAAACTGGGGTACTTCTAGAGCTGTGGATATGAATAACTTTTGCTTTTTCTCTTCCCGTCTTCTTATTAATGCTGTAATTGTTATTATTTATAGTAGATCGAATTTACTGAGGGAGAAACTTTATATTATTTAAAAACAGAATACCCAGAAGCTTGGGAGACACAAGATGAGAAAAAAATAACTAAGTGGTGACAATTTTCATATTGTTACTAAAGATGTGACTGTAAAATTTATTGACACGTAATGAGTATGATTAGGCAGCAGTCAGAGCCTTTCCCTTCACAGATGGTGACGACGAGTCATCCTAAGGCCTAGAGCATCTCCTTACAGGGATGAGCCAGGACCCCAGTTCACCAGGCACCCAGACCGGCCTTGAACCGGGCTACTGCACACGGGTGAAGTAGAGGAAGACAATAATAACGTAGTCTTTGGAGTAGAATCTGAATTAAGTTTCTAAGGGCTTTATTTTGAATTTATTTTACACATGTTAATTCTTATTTCTATATATGTCATTGTTACGGACTTGTCATTGTGTCTGGAGTGAATCTAATTTTCTATATGTAACCTACCTATTCTAATGCTTATTGAGTGAACACTTGAACAATGAGGTATACTTTTGGTTACTCAGATTGCATGTCTTTGAATATAACTTAAAATTTTGGTATTATTTTTTGTAATTTGGGAGAAAATGTTGAATTCTCTGAACTGACAACAAATTAAAAAGAACACCCCCCCAAAAAAAACCCAATAATGATCAAGTGATAATTAACTAAAGTAGGTAAATAAATCTGGGCATAAGCTGGAACATCTATACTAAAGATTTCCTTCTGAGTTTGATTACTCAGAGACTTCTGGGAGGTTAGTCGACTTGTTGGGACACTACATTTCACACTTGGATTGCCAGTGCAAGACTAATCCTGCTGTGGGGTTCATTCCATCACTTACAATTCCAGGTGACATAAGGAGCCTGATACTGTTTCCAAAGAAAACGTTTTTAGATGCTCACTGATTTTAGATGCTGTTAAGTTGCTTCCGATCTATAACAGCCTTATGTGCAAGTGCCCTGGTGGCACAGTGGGTTATTGTTGGGCTGAGAACCACAAGTTCAGCAGTTTGAAACCACCAGCCGCTCTTTGGGGGAAAGCTGAGGCACTCTACTTCCATAGAGATTTATAGACTCAGACACCCATGGGCGGGGCAGGTCTAACTTTTTGTATAGAGTCACTATGAGTCAGACTGATTTGATGGCAGTGAATGAAAAGATTTTTTTTCTATGTGAAATAGAACAAAACACTGTCCACACCTGGGCCTTCTTCACAATAATTGCTCTTTTTGAGTTCATAGTGAGAGCCACTGTGTTGGTCCATCTTATCAATGCGCTCCGGTCCCCCCCCCCCCCCCCCAATGGATCCTCTACTTTTCCAAGCATGATGTGCTTTTCTGGGAGTGAGGACTTCCAGATAGCTCGGCCAGATCATGTGAGACAAAGTCTGGCCAGCCTGGACTCCAAGGAGCGTTTTGGCTGAACTTCTTCCAAGACAGATTTGTCGGTCTTCTGGCCGTCGCTGGCATATTTAATATTCCTCCTCAGCACCATGACGCAGTGACATCAGTCATTTTTCTGTCTTCCTTGGTCATTGCCCCTCTTTCACACGTACATGAGGAGAATGAAAGTAGCAACGTGGTAAGTCCGGCAGGCCGCGTCCTCAGTTGCCTTTTTAGCACCTTTAAACAGCTCCAGCAGCAGTCACCACTTGTGATGCATCATTGACTCCCTGACCGCAGCTCCCACGGGCAGTGACTGTGGACTCAAGCAGATGAAATCATGGACTTGACAGCCCTATCTCCCTTCATGGCAATGTTGCTTATTGAACTAGTTGGGAGGACTTCTGTCGCCTTCATTTTCAAGTGTAACCCATAGTATTTGATCTGCATCTGTAAACAGGGTGGCATCTCTGCACAGCGCAAGCTGTTTCTGAATTTTCTCCAGTCCTTTGCTTTGTTCTTCTGTAGAAGTCCGGCTTCTTTGATGATTTGCTCGGCATACCGATCGAGTAAGTGTGGTGAAAGGGTACCCTCTGATGCATACCTTCCCAGATTTAAAAACACGCAGTATCCTCTTGTTCTGTTCCAACGATGCCTCTTGGTCTGTAGGTTCTGAATGAGCACGCTGAAGTGTTCTTGACATCCCATTATTTGTAATGTTATTCATAATTTTTATGACTGACACAGTCCAATGCCTTTGCATAGTCAATAAAGCGCAGGTATAAAGTATGTCTTACTCTATAAGCTTTCTGATATTTTTCTCTCAGTGAAGATTCATCTGATATCAGCAATGATACCCCTTTGTTTCACATCCTCTTCTGAATGTGACTCGACTTTCTCACATTTCTATTAGCTCACCATGATCTGGACTGGGCATGAACATGGACCGTTTTCATTCAGTTAACTAGGCAGTTGTTTTCCAAGTTGATGCCTTAAATACTCATTACTGAAGAACAGATGAGTTTGTTCTTCAAGGACATCATACATGAAGAAACCAGAAGGTCGTCAGTAAGACCAGAAGGAAAGACAAAAGCAAAGCGAACGTCAGAAGAGACTTTGAAATTCCCTCTTGAATGTAGCGTAGCTAAAGACGAGAAGAGATGATGATGAAGTGAAGTGCTCAATGGGAGGTTTCAAAGGGTGGTTTGAGAAGATCAGGAGAATGTCATAAGTATAAATGAAAAGCACCGTGGTCTGGAGTTAGAAAATGCACAGGGCGGAAGATGCTCGGCATTTCTCAAGGTGAAAGAACGGAAGGTAAAAATTCAAGCCTCGAGTTGCAGTATTGAATGCTCTTATAGGCAAAGCATTGAATGATGCAGGAAGCAAAAGAAGAAGATGGAAGGAAGACAGAGTCACTGTATCATAATAGAATTGGCTGATATTCAACTGTATCAGGAGGTAACGTATATTAAGAACTGATGGTATTGAAGGGAGAAGTCCAAGATATACTGAAGACATTAGTGAAAAACAATTCTCCAGGAATTGATGGAATACCAATTGAGATGTTTCAACAGGCTCAGTGTCCATTTACATAGGTCATTAAATTTGTAATGTAGCTACTTGGCCAACTGACTGGAAGAGATTCCAGTGTAACCTTAAATCATCTCAAATGGCCTAGCATTAGCAGACAAATCACAACTAGATTCCTCCCATCTTCTCATCCTCCTTGTATATGAATTTGAAAGCTCAAACACTGCTGTTCATAACTCTTGGACTAAGTTTTTGCTTTTGTTTTTTCGTCTGATTCCCTTCTTTATTCCCTGTTTTTAGACTTAGCGTCTATGTTCTGCCCAGAATCATAGCTCTATCACCCGGGCCTTCTTGATGCCATCTCCCCTCCCTGCCTGTCTGCCAGCTTTCTCTGCTTTCATACCTTTCCCAGCTCTCAGCGTTCACGTGTCTGCCTAGCCTTGATCTGCCTCAGTCTGTCTGTGTTAGGAGTGGTTACGCTGTGCTTCTGAAGCTGATATGAACAACAAAAGGAGAGAGGGATAGGACATTGCTTATCTGTGATTTTTTTCCCCACTATAGTATTTGCCTATTAAGAAATAAACTCTTGTCAATTCAAGAGATATTATTGAATCATTCTGTGTATCTGGCATCTTGCTCTGAGGATACAGCAATGAGCAAAACAGACAAGAATCCCTCCTCTTATGTGACTTGTTTCCATTGAGTGGTTAGCTTTATTGTTTATTTTGTTTTCTTTCTACAACTAACTTAGCTTATTCCAATTATGAGTGGTAAAAATATCCAGTTTTATTATTATACTGATGTGCCTAAAATAGTATCTGGTACATGGTAGGCACATAGTAAATATTTGTTAACAGAGCCTATAAATAAAATTGAATGTGCTCCATTGTGAGTCACACTGTCAGATTCCATTTAATGATCAGATTAGGTATTCTTGAATTTCAGGTGTTCATGTTAGCCAAAGAAATCTATTGGTAGCCACCATATACATAGTAACATTGTCTGGCATTTTCAGTTGGTCAATACAATTAATTTCCTTCTTCATTCTACTCTTCAAATAAATATACTAAATACAAACACCTACACTGTTTTGAAGAAACGAAGAGAGCATCTCTTCTTCTAATCTCATAGCAAACTATTTTTTTTGTCTCTTCACTTTGATACTCATAAAAATATTGTGATTTAGTTTCTTAAAATGCAGAAACTGAATTTCTCCAGCCAGAAGAGATATCACATCTTATACTCAAATTCTCTGAATTTCCCTCCTCCTTTTGATCAGTATTTTGGTTGAACTGAAATACAAACTTTCATGGACATGGAAAATAGTTTTTATAAGACTTTATTTTGAAAAGAGCTATTGTTACAAAATATTGTGAAAAACACATCTAAGTAGTTTTAAAATTTAGATGTTAAATAGATACAGAGGATACTCTAAATTATATTAAGCACAGAAGGGGATTTAAAAAGCTTGTGAAAAATGGAATTAAAAGGCAATAGAATTTTCTATGCAGTTTTTGAAGCTCCTTGGTACTTTCACTTTATGATATAGATTCACAGATTTTTTTTTTCTTTAGCTCTCCACACACCGTTTCATACCTGCTTAGGACAAAGCATTGTCACTGCTAGAGATGCCGCATCATACCGAGTGAACCATCTTCTCTCTCAGCTTTTATCTTCTGGGTGCATCCATAGAGAGGTGGTTAAAGGAGGCTAGGGATAGGTGGGAATCATGGAATAAAAAGTATATATATATAATTTCTCAACGTAAGCGCCATCAAGTTCAAGACACTTTTGTAAGTGATGCCAATGAAGATTTATGTATTCATGGAAGAAAAATGAGTGCTCGCTTTAAATGATTTCCTATAGAAACTGTCAGGAAATTGCTCTTGTTTGAGGAAAGGAATGAACAGGAACATTGTGGGGGAAAAGGGCTCTGGGGAAGCTTTCCCTGGCATCTTTCCGCTAGAGCTTTGGCTAACTTTATAAAGCACTCACACAGTAAAACAAAAACCAAACTCACTGCCATTGAGTCAATGGGGACTCATAACAACCCACTGTGGATTTCTGAGGCTGTCACTGTCCTGTGGAGCTGCCTGGGGTTTCGACTGCCGACTGTGTGGATCACAGACCAACTGGTACCCGCTGCACTACCAGGGCTTCTGTTCTCACACTATGTCTCCATGTTCTTTGGCTCTCCCGCATGTCAAGGAGCAAAATGTCTTGAGAATCCTCTAACATTGTTGCTGTGAACTTTGCCCTTGATTTTGGCTGGCTCACTGTAGTGCTTCGGTAGCTGTTGCTTTGAGTGTGTTTGGGGAAAGTACTGGATCACACTGGTAAAGTTCATGTTTCGTCTCCTGATACATTTCTTTCAAGAACTGCTTCAGGATCTTGATTCTCACTTATTTAAAATTTCCAAGTGTGGTCCGCTCAAGACAGGTTTAGCACCCATGGAGCAGAATGGCCTTCTTCCATTAGCGAATGAACCAGATGACCTGTTTCCTTGCAAACTGATATGTGTGGTCTACTGTTGTGGCTTCATCGTTAACATCATCCTATCTCTTCTTAAAATGAGTTACAAACTCTGCATTTCCCCCATGAATGTTCCATAAGATGTCAATCAACTCACCATTCTTCCATTCATGTTTCACCAGACATTTGATATGAAGGTCTTGCTTCAGTTTTAGCAAGACTTTTCAAATCTGCTTCAAACCAGATCCTCTTTAGACATGTCATAATGAGTTAATACGAATTTATTGTGGTGCACCAAAATTGAAGTCCATACATAGTTTTTTTTCATAATAGGCATTTTCTGTACAACTGTGTCCTCAAGATCTTGTATGTGAAATCATTTAATAAAATCTGCACTAAATCATTTAATAAAATCTGCACTACTTACATTAGTATGATTTCTTTCTGAAAAATGGCCTTTACGATTTGATTAGAGACAAAAATGCTCTTGTGTTCGCTATAGTGTTTGTGTATATGTGCTTTTGAAAATAAACTTATTCATTAAGTATAGGTAGTATACTTCGACTTTATAGAGCCCAGGGCAATACTAAAGTTTCTCCTGAATATGACAGATGGTTAGATATTTTGAATGAAGGCATTATTTTTTCTTATCCAAAGTGATCCTGAAATTGGAAAATTTACACCATATGAGTGCATTAGTCAAACATGTGTATCCTTACCTGCCTAGGAGAAAAGTTGGTGAGAATTTATAAGATGGTGACTAACTGAACTAAATTTTCTGGGAAAATGATACGAGGGTGATCCTGGGTTAATGAGCTGCCTGCCGTTGCGTTGATTCTGATTCATAATGACCTTATAGGACAAAAGAGCACTGCCGCATATGGTTTCTGAGGCTGTAATCTTTATGGGAATAGAGTGTCGTGTCTCCCCTGCAGAGGCACGGTGGTGTTGACATGTCAGCAATGTCCGAGGGACGCAGCTTTAGTCTTAGGCCGCATACTCTCTAAGGTGACCATCACTTGATGAGTATCTGCCATATAGATCACTGTGACTTACCTGTGAATCCTTTCAGGACAAAGCTAGTCTACTGGCTAGCTTACAGTAAAACTGCTGTCCAGTCTAGCCCAAATTTAAGGTTTCATCAAATACATTTTAATTGAAATCTAACTAATGTTCAGTAAGATGCGCAGATATCAGGGGTTTTATCAAGTGAGTGAATGAGTTTTGTCAATTGTATACACTTTTGTAAACACTCTCCTCCTCCTCCTCCTCTTCCTCCTCCCTCTCCTCCTCCCCCTCCTCCTCCCCCTCCCTCTCCTCCTCCCCCTCCCCCTCCTCCTCCCCCTCCCCCTCCTTCTCCTCCCCCCATCAGTTGTGTAACACATGCCATCCCGCTAGCACCTCCTTCCTGATCTGTATGACCATAGTGTAGTTTGTCTCCGTGGATTTCAAACAAATGGAACCATACAGTGGTTTCTTTGGTCACATCGGCTCCTTCCACTGAGCATGCTACTTTTGAGCATGCTGGTTGCGTGTGTGTATACGTGGTTCAGTCTTTTTTTGTGGGATAGTGCTCCACTCTATGAATATGCCACATTTGCCATTTTTGTCGAAGGCTAACTTCCGTCTCTTTTTTATGCCCCCACCTTTGTTTTCTCTTCTCTTTCCTCCAAACACTCCAGACAAACCTGTCAGTCTCCGTTAGTAGATTTTCTTACACCATAGTAACCTCTCCATATACAGTTCTTTCCAGAGCTGAAGGAATATGTCTTCTTGTTGCCCTTGATTATTGCCTCTCCTCTACGGAGCCTTTCTTTCTTCTGAGTGCTGGTGACGCAATACTCGATACTTTCTGTTCTTGCTTTTTATGATCATTTTCCTTTCCCGACTCTCCCTTCCTTTCTCCCGTTCCTTTCACAGTTTATATCCTCAGCATCACTGATTTTCTGTAGCATTTACTCTTACTTGCTTCCAGAATGAGCTTTGATTCTTTAGTTTGTTTTATCTTCACTGAAATACTCCAGCACTTCTCCTTACCTTGTACTTCCTCCTCTATGATTGCTTTTTAAATCATCATTTTGTTGTGATATTGAGGGCAGTGTTACTATTTTCACACTGTCCTCTGGCGCTCATCTTAATCTGTGGCCCTTATTGAGAAGCCTTATGCGCCTGCCTTTTCTGGAGGATGTCAGAGCGCTCCCTGGGGATTTGCTCTTCACTCAGGCTGTAGGACACGCTCACAAAGACTCAGGGGAAGCATTTCCCCCATCCCAGCATAGTGGTCATCAGCCGTGTTTTGTGTTTTCCTGCCTTCCTTATGATCCCCAGACAAATGCGCTCTGTCCAGAGCCAGATTGGCTGAGCGGATTGTCCTTTTGTTTCATTGTTTGCTTTTTGTTCTCAACTATGACAGTGAACCCCACCTCCCTTTTTCAATCTTCAGCTGCAAGGCACACTGACGGACATGTGCCCAGAGCAGCTTCCCAGAGCAGCAGATGTCAGCTCTGTACCTGAGCTCCCTAGTGTTGCTCCGTTCTCCTACGCCCTTTCCTGTTTCAGTATGATTGTGTCATGTAATCCCAGCACACGCAGCATCTCTGCACCCAGTGCCTCTTTGAAGGCCCTTGCCATCCGCTGCTCCTTCAGCTTGTTTCCTGAGCATCGTACTCTCTCTCTGGCTCGAAGAAGATAGGATGAGGTAGTGCAACCGTGGAGGAGGGGGACTGGGGAATCCATTTTCTGCTCAATCTGACAGCCACTCCTGCATATTGGAGAAACATTCCTGTGAGAGGAATTCCCTGGCATATCCCTTAGGTCTCTGCAGCGGTAGAATTTGCCACCACAAGTTCAGGAGGTGCCTCAACGTACGTGACGTCACGGAAGGTGATGAGATGAACCGTGGAGCCTTGTCTGTGTCCCCCGCAGTCCTAACGCCGACTCCCTGCAAACTTAGGGTGTAGGTTCTTTTTCAGCCTTAGGTTTCACGAGAAGGTTTGATCTGCTTTTCTTTTCGACCCTGTCACTGACAGTTAGTGATACAGGGGGGGGGAGCAAAGTTCCTAGCTATTAACTGAATGTCATTGTAAGCAAGACTCCAGACCTTCATTTTAAATGATAACTTTACCTGGTTGGAATTGTGCGCTTTACACACATCCTGGTTCAAACTACAGTGATTAAATTCCACCGGAAAACTAATGGTCTTTAGAAAAAACACCTGGGAAACCTGTTGCTTTGCTAATAATGTCACTAGTTGTTTTTGGTACACCGAAGACGTCCTTTTGGGACTGAGCTGGCAGCAGGGAGTCAGCAGTCACGGAGTCTAAGCAGCTGGGTGATGTGTGGCCCAATACCGACCATATGCATTCATGGAATTCATTTTTTCTCCTCGGAATGATCCCTGGGCCCCACACTCAAGCAAAAGCCAAACACCATGTGGTCTTGTTTGTGAAGTTCAGCGGTCGTCATGTATTGGCCAGCTGTCTGATCTTCAACTCCTTTTTGGCTTCAGTGTCTTTTCCGTCTGTGTGCAGCATGTGGACCAGGGCCTTGACTCATTGTTAGAACTTGCCTCGGATCTCTGTTTACAATTGATGTCTGCTTGGCCCATTTTGTGGCAGGAAATAATGAATGCTCTTGAATGTTTCGTCAGGAGAGTTGACACTGTCTGTTCTCATTGGGTAAAAAGTGTCAATAGCTCTCATATAAAACACAGGTCCTAAATGTAGCATTTCAGCTTTTGTCTTCTGTAAGCAGGGTTAGAAAATAATGTTTTAAGTTGTATTTTTATGCTAGTTTGCTTCTTAGCTTACTTTTTAATAAACCAATTTAAAGGTAGCATCATCGTTGGTCTTATTAATATAATTTTAACACAATTAATTGTTTGATTTGATTTTTGTTTTAGCTTAATCCTGATTATCGAGATGCTCAAAATGAAGGGAAAAATGTGGTGAGTAGGACTTTTTCTTTTTAATCCAACATATCCCATGCATATTACTTATATTTATAAGAACAAGGTAAAAATGTAATGGGGAATTTAAAAACTTCACTGTATACATCCATGGATCAAAGATAATAGTACAAAAGGGTATAAGAAAATGTTTCTTAGCATAGTGTTTAGGGGGATTTAAGGCAATTTTCATTAAAAAACATTACTATAATTTACCTTTCTGATTTCTTCATAATTTTAAAATTCAACAACTTTCTAGTTCCAATTCTCTGCGATGCCAACATGACTTCTTTATTCAATCAAAATTTCAGTAATGCAGACTTCTGAATTTTTTTTAAGGCATTCTCAATATTTTGATATATTGTAGACCGAATCTGTAAGTCAATTTTCTTAGGAATTTAGCAATTTCTTTTGGAATTTGTAAGTATTGTTACTTCATCACAAAATTCTACTCTTTCATAGAAAAGGTTGTACTGCTTATTCGAAGTGCACCGTCCCGACACCGGGACTCAGCTATATGTTGTATGAAGACACCGGCATGGGGGAGGGGAATCAAATCAGAATCGCTGGATCCCATTAAATCCTTTTGGAATCCTCATTCTAACTCACTTATAGTTCAAATGAAGCCAAAGTATGTTGTTGGCCCGGAGACAGCTTTAATTTATGTTAATCACTCTTAAAGCTATAGACTTATTAGATCAAGTGGATCTCCTTTCAATTCAATTTTATCTCCCTGTATGGGATCTCCCCTCAGTTTCCACATGGCTGTTCAAGGTTTCTATTGAACGCGTGGCAAAGACACTTGCAGCTGGACAAGTTATTCATTGCAGTGAGGAAGAACACACCCCTAGAGGAAGAGTGGGCTGACTGAGAAAGAACTTATGATAGGATTTGGGCTTCCATAAGATGATTTTGGAAGAGATTTAAGGAAGCATAAATTGGGTGTTGTCAGAAAGTGGGGGTGATCCTATGACTTGTATGTTAATAAATCTTATCTCTAAGGAGGCTAGACTAGAGCCAGGCTACTGCTGTAATTGGTACAAAGGATCAATCACATTAACTGGGAGAGGGAGAGGGTGCTTAGCCATTTGTTTATTTAGTCATTTTTCAATGTTCATATGTGAGGGACTTATTTTGGTCTTGATTCATCATGGTCAGAAAGTAGCTTTGTCCGATACCCCTATTCTGTGAAATGCCCCTATCCAAGAGGAGAACACCATGGGCAGATGAGGGCCAGGCCGGCAGGTATTGACCTCCAGACATAGCAGAAAACAGGAGTTCAGCGACTAGATAGGAGAGGTGGCCTTTCCGTTTCTGAAGCTTTTAAAAACAAGGCTCTATGAGACTGCTTCAGCCTTGTGTAAGGTGCGACGAACTCTAGCATTGGTGTCAACATTGTCTTCAGCGTCCCTGGACAAGTCAGGCAGCTTCCCCAGACTGTGTCCCCACCTGTAAAATGGAACGAGGTGGTTTTCCCTAGATATTTCACCTGTGTGCCATGAAGATAAAATTAGATTAGAAAAAATGGAAATTCTTTGAATAAAAGATGATAGTAGGCTAAAGATGTTAGTCATTTCTGTTAAAAGGACATCATATTAACTCGCCAAATTGTGTGATTGAATTAAATCTTTGTGTTCATCATTGTTCTATCCCATTTGGTTTTGCTACTGATGAGAGGGAAAGGGGGAGTAGAGTGGGAAAATAGAGAGCATGAAGGTTTTCAGAGCAGCACAGCGAGCATAAATAAGTGGGGAATCCATGGAGAAGGTTACTGTTGGTGCTCATCAGGAATTTAGGTAGACTTGATAAATTTTTTTTCCTCTAAAACAAACTTCATCCCTTATTGACTATCTCATTAGGCAGTGTTTCACATGTACAACAGTAGTAGAACACGTATAATCTGACTATTGCGTGCATTAATGATATATGTGGTTAATGCAGTGGTAGTAATGAGGTAGTCAGTGAGAGGAACCTCGAGTGTGATGGTGAAGGTTAGGTGTCAACTTGGCTGAGTCATGATTTTCAGTAGTTTGACATTTATGTAATGATGTCAGCTGGCAGTTATGTAAAGGTTTGGTCGTCTTCCATTTTGTGATCTGATGTGATCATCCTCTCTATTTGCATATCACTAGTTTTTCAAATAAGTCCTGGTCTTTGGAACCTAACCACCCTGATGAGTGAGTAATGGGCATATTCACGTTTACAGCGAAGGACGAGTACTCTTCTGTGTAAGCAATTGCCAGGGCAATTAACTGGTTCTAACCCAGATGGGCCTGCTTTTGCTCCTTATGACGAGGTCCCATCTCTCATCACAGAGAGAAACAACTGACCTTTGACTCAATGTTTTTTTCTTCCATAATCTCTAGCATGAAAGTAAACACAACTGAGACCAAGGAACCATAATGCTAACAATATGGATTCACATTTTATAGACTGTTTGCCACTTTGCAATAATTGTGTTTCTGTCTCAAAAACACCTAACCCAAAGCAAAATCAAAGCAGTCATTAGCTTATCTTCAACCTGTGAAATAGGAAATAAATCCCCCCAGACAATAATGCGATTTCACCCAAGATTTGGGTTCCAGTAACACTGAGTTCATTGCTGGTTTTTCTTTGCCCTCCCCCCATGTTGTCTATTTAATGCCCGGTCAATATTTTTCTTGTAATTTAGAAGTCTCAATGATAATGTTGTTCACCGTTTTTGGCATTCCAAAGGTTACAGCACGGTACCACTAATATGGGGCAGTGTCGGAGCGCTCCCATTAAGACCCAAATTGCTGTATTTATTCTGCAAAAGAGTCTATTATTTCCAACTTTACAAATGTACAGCCTCCACAGAGACCGTGCATACACTGGACCTGTGTCAAACCCAGCTGGGAACCTGACAGTCATTAGTACCTTCTCCTTGAAAGGCCGTATATTTTCTAATGGTTCTTTGAGGGAGACTTAAATCTAGCTTTCATTCATTTTAACACTACCAAATCTATGTAGACTGACTGCGATGTTTGCGGCATTGTGTGTGGTCTATGCTGGGCTCCCTCCGCCTCAGCATCACTCGTAGTTTGAGCTGGGTAATGCCCTGGATATTGCACAATAATTAACAGCATCATTGGCCTCTACTCCCTGGACTTGGGTTCAATTGCAGGTATATGTTCATGTGCAGCCAGCATCCATCTGTCACAGGAGGCTTTTGTGCTGCGTTGATACCAGATAGGCTAAAGCAGAGCCTCTAGACTAAGACAGACTAGGAAGGAAGGACTAGCAATCTGCCTCTGAAAGCCCCGGGAGCCCAGTGTTCCCATGTGGAACCGTTGATGAGCATGGTGTAGTACTGGACAGTGGTTTCTCCAACAGTGGTTGGAGCCATTATGAATCAGAGCTCACTCAGTGGCAACTAAGCAAGAATAGTTCAGGAGCCATACTGACACGTGCTTGAAGATTCACTCCTGTAGATTTTTTTTGGGGGGGGGCAGGGTAGTGTTGTTACCAGATTCTGAGCGAGGACCCTATGCTATTCACATATCATTTGAGAGTAACAATTAGCTAAGGAAACATAAGAGAAATGGTCCTGTGTCTGGTTACATAAAGCCAGCAGGGAGCATGCTGGGGAGCTGAACAAAGACCCAGATGTTAGCCCTTCATTTTGTTGCTGTGCCTGGACCACCACACAGGTGGGAATCAGCGTGGAAAATGCATACATTGTACCGTACAGACATCTCTGGCTACTCACCTCAGCATCACAACAGAATTGCAGTGTGATGTCTCTGCTAAACATCTGGCGGCTCACGAATGAGTCGCCTGGGAAGGTGTCGCAGAAGCTACCTGCTGTGCGCAGCCACCAGCAGGCCCCAGGGCAGGCGGAGAGGAGTGGGTTTAGTTGACTGCTTGCGTTTCAGGAGGGATTTCAGACTTGCATAATCCGAGGAACTGCGGGCTTTTCCGTCCAAGAAAAAAATGCTAGTTTTACTAGAACCCAGTAGGCTGGGTTAATGCTCTGTGGCCCCACGTTGTCCAACCGTGAATGCGTTTTGGACAGCTGGCTGATGTTAAATTTAACACCTGCGTAAGCTCTGCAGTGGCTGGTGCAGGAGTGTGCCCCGGAGTCTATGCCGTACTTTCAGTGCATTTTCATGATGCCAGAGGGAGTGCACTGCGCTTCTCTAGTTCTCTTTGGGGGACTGCACACAGGACCTGGCGTGTCATTTTTCTTACTTATAGAGAGGGGGGTTTTATGAACAGAAAGACTCCACCCACACAAGTTTGCACTGGGTTGTGGTCATGTTGCAAACATATAATATTGACTTTGCTGAAAATTGTCTTGTAGATTTTAAAACTTGTACATTATAAGTCACTGCTCAGGGTTCATTAATGAAAATCTCCTAAGGGATGGCTTAAGATTTAGTGTAGAACTGTTTACGAAGGTACAAAAAGCTAAAAACTGAATGGTTAAGACTACATCATGGTTGGTTATCAAAATCTTATAAATACGTTAGAAACTTTTATTCACACATAAGCAATTGTTATACTGCTTATGAATCAGACTTATGTACCCATCAAGGCTATTGCTCCAAGACTTAAAAAACTATTTAAGGTGACATTAGTACATTCCACTTATCCTATGGAATGAAAATTAAACTACTGGACTTACAGAGCATGAGCACTTCAGAGAAACATCCTTTAATTTAGTCCTAACGGGTGGCTTTTTTATATTAGAAAAAGGTTATTGTTACGGGTGAGAGAGCATCAAATCAGAGGCTCCTGACTAGTCTTGTTACCCGTCCCCAGACAGGCCAAGGGGGGTGAGGTAGGGAGGCAGTCCCTAGGTCCATCGATCTGATCTTTCTGTAGGACAGGATAACTGCCGCTGTGTGCTTTTGAGGCTTTAGCTCTTTACAGAGTAGAAAGCCTCATCTCTCTCCCAAGAAGCGGCTGGTGGTTTCAGACTGCTGACCTTTTGGTTAGCAGCCCAATGTGTGACCACCTCTACACCAACACGTAGACCTAACTCTTAGCTTTGGTCATTGCATTTTCCTTGCATGTTAACGGTTTTTGTTAAAAGCTAAATTATAATCAGAAGATTACTGTGCAAAAGACTCAGTTAATTAGATGATACATATTCCTTTTAGAGATATGACATTCTTCCAAGAAGAGTGGAAGATTCCTTTGCTCTGTTAGGCACTGCCTACAGTGGGTCATGGTGAGAGAGAGAGAGAGAAAGAACTGTGAAATTCTTGCTCATTGACTCCAAGTATTTACTTAGGTTTCATGCTGATCTTCTGTGATTAAAGCCATTCTTCAAATGTGGGTCAATATAATTGATTAGATTTTTTTTCATTAGGTAAATCATATTTTACTGGTGCCTTTCCAATACTCCATTTAAGCCACTTGAGCTCAGATATCCTTGGCCACATATTCATGAAGTCCCTTGGGTCAGTGCTACAAGTGACAAATCTTACTCGTTATCTGTGCTCTATGGCCATCTTTCCTGTGAGTTAATAACACTTATTACAACCATGGCTCCTTTTCCTTGGCTGTAATACTGAAAAATCCAGAAAAGAGCTCCCTCAAAATATTTTATCTATGATGATGATTCTGAGTGTGTTTCCCCCACTGCTGTCCTGTGATTGAGGATACAATTTAAAGGGGTCGCGAGGATGGGAGAGTGGGGGAGGGAGGGAGAAAAGAGGAGCTGATACCAAGGGCTCACAGAGAAAGAAAATGTTTTGAAAATGATGATGGCAACATTATGTACAAATATGTTTGATACAATTGATGTATGGAATGTTGTAAGAGCTGTGAGAGTCCCCCATAATGATTTATAAAAACAAAACAACTCTATCCTTCCAGAAGGATCATTTCCTCTTCTTAAATCTCTTCTTTCTCTGCCTGCTTCTTCATCGTTACCATAATTTTCGCTATCCGAAGTCACGTCAGTGTTTCCACCGAGTAGAAGAGGGTTGGGTAGAGTCTGTGCGGCTCTCTTGCCTTAGCCATTCCCAGTTTAAGGCAGACAGCAAGGAGGTTCCTGATGTCTAAAATGATACAAACTCGTACAAAACAAAAAGCTAGGAGAAAATCTTTCCGACCTAGGGTGGAGCATGAGTTTAGATCTGGCATAAAGGATTAAAGGACAAAAGAAAAGGCAGACAAATCGGACTTCATCAGAATGTCAAGCAGCGCGCGTCCATGGAGAACTGAAGGAAAGGGAGTGGGAAGGAAGGACACCAAGCAACTCCATGGAAACCCCGGGGTATTTGGATGGAGTTCTAGCTCTCACATTTAGTTCTAGGACTTACGTTGAATTAATTTTCGTATATGGTATAAGGTGAAGGTAAAACCTCATTCTTGTGCATGTAGAGAGCTAATTATCCTAACACCCTTTGTTGAAAGACTATCCCTTACCCAATTGAATTATCTGGGCATCTTGCTTTCTTTTAGAAAAAAGAAACAAATTGTTGGGGAAGAAGCAGGCATTAAAATAGAAAAGCAGCTATGTTTATCATATGAAGATGTTAGCTAATGATTCTGGAAACTCCTGGATTATCCTGGCCTCAGGGTAGCGTACAAATTACAAGGATTATGGAATCAACTTGACCAAGCTTGGTTTTCAGCTCTAGCACATGATAGTTAGGTGAACTTGACTCTTAGACTTTGTTGGCTTAATTCGTTGAATAGGGATAATAATATCTCATTCCTAGTATCCAATCCTTATGCAGCCATATGTATTTTATGTACTGTTTTCTTCCCCCAGCTAGTACGAAGAGCTTCCAGAAAAACTGGACCACAGGCCAATGTCTTGCACACCATAGTTTTTCTTCCAGTGTACACACCCATTTCTCCCCTGCATTCTTTACCCTGCACATCTCAACCTTCTCAGTCCAACTAGCTATTTGGCCTTTAGGATCTTCCTAACTTATTGTGAGAGTTAAAATGCAGAGAATGAAGATAACCATACAAAAGCTTATCTGAATTTCAACTGGTAATAATTTGAACCCCAAATGCCTTTAAGGTCCAAAAGAATAAGTTCTACAAATGCTGGAATTTCACTTGATTAGCTGCTTGTAGAAACTCTGGTGGAGTAGTGGGTTTTGTGTTGGGCTGTCAGGGGTTTGCAACTTCCATCTGCTCCTCAGGAGAAAGATGAAGCTTTCTACTCCCATAAAGATTTATAACCTCAGATGTTAGATCTACTGTGCTCTATAGATGGCAGTGGGGTTGTGTGTTTGGTGGAGCTACTGGAAGACGTTTATTTGGGAAGAAGTCTTTTCAGTGTACATATGATCTCTAAAGAAAGACCTTTCCCAAGTTTGATATTTCCTGATCCCAAGTTATCCTATTACCTGAGCAGCCACCTCTCCCCACAAGACTACTCTTATTGTTGGATTATTGAAAAATAGATTTACCATAAAGGAAGGTATTTCTGGCTTCATTGAATTTTGTCCTTAATTCTTGCACTTCAATGCCTTCAATGCAAAGTACTGTGAAAAAGAAAAGTACTGTGAAAATGGATGTAATGATCCTAGAAGATTCTTCCCGAAGTCTTTTTAAAAATCATTTTATTGGGGGCTCTTATAACATTCCATACATCAATTGTATCAAACATAGTTGTTCATATGTTGCCATCATCATTTTCCAAATATTTACACAATGCAAAGTAGGACATGTTAAGTGGGCAGAGAAAAAAAATCCAAATTTGCTTTCTATATTTTCTGATCAATAACCATAGCTTATATTTACTGATGAGAAACAGATATGATGAGTATCAGAAATCAGCCATCTGGGACGAGTTTGGCGGGCCTCTGCCATCATGTAACTCTGCGCTTTGACCTCCGCAGAAGATACATACGTAAGAAATATGACCGAGTTTTGTGGGACTTAGCCGAGAGAAGTCGTGTTCCTTCTTGGCAGTTCTCTCTGCTTGTTCACCATATAGTGGTGCTTTCAATGTGGGCATCATTTATGGAAGGGACTGAAAACTGTACAGCTCGGATTTTTCTGGCCCAAAGAAAAATGGCGTTCACGGTCGTGGGCAGGGAATGCTCCTCTGTGAACCTCTCGGGTGAGCTTGTTATCACAGCCGTCATTCAGTAAGCGTTTTCCTGAAAAGGCTTTCATTTGCTTTCTGGGCATTTCTTCCCTCACCCACTTACATTCATTTTCTTCAGATGGTACTGTTAGATCAGTCCTTGGCTCCGCGCGAGAAAGAATTCACGCCGAAGCCTGGTTCGTGATCCAAGTGAGTTTAATGAGAGTTAGAAGAAGTTTCAGGTTTACACGGCACCCATAGGACTCCTCCCGACCATGCAGCCTGGCAGAGACTGCTCAGAGTCACGCAAAGATCTCTCTCTCCCCCTCTGGGCTTCTGCCTTTTCAAGGATTCGTAGTGGATGATCCCAGATCGACCCCATTGACTGAATTGAATTCACCTGGCTCAGGTGGGCCAATCCAGGTTTAGCGCCCACCCATGCCCACTGGCGGGAAACCTGAGCCTCTGAGCATGTGCAGTGCCTTGCTCTTTGTTTCCGTGCTTGGCTTTCTGGGCATCCGCTAATGAACATTTCCATCCCTGCACTAACCTGCCTAACAGTACAATGACTTTCTCTGGTTTTCAAATTTCTCTTGTTTTAATAACCACATCTAAGTCATTCTATTGGAGTACCTAACTACCAGGATGGAATTGCATGTGTTGTATTACATTTTGGTGGTCACATGCATCAAAGTTTTCCATGGCACACTGAGAGTTGGGGCAATTAAGTAAAATACTGTGTCCAGCCAACTTTGCCAGGAAAAGCCAGCCCCTAACATATCATTACGAGTCCAGTAGGCACAATTGTACAACAATAATAAGTAAAGATTATAGTAAAGTTGCAGAGAGCATGAGAGATAGAAGAGAAATATTGAAATAAATGGAGTCAGACACAATTTATGGTAGCATGCTCACCTCAGCCCCACTTGGTGGTCCACGTGGAGGGGGAGAGAGATACTTAATGCTGACCAAGGCTTTTATATTCTCTGGGGACATGCAAGCCCCCTAATTACAGGTGAGAACCCACGTCATAGGAAGGGGTTGTGCTATAGGTAATACAGTAATGGGAGGGGATGATCTAGGGGTATCCACGCAATAGGAAGAGGAGGGATTGGGGGTATACATGCCGCAAGATGGGCGGATCCTAGATTCAGGATGCCAGCCTAACTTTGGATGTCACAGAGCCAGTTTGACCTGTTCCCTGGCTCAACTGATAGAGACCATTATTGGTAGGGTGTGACCTCCACCTACAGGAACCAAGCTAATGGTCCCAGGCCTCAGGGAGAAGTAATCCATTGTCCCCAGCAGCAGGGAGCAGGCCCACCCTTGTGGTGTGGGGAGACAGCAGTCTGGCAGGGACTGCCTTCATGGAGGATGTCTGTAAGCATCTGAACACACACACACACACACACACACACACACACACACACACACACACACACACACGTTGTCTGTAGAAAAAATTCAGCGATGTTCATATAGGTATGAGAGAGCGAGCAAGCAATAGTGTATGAAAAGAAGGCACTCACGCCCAAAAGTCCAATGCTGGTCTACAAGCTGCCTTCAGACCTGTGCGGCTACATGCCAGAGATGCAGCATGGTAGCTCAGCAAGCAGGGTGATCACAGGCCGTGGGTGCAGAGCCATGTGGGTGCAAGGTCAGTGGGAACAGGGCAGGGTCAGGCATCCCCATGGAGTCGCTCTGGAGGCAGACATGGAGTCGCAGTGAAGTTCCAGGGAGGAGGAAGGGAAGTGGAAGAGAGCGCAGCAGTTTCCAGGATCTTTCACTCTCCTAGGAAAGGCCACAGCCCCCCAGGTGTCATCAAGCTACTACTTGATTGACAGGTTTGACGCCACCTGTAGGAGTGTGCAGTTGACATACAGTCACCAAACTACCATAGATACGTGGTTAATAATCCTTTGTTGACTGCATAACGTGGCAAGACGTGCTAGAAATACTGAATTTCAGTTGTGATCAGGGCTGTACGAGCACCCAGTAAAATGATTTAAAAATGAAAAATTTAAAATACCGAGTTTCACATAAGGGATTTTACTTGTGAAGATCGTCTTCTATTTCACTCTTTGTGCAATTACAGTATGTTCTTGGATTTAATGGAGGGAACCCATGAATTGAACAAATGGAAAGGTTGCTGCTGATTATGCTTTGGGAGTTTGGGCATGAACTCTGAAACACTTACACACTCACTCTTAAGTATATGAAATCTGGGTGATTTAACACACATTCTTATCTCTGTGTTTTTAATGGGACATCATTAAAATACTACTCTGTAATAAGCTTTAAGTGTATTATTGGGGAGTTCCATTAGAAATCTGACAAAAGCAAATGACCTTGTGCTTCCTCAAAAGAGAGATGGAGACATCCCAACACCAAAGAAAAAACGCCAAACGGGGGAGAAGATTATGTACACCTTGGTCTCCGTTCCCCATGGCAATGACATTGCGTCTCTTTTTGAACTGGATGCCACAACTCTTCAGAGAGCGGACTGCCTGGTTCCAAGGTAAAAGAAACATTGTATCTGGAAGATAATATTTTTGGAATAATTGTATCAGTAGGCGAGGAATGAAAACCAAATGTTACTATCATGTTGGGGTATACAAAGAACAGTATAAAGGAAGAAGCATGAAAAACAAGCTTCTTATGTGAACAATTACCAGGACTCCACCCCCCACTTCTTTCTTAGAAAGAATGAAAATGTTCAGAATCAAAGAAATTCTGAAAAATGCATAATCCTCATTTATTCTTATTACTTGTTGGGCCTTTGGTTTCTAAATTGACAGATAATTTGAAAGGATTTCCACGATCACTCATAATTCATTTGCATTATGTGAAATATTCAAGTTCATTAATTGCTCAATCCATCCCTTCATTTATTCAGTCCACAGAGGTCTAGGGATTACATTCCAGACATTGTTTTACTTACTGGGAAGAGCACAGAGAAAAGCCTGGCTATATCCTTGTTTTCATGACCTCTCAAGTGGGAGATAGTCCATAAATAACAAACTAAGAAACATGAACTCCTATGGTCAGGCATTGAAAACGTTCTTTAAAACTAATGCAGGTCATGGAAAGTTCTGTTAGGAAAGAGTGTGTTTTAGAAATGGCCTCATGGAGTCCAGATATTTGAGAAAAATCAGAATGAATTGAGAAATCATGTCTTCTTCAGTGGGAAAATATTTCAAGCAATGCTGATAAGAAATGCAAAAATCCTTAAATTCACCACATGTGTTTAAGAGAGGTCGGTTGGTTTGAAGATCAGGGATTGGGGGAAGAGAATTGATCATAAAGACCTAAAGTAAGAGAATATATCTCACTCAGTTTCTTGAATTTTGACAATTATAAGTAAAATCTTTTGCCTAAATATGTCTACTCTTCTACAGTCGGACAAGGGTATACTGTCTAGATGCACAGAGGGACCATGACTGTATTAGGAGGTCTAGGGCCTGGTTCTAAGTAGGCCATCACAGCATGTTACTGTACTTGACCTTGGGCAGAGGGCAATGGTGGGCTGAGGGAACCTACCTCCGTGCAGACTTTGTCGTGCGGGTTCATTTCAAGGTGGGTGAAGAGTTGCTGAGGAAGTCTCTAACTGTCTGAGCTCCCCCCCCCTCCCCCGGTGTCTCTTGGCCATTCACATTCATGAAAAGTGGGGCCGGGTGTTGACCTTATTCCACCAATGTGCACCTGTGAGGAGTTCTGCTCTAGTCAGACACAGCTGTGTGACATTCTCTTCCCAGCACTGGGATATTGATGAATCCTCACTCCGACTAGATCTAGTAGATTTAATGAGAAAAAGGGAGTTCTTCTAAAATTACAATCAAGAGAGTTTACTTAAAGAAATAATAATAAAAAAGAAAAAGATCTCACTGTAAAGTGTGTACACAAGGCTTCTGAAACTAGATTTGTATGGAGATGCTGAGCTCTTACTGTCTAGAACTATTGAGCACTTCTCAGTGGAGTATAGAATTTCATATTAACATGAATTAATTTTTTGTTAATCTGTATTCAGGCTAATTTTAAGTAATAACTATTCTTAAAATTTTGAGAATGACGAGTGCAACAAATATGTAAGGGTGCTTTGCTCAATTGATGTATGTACAGATTGTGATAAGAGCCTTATGAGCCCCAATAAAAAGATTAAAAAAAAACTTTCAAAAAAAACAAAACAAAACCAAAAACCTCTCAAACACTTTCTATGTGTGTTTATTCCTGGACCAAGGTATCAATGAGCTTGATCTTATTTAATCCAGGCAGCACCTCATTTTACAGGTCAGGAAATGCTTCTCACTTCAGTTGTAAATTGGAATTACTTAGGTGGCTTTGAAAACTTGTATTTTGAAGGCTGCACTGAGACCAATAAAACATTGGGGGTGGGATGCAGGCTTTACTTAAAAAAAAAGAAAAGATTAACTAGGTGATTTCAATTTGGAGTCCATATTCCAGTGCCCCTCCAACTTTAATGTGTACATTAATCACCTAGCTTACTCGGCAGCATCTCAGCCATTTACTCTAGGATGATATCTGAGCACCTGCATTGTTTTTACTTATTAAAAGATCATTTTATTGGGGGTTCTTACAACTCTTATCACAATCCTTACATCTATCCATTGTGTCAAGCACATTTGTTGCCATCATCATTCTCAAAACATTTTCTATTTGAGCCCTTGGTATCCACGCCTCATTTTTTCCCCTTCCTCTATACCCTCCCTCCCACACAAACCCTTGAAAATGGACAAATTATAATTTTTTCATGGCTTACACTGACCGCTGTCTCCCTTCACCCACTTTTTTATTGTTTCAACCCCCTGGGGGGGCGTGTTATACGTTGATCATTGTGATCAGTTCCCCCTTTCTTCCCCACCTTCCCCCTGTCCCCATGATTGATCCGGAGGGGTTTATCTGTCCTGGGTTCCCTGTGTTGGAAGCTCTTTTCTGTACCTGTGTGCACGAGAGCCTGAATCTTTCACAACTCCTCAGGTGATGCTGACGTTTCTGGTTTTCACTTTAGAGCATGGTTCCCAAACTTTTCTGTTGGAAGCAGGGGAACTTCAAACTATGAATACCTGACTACCACGTCCAGATATTCTGATTTAATTGGCCTGTGCTGAACCTGGGGCATTGGGGTTGTCATAGCTGCCCAGTGATTCTGATGTGTAGCGAAATTAGTAGGCCAGTGGCTCAGAGCAATAGGGTTAATTGTCTCTCGAGTTGGAAGTGCGGGGAGTTGATATTCTTCATTGCCCTGCGCTTAAGCCTTCATGTTGTAGGCAGTCAGATCTTATGAAGGTCTTCATGACAACATATTTCTGTGGCATCAGTGCTAACAAGTTACTTGATTTCCAAAGCGCTTCCAAATTATAAATGAGTATTACTGGCATATGATCTTTTAAAAACACTGGTGAATTCAATAATCGTGTGTTGAATGAGAACAGAGAGACAGAATAAGGGAAGAGTCCACAGAGTCTAAAAGTTATGTCCCCACTTCCCAGAGGCTTAAAATTTAATGGAGAAGAAAACTGAAGTACAAATATGTCCTGTGTAAAGTGCAGGGAAAGTCGAGGTAATTCAGAATTTCTGATTACTTGGACAAGGATCAGAGTTTTTTGAATTTCTCAAACTCCATTTTTATTAGTTTTTTAAGCACGTGCAGACCATGGTGTTGAATGGATCTTTCCTTCCCTGAGTTTACTGACAGTTTGCTTATTTTTATCTTATTGCCCTTGATGCCTTATCCCTTGTACTTACATGACTTTATGTCTTATCTTTCCTACTGAACTGTCAGTAACTCGAAGGCACAGTACTTAACACAATGTTGTCTTTCCATAGACACTTTACATGTAGTTGCTACAGAAATGAATGACAGTGTAAAACTCGTCAGCAATGATGATATTTGAAGTCAATGAAGTTCTAGCTCTCATTTCTCAGGTGCACTACCACACTTTGAGAACCGTTGGACTAGGTAATGGGTACTACATGATTCGAAACTGTGTAATACAGATTTTTTCCCCTAAAGCAGATTGATCTTTACAAGTGAGTCAATTATTTGTTCAACATATAATCTTGATGCATATCTGGGATAATATAGGCATTTATTATGTAGGATCTTAATTTTCATACTTGGAAAATGTTTTGTGTTTAGGAACTCCTATGTTCGGTTAAGACATTTATGTACCAACACATGGGTAACCAGCACCAGTATCCCCATAGACACCGATGAAGAGAGGCCAGTTATGCTGAAGGTAAATGTTCCTGGGAAAGGTTTAATTTGCTACCAAATGTTTTATAAATAGGGTTGTGGGTAACAAATATTTCTTACCATTCTTTTGCAGGCGTATTTAGAGACTAGTCCAATTAAACTCGTTGCTTACATTACATTCCGTCAATTGCTTACTTCGATAGTCATGAATGACCGAAAAGCAACAGATGTTTTTAGACATTGACATTTTAGCAGTTGGTAGGTGGGGTGATGCTGCTTGGGTTACAGCTTCTCTGTTCTGTTGAAAGGAAAACAAAGGGCATGTGTGAAAGGGACTGTTTTCAGTGGGGTTTTGAGATCGGGGCAGGGAACAGGGATAGAATGGAGGATATAGATAGGAATTGCCTTTGAATGATCTACTTCTGCCTTGCGTTTTAAAATGTGTAATAAGCTGTGTTACTGCTAAAAGAATAGTGTGAAGTTATTTTATTAAAAACAAAACACAATCTTTGCAGATCGGGACATGCCAAACAAAAGAGGATAAGGAAGCCTTCGCCATTGTGTCGGTTCCGCTGTCTGAGGTCCGAGACTTAGATTTTGCCAACGATGCTAATAAAGTGCTAGCGACCACGGTGAAAAAGCTGGAAAATGGCACCATCACTCAGAATGAAAGGAGGTCGGTAACTTGGTAAAGCGACTCTTAAGTCACCAAGAGCCCATTGCCAATCTTGTAGTAAACCCAAGGCGAAGGAATCACTCCCCTCCGGAACAGTCTTGATACAATAGACTTTTCAGATCGAGTGAGACACAACGCGACAGATGTCTTCGCTGTCGTTCTTTCTGCGAAGTTCAAAATAACCCAGGCTGGACATTGTTTCTCTGAGGTGTCCAGGTGACTGGCAGAATCATAAAGCCAAGTCAGGAAGTTATAATCCCAGAAGTCAGCATGGCGGTCACCTTTCAAATGAGAGAGAGCCCTTGAGATCAGTGAGAGGCCTGGTGTGTGTGTGTGTGTGTGTGTGTGTGTGTGTGTGTGTGTGTAGTGCTTAATTTTACACCCTCAAAGGGTCTGAACCAAACATATGTCCTTAAAGAAGGACAAAGACTGTGTGAGACCATTGTTATCAGGAAAAGAGGGGAAAGAAAGTATAAGGCACAGAATTTCACAGCAAAGGGAACAGACTCTGGAGGTTTCCAAGGAGGGCAGATGGAGCAGTGGGCTCATGGGCTGGCAGGTGTTCGCTCGGATGAGAGGAGCTAGTGATCCCCAAGGAGGAAACAGGAGGAAAAGGGCAGGGGGGGTTGGCTATAGGGCCGGTTGATGCGTAGTTTAGACCATTGTACAAACTTGATGCTCTGAAATGTCACAGCCCACCTATTCGCACATTTTTAAAAAAAGAACTTTGGATCTTTAAAGGGAGGTTTAAAGCGTGCATGGAAAAATTCCATCATCTTTCCATTCCACTTTCCATGAACCTTTTGGAGCCCCCTGGCATGTCTTGCAGTATAAAGGAGCAAAGCAGCAAACACTCCAACTTGCTTCCCTCCACTCCCATCACTTAAAAAAATTCATAAATAGGCATGCGGAGTTGCTGTTTCTTTGCTTCCTTTCTGTGTCCCTCAAACAGCTACTGTGCGTCCAATTACACCGCCAACTCTGTGTTCCGCGTTAGGGCAGAGGAGCTGGTGATCAAGGCCAGAGTGGAAGCAAATACCTGCTCCTTCTGAACTACAGATAATTAAGTATCAGAGTTAAATTATGACAGGAAATGAAATAAAATAGGAACTGAAACCCCAAAGGAAATGAAATCTAATATGAGGATAGTATGCTTTATTTGCCTACTATTTATCTGTTAATTCCTCCTTCTGATGAATTCTTTATTTGGACAATCTTAGCTATACATAAAAAATGTAGGCAGCCTGCATTAAAAAGTCTCTCTTGAGACGGATTAAGGTTTTCCTCAGTGAGAAGCAAAGCCTCCTGTTATGAGTGGCGTCTTGTTGGCTCCATGCCCGCCCACGTTACTCTGCTTCAGTGTCTGCAGGAGAGAGTTTTCACCAGGAAGGTGATTCTAAGGCAGGGGGGAAAGCAGGCATGATTAGGGAGCAGGCACTTTTATTTCTCCCTCTTTCCCCCTACTGTCTTGGAATGACAAAAACCACAGCCAAAAGAAGGCTTTGCCCGAGATACAGAAAGTTGCAATAACTGACATTAATTTAGTACTTTCAGAAAAGAAAGCCACCGCCTATCAAGATTCATCCAAAACCCCTGCCAGTGCAGTTGGGCTTATTGGCAAAGTTGAATGCATTTATGTTATTTTCTGTGCTTTAAACTTCAATATAAAATTATTTCTGAAAACAAAACAAAAAATGCCAACTCTCAAAACTCTCAACTTCTTTCCCCTCTGGCAAATGGAGTTATTAGTAGGCATCCCTTCACTCCAAACCAGGATGCATGACACGAGGTGTGGAGTAAGGGGAGAGAATACTGCGGATCTGGCTCAACAGGCCTGTGCTCTTTGAGTCCGTTTTCTTTCTCTGAGCTTCCCTTCCACTCGCCCCAGCAGTGAACCCCGGAGACGTAGCTCCTGTGTTGTCTTCCAAGACTCTCAAGCGCTGAGGTTTCTCGGGGCGTTTCTAGGGTTATTCTGCACAGAGCTGTGTCAAGAGCAGAGCACACGGTGGACAGGGGTCTAGCTGCTACTCAGAGCTCGAGGGAATGCCGTGCAGGTCTAAGCTATCAATTCTGCACCATGTCTTACTTGTGTGGTTTAGGTGCTGTCAAGCGGTTCCCATGGACGACAACGCTGTGGGTGCAGAGAACTGCTCCACTGAGTTTCCAAGGCTGTGACCATGGCTAGACATCTGTGCTCCAATGTTAATTGCGGCACAGTTCACAATTGCAAGGAGTTAGAAACAACCCAGATTTCCATAAAAAGATGAATGGATTAAGAAACTGTGGTACATACATACAATGGAGTACTATGCATCCCCAAAAAGCAGAGATGAACGCATGAAGCGCATCACCACAAGGGAAGAGTTGGAGGAAATTATGCTCAGCCAGCAGTTCTCAACCTGTGGGTCTCAACCACTTTGGGGCTCAAAGGACCCTTTTTCAGGGGTTGCCTAAGACCATCGGAAAACACATAAATATTTCACAATATATAATTACATATTGTTTTGTGATAAATCACTATGCTTTATATTTAATTATGTTCAATTTGTAACTATGAAAAAATATATCCTACATATCAGATATTTACATTACGATTCATATCATTAGCAAAATTACAGTTATGAAGTAACAACAAAAATAATTTTATGGTTGGGGCTCACCACAACATGAGGAACCGTATGAAAGGGTTGCGGCATTAGACAGCTTGAGAACCACTGTGCTAAGCGAAGTAAGCCAAGCACAGAAGGATAAGTACAACATGAGTCGGCTGAGGTAAGCTTGCAAAGCAATAGGGCCATAGGGGGAAAGCTACTGAATGCATAAATTCACAGGGCGAGGTCCAGGCACTCCGGCAGGATCAGACCCAACCCAGGGATACATATGACAGTCATCTCAAAGGAGGGGAAAAGAAAAAAAGAAAGAGGACATGAGTAGCCGAGAAGCAGGGCACGGGCCCATCCAAGGGGAGGGCATTGCTTATCTCTCCACAGGAAAGGGAGAGGGGACCAGACCTCAACCTCGTGCGCCAAGACTTGAAAGCAACATATTGGCACGAAGCAGCCCACCAACAGAGGTCTGCAGGCTGGCCCCAATCCCAGCTATGTGCACCCCTCCCCAGAAGAACGCACTACAGAGGACAACACTGAAGATACAGCTCAGGGGAGGGGCGGGTCTGCTCAGATCACACAGGAGCAAACTAAGAGGGAAGCGGAGAAAGAGAGAGAAGACTGCATCCGGGCCCATCAAACCCTGAGGAGGATAATCCTGCTTGGAGCAGCCAATGCACAGAGAGGCCCACAGGGCCAGCCCCACCACGAGACACTGTGTCTCTTCACTGACATAGCACTGTGGGGGACAACACTGGTGGCACAGTGTGGGAATTGTGCGCACTCTGACCCCACCACACCGGGGAGAAACTTGAAGGGCATGCAGCAGTGCAGCCAGGGGAGCAAAGCAATGAAGTCCCCGAGGAATCCCCCAAATAGGCTTCCGGGGCAGGGCTTGGCACCTCACCAGACTCAATCAGAAACACTCATACAGGTCAACAGGCAGACCTGGAACTACTCATAGGCTTTACTTATGTAAGATAGTCAGGAAAAACAATCCTGAGGAATAAACAATGGGATCAACGATTTGTGGGGAACATGGGAGAGGGAGAGATGGGGGAAAGAAAGTGGGGAACCAACAAACCCAGGGACAAGGGAACAAAAGTGATCTAAAATCAATGGTGAGGAGGGTGTAGAATACCAGGTAGCGCTCGATCAAGGGCAGTGTAGCTCAGAGGAATTACTGAAAGCCGAATGAAGGTCAAACATGATAGTGGGACAAGAAGAAAGTAAAGGAAATACAGTAAAAACTAGGAGCTAGAGGACATTTATAGTGGTCTAAATACAGGCATGTACATATGTAAATATATATATGATAAGGAAATAGATCCATGTACATATATGTTAAATAATAAGGTAGCAGATGGACATTGGGCCCTTACTCAAGTCCTCCCGCAATGCAAGAACACTTTGTTCTAATAACCTGGCATTCTGTGATGCTCACTTTCCTGATATGATCACTGAAGACAAAATGGGTGCATAAGCAAATGTAATAAAGAAGGCTGATGGTGCCCAGCTTTCAAAATACATGGTGTCTGGGATCTTAAAGACTTGAAGCTAAACAAATGGCCATCTAACGGGGAAGCAACAAAGCCTGCACAGAAGAAGCACACCAGCCTGTGTGATCATGAGATGTCCATGGGATCAGAAGACGCAGAACAATCATATCGATGGGAATGAGGGGGAGGGCCAGAATAGAGACCCAAAGCCCATCTGTAGACAATTGGACACCCCCTTACAGAAGGGTCACAAGGAAGGGACGTGCCAGCAAGGTGCAGGATAGCACCGATGGAACATTCGAGTTTCCTCCAGTTCTTTAATGCTTCCTCCCCCTGCCCATCCCCAACCATCATGACCCCAATTCTACCTTACAAATCTGGCTAGACTAGAGCAGATACACAGGTACAGGGAAGAGCTCACAACACAGAGAATCCAGGAGAGACAAACCCCTCAGGAACAATCATGGGAATAGTGATACCATGAGGTTAGGGGGAATGTAGGGGAAGAAAGGAGAACCTGTCACAATGATCAATGTATTAACACCCTCCCCCCAAAGGGGGATGAACAACAGAAGCATGGGTGAAGGAAGACAGCAGTCAGTGTAAGATATGAAAATAATAATTTATAAATTATCAAGGGCTCATGAGGGAGGGAGGGTGGGGAATGGAGGAAAAACATGAGCTGATACAAGGGCTCAAATAGAAAGAAAATGTTTTGAAAAGGATGATGGCAACTGACGTATAAATGTGCTTGACATGATGGATGGATGTATTGTTATAAGAGTTGTAGAAGCCCCCAATAAAATGCTTTTTTAAAAATGGAGTTTTAGTTTCAGTAGTTTCAGAAGGGAAAAGAGAAAGTTGGTATTCTCAGCTCCACCACCCACTGAATTGGGCTCTGCATGTGAGGAAAGATGCATAGCTATCCTCTCCCTGGATTGATTTTCTTCTTCATCCCGTTGACCGTCTCTGACATCCAGCCATTTGGACGACTATGGTAATCCATAGTTGCTCACGCAATTATACTTTATCAAATGCCGATGCTTCTATCTATAATGAACTTGGAAAAGCAAGAAAAATGACCATGAATAATTTATAAAAGAAAAATCAGAATTTATACACAATTTGCACATAGGAATCGAACCACTAGCAACTAGACTCAACTACATTTTAATTTGTGGAAATAACTTGAGCTCAAGCTATAAAGTATTGTGCTTTCTACTTCCCCCCAAAGAGTAATAGTTTGGGAAACATGAAGTTAACACTTTCAAAAGGCATTCACATCACATATTGATGAGCATGAATCGTGATTTATAGTTCTGTGGTTGCTCATGATGATTGAACCTAAGTATGTCAGTGAATTTTACCAGACACTTTTTTGAAGAGAAACAGACTGGTTGAGCAGTTAAAATAGGTATATGAAGAAGGCATAGATTCCCTGGAATTTTGGAGTGGAGTTTATGATCTTTGGAAGTGTGTTGGAATGCCTATCTGTGTAGCTAAGTCCTGGATTTACGCTCATGCCTACTTGGCTCCATGGAAGTACTTTCTTTGTTGGAGAGTAAGTCTGGAGACAGGATCAAGATGCTCTCTGCCCGAACCCAGTCTACACTTCCTTGAATTATTTGATTCCCAAAAGAGTTGCAGTAAATTGTAGTTTCCTTATTCTTGTTTTGCTAATTGAGCATCCTAAAATAGTTCATTGTTATACTGATCATAATAAATGGATAAAGCTAATTTACACGGACAGTTTTTGTCTTATTTAAAAATGTAAGTTTATTGGTGTTTTGATTTTAATTTCCCTAATCAGTAATGATGTTCAGCATCTTTTCGTGTGTTTTTGGCTGTTTGTATTTCTTTCATGAAATGTCCATTCCAGACCCTTCTTCATGAGCCATCCCATGGTCTCCACTAAGATGACTATGATAGAAAAATGAATGTGGTGGGTGCTGCCAAGCGTCTCGGAAAATTAGAAAATTTACTGCCTCCCAGTGTAATTGTAAGATGACTCAACCACTGTGGTAAAAGGTTCCCAGTTTCCTAAAAAGGTCAAACATAGAAATATCGTATTTCATTTCTAGTGTATACCTCAAATAATTGAAAGCAGGAACAGAAACATAAAATTTAGAGTTAGTATTATTGCAGTTCTGTTCACAATCACCCAGAGTTGGAAAAGCCCAGATGTCTATCAACAAATAATGGATAAGCACATGTGGTACATATTAGTTGCAACGGAAGATTGAAATGAAGTTGGGATGTATGTTACAGTGTGGATGAGCCATGAAAACATGCTGAGTGACATCAGTCTGTCACCAGGACAAGGAGTATATGACCTCATTTACGTGAAATCGGCGAATCGAGGGAGACCAAAGCTTCGTAGCGCTCAGCAGAGATGGGATGGAGGAGAAAAGCAGGGAGTCTTTGTTTCTTCGGGCACAGAGCTTCTGTTATTAGTGGTGGAATAATTTTAGAAAGGACAGTGGTGATTCTTAAGCCACGTGATTGATGTAACCAATGTCACTAAATTGTACAGGTAAAAAAAATCATTGAATTGTTAAATGTTATCTATTTTTTTACCAAAATAAAACCAAAGAACTGGAATACTGGGAAGAG
Source organism: Tenrec ecaudatus (assembly GCF_050624435.1). NCBI lineage: Eukaryota > Metazoa > Chordata > Mammalia > Afrosoricida > Tenrecidae > Tenrec > Tenrec ecaudatus. The sequence continues at coordinate 104,518,056 of NC_134535.1, forward strand.
AAGAATCTAAAGGAGGAAAAGTCTCCAAAGTGCTTTAAGTACTAAATGAGAGTTATAATAATAAAAAACAAAAGGTAGAATTGAATCATTTTAGAATACTAATGCTTTTGCTAGATAAAGCCTTTCATATTCCCCTTGCAATTTAGAGCATCTCATTGCTTACTGTTTCTAGTCTAGGTCATTACATTTATTTTTCTTATCAGTTGAAGAGGTCAAAATGTGGTGATGATTAGGAAATACCGTTTTAAGTAATTGTCAAATGGAACAGAACTCAGGACCTTGGGAAGGTAGCTGTCCTAGTCTGTCTGTGGGTGAGCCTGACAGGGTGCGTGTCGGCGGGCTCACGTGACTGAGAATGCTTGACTGGAGCTTGAAGGGATGGCTGGGAGAGGGGGAGGAGGGGCATTTCTTGTAAAGGTTTAGTTAACATTAACCACAGTAAATGTTACTTATATTTTGCTTTAAAAATTACTTTGTTATACTTTCTTTAAAAATTACTTTGCTTCCAAGTGTTTCCATTCTTGGTGTTGTTGCTTTCTTATTTTTTAAAATTCAGTGTAACATAGAGTAAGATTTCCTTTTCATTTTATGATAGGTTTGTAACCAAATTACTAGAAGACCTCATCTTCTTTGTTGCTGATGTGCCTAATAACGGACAAGAAGTACTGGATGTGTTTATCACTAAGCCAAACCGAGAACGTCAAAAATTAATGAGGGAACAAAATATATTGGCCCAGGTGAATTTTTTTCATTGTATTAGCTGCGTACTGTCAGGTAACAAATTAACTCAAAACTTAGAGTCTGAATCCAAAATAGATACTGGTTATGGCATGGTTTACAGGGGCGAGGAGTGAAAGAGTGACAGGTGAATGGCTCAGCCGCAGGGCTTTCCAAGCTCCCCCTAGCATGTTGGTTGGGCTTCCTGGCATCCCAAGGCTCTGCTGGTCTGCTTTCAAGCTTACTCAGGTGGGTGTCTTCACGGGGCCTTCTCCCGACACGGGAGCTGGCTTTTCCTAGAACAAGAGATATGAATGAGAGCATCCAACATGGGAGCCATGATCTTGTTAAACCCCAGCTTTACAGCTAACCACTCTACTGTGTTCTATTACTGAGAAATCCAGTTCAACCCTAGGGAAAGTGAAGCATAAAGGTGGTTATGCCAGTGGGCTTGGGTCAGTGAGTACTGTTGTAAGGGCTGCCTATCACAAAGAGCCAGTAGCCATACTGACTTGACTCTGATTCATGGAGACACCATGCATGCTCCCCAGGAGTGCTAAGGGGTCATCTTTTTGGAGGCAAGTCATCAGGACTGTCTTACATGGACTTTTAGGTGGACTCAAAGCACCAACCTTTTTTTTTTAATTTAAATCATTTCAATGGGGACTCATACAACTCTTATCACAATCCACAATCCATTGTGTCAAACACATTTGTACATTTGTTACCACCATCATTCTCAAAACATTTTCTTTCTACTTGAGCCCTTGGTATTAGCTCCTCATTCCTCCCCCCCCCATCCACTCCCTCACAAACCTTTGATAATTGATGAATTATTATTATTGTTTTGTCATGTCTTACACTGTCTGACGTCTCCCTTCACTCACTTTTCTGTTGTCCATCTCCCAGGGAAGGAGGCTATATGTAGATCCTTGAGATTGGTTCCCCCTTTCTACTCTACCTTCCCTCCACCCTCCCGGCATCGCCACCCTCACCACTGATCCTGAGGGGATCATCTGCCCTGGATTCCCTGTGTTTCCAGTTCCTATCTGTACCAGTGTACATCCTCTGATCTAGCTGGATTTGTAAAGTAGAATTCAAACCACCAACATTTTGAATCGCAGCGAGTGTGTTAACCATGTGCACTTGCCAGGAATGCTACTGTCTGCTTCAGGCCTCTTAAGACCACACGCAGTCAAATAATCTTGAGAAACTGTGCTGGAAGCATTTCAAAGTAGGATTTTCAGTAGAACTTAAAAACAGCCCTCTCCATTTGCTTCCAACTTCTTGTCCAGGAAAGTCTACCGAGGACTGTGTACTCCTCCGCTAACAGTCCATACGTTATTGTAGTTCTTTATTCCTCCAGAAGCCTAGCACGCTTTCTGCAAATGCCTCCTGAAATGGCCCGTCGTAAATGGACTTACTTTCTGGAAATGTACACACATGGGTCTACCAAACTCAATGTAATTTTAAATTCAATCCATTGCTATTTAAAGTAATAGACTTCCACATTAATTAAATGTGGATTCAAGAAAGAGTAAAAAATGAAAGTGTTGATATTAATGCATTCGTCTTGTCTTGTGGAATTGGGAAAGGAAAACAGTAGATATATATTACCAATTAATATTTTAGAATTGAATAAAGATATAAAATCAATATTTTTATCAAATAAAATTAAGGTTGCAGATGTAAGGGACAATTTTTTTCCTGCCAGTAGCTATTTTATACAAGCTATATTATTTTAAGGATATTTATGACCTTGCATGGTTTAATATTATTTTAATCATCAACCGAACCGTATGTCAGCAGTTTAGTTTAAATGTTATAAAAATAAAACTCAAGTGTTATTGGGTATGGAATATTGAACAAGTTGGAATTTGTATCATATTTCATGAGTTCCAAGGGCTAAGGGTTTCAGTTTTTCCTTCTTGTACCAGTGCTCAGACCTATGTACATTTTTTTTTTCTTTTTGGTTTTGTGGTGGGTGGGTGGTGGTGGGGTGGTGGTGGGGTGGTGGTGAGACCTATGTACTTTTTAACGGACAGTTTGCTCACCCTCCCGCCTTCTCTCCAAGTGATCCTGTGTGCTGTCCTGCTGCTTAAGGAGTTAACAATTACGTTCCAGCCAGGACACTCTCTTCTATAGGACCCCGGCTCCCTAGATGCACTCCTAGCTCCCGACTTGCCGTGTTTGAAGAATATGACAAGCACAGTAACATGACCCTGTGTCTGTGTCCCAAGACCCATCAATAGAGTCCTTCCTAACGAGTTTTATATTCAATATTTGGAGGCGATTTTCTGATGGCAGTTGCAGATGAATAGTAAACATTTTTCTTTTAATTGTTTTGTTTTAAAATAACTATGGAAAGTAAAAGAAGAAACTGTACTCCTATACAACACATATCTACATTTAGTTCATCTTAACATGCCCATGTTACTTGGGACAACCCGACATCTCTGTATTTCTTATTTTAATCAAATATAATTTCTAAAGAAATCTAGTTACTCAGTTATATTTCTGCCATTACACTTGAGAAATCATTCATTGGTGTTTTTCTGTTCCTCAGTATATTGACTCTGTAGTACTTTTGTTTTCCTTTACATTAATTTTCCTCTAAGAGTGAAGAATTTTTGAGTTGATGCTTTCATTTGTGAAAAAACAAAAACAAAATGAAAATAAGTTCTAAAACAAGCAGCTCCACTCATCAGAATACGTGGCTGTCTCTATTCCTGGCAGGTGTTTGGGATTCTGAAAGCACCCTTTAAGGAGAAAGCAGGAGAAGGCGCAATGCTGAGGCTTGAGGATCTGGGAGACCAAAGATACGCTCCCTACAAGTACATGCTGAGGCTCTGCTACCGAGTCCTGAGACATTCTCAGCAGGACTACCGGAAAAATCAGGTGAGACGATGACCTCTATTCGCAACGTTGAAGATACAGGGAAGGTTCTCTTGGCTATGACTTAAGGCATTAACTATGACATGTCATGATTTACATTGACAGCTTTGACAGCAAATAAATAAATGATTTATAAATCATTTTGAGCTGATATGTGCATTCTTCCACATGAGAACCACTGGGGGAAGAGGTCCCGAGTTCTCCTTGTGTGTGGGATACAGCAACGTGGAGAGCCGGAAGCAGGCATGTGTTCGGGAGGGAACTTCAGAACATTTCTGTATCTTTTAACCCCATTTTCCATGACCTTTTTGGAGCCGCCTTGCATTATGGAGAGAGGGAAATAATACTTCTTAGAATGAAGAACATGTGCGGCACAGCATAATGTGCGGGCCAAGAAGTTTGAATCTAGTGGAGTGCTTTGAGAATGCAAGATGGAAACAAAGAGAAAAGACAGCATTATGGGAATTCCGAATGTGGAGCGATCACTGTGACTGGGAGAGCGTAGGGAGGGCGCCTGCAGAGGAAAGCATTGGAGCAGGATGACAACCATTTTCATAAAGTGTCATGGAAGACCATCTTTGAGGAGAACATGAGGGGTGCTAGAACGAGCACTTCAAACACGTTGCCCTAGGGTACCCTAGCTGCCCAGGACAAGGACAGTACTGGTAGCTTAGCCAATTGCAAGGGACATTTCCATTAAGTCTCATTTTAATCTTTGAATCACACAACATTTTGCATTGTGTTAAAAATGTTTAATATATGCATCTGTATATAATTAATTGTCCTTTGGAAAAGTAGAATCTCATGTTTATGGTAACTAGCAGAGAGAAAGGTGTGTAGTTAGTACATGTGACGGATATGTTTAGTTTTTTGTTTTCCTTTGTCCAAGCCTTTATTTTCACTTGTTTTTGTCCTTATGTTTCAAGCATGTACAGTTCTCAAATACAATATAGGTTTTTAAATTTATCTTTCTTTTTGCCCAACACTCTTATTGGCACATAATTTACATATTACACAATTCAATAGTTAATCATTATGGGTTTAGTTCTGATGTTTGTTTTCCATTGAGGAAGAGTGATATGACGGAGGGCTGGTCAGTTGAGTAGTATCTAGGTTGTCAAGAATAGAGAGGAGATTTTGGGGAGGAAGAGTTAGTAGTATTTATTGAGTGCTGGCTTTATAGAGCTAGCACTTGTCATGGATTAACTTGTTTAACCCTCAAGACAATCATAGGATATTGACACTATTAACACCCTAAAGACGAGCAGCTCCGATGGTACAATTCGAAAGAGCTTGGCTGCTAGCCCAAGGTTGAGGGTTCGAACACACCTAGCCACTCCATTGTGTGTGAGGTCACTATGGGTTTGAACCAACTCGGTAGCTCCCAACAGTGCCAACAAGAAGAAACCACTCCATGGAAGAGAGAACCGACCATCTGCTCCGGGAAAGGGTGGCCTAGGAGCCTCCATGGTTCCATTCTGTCACAGAGGGCCACTGTCAGTGAGCATTCATTTGATGGTGCCTCTAAACAACAGCAAAGCTGAGCCTAGGCACAGAGACGTTTAGTAACTTGCCCAAGATCACCGTTTTAAGAATGGCGTCGGTATGCAAGTTCAGACTTTTAATCATGACACTATTATCCTTTGATAATCTGAAAGCTTTTCATTAAGAAAAAAGATTGGTTTTAGGAAGAAGGAGTTAAAATACATTGGGTTTGATATTCTAACTGAAGATCAAGAAAAAGACAAAAAAGAATGTATGAAAGAAATTATTCAGAATCTATATAATATGGGCCGATAACGAGCAAGGGTACAATGTAAATAAATCCCTAAAGCTTTCTGAAAGAATCCTACTTATAAACAGTCTTCTTCCAAGAACTGCAAATTCTATCCGTGGAATTATTATTCGTACCCTAACTGCATTCTTTTTGGATGGTGACATAAAGTAGAGAGAGTCATTATTTTGTTGGAAGAAAAAAGAAATTCTAGAAAGTTAAATTATAGACCTCCATGTTATCTGAGGTTCAGTCTCTGAGATGCTTCCAATATCAAGCATCAAGTTAGTCTATGGGGCATGTGTGGATGGTTATGTAAAGTTGCCCAGTGAACTCTACTTGCCCTTGTTTCTGCCCTTGAATGTAGAAAAATACCTCACTAGACAGGCCACTGCTTCACAATTACAAGCAGTATTGTGATGTCCCACAATGCCTTCCCTGATCACTCCCTGCCTTTGGAAAGGTCTTCCTCTTGCTTCCTGGTCAGATCTCGTTGATTTTCATATCCTTTGTAGGCTGACCAGGCACCATGTCTCAATGGGTGTCCACTCTCAGTTTCTGAAGGTCTGGCACACACCTCTATCTATTTCTGACTTCATCCGGTTCTAGTGCTGGGACTTGGGAGCCTAGTGTGCGAAGGCACATACTGTGTTATCTCTGAAAATACCCCTTCTATGGCCAGTGGAGGAACAAAGACCCTCAAACTCCAACTCTCTAATTTCTTCTCTCAGTTGTTCATAGTTTTCCTAGTAATCCCACTTCTTCCCAGAAAATGTTTGTTTGCTTTGGTGGGGGTGGGACTGGTTTCCAGATGTCTTCCTGATTAATTCTTTTATCTGAGATGTCTCCCTCTCTCCAGGAGGTAGATTGTTGATCAGACAAAAGACCAAAGAGTCTCCTAGCATTCTTTGAGGGCTAGAATTCCTTTTCTTCACTTCCTTGTGAATGCTCTAACTGAATCTTAGTGATATTAGAAACATTTTTCTAATAGCTGTTTAACTTGCTTTCTAGTAAACATAAGCAGCTTTCTGATGCTTGTAGTACATGCGTTAAATATATATAAGGAGCTAGATATGCTTTTTTGCATAATTACTTTGTTTTTCTTTCTCATCACCTCTGTATTAAAGAAAGAGCCCTGGCATCATCATCATCGGTCAAGCCGTGGATTAACCATGATCTCAGCTGTTCAAACTACCAGCTGCTCCTTGGTAGAAAGATGAGGCTGTCTGCTTCTGTACGGATTTATAGCATCAGAAACAAAAAAGATGACTATGAGTTAGAATAGACTTGATGGCTGTCAGTTGGGTTGGTATATTTTATAGTTTTAATGGGAAAACAAAGAGGAAATTCAGTTATAATTTAGTGAATAAAGACTTTAATATTGGGTCTTTGTTTCTTATTATTTATAGAACTTGATTATAGCTTTGTGTTAGTCTGGGTAAACTACAGAAACAAATTTATCAACACTCACATGTGTATGAGAAAGAGCTTTATATACAAAAACAATTGAATATTGAGAAATTATCCCAGTCCTGTCCAGATCAAGTCCATAAATCTGATATTAGCTCATATGTTTAATACCGATATATAAATTCCTCTTCAGACTCATGAAACACATGCAATGACGCTGAATGCAGGAAGATCACAGCCCAGTGGGTGGAAAGTCTTGTGGATCCAGTGGCACTGTAAGCATCTTAGTGTTGGCAGGGGTCTCCAGGGGCTTCTCTGGCTCCATTAGACTCTCTCCATGTATCTTCTCCACAGGGATGTCTCACAGGGAGTGAGGAGAAAGAGAGAGAGAGAGAGAGAGAGAGAGAGAGAGAGAGAGAGAGAGAGAGAGAGAGAGAGAACGTGAGCAGGCAGGAATACAGGAATTCCAAGGAGGAATACAGGAGTTCCCAGAATCCTCAGGAGAAGGCCATGCCCACACAGAGGCCTCATTGGCTATATCCTAATTGACAGGCTGGACATACCCCTACACTTTTAATCCTCAGATTGACACCAGATTATATAACTACCACAAGCTCCAATTTTTTTAACTTGTTTGTCAACATTGTGGGTGTTTGTCCTTTACAGGTGTATGACAACATATCATCAAAAAGCATAAACAATACCTTTTAAAAAAATGACACTGACTTATGACACACTAATTCATTGGCTTATGTGATATACAAAAACATGATTTGAAAAACCACACAAATGCTGCCTAAGATATAATTGGATTTTTGCAAACAACACATTTTTCATTGACTATAGATAAGTTCCAGGAAATCTGACTAAAGGTAAACCACTTTCTTATCAATAAATTGCCCCATCATAGACCCAGAGATGGTCTCCCAAGGACAGACCCCATGAAATTCAAGGGAAGATTTCTGTTGTGGGGAGCAGTGAAGCACACCAGTTCTGGGTCATCTCTCGAGGTGGTGCGTTGCATGTCCACAGAATATACGAAATGAGCAATCGTGATTTGGGACTTAGTAGTTAGTGTGAAGAGTTAGGAGCAGATAAAAATAACTCGTGATTGAGCTCCTCAATGACTCACTGTTGCCCTTTGAGGGACGTCTTCATTCATTACCACGGTTCCCTAGGTCTCTTCGCTCTAGTCTCTTCATTTACTTTTCAAGTTCACTTTAGCTTGTTCTCTCATGCTGTTCCACAAAATGAGCCCCGGTGGCATGCTCAGGTGAGCATCGCAGGTTCAGCCATTCACACAGATCAGACACTCCTCGGGCGAATGTGGAGGATCCCCGCTCCCATGGAGGCTCAGAGCCTTCATGCTTTTTGCATATGCTCGCTGTGACTTGGAAGCGATGCCATGGTGATTTGGTACTGTAATGAGTTTGGTTTGGTATGATATTCCAGTTACAGTGGCCACCCTGGCTTAGGAAAGGCACTAAGCTAGGTACCATTTCAGGAGCTCCCACTTACGATTCCCCTCTGCCTCGATGTCCTGGGCTTCGAATAGCTGCCTCCCCTCATTTCTGTTCTAGTGCAAATGTTACTTCCTCGATGTCTACCCCATAGAAATTTGCTTCCCTTTTCGTTTCTTTTCTTTCGGCATTTGATTTATCCGTATTTAAAAGGATCTATCTTTTGCTCACGTGATGTTGTTTTCTCACTGGAATGTAGGTTCTGTGAGAGCTTATCAATCCTGTTCCTGTCACAGCCCTAGTTTTCCAATAGTGCCTAAAGCCAACCTTTGAGAAGGATTTATTGGGTGAATGAATCTGACCGACAAAGTGATGAATCATAGCTTTTTAAAGGTAAATGACACCATTGCTCAACGGAGTAGGTTGTATAGATCATTGTACTCTATGTACGAAAAGGAAATCACCCGTCCAATTTTGTAGTAGCAGCATTGATCTCATGTCTCAAATGAAACCCCAGTGATTTCTTTTTATAAAAATTGAAAATAAAACCTCACTGCCATTGAGTCAATTTGGAATCATAGCAGCCTTATAGGACAGGTAGAACCCTTCCTCTGAGTTTTTGAGACTTTAAATCTTTACAGGTCTAGATGGTCTCCTCTTCCTCCTGAGGGATGCCTGGTGGTTTTGAACCACCGGCCTTGTGGTTAGCAGCTACATCATCATCAAGCTTCCTTTCTTTTTACAGAATGACGTCAAGATGATTGATGATGACTTTTATGAGAAGGACTTCTGTTAGGCTGGGTGTCGGTAGGTGCCCGTGAGTTGGCACTGACTCATGGAGACGTCTCTTACCTACTTCTGCCCCGTTCTCAAATCACTGCTGTGGGGGAGGGGGGGTCCGTTCTTGCAGTCACTATGCCTCACTGTCTCATTACGACCTTCCCTTTCCCAAGCAGATGTCCTCTGTCGAGGGACTAGTCTCTCCTGGTAACTTGGCCCAAGTTCAAGAGACAAATTCTCCCTCTCCTCTTTTCCAAGGAGCATTCTGGCTGTTCTTAGAAAATACTTTTGTTTATTCTTCCAGTCTATCCAGTATGCCATGATATAGCTAACGTTTTTCACCAGCATCACAATTCAAAGGCATCCACTCTGCTTTCATCTTTCTTATTCATGGTCCAGCTTCCACATGGATATGAGCGGGGTGAAGTATGGGTTTGGGTCAGGCACACCTTGGCCTGCTCCTCCAAGTGACACGTTTGCTTTTGACGCGTTAGAGAGGCGTTGTTCAGTAGAGTTACCCAATGCTGTGCAACATTTAATTTCTTGACATGAGTAGGCATTGTGGATCCAAGTTAAAAGGAATCCTTGATAACTACAGTCTTTTCTCTGTTTATCATGTTATTTATTGGTTCAGTTGTGAGGCTTTTGTTTTCTGTAGTCCGTGCTGTAGCTTTGATCTTCCTCTGTAAGTCTTTTCCGGCTTCTCCCCCTTCAGCTATCAAGGTTGTGTAATCTGCTTATGGTAGCATGCTAATGGGCTCCTCCAGTCTTGGTGTTGTATGCGTGTAGTCCAGTTTCTGGATTATTGGCTCAGCACACTGACTGACTAAGTGTGGTGAGAGGAGACAATACAATGCACTTCATGCCTGATTTTTTAAAATCATTTTATTGGGGGCTCATATAGCTCTAATCACAATCCATACATGCATCAATTGTATAAAGCACATCTGTACATTCTTTGCCCTCATCATTCTCAAAACATTTGCTCTCCACTTAAGCCCCTGGCATCAGCTCCTCATTTTTCTCTCTCCCTCCCCGCTCTCCCTCCCTCATGAGCGCTTGCTAATATATACACGATTGTTTTGTCTTTAAAGCCGTAGTATCGCCTTGCTCTGTCCCAGTGACTGTTGCTTGGTCTGGAGATCCCATGCTGCGCAATCTTATCCATAAGCTGTCACGATCCACATCATAAAGTGCCTTTATAAAGTGCCTTTATAACACCCCAAAGCTACCATGTCATCAAAATTATTATTTAATTAGACTTACTTTTGCCTTAACCTCTCATCTTTGCAAGACCGTAAATACCTACATTAAAGATGAAATTATTTCTAGGTATCACACAATTCCAGATCCTATTTTCTGTCCAGTGGCTCTGACTTAAGGACCCCCGCGTGAATCAGCAGAGAGCCGTGGTGCAGTGTTTCAGTGACTGGTTTTATTAGAAGTACATGATTTGGATTCTCTTCTAAGGTGCCTCTCCGGGGACTCAAACCTCCAATCTTCTGCTTGCAGCTGACCCTTTGCACCACCCAGTGACTTCATTATATAAGTTAAGCTTATATCACGCTTGCCTGCTGAGGAGCCCTGTGGTGCAGCAGGCTACACGTTGGGCTGCTGACCACAAGGTCAGCAGTTTGCATCCACGAGCCGCTCCTTGGGAGAAGATGAGACGTCCTACGCCAGTGAAGATTGGCAGTCTCAGAAACCCCCGGGGTGGTCCTCCAGGCTAACTAGCAGTCAGAGCTGACTGGGTTACAGCAAGAACATGTTCATTGTAATTTCAACTCCGTATATGCTGGTGTGTTTATTTCCCTTCTTCGAAAAGACACATTTGTTGAGGGATTATTTACGTGCTCTTCTGTTAACAATACTTTTGGGTGGCTTTTCTGTAATGAATAAATTTAATCGGTGTCGCCCGCCCTAATAAAACCTGTTGTTTCTAAGTCGTTTGGCAGCGGATTCTGACAGCCTTCTTCTTTGCAGGAATATATTGCTAAGAACTTCTGTGTCATGCAGTCCCAGATTGGCTATGATATTTTGGCAGAAGATACCATCACAGCTTTGTTGCACAACAACAGAAAACTCCTAGAGAAACATATCACAGCAAAAGAAATAGAAACATTTGTCAGTTTACTCCGGAGAAATCGGGAGCCAAGGTTTGAAGTCTTTCATACGAGATTTCTTTCTAGGGGGGATTGTGGCTTTCTGATTCATCTTTAGAGCTTCTAATAGTTAGAATCCTTTCATATTCCTAACTTTTGGGGAAAACGATTTTGGGCTTATCATTATAATAATTGTATATAATAATAGTTATTAACTCACAGGAGGTCACCGTCCTCTGTTGGCTTATATTTAAATATGAGTATAAATCAAGCCGCCTTGCTACTCAGGTGGCAGTGCATGCATGCGTTTGTTTGCTCTCTGGGCTCAGTGAATGGCTACAGACAAGCTGTTTCAGTCATGCTCGTCCCCAGCCACGCTCAGATCGCTTAACACAGGTACCATCAAAGCGAAGGCTGCCAAGGGCTCTCGTGGGCCTGTTTTAACTCCAAGACAGAGATCAGCTCCGCAGGTCCTGGGCACTGCTTTTGGTGATCCCCAAAGAGTCATCGTGATATGTTTTTTCCCCCTCTGAGGGCACAGGATAATCATGGAGCTTATTGGGGAGACGTTTTAAGAAAATGCAATAATGTATTGGGAGAAAGGCCAGGAAGCAGCTCAACCATGCACCTGCTCCTTCCTTGAGGAGAGCAGGGTTGTCCAGGGAGAATTTCATTAGGAAACCTTATTTTATCCACCCTCCAACCCCGATCTCGTCTTTCTGAAGTGCTTTTTGGTTCTAAAACTCAATGAACATTTAAACGGAACAAAATTTGAGTCCTTTGAGAATGATGAAAAATGACTGGTTTGTTGGGGTCTGAGTCAAATAGCACAGAATTCCTCGGGGAAGAGTCGGAGAGATGGAAACATCCCCTTCCAAAGTGTATAGTCCTAGTTGAAAGCTATGTTGAGAAATAATAGCTTCATATTTTAATATTTTGGTTAAATAAAACTTTCTATGATTTTATATAATACTTTTTGATGTATCTTAGTCATCCTTGATTTTTCTCTAACTTACATTTTTGCGGTATGTTGTAGACTTAAAAATAGGTATATACATATTTCATTTTAATCTGCACGTATTCTCCTGAAGTACACTGGGCGTCTATTACTACTTTCAGTTTAGAAATGAGAAACTAGCAGCTCCAGGAGCACTTGGCCCTGATCACCCTGATAGAAAGGACCAAAACAGGACGTCAAAGGGATACGTTCTGATTCTACGCCGGGTTCACTTTCGGTTGTACCCCACTGCCTTAGTGAGTGAAAAACGATGGCAGGAAAGTCAAGCAGTTAGGTTCTCGTAAGTAATTCGTACGGCAGATATGTGTCAAAGGTAAACGCAGGCCTGTGACTAGAGGAGGCGATAGGTCGTCTTTTAAGTGTGTGCTGACCTTATAAATACGCCCCAGCACCCGCTCGAGTCCACCGTGTTTGATGTCCCGCTTTGGAGCAGTCTGACTGTGGGCACAGAAGTACTCTGCTAGTCATGCTGAGTCACAGTGCTGTGGACCGCCCGTCACCAGAGAAACAGACCGAGGCCACAGCCTTTGAACAGCATTTGTACTCAGTAGGAACAATTGAATTTTTAATAGATAGATAACGGTTTGAAAGACTTTCCCGGAAGTAAAAATTATATGTATAAACAAAACAGCACAACACTATATATAAACAAAGAGCAGAATATCTGTGAAGTAATTATAAAATTAAATTAAAAGATTATATCTCAAATTATATTCCTACTCCTAGGACTATCAAATGCTATGCTCTATGTTCAACTTACATTTTTTTTTCTCTCCTTAGATTTTTGGATTATTTATCAGATCTCTGTGTGTCTAATACCACTGCCATACCTGTCACTCAAGAACTGATCTGTAAATTTATGCTGAGTCCTGGGAATGCGGACATTCTCATCCAAACCAAGTAAGCTCGGATGACAGGGACTGCTTTGTCTGGTCACCATATGGAGCCATAAGGCCTTTATTTGTTTTCAGATCCTATCTGTGAGTTTCTTAAAGGACTTCATGCACATTATTTATTTCAAGGGTTGTCTCAATGCAAGTAGACCACCCCATGGACAGCTCCATCCTTTCCGATGAGATGGATGATGAAGAAGTTTGGCTCTACTGGATTGATAGCAACAAAGAACCTCATGGCAAAGCCATCAGGCACCTTGCTCAGGAGGCAAAGGAAGGCACCAAAGCTGATTTGGAAGTTCTGACCTATTACAGGTGAAGTACCATAGGGACTCATAATTCTAAATCGCACAAAAAGATTATTCTCCGAACGCTCCAGGGAGGGGAAAGGAACAGCAGCTGTGTCAGAAGTAGCACAGCTGAAACATGTAGTGCCCTGTGACATGTTCCAAAGTTGGCACCTGTATTTTTCACACACACCACTGGTAATTTTATGCTGAAACCGTATTTTTGGATCTTTGCAGCAAGGATTTCATTTCTGGTATCATTTGGAGTGTGTGTGCGACACAGATCTTGGGACCCAGGTGACAGGGAATGAGAGCGAGATGAAGCTGGGGCTGGTGAAACTTATCTGGCTGCCGCGGTGGCATCAGAGGAAGTTAGCCAATATGTTGGCAGCTAGTACTTCAGGATGTGTAGTGACATAGGGCACAAGAAAAATTGGCATCGGTGGTTATGTAGGTTCAACAGTGGCTTGTGGCCACAGAAGTGTCAACGGCAATGACACTGAAGTTCTTTGTGTTCAATATCTTGGGAACAGGATGCCAACTCAAAGCTCAAACTCAAGGTTATTGAGTCAATTCTGACTCATATCAACCCTATGGGAAAGACTAGAACTCCCCCTGTGGGTTCTGAGACTGTAACTGTTTACAGGAGTAGAAAACCTCATTTTTTCTTTCTGGATTGGCTTGTGATTTTGAACTGCTGACCTTGTGGTTTGCACTCCAGTGCTTACCCCACTATGCCACCAAGCTAACATCTTTTAGTTTAAGGCATGGGAAGTCAAGGTCAAAGCCCTTTGGACATGGTGGGCCCAAATGCCAAGAATCATAGAAAGGAAGAGAATGCCTGATTCTCCCTAGTTTTTAGACCTGTCCCATAAAAACCAAAGACCAATTCTGGACCTCAGAGGTTCATGAATCCAAGTGTACTAACACCACTCATCTTGGTTATATTTGATGTAGGAATTGAGACGGACTAAACATACCATACAGATACGAGAGCTGTGGCTGCGTGGGGGTTGGAGAAGACAGAGAGGACTAGCTTCCTGTGAGCTGCTATCGATAGCCTTCAGGACTAGTTTATTTGTGTCCTAGGAGCCTGAGAAATGTGATCTGACCAGACTCAGATTATTGGAACAAGCAACAGAAATTGTAATTCAACGAACATTGGGTCAATTTCATATAGGGGTTGTCATTTGAAAACTCACTACCAGAAGAATTCTACTCCAGTCCCTGATAGCCTTCCATTACTGCTATTATCCAAGTAGATCCTGATCTGTAATATTATGTGTTGGAACGTAATGATGGTAAGGCAAATAAAGCAGTGTGTTTGATATTTTTTAAGGTACCAGCTAAACCTCTTTGCAAGAATGTGCTTGGATCGCCAGTATCTGGCCATAAACCAGATCTCTACACAGCTGTCTGTAGATTTGATCCTGCGGTGTGTCTCGGACGAGAGCCTGCCGTTTGACCTCCGGGCATCTTTCTGTCGCCTCATGCTCCACATGCACGTGGACCGAGATCCCCAAGAGTCTGTGGTGCCCGTTCGCTATGCCAGACTCTGGACAGAAATCCCCACGAAGATCACGATTCATGAGTATGTGCGGGAAACGTTCTGGAGGCCTTTGAATTTGGCAGATGAACTCAAAAGCCAACAGTGGTCTTCTATGTGAAAATGAACACGGGGCAGGCGTTTCTGTGTCTCTCCAGGTTGTTTCTCTTCTAGAGGTGGGGGAAAGTGAACACAGTGCTCGCTTTGTAACAAGGCAACTCTTTATGCGAGTGGAGACTCTGAAAACCAGTAAACAGAAACATTATTCACATGAAGAGTAGGGAGGGGCTAAGCGCTCCCGATTATGGCAGACGCTGATGTAACCCATCCTGCAATCGCCCGGTGCTGCAGTTGAGAAACATTACCTGGGAAGGTTAGATAATTTACCCAAGAGTATGAAGTCAGGATTTTCATGTTGTAAGTGGTCACCACCAACTTCACTTGCTTTATCTTCTTTCATTCTTCCCAGATACGATTCTATAACAGACTCATCAAGAAATGATATGAAGAGGAAGTTTGCATTGACAATGGAATTTGTTGAAGAATACCTGAAAGAAGTTGTAAATCAACCCTTTCCTTTTGGGGATAAAGAAAAAAACAAGCTGACATTTGAGGTAATTTTTAAAAACCTGTTAACTTGCAAAGTTCTTAACATTTCCATATAAAATAAAACATATCGAACATCAAGTATTATTTCCTTCTAATGTTTAGGATGCTTGGTAATTGAGTAGTTTAGTTAATGAAGGTATAATTCTCTCTGCCATTGACAAAATATAGACTTAGATGGTTCTTTGAGTACACTTGATGTTCAATACCCTTTTTCTTGATTAAAAAATGAATTTAACTTCTAAACCATTTCATTAGGACCTAATCCATATGTTATACCATTCTATAGTTCAGTCATATCAAGCAGTGTTGCACAATCACTACCGCATGTTTTATTCTTTATACGTAAGTTTTACCGCATTTAGTGAACGAAGACATTTTTGTATATTATATAATATATTTGGATATACTTTTTAAAATCTCTGTGTAGCTGATTTTTTAAAAAAAGTCTCATTAAACTAAACTGAAATAATTTCAAGTTGTAATATTTGGGGAATATTGCTATGAAGAATAATATATTGTTACTTGTCCCTATTATTTTAGCTTTCTACTGCTGTGGAACAAATTATTCCAACAATTAGAACATAATCCTATACACATTTTTTATCTCGTGGTTTCTATGATCATAGATCCTTGCAGGCTTAGTTGGGGGGGAAGTGTCTCAGGGCATGATATGCGTTTGGGATCAAACTATTGCTTGTGGCTGCAGTCATGTAAGAATAGATTATTTCATTCTAAGCTCACTTACATGCTTGCTTGTGGTCTTCCTTGTTAACTGATGACCAGGCACCTTAGCTTCTTGCCATGTGGGCCTTCTATAGGCTTCCAGCTGTTCTCCGTGATGGCACCTGGCTTCCCTCAACATGGGTTATCTGGGAAAGAGAGCACAAGATGGAAGTTACAGTCCCTCATAACCTTTTCTTGGAAGTGACATGAGATCACTTCTGCTGTAGTCTAATGGTCACGTAGTCCAACTCTGGCACCGTTTGAAAGGAGACGGTGTATCAGTGACCATCTTGGAGGCTGACTTTCACGCTATGTCTATAATATTCAGAAGGCCACATTGGAAGTAGAAGATATCACATATATTTCTGGACAAATTTCATTGATAATGACAATTTATGAAGTAATTAATTAATGTCTCATTTATTAGCTGATAGACTCAAATCTATTGATTTAATATTTTAATTAGGAGGCAAATAATTCAAACATAAACCTCTTTAGCCAACTGAATATATCCAAATTTTATCTTCTTGATGGGGTTGATTAACTGGTCTTATTTGGATTTAATTATAAATTTGAATAAATTAAAATTCAAGATACTTTCATAGGTATTTAAAACTTTAGATGTTAAAGAATTATGAAGTTTGGTGATGGGTCAATTAATTTAATAGAAAAGAATGTGTTTTGTTCTCTAAATTCTTCTTTTTCATTCCTCCCCCTACCCCCCTTCAAATTAAGGTGGTCCATTTGGCTCGGAATCTTATATACTTTGGATTTTATAGCTTTAGTGAGTTACTAAGACTGACAAGAACCCTTCTGGCAATCTTAGATATTGTACAAGCTCCCATGTCATCGTATTTGGAAAGATTAAGCAAATTTCAGGATGGAGGTAAGAATTTTTTATTAAACTTATATAATCTTTATGCTGTTACTTAGAAGTAAGGGAAAGAAATGAACCCAAAGCGAAGTGATCGACAATCTGTACTTATATTTGTATAAGGTCTGTGTACATGTAAAAGCAATTCTATGGTAGGACAGTGTGATCATAGGTAGATTTGCAAGCATATCTGTCCCTTTCCATGCTAAAGCTTCGAAAAGACAAATCCATAGATCCAGTTTCATTTTTAGCTACTCACATTATGGCCAATCCACTAATGGCAGTATTATGTGTTAATTAAAAAAATGTCTTAACACTTGTAATTATCTTGGTGTGTGTCATAATCTAATTATGTTCATAGAAGGTCATAAAAATGCAAAGCAAGGGCAGGCGCAGGGTGGCACCAGTGAAACCCTGACTGTGTGCAGTGTGGGAGGCTGCTTGGGGGTCAGAGTGCCTGGATCCAAAGCCTGCCTTTTTTATTTATCCCCTTTGGTTTTCTTTTCTCCTCTAATAATGAGGATACTAATAATAGTATCTTCTTCCTAGCCTCCTAGTGAGAATTAAGTGAATGTATAATATGTGCACAAGGTACAACAGTGCTGGTCTTCTATTAAATATTGTCTATGATAATGAGCTTAGAATAGATGCAAGCCCCGAGGCAGGGAATTATTGGCAAAAGGTCCACTGAGGGGTGCACCCAGCCCATTAGAGGGTTTCAAAAAGTTCATGGAAAAACAGAATTAAAGGCTTATCTCTCTCTCTGTGTATCGATATACCTATGCTAATTTACTATATTTCTCAGCATAAGCTCCATCAACACCAAGACACTTTGTCATATGATTCACATCGCAATGGTTTATATATATTAAAGTTATTTTGCAGTCATCACCACAATCATTTTAGAACATCTTCATTCATGTATCCATTAGTATTAGTTCCCCATTCCCCCAATCTCCCCTGCCTTCACCCTAAGAAACTGTTAATCTAGTTACTGTAGCTACAGATTTACTTATTGTCTACTCGATTTCACACAAAGAAAATCGTCCTCTCCAACAACAATGAAATAAAGCTGAAAAACATTAATCCAGAAGAAAGCAGAAAATAATTACTAGAACCAATCGAAAGTGGGTCAAAAGGGAAAAATGAATATTAAGATGTTAAAATGGAAACAAACCATATCTGCAGTAAGAGCCCTGGTGGTCTCATGGACCATGTACTGAACAGCCAACTCCACGGCTAGTTCCTAAAACCCACCCGCTGCTCTGTGGGAGGAGGATGAGGCCATCTACTCCCGCGAACATTCAGTCTTGGAAGTCAAAGGGACAGCTCCACTCCACTCTACGGGCTATCCAGTGCAGTGAGTCTGATATCTACAACAATCCACCTCCTAATGCACTTTGGCTGAGGGCAAGACTGTTCACATCCCTGCTCCGTGGTCCAAAGGAATTCAATGGAGGCTTAATTCACATAGGGACTCTGCTATGGATTGTGGGACTTCATTGTCATACAAAGCCTCCTGCAAACCAGGTGCTCAGAATTTAAGCTTGAATACAATTTCCTCTTCTGATCCTGGATTTTATTATTTAAAATCTTCAGATCACTTGAGCTGGTGTGCCCTTCTGTGTAGATTTAGCTGACACCTCAAACTTTTTTTAAGAAGGACAAGACCGTTTGGCAAGCAATGATATCAGCCTTTTATCCATCACTTAAAGAATTGAGTGTCCTGAGACTTTTTCTGCTAAAACTTTGACTAACTTTCTCAAAACTCTCATAATAATCAGACATTATTGTTTTACACTCTAAAACAGTGGTTCTCACCCTTCTTAATGCCATGACCCTTTAATATAGTTCCTCATGTTGTGGTGGCCCCAAACATAAAATCATTTTCATTGTTACTTCCTAACTGTAATTTTGCTACTGTGATGAATCATCCTGTAACAATCTGATATGCAGGATGTATTTTCATGGTTACAAATTGAACATAATTAAAGCATAGGGATTAATCACAAAGCAATATGTTATATATTGTGAAATATTTGTTTCTAAGTTCAAATAAATGAAATTTTGTCTTAAAGCATGGTACAGCATGGATAACAGTCTTCACGCTGGGTACTCTGATGTGGGAGCATCTGCATGTGGGCGGACCCGCCTGGAGACAGATAGAGGAACAGTGCCTCACTTCCTAAGACCACGGAAAGATGTGTTTCCCGATGGCCTTAGGTGACCTCTGTGAAAGGGTCGTTCCACCCCCAAAGGGATCAAGGCCCACAGATTGAGAACCGCTGCTCTAAAAAGTCAGCAAGCATAATGCTTTGAGCATCCCCAAATTGTTGCCATGTTGTTTGTTCCTGACTGGTCAGCTTTTGCTTTTGCTGGACCACTTCGTGGTAGCCAGGGCTTTGATCATGCTTCGCCTTCAGGATTGCTCTGGCAAAGCTGTGTTTCATCTTCTGGTACAATTCTTGAATGAAATGCTTGAGGGTCTGCATATCACTGGCTTTAAATTCCCAGCGAAAGCCCTGTTCGTGCCTCCAGCTGATCTGGGCCTAACTGTTTAGGTAGGCATTAAGCAGACAGTTTTCTGACTTTAGGTTTTAAGTCAGAATGGTGTAAATGGTATCAATTTAGATGTCTCCAGTTTTAGCTAGCATTTGTGCTGCTGGTCCTTGCGTACAAACATGATTATTAATATTATGTTTTTGCAAATTGATGTGAATGATTTGTTGTCTTGGGCTTCATCTTGAAGATCATTTTCCACCTCCTTAAAATGAGTTACTCATTTGTAAATTGCTGATTTATCTGGAGGCATCAATTTCACGTTCTTCCAGTCAGGCTTCACTATGAATTTGGTTGTTGCTCTCCTTTCCATTTTTGCAGAGCTCATGTTGCTCTGACAGGGGCTCTTCTCCGCGTCTAAGGACAAAGTTGATGTCCAGTGAAGGGCTCAGCTGTGAGCGGTCAGGCACCATGATGCCCAGCAACTAGGAGAATAGATGCGTCTTCTCTGATGAGTGGATATGATGGAGCACAATAATATTAATCGCAGTGAAGGAAAGCGAGATCAAAACGGTAAAACCAGAAAATTGAAGTTCAGCTCTAAGGATGAAATATCTGGCTAAGCATAGTGAGGGCTGTTCAGATAGCTAAAGTTGGAGAACTACATTTTGGTTTCTCCTAAATCCTCCCCCAAATGTAGATATCAATGAGAAGCAAATTAAACCACATAAATCCTTGACATTCAACATAACTACAAGGCAGAGGACAGTATAAACTTCAATTATGGCGAGTGAAGAAATAAACATACCATTTTAAGAGAGCTATCTCCTGTGTGGCAGTTTGGTTTCCTGGAGAGTTTGTGGGAAAGACAGGAGGGGATTGGAAAAAAGTCCCCCTCGGAAGGAGAAACTGCATCCTTAGTGCGGAAATGTGAAAACATAATTTTGAGGATTCAAAAGTATACCGGCAGCGGTCCCGGAAAATCAGAGCTTCTGTGATGAGGAGGATCTCAGGGAAAGGAGGGCATTTTGGGGGAAGGGACAGAGAAGCAAGGCAAGGACACCCCAAATAGCCTAAGACAAATGAAAACCAAAAATTGAAGTCTGTGCAACTCTGGCCCAGCCCTTCCCCGAAAGCCAAATTTTAAGGCAACTGCACTCTACTACTCTAACAGGAGAGGGTGCTCTTGAGCTGGAGAACTGTGTACACCACCCCTTTCATCAACTCATCCACGGAACGCATTCTTGTGTACCCAGTCTTCTTCCTAATGGAACTACTCTCAAACCAAAATACGAAAGAGAATCAAGGTAGTTTATGAAAAATATTCTCTCAATAATTACTATGATACAAAATAAAACTGTAAGCTAGCATATTAACGTGGATTAAATATCTTCAGACTAATGTTGGGACATGAACTATAACTTGAATCATAAACTAACAAACAGACAAAAAACTAAGTTGAGGTAGCCCTGAGTTTTGACTCAGGAAGAAATAAAATGAAAGTTGATTGAACACAGAAAAGACATAGAATAAAATAGTAGTGTTTCCCTTTTTTGCACATGAACATAGGTTAAATTAGAAAGTACCAAAGGGAGAATCAATTTAAATGAGGATATTATAAAAGGAATTGAAAAGTGGGATAAAAGTATCTGGTGGGTTTGAACCTGCCCTTGCAGTTAGCACCTGTTTTAGGCTGGTTCTCTATATCATGGGTTTTACAGATATGCATTTATAGAAATACATATGATACATACATGTATATTCAGTTATATAGATTAAGCTATATGTATATGTATATATGTAGGTGGGTCCAAGTCCAGACATGTTCCAGGTCCATGGGCTGGATAGTAAGTTGGAGTCAAGGGAGCTCATGAGCTCAAGATTGGCAGGAAGACAGTAGGCTGACAGCCGTAGTGGCAAATGGATCTAAGGTCAGCAGGTCAGCCTTGTGATGGCCGATTCCAGTGACTCCCAGGTTGTCAGGTCAGCGGGAAGACCTCTGGTGACTCCCCGAGTCAGCAGGCAATATGGTAGGCTTTTGGCTCAGGATCAGAGAACTGGAGGTCAATGAGCCAGATGAAGGATCCAGACTCAAGAAAAAGCAAAACAAGCATTTATTTCCACAGCATCCTTCTAGTGGAGGGAGGCTACACTCCCCAGGAAACTTCCTTTTTGTAAAAATTAGTAAATCATTTTACTGTGGGCTCTTACAGCTCTTATCACAACCCATCCATCAATTGTATTAAACACATATGTACATCTGTTGCCATCATCGATTTCAAAGCATTTTCCTTCTGGTTGAGCCCTTGATATCAGCTCCTCTTTTTCCCCTTCTTCCCCTAACCTCCTACCCTCATGGACCCCTGATAAATGATAAATTAGTTTCATATCTTACACCATCTGCTATCTCCCTTCACCCACGTTTCTGTTGTTTGTCCCCCTGGGGGTGGTGGTGGTAGTTATACGCTGATCATTATAGATGGTTCCCCATTTCTCCCCTTTCTCTGCCTACCTTTTCCCAAGCCTCATGGTATCGCTACTCCCATTACTGTTCCTGAGGGGTTTATCTGTCTGGATTCGTGTGTCAAGAGCTCTTATCTGTACCAGTGTACATGCTCTGGTCCAGCCAGATTTGTAAGGAGGAACTGGGGTCATCAGAGTTCCTTTTAATTGTGTCAAGGATAGCTGTAATGTGAACAAGAGGGTCACGTTCCACCCTAATCTTACCTCCTTATGGAGACATAACTGATTGGCTGTGATTACACTGTGTTAAATCTGGTCATGGTGGATTACTAGGGGTTAACTACCTGAGAGTCCTGGCCCATAAATGTGACACAAGCCTTAACTCTCACATGGCTCAAATATTTAATCCACTCTGCCACCAGGGCTCCTGAAATTGTGCTATGTAGTAGATAAACTGAGAGAATGGGAGGGGGAGAGGGAAAGGAAGGGGCTAAGAAAACAAATGGAGAAAAATAGAGGACATGCAAGTTCCTTATTATTGTTTCATCCTCTCTAAGTTTAAACTTTTAGCACAATGAAAGTCTATCAATGTACGAGTAAAAGCAAAGCAAAGGCCAGGAGCCGCAGTGGCAAACCTAAGAGCAGAGGCATGGAGGGGTCTACCTTTATGCTGCTGCCTGAATCCACTAGTGAGAGGTTCTTTTGAACGATGCCAGAAGGTTCTCCCGAACGGAGATGTCGAGATTGAAGATGCATTCTGGTGTGATGCTTGCACCATCTGTAGTTAACTGAACCAAACCACCCTAGAAACATGTTCTACATCGCCCCTAGTATTTTGTCTTCGCATTCACTATCTACTTCCAGGGTTTTCCCCTCAAGAAAAGTGATCCCCTGCCTTTCTTCTGAAAGTTTGCTAATATCTTGTATGCACTTTATACCCCCCATCTGGTCCATTTTGTACTTCTGAGATACATTTTTCTCTCTTTAAATTTTTTAGATCTTTTTTCATGAGTTCTAGTAATCCATGGATACCTCAATTATTCTTTTTGAGGACCATTAATTGATTATGTCAACAAATATTTTTAAACAGCTGCTATAAGCTAAAAGAGCCTTGTTGGCACCGTGGAGAAAGATGAGGCTGTCGGCACGCCTGAAGATTTACGGTCTCAGAAACCCAGGTCGGGCCCCTGTGAGTGAGGCTACACTCAATGAGAGTAGCTTACTACATGCTTCACACCGCTCTAACTCCGGGATTAAATAGTGACCAAGATAAAGTCCCTTTCCCACCTCCTGTTGGCAGTGGGTGGGATGGAATGGGGTGGCTGTTGGGAGGGGGGCAGGGGCAGATAATAAGTAAGCCAGCAGAATCTCTAGCCTTCCCTTAGTAGTAGAGATAAACAGGTACTTAAAAAAAAAGTCCGTACTCAGCATCAGCTAATCCTATGAAGAAAGAGTAGGACGGTGCTATTGAGAGAGAGGGAGGGACAGCTAGTGTGAAGAACGTTCACCTTCTTAGGCTTTGGGGCAGTGACCTGCATACACTAGGAAGCAATCGCCGAGGCAGAAACAAGCTTAGTATATGGGGAACAACAGAAAGACAAGAGGAGGACCCTAATGGACACGTGTGGTGAAGGCCAAATTGGAGAGTCCTGAAATGCCTTTGGATTCACTGTTTGTTCTGCGCGTGTTCTACAGCCTCTGGAGGGCTCCATGACCTGAGCACTCTGCATGTTGAATGGAGAGCAGGCAACACGTCTGAGGATATTTGGGGACGATCGTAGTTAGGAAGCTGTTGGGGAATTGGATGGTCCTGGAGAAGGTAGTGGTGAAAATGGTAAGAAGTCGATGGATTTTGAATTTTACAGTCTACATTGATGGAACGTAGATGTGCAATGGGAGAGATGGAAGAGATTCAAAGATTATTTCTTGGACTTGTCTTAGCAGCTTGGTGAATATGCTGTTTATTGAGATGGGAAAGACTAGCGGATGATCAGATTTTGAGGGAAAATCAGGATTCTGCTAGATTTCATAGCCTATCTAACTATTGATATTATGTCAACAGCTATACATATGAATAATACTTAGGGTATTAACAGGGCAGAGATATAAATGTGATAATCAATGTTGAAAAGCATTCAAAATATGAAATGTAATGAGATGCCTTAGGGAGCGGTGGCTGATTGGGAAGAAGAGATCTCTAATGCCTGAATCCTGGGGAACTCGACATTGAGCAGTTAAGTAGAGGAGGAACTGAGTGGGCAGTGAGTGAAGAGTAAAACCAGGGTCAAATGATGTGTTAGAAGTCAGACAAAAATTTAACTCTGGATTTTTAGTTTGTTTATATTGGGGTTTATGTCAGATGTGTTATGTCATTGGGGTGACCTCCTTGAATTCGTCTTATGTGTTTTTCTGTTTTTCGGTATAGGAAACCCAGGATTGATGAAACCAGGGACAGCAAGGAGAATAAGGGTTTCTTGGGAGAGAAGTACAGTGGGGATGGGGTGGAGTCAAAGGGAGCCAATGTCAATCAAGGAGTCCAGGAAGGGAAAGAATGGACACTGACTGTGGGTACAGTTGTGCAATACTGTGTGATGTGTCTGAACTATGGAATCAGATGGTGTATGTATTACCTCCCACCTTAAAAACATTTAGTGACGCGGGCATTAAAACAATTATCATAACTATATTTCATCAGTTCGAAAGGTGGAAAATAAATATAAAAAATCCAATTACAAAAAAAATTAATTCTAGGTCATTTTAATTGTCTGTTGACTTGGCCAGCCCCGTAGCTGTGTGACATCAAGTTGACTCTTAGCAACGCTGTGTGGCAGGGTGCACTGCTCAGGGGACTGGCCAGCACGGTCATGGGGGCCGATTGCCAGGTCGTTTCCTCCATAAAGAAGCTAATGAATTGCTCAGTGCTGCGGTCCCAGCTGACACTCAAACACAAAGAGTCAATGTACAGCTCTTTCTTGTAGCTGAGCCCTACTGGACTGTAAATTCCCAATGAAAATTTTATCAAACTCCAAATTCTTAACAAAAGAAGCAAGAGGGAGCATATTTCTGAGCTCTCCAGGAGCGGAGACAGGATTACCAGGCACGGAACAATTCCTGCGTTGCGCCAGAGGCAAGAATTGAGAGGAAATCTAGATGATGGAAAGTACCTGGTGATGGGATGGTGGCGGTGGATGAGTTATTTTAGAGGACAGTTCAAAGGAGGTTGATTATGGTGCTGCATTATAATATGGGCCTATCTTCATTTTGGCTCTGTTGTAGCCAAATGATTTGAATTAGGTGACACTATTTCCAATGAGACGTCATTTACAAAACAAAATTTTAGAAGTAGAAAGTAATTAAACTTATACATGTTATTTCTAGATAAACTACTTTCTTCAAGTGAGTGATATAGCTTTCTATTTTCATGCCACACCTGTTAAAGTGTGTGCAACAAATCTTGGCTTTTGTATTCTTCTTACCAATTCACCATCAGGAATCCCGGTGACTCAGCCGTTCGGGGCCTGGCTCCTAGCAGACAGGTTGGCAGTTCCACCGCACCCCGTGGTCCTGCAGGATGAAGACTGGGTGCAATGTGCTCCCGTAACGATGACTTCTATGACCTCGCAAACCCAATGGAGGTAGTTCTACTCTGTCCCGTGGGATCCCTCTTCATCGACAATCAACTCTAGCACCGGTCAAAATGACAATTCTATGCTACCATAGCACAGCTGGGGCTGGGCATTTAGAGAAATGGCTTCCTCCATTGCCCACCGCCAGTCTTGCTTGGAAGGTCAGTTGAAGGGGAACAGAAGAAATGGCGCGACACAGACATTGGCTCCAGTTCTAGACATTCACTGTGTGTGACCCTCAGTGGCGCCCGTCTTAAGTAGGGCATGGGTGCGGAGTACTCCTTTGTCTTTGTGGCGAATCCTGCAGGTTTCAATGCACATTATTAGTGTCGGAGGCGATGGGTCTGACTGGCATGGAAAGTAGCAATTGTATTTCCTTTTTTGGGGTCCTTGGTTACGGTCAAGTCCACCTGGGTGTCACTAGAATTGTCCTCACATTGGGGGTTTGAGTTTAACTTTAATCGGTGGCTGTTTACTATCACAGTAACTTCTAAGTAGCAATTGTATTTCCTTTTTTGGGGTCCTTGGTTACGGTCAAGTCCACCTGGGTGTCACTAGAATTGTCCTCACATTGGGGGTTTGAGTTTAACTTTAATCGGTGGCTGTTTACTATCACAGTAACTTCTAGTTGGCACGTCCAGCAGAAATTCCAAGGCTCAGAAGCAGGGTTTCACTTTTGTGCCTTAGAGGTGGTCCTTAGAGGTGCCCAGAAAATTATCTGGGCGTACTTGCATCGAGACATATAGCCCTGACCTTCACTGTGGGGAAATAGAAGATTCTAATCTTCAGAACGATCAACCCAATACCTTTCATTGGCTATGTGTGCAATTAAGAAAAGAAATACTGTTTCCAAACAAACGTATTCATTCCCAGCAGGCTATGTTGTTGAGTCAATTTGCTTTGCCTAATACCTATCATTTGCTCTCGGTGATTTAAAATGCATAGGCACCGTTCAGTGTAATTGATCTTTTGGGGCAGAAGGATTATATCAAGTGGTGTTCTTTTTTGATTACATATAAAAGCTAAAATCAAATGCACATGCCAGTTGGCAAGCCTGGATTTTAAAATATAATTTACAAACATTCTACTTTAAAAGCTACGCATTATTTTTAGTACTTACCAGAGGCTGTGCAATCCACAATTTATACTACTGATAATTAAGCTCACGAGTGGCTATATTTTGTCCTAGTAGAGAGTCATTGAAATAGTTGGGAACAACCGTGAATCCTGCTTACACATTTTACTAATGAGCAACCTGATATGTTTTAATTCTGGATAATGAGAGTAAGTGTCATCGGCATTAGAATACACGTGTGCTGGGGAAGAGAACTTGACAGTCTGGAAATGGTTTAGATCTGATTCATTGTTTAGCCGTGTGGTCAGTATCTGCCCAGTTACCCGTGTTTATTGTTTGAATGAAAGTGGGGTGCATAATTTAAACTATCAGTGTGGAGGAGTCAAGTCAGCATCATGAAGTAAATGTTAGGTCTCTCACAATTCTCTCCCAACTCTTCCAATCATCACGATATGGAAAGGCAGTGGGACTTGGGAAGACCCGACGAGAGTGTGGTTTCTTCTTCTCCTTTTTCATGTTGCCTCATCACAACTCCAAATCTGTGGGCACGCCCATCGTTGATTTCGATACTTGTGCCCTGACATGCAGGCCGCTTTGCAGAGATACATTCTTGGGTTGCTGTGTGAATCTGTGATGTGGAAAGTGGGAAATCCTTTTAGAAAAGTCAATAGAGAATTCAGTTTGCTTTAGGACTTCCTTTCCTTGGAGGTTTTAAGTTAGGAAGCCGGGGGCCTGTGTTCCTAGAGAAGAAGGTACAGGCACCACCAAAATCTGATTGATCCTTTCGCTCCCAAAGGATTAGAGCTTCTTTGGATGATTTACAACCGTGTGGGTCCACCCCAGGGTAGGGACTCGAGGAGGGGGTGGGGGGTGAGTGGCATTTTGAAGTGGCCCTGACCACGCTGTGGTGTTTTTCAATGGCCTTATATGGATGCAAAAGCTGACCAATATGGAAAAGGAAGACCAAAGACTGGATGCATTTCCTGAACGGTGTTGGTTAAGAATAGTCAACATGCCATGGACTACCAGAAGAAGGAACAAATCTGTGTTGGTAAGTGTACAGCCAGAATATTCCTTAGAATAAACAATGGGGTGAGCCTCTATCTTGCTGACTGTAGACCTGTTATCAGGAGGGGCTAATCCCTGGAGAAGGAGACTTCGCTTGGTGATGTAGAAGGTTACTGAAAAAGAAGAGAACCTTAAATGAGATGGATTCAAACAGTGATTTCGACAATGGGCACAAACATACCTATGATTGTGAGGACGGTTCAGGACTGGACAATATTTCAACCTGTTTTTCACTGGGTCACAACGAGTCAGAGTGAAGTCATTGCACTTACAACATATGAGGGGATATTAAAAAATTCGTGGGAAAATTCCATTATCAAATTGTACCAGAGGAACAAAAGGCGTATACTAAGAAAACTATAAAACATTCCTCCAAGAAATCCAGAGAGACATACACAAATGGAACAGCCTCCCATGCTCCTGGATAAGTAGGCTAGATATAGTGAAAATTATCAATATTTCACAAAATACTTTAGAAATGCAATTTCAATCTAAATCCCAGCACACTTCTTAAAAGAAATGGAAAAATGAATCACCAACTTTCTATTGGGAAAGGAAAGAAACCCAGGATAAGTAATACACTATTAAAAAACAAAAATAAAGTGGGATTTCACTCCCAAACTTTAAAACCTATTATGTAGCTATGGTAATCAAAATAGCTTGGTACTGGTACAACAATCGAGATGAAGACCAAAGGATTAAAATTGAGAACCCAGAAATACAACCAGAAACACCTGATTTTTGATAAAGGACTAAAATGCCTTACATGGGGGAAGAGATAGCATTTTCAATAAATGGTGCTGGAAAAATTGGATCTCCACCTATAAAAGAATGAACAAGATCTATACCTCCTACCACATAAAAAAAGAACTCAAGATGGATTGAAGACCTAAACATAAACCTCAGAACCATAAAGACCATCAATGAAAAATAGGGACAATTATAAGTGCCCTAATATACTACTGAACATAATGAAAAATATCCACCCTTTAGAAGATAAAGTCAAGGGCAGGGGATACAACATCTATGCACTTCAAAAGAGTTAAAAGAGAACCACAGACTGAGAAAAAATATTAAGTAAGGTTACATCAGATAAAGAGCTAATTTAAAAAATCTATTAAAAATGACAATGCCATACTAAGAAAAAATTCAAATAGCCCATTCAAAAAATGGACACACAATGTGAATAGGTAATTAACTAATGATGAAATCTTGGCAGTCAACAACCATATGAAGAAATGGTTTTATTCATTAGTAATCAGAGAAATACAAATTAAAACAACAATGAGTCACCACCTAACACCAACACTCTAAGCAAAGTTCACAAAACCAGGAAATACTAAGAACTGAAGAGGATGTGGAGAGATTGGAATGCTCAGACGTTGCTGGTGGGAATGTAGACTTGTGAAACCACTATGGAAATCTGTATGGTGCTTCCTTAAACAAATATAGATACAATTACCTTATGATCTTGCAATCTTTCTTCTGGATATATACCCTAAAGAAAAGAAAAACACAACATGAACAGATATTTGCGCACCTATGTTTATAGCAACAATTTCCATGTTAGCCAAAAGACGGAAACAGTCAAAACTGCGATTATAGAGGAATGGATAAACTTTGGTACTTTCATATAATGGAAATATATTATGCATAAATAAATAAAAATGATTCCATTAAACGCCATAAGACATGAACAAAACTAGAGAACATAATACGTAGCAACGTAAGTCAGTCTTACAAAGAAAATATTTAACACCCATTCTTATATGGAAAAATATAGATAAAGCGGTCTTCACACCGAAGGATAAGACCATGAGGGTGCTGGGGGTGGGAAGGGGAGCAGGAAATTATGGCGAGGAGGAAGGCGCGGAGAGAGGATGAGAAGGAAAACCCCATATTTATGGGGGGGGTTCATGGGGCATTATTAATGACTTGATTTGATGAGATGGACAGTGCGACCACACAGAATATGTTTTTCTTACAAATCAAAATGAATGAATGAATGAATAAAACATTCCCTTAGCTCTTATTTCCACTTCCCCATGAACTTTCTCAAGCCCCCCTGGTACACGTTGTTGGAGAAGAAATTGAGTGAGAGTTTCATCACTCTCCATCTAGTTACCAATAGGCACTTGAGGTTTTTTTGGGGTCTTGGCAGGGACGTCACAAGATGCACCTTGAAATGCTTATTCTGGCCAGAGTTGCTTTTGAAAAGGGGAAGGGAAATTGAGATGGGAGGTGGATCAGAAAATTTTTTAAATATTGTTATATGGGCACAAAAGGAAGAAAATATTGGTAGACAAAAGACTTGCCAGAAAATAATTTATTTTTTTAATAAAATTAGACTTTGTCTAAATATAATATTTATAAACTCTTTCAGTTTACAGTTCAAAATATTGATTTTTCAAAATTCCTACATGGTTTTCATTTATTCCCAGAATCGTGTTCTTTTTAATGTGTTACAAAACACATTTTCAGCAGCTGTCCAGGAAGTATATGTTCTGGTTCATAGCTTGATTGCTCTTTAACAATGCCTTGAATGCAGAAGGGACCTTTGTGTCCAGGGGAAAGAAGGAAACAAAGGAAGGAAGAACGAAGGAAGGATGTGGAAAAGTGGAGAAATTAATTGCTGGGTGTAAAGTGAGCCTCTGAGGAGGTAGATATTTGGAGATGGGCGAGAAAGAACCAAAACAAACTTAAGGCTAAGGACCCAAATCCAAGGCAATCTAGGTGCGAGCCAGCTTCATTTTCAGAACTCTTCCCAGTTTTCCTTGTTTGCTTTCTTCAACTTTTTCTGACTGAGCTCTTTTCAGCTCTTCAATAGGGATTTCGGCTTTCCTGGAAGTTTTATGTTTTGTCTCCCTGCACCTTCTTTGCTTTTACATCTAGGCTTTACG
Organism: Tenrec ecaudatus; assembly: GCF_050624435.1. Classification (NCBI taxonomy): domain Eukaryota; kingdom Metazoa; phylum Chordata; class Mammalia; order Afrosoricida; family Tenrecidae; genus Tenrec; species Tenrec ecaudatus. The sequence goes on from NC_134535.1 coordinate 104,548,775, forward strand.
GGGCAGTAACCCATTGCACTGGCCACACAGAACTTGCCGGCGACAATATTCACGATTAAGGAGTTCGATAAGGTTACAATGCAAATGCTCAGGATACAGAGGGTCACTCAAGACATGTTACAAAGTCCTTTCATGGCTGTTCGTAAGTGCTCAAAGGGCAGGTCAACCCGCAGGCATTCAGCTCAAGCTAGCTCCTTGGATCAGTGAACCCAGCTCCCCAAATTAACGTGCCCAGAGGCGCTCCACTCCACAAGCCAGCCTCTTGCCCAACTGGGCTTGACCTGCTCTACCCCTGGGAAGTCCCCTGGTTCTGCTCCTGATCCTCTGCTCTCACAGCTGTCTTCTGGATCAAGGGAGGGTCACTGTGCACGCATCGCAGGCCCAACAGCTAAGCTCCACTCTTGGCTCTTGCTTCCAGTCAGGCACCCTCTCTGGCTTCTCAGAGAGCTCATTGTATCCTAGCTGGATGGCAGTCATGATGAATCTTGTTAACAGTTACTCATAGGTGAATCCTATCCGTGTCTCCCCCGCCTTCTCCCCGAGACCCAGACAGGAAAAGTCATTCCGGGGAAGAGACTTTGGTTAGAAGAACCACATTCAATAACTCACTGCCCCTGCAAGACCACTGTGCTCAGACACGTTAGCAAGGCTCACTTGCAGAAGAACAAGCCCACAATTATCTTTCCTTGATTTCTGGACTTAATTTTCTACACCACTGTTTGACCCCTCTCAGGAGTCCAGTTGTTCCCATAAGTGTCTTTATCAGACCTGTCTTCCCTCACTTCTCTGCTTTCTGTGAGGTCCCTTTGTTTCAGACAAAATGGTTTCATCTCTGCTACCTCATTCCTTACACTTCTCATAGGCGGGTCCCTTCTGACACCACGTTGCCTCTATCAAAACCATACTCTTCTACCAAGGCAAAGCACGACCATGTGCAATCTCACCCGCAGGTTTCCTTCTGGCCTCTATGTATCTGTAGATGTGAGATCAATGTTCTTCTCATCGTGCCGTGACCTCCTTCCACTCATTTTTAAGTAACAGCCAATGCACCCTCAGCCGTCATTTCCTCAGCTACTCTGGCTGTTTACTGGAGATTGTGTGCCTTGGGAAGCACACGCTTGAGATGGAAATTGCTTTGAAGGGGACTGATGAGGCAGAACCTTAAGACCAGCACTAGCTGACTGTAAAGGAAAGAAACAGGATTGGGTCGAGGGTGGAACTGGTGTGCAATGAAGTTAGTGGAGGATTGAGGGGAGTTGGAAGCAGGATGTCCCTTTAGAGTTGTCTCCCAAGGAGGTGAGTGTGTTTATGGCTCGGCCTGTAGGCTGCTCTGAAAACCCTGTGTGATCTTGGTTGACTCTTCTCAGCTAGGGCAGGAGTTCTCTATTCATGACAGGAAATCTGGGCCGGCCCATCGCAGAATTCATCACAGCTACCCTCCAGAAAAGTAGCTTGATCAGAAAGACAGCAGGTAGGATTCAGATCTCATACAGACTAGATTTCAGGGAGAAAATGAAAACCATTAAAGTATTTAAAAGGATTGCAAAGTCCTAGACATGACATACATTTTTTAGAAGAGAGCTACTTCCAAATGGCCCAGAATCATTGTCATTAGAAACTCGCTTGGGGGAATATGTATTTTCCAGAATCCTCCTCTTTGAGATGTTGAGAAAACTTCTTGCCACAGTCTGATCTTCTGACTCTGGTTCTCCCACCAGCTGTGCGTTATGTTGACTGCATCTCTGAGTCTTGCTGACTTAACGAACACTGTCTTTTATACTGGTATTTGCACTTTTGTCTTCACCTTTTACAAGTTCTGGGGAAAGTGCCTGCACAACTTTCTCTGAAGGAGTTCTGGTGATGTCGCAGTTAAGTGCTTGACTGCAAATCCAAAGGTTCCAACTCGCCGACTGCTCTGTGGGAGAAAGACAGGGCGGGCTCTTTCCTGGGGACCTGCGGTGCAGTCTGCTTTGTTCCCTAGGGCTGCCATCATTTGGAATCACTTGATGGAAATGAGTTTTTTTTTTAATCCATGGTGATAATCAATGATGTTTTTGATTTGTTTGTTTAACTTCCTCAGCTTTGTCTTCTCCTTAAATATCAAGAGAGTCACAAACACATGACCTCCACTAGATTACACTCTTTTTGTCATATCAAATGCGTATTCAAAAAGCAGGTAGAAAATAACGGTATATGTATGTAGTTTTTAATAGTTTCATTTTTTATACTACTTCTCTACCATGTGCCAAGCTACATCTGATGGATACATTTACTCTCTAAGAGCACCAACTGTTGATATTGAATGCCTAGCCCCTTCCGAGGTCTTTTTCATATGTTATATTTAATCCTTATCCAGTAATTTAGTTATTGTGGTGACTCCTTTGCCCAGTTAAAGAGGCGAAGTCATTTGCTGTTAGAGTACAGCCTGGTAGAGAGGTTAAATCATTTGCATAAGATCTCATAGTTTACAAAGTCACATTTAAATTCACATTTAAATTCTTGTTCTTAAAAAAAAAACACCCCAAATGCTCCATGTTTTTCATACTGTTTTCATGCTGCTTTTTGTATAGGCGACTTTTCTCAGGTGTAGACTCTTTGAAAGGAAAGACAGCGTTTCCTCAAACAAATTAGATTAGAACTACCATAGCCGCAAGCCCTCTACTCCACATGTATCGTAGAGAAGTAACGGCAACAGCATGGACGTTCATCACAGTGCTGCTCACAATAGTGAGAGATGGGCACAAACTAAATGCCCATCGGTGAAGGATCGAGAAGTAAACCTTGGTCCACTGCCATGGAGTCAAGGCTGACTCAGTGACCCCGTGTGGGTTCCCAAGACTGTAGCTGTTTAGAGTAGTTGGCCCAGCCTTTCTCCCTCAGAGCTGCTGTTGGTTTGGAACTGCTGACCATATGAATCACAGCCCCAAAGCATAACCACTACCCCACCAGGGCGCCAGACCCACCATAGAGTAGTATGTATTGTTAAAGAATAATGTAAAACACTTCATTATGTGGATGTATTTGAAGGACATTATACTGAGTGAAGTTGGTCAATCACAAAGACAAATGTTGTATGAGACTACTGTTACTTTAAAACACAAACAAAGCAAAACAATATAAAGGTTTACATACCCAAAGAAACAGACTCTGATGTTTACCAGGGATAGGAACAGAGGGAGGGGAAGCGAAGTAATAAGCTAGAGTGTAGACAGGTGTTAACTTGGGTGCAGGGAGAGGTGGGCAAAAGGAGGAAGCATGGCAAGCCATTGGGAAGTTGGACAAGTTGAATGCAAAAATGATGTTCTAATAAATAAATCCCACCTAATTCACAATAAAGATGGAAAAGTTCAGTATAAAACAGTAGACATTTACCAAAGAGTTTATTTGACTTGAAGTGATTTGCTAGTCCAGATTAAAAAAAAAACAACCTTTAAAAAACAAAGATTCACCCCATCATGGATGGCTTTTTGGCTTGTCTTGGAAACAAATATATAATCACACGTTTTAAAGATTTTGCCACATAAATAGCTCTTGAATCTGGATGGTTCTCAGCACTCCCTGCAATAGATTAAAAAAATCATTTTATTGTGTGCTCTTTCAGCTCTTATCACAATCCATACATATATTCATTGTGTCAAGCACATTTGTACATATGTTTCCCTCATCATTCTCAAAACATTTTATCTCTACTTGAGCCCTTGTTATCAGCTCATTTTCCCCTCTCCCCCACACTCCCTCCCTCAAGAACCCTTGAGAATTTATAAATTATTATATTTTCATATCTTAAACCAACCGCTGTCTCCCTTCACCCAATTTCTGCGGTCCAATCTCCTGGGAGGGGGTTATAGGCCGATCTCCCCCCACCTTCCCCTGCCCCTCCTGGTATCCCTACTCTTGTTATTGGTCCTGAGGGCTTTATTGCTCCCGAATTTCCTGTGTTTCGAGCTCTTATCTGAATCAGTGTACATAGTCTGACCTAGCGGGATATGTAAGGTAGAATTGGGGTCATGATAGTTGGGGAGAGGAAGAATTTAAAAACTAGTGGAAAGTTGTATGTTTCATCGGTGCTATACTACACCCTGACTGGCTTGTCTCTTCCTGTGACCCTTTTTTAAGGGATGTCCAATTGTCTACAGATGGGCTTTGGGTCTCCACTCTGCACCCCCCCCCCCCATTCACATTGATAATGATTTTTTTGTTCTGGGTCTTTGATGCCTGATACACAAACCCATTGACACCTCATGATCACACAGGCTGGTGTGCTTTTTCTATGTGGGCTTTGTTGCTTCAGCATGTAGGCTTTTTCCATGTGGGCTTTGTGCTGGATGGTTGATTGTTTATCTTCAAGCTTTTAAGACCCCAGACACTATATCATTTGATTACCAGGCACCATTAGCTTTCTTCACCACATTTGCTTATGCACCCATTTTGTCTTCAGCGATCATGTCAGGAAGGTGAGCATCATAGAAAGCTGGGTTGTTAGAACAAAGGGTTATTGTGTTGAGGGAGTACTTGAGTAGAGGCCCAATGTCCATTTGCTACCTTAATACTTAACATATAAATTCATGTTCATAGATCTATTTTTCTATTGTTATATATGTATATACATATATATACACACATGCCTATATTTAGACCTCTATATATGTCCTTTGCTGCTTAATTCTTTCCTCCATTTCCTTTTACTTTCCTCTTGTCCCACTATCATGTTTGGCCTTCATTTAGGTTTCAGTAATTCCTCTCCTCTACATTGTCCTTGATCAAGCCTCACCAGGCATCCTACCCCTTCCTCACCATTGAGTTTAGATCACTTGTTGTTCCCTCGTCCCTGGGTTTGTTGCCTCCCCTCTTCCTTTCCCCTGCCAACCCCTCTCCGATGTTCCTCCACCCCCACCCCGCCAGAACTGTCAGTCTCATTTTCTCCTCTGGATTGTTTATCCTGCCTATCTTATCTAGGTAGACAATGCAGAGACGATAATAAGCACATAAACAAGACAAAGCAAAACAAAACAACAAAAGAAACCAACAATAAAACAAAACAAAAAAAGAAAAGCCTCTATATAGTTTTAGGTCTGTTTGTTGACCTTTAGGAGTGTTTTCTAGTCCAGTCTGATGGGGTGCCACATCCTGGCCCCCAAGTCTATTTTTGGTACTCCCCTGGGATGTCATTGCTTTACTCCTCTTGTGGATCTGTTCCACACCCTTTGTGTTTCCCCCGGTGTGGTGAGGTCAGATCAGGCACAATTCTCGCACCGTGCCTCCAGCGTTGTCCCCCATAGCACTATGGGTCAGTGAGAGATGTTATGTCTAGTGGTCCTCTGTGCGTTAGCTGCTTTGAGCAGGAATATCGTCCTCGGGGCTTGGTGGGCCAGGCCACTCTCTCTCCTTCCCTCGTTGTTTGCTCCTGTGTGCTCTGATCTGATGCACCCCTCTCCCTGAGCTGTCGCTTCCATGCTGTGGGGTGGGGAGGTAGAGGGCCACATAGCTGGGATTGGGGTTGGCCCCACAGATCTCTCTCTTGGTTTGCTGCTTCATGCCAGCATGTTAGATTCACATCTTGGGGCACCTTGTTGAATCTGGTCCCTCTCTCCATCTCTTTTGGAGATATAAACAATAACCTCCCCCTGGGTGGGATGGTGCCCTGTTCTCCCACTACCCATGTCTTTTTCCCCTTTATTTTCTCTTCCTTTTTAGTTGGTTGCTATAGTACCTGGACCTCACCCCCAGAATGTATGTATTTAGTAGCTTTTCTCCTATGCCCCTTTTGCATTTTTAAGGTTACCTCAGTGGACTCATGTCGTACTTTTCCTTTTGTGCTTGCCTTGCTTCACTTAGCATAATTCCCCCCAGTTCTTCCCATGTGGCGATGTGCTTCATGTGTTCATAACTGCTTTTTAGGGACGTGTAGTACTCCACTGTATGTATGTACCACAGTTTTTTAATCTATTCATCTTATGATGGAAATTTGGGTTGTTTCAAACTCCTTGTGATTGTGAACTGTGCCGTGATGAACATTGGAGCACAGATGTCTGGCTGTGGTTTGTTTCTTGCCTCTTCTGGGCATATGCCCAATAGGAGTTTTGCTGGGTTGTATGGCAGCTCAATTTCCATCTGTTTTAGATATACCCAAATCATTTTCCATAATGGCTGTACATACCTACAGGTCCACCAGCAGTGGATGAGAGTTCCCATCTCACCACAGCCCCTCCAATACTGGTTACTTCCTACTTTTTTGAATTGGGCTATCTTTGAAGGTGTTAGGTGCTGAGGTAGTTTATTGTGCCAACCTGGCCGATAAACACATGTGGGGTTAATTGAAGGGCAGAGGGATAAATGGCTTGGTGAGCCTCACCTTTCAAGTTCTCGGGTCTCTTGCTTTCTGATGGTTGGACCAGGGTGCAACTGACTTAGCCAGTTCACTGCTTCAGCTGGCAAGGCTCACTTCCTACAAGACATCCCTGAGGAGAAGCCACATGGACCTACTCTAATGCAGCCCTCAGTGCTGGAGCACCCACGTGGAGACCCCTGCCAGTGCTGAGATGCTCACATGCTCACTGATTCGACTTTCCTCCTGCAGTCGACATCATTGGGTGTGTTTTGTGAGATGGAGGAGGACTTTGTGGATTGGTGTAGGAGATATGGCTAATGTTGGACTTTGTGGGCTTGGGCAGCACTGGGTTGGGATGTTTTCTTGATGTTTACTTACCATTTATATAAAACTCTCTTATACATATGAGTTTCTGTGGATTTGTTTCCCTAAAGTACCCAGACTAACACAGGTGCTGTCTCATAGTTTTAATTTGCATTTCCCTTATGGCTAGTGATCCGGAACATTTTCTCATATATTTATTGGCCATTCAGATTTCTGCCCCTGTAAGACTTCTCTTCAGGTACTTTGCCTACCTCCTCAGTGGGCAACTAGATTTTTTTCTTATTGTAAGGTAGCAGAGTGTTGTAGCTTTTAGTAATAAGGCCTTTGCCTGATGTGTCATTGCTAAAGATGTTTTCCCAACCTGTCATTTCTCTTATTACTCTCTTGGTGAATACTTTCTATGTTCACAGATGCTTTATCTTCAGTATTTTCCACTCTTCAATTTGTGACTCCTCTGTATTTGTATCCTTCCCTCTTTCTTATAGCCTATTTATTCCTTGCACCAAAATTCTCAGGTTTGTTCCAATTCCCTCATTAATGGCCCTAATAGTTTATGGTTTTACCTCAAGGCCTATGAGCCACCTGGAGTTTATTCTTGTGTCTGGGGTGAGCTAAAGGTCTTGATTCATTTTTTTCTGCATGTAGATATCTATTTTCCCCCACACCATCTGTTGAAGAATGTACCTGCTACCAATTTGATATTTTTGGGGCTCTTATTAAAAGATCAGTTGTCTGTAAACTGATTATTTTATTTCTTAGTTTTCAGTTCTTTTCCATTGGTCTGAGTATCTGTCATTTTACTACCACTATCACACTGTTTTGACCACTGTGGCTTTAAAATAGGTGCTAAAGTCAGGTAAAGCAAGCTCTCCCACTGTGTACTTCTTGAAGAGTTCTCTGCTAATTCTGGGCTTTTTACCGCTCCATGTGAAGTTGGTAATCAGTTTTTCCAATTCTTTGAAGAAAGATGATGGTATTTGTATTGGGATAGCATTGAACTTATATGGTGCCTTGGGCAGAACTGACATCTTTACTATACTGAGTCTTCTGATTCTTCCCATCGACAAGCGTGGGATGTTCTTCCATTTGTTGAGGTCACTCTTGGTTTCTAGTCATAGTGTTCTCGGGGTTTCCTCCTAAAATCTTTTGTTGTGTTTTTAAGTCAGGTATATTCCTAGATACTTCTGTTGGTGCTTGGCTATTTTGAAGGGTACCACCTTTTTGATCCCCTCCTTTCTGGTCTTGTCTGATGTACTCCTGTTTGTTGGTCTTGTGTCTTGCCACTTGGCCTTATTCCTCTATCACTTCCAGCACTGCACTTATGGAGCTTTTGAGATTTTCCATATATAAAATTATATCATCTGGAATAACAATAGTATCATCTCTTCTTTCCCCAGATGAATACCTTTGATGTCTTTTTTTGCCGTATGCTGTTAGCTAGGACCTGTAGTACGATGTTGAATAAGAGTGGGGACAAGGAGTATCCTTGTCTGTTTCCTTTTTCATTGGGATTGTTTTTGCATTTTCTTCAGTGACTACCATGTTGGCTGTTGGTTTTCACATATAGCTTCTATTATATTGAGGGATTTTTCTTCCATTCCTATTCAAGTGTCTTAAAGAGAAATGGGTGCTGGATGTTGTCAAATGCCTTTCCCACATCTATTGATATTATCATGTGGTTCTTATGATTTTTTTTTATGTCACTGTGGCCAATAATACTAATGGTCTTTCATACATTGAACCATCCTGCATCTCTGGTATGACTCCCACTTGGTCATGGTGAATTATTTGTTTTATATACTTTTATATTCCATTGGCCTGTATGTTGTTAAAGATTTTTGCATCGATGTTCATTAGGGATATTGGTCTGTAGTTCTCTATTCTTGTGGGATCCTTGCCCGGTGTGTGTGTCAGAGTTGTACTATGAAGCTGGATGGGAGTGTGCCATCTCTTTCTATGTTTTGGAAGAGTTTGTGTATAATTAGTGTCAGTGCTTCCCTGAATGCTTGGTAGAATTCTCCTGTGAAGCCATCTGGTCCAGCGGATTTTTTTGTTGGTAATCCCTTGATAACCTTATCTATTTCTTCTATTGCTATGGGTCTGTTGAGATTCTTGACATCCTTTTGGGACAGTCTAGGGAGGGATTGTGTTTGCAATATCTGTCCATGTTTTCCAAGTCATTGGAGTACAGGCCTTCATGATACTATGTAATTATCCTTTCAATTTCATTAGGTACTCCTGCAATAGATTTTTGACTGGTCTCCCAAATCTATTCTTGACTCCTCCTCATTCCACCATAGGAATCTTTGTAAATCCTCCATGTCTTTCACGGTCTCTAACCATCTCTAGAGGATAACAATGCAACTCTTCAAGTTGGTGCCCAGGCATCTTCGTAGGAATTCCTCGTCTCTAGTTCTACCTATTGCTACTTCCCTAGAAATAAACAACACTGTTTAACCCTCTAGGTCCATTTCTAGGAGCTACTGCTGTACCTTGTATGTGTTTTAAACTCATTATCATGAGGATGAATGTATGCAACATGCCTTATAGAATATGCATTATGTTTGAAGGATAAAAATAGAGATCTTATAATTCTAAGTATATAATTGTGAATTCCTTTTGCTAATATTATAAGTATTTGTATATGTCTGAGTCCATAGTAGATACATAAAAGGCTCTAATAAAATTTTAAAAGGCTGAAGAAAATTTAAACCACTCCAAAGAGCCCAACTACGACCTTCACTGCTTCCCACTCAAATTCTGGGAACATCTCAAGAATATTTGACTCGCTGAACACTTGATGACAGAAGACCTGAAGAGCTGTGGGAAGACATCAAAAACATGGTTCATGAAGAAAGCAAAAGGTCATTAAAAAGACAGGAAATCAAGAAGAGAACAAAGTGGATGTTACAAGATCCTTTGAAACTTGCTCTTAATCATAGAGTAGCTAAATCAAATGGAAGAAATGATGAAGTCAAAGAGCTGAATAGAAAATTTCAAAGGGCAACTGGAGAAGACAAAGCCAAATATTATAACAAGATGTGCAAAGACCTAGAATTAGAAAACCAAAAGTGAAGGATACTTTCAGCATATCTTAAACTGAAAGAACGCAAGAAAAATTTCAAGCCTCAAGTTGCCATATTGAGAGCTGCTATGGGCAAATATTGAATGATGCAAGAAACATTAAAAGAAGGTGGAAAGAATACACAGTCACTGTAACAAAAAGAACTAGTTAGTTGACATTACACTATTTCAGGAGGTGGCATATGTGCAAGAATCGATGATGCTGGGGGAAGAAGTTCGAGTTACACTGATTACATCAGCCAAAAACAAGGTTCCAGGATTTGGTGGAAAATCCACTGAAATGTTTAACAAGCTGATGAAGCACTGAAAGCATTTACTAGTCTATGCCAGGAAATTAGGAAAACAGCTTGTCGGCTAACTGACTGGAAGACATCCATAAATGTGCCCATTCCAAAGCAAGGTAACCCAACAGAATGCTCAAACTATAGAACAGTCTCACTGATATCACAGGCAAGTACAATGTCACTGAAGTTCCCTCCAACAACAGTTGCAGCAGTACATCGACAGCGAGCTTCCAGAGGTTAGGCCGGATTCAGAAGAGGATGTGGGACAAGGGATATCATTGCTAGTGCCAAATGTTTATTGGCTGAAAGATGAGAATACTGGACAATTGCTTTCTTGTGTTTTATTCACCATGACAAAGCATTCTATTGTGTGGATCATAACAAACTATGTGGATAACCTTGAGAAGAATGGGAATTCAAAAGCATTTTATTGTACTTATGCAGAAGTTGTACTTGGATCAAGAGGCAGTTGTGAAGTGTGCATCATGGTTGTATACCTAAACATCCTTATTCAATCTGTATGAAGGAGTAGAAACCCCGTCCCCCCCACCCCCAACTGGAAAAATTGCTCCACTGAGCAGAGATTTCATAGTATTCATTTTTCTGGCAAGGCAGGCATGGAGCAACTAGTTCTGAGTTAGTGCACCCAGTGGCATTACCTGGGAAGTCCTCTGGTCACAGTGAATTTCATTGTAAAACCAATTTCACTCAAATTTCATTTTTGTGATGGACAATTTAAGAGAACAGTGTGTAGCTGTGGAATTTTGTTTCTTGTATGGGAAAATACCACAGAAACTGTTGTGATGTTGAACAGAGCTTACAAGGACAACGCTCTGGGAAAATTGGAAGTGTATGAGTGGTTTCC